>NC_044386.1:53403879-54064434 GCF_006542625.1 Nomascus leucogenys
TTGTACTATATATATACATATTCATGTATATATACGTGTGTTCCTGGAACTTTCCCTTTTCATCTTTGTGCTTTGAGAACTCTTTTTTATAGCTACATGGTATTTCATTATAAGAATATACCACAATTTATTTATACAGACTCTTGTCAATGGACATTTAGCCTCTTCCCACATACAACCATTCCAGAAATGCTGGTATGAACATTCAGGTCCATGTTTCTTGGAGCATACATGCAAGTGTCTCCCAAGATCAGAATGGTCATGTAGTAGGAAATGGACATCTTCAGTTTGACTAGATAATGACAAAGTGTTTCCCAGAGTGGTTGTACCAATTTACACTTCCACCAGAGTGTGTAGGATTTCTGATTGCTTCACACTATCTTCAACATTGGCTGTTGTCAGACTTCTACATTTTTGCCAATCGAGTGGAAGCAAGATAGTTGTGGTTTTAATTTGTACTCTCCCTTTTGATGAGGTTAAACATATTTTCATACATTTCTTGGCGGTATTTCTTCTTCCATAAAATGCCTGTTCATATGCCCAACTTTTATGGGATAGTTTATTAATTTTAGAGATTATTTAAGTATCTTCTATATTAATCCTTTGTCAATTATAATATGTAGCAAATGTCTTCTACTAGTTGTGAGTTAAATTTTAATTTTTAATAGAATTTAAAATCACATACATATACAGAGATAGCTTTACCTGCATAGAAAAAGTAAATTCCTATGGCAGCATGACAAAGCTATTTTATATGCTAGTGTCTGGCTTGTAGTAACAGTGTTTATTTCAGTTGGTCACAACAGAATCTGAATAGCTAAGACTTTTACCTCATCTTGTTCATCCCACATAAAGGAAATACTTGATTGGTACTGTTTGGTTGTTCAGGAGGGGGAGAAAATTGAGGCAAGCCATGACCATTCTTATTTTGCTAAATAGTAATTATATCTCAACTCTCAAATCGTTTTTTGTTTGTTTCCACTTCAAACATCCTTACATGCTCCAAACAAACAAACAAACAAAGTAAAAGATAAAGACCTAATAGTTACAAGGTTGAAACTAACTAGAATGATTAGTATGTTCCTATCTACTCATGCTACACTTGCTTAACAGCTGTGTAACTCTTCCTGGTATTACTTACCACATTAGGTACATCACTTAACATTGCACCAGTGCATAAATTGTGTGTTTAATGTCGTTTCCCCCATTCCACTGCTGACTATAAATCTCCACAAGAGCAGGGGCTTGCCTTTCGTTTGTCTCAGTGTCGTCAGCACCTAGCACAATACCTGGCACCAGTGGTTCTCAAAAAACACTAGTTGCATAAATGAAATAGCACTTCCATTTTACTTGTCCTATTTCTTTCTGTTCTCTGGTTATCTCATTCTGCCATTTGAAAGATATTTCTCTACCATTATTATCTCAGATGGTCATCTCTACTTTTTCAATTTAAAGAAAGATATATCGTCTTTATGGTTGAGATACATTGGTTGAGATACATATGGTTGAGATAATTTGATTTTCTGTCCTGTTCAACTTTTTTTTAAATTAATGGTTTAGACAATGACATTGATAATGTCCTGTTCTAATATGTGTATGCATGAAGCTGGGAGGTATAAGAATATGACAGGCTGAATCTGTCAATATTGGATCTAATACACACAAATGTGACACTCTTTGGTTGGGTACAATAGAAACCCCACTGTTCAAATTGTGGAGGAAAATTTGTGCTCCAGTGGTAACCTGCATTGTTTAGAGTACCCACTTCTGGATTAACTGATTCCGATTCTATGGGCATTCTGCACCTTTCATTACCTTTGAGCTATTTTTCAATTATGTAAATTGTAGATAACCCAAAGCAGTGCAAAATAATTCTCATATATAGACTTGCAAATAAATTCTGTCCTGTGTAAGTTCAAGTGACACTGTGGATTAGCCAGTTTTTTATCCATTTGCAAATTTATTTTAATACTCCTCCTAATCTAAAATGTGTCTGTTCTTTGGATTCACCTTTGAACGGGTAGCAGCATCTGCTTGGTTCTCTTATAAAATAACGAGTTAAATACAATCTTTAATGCATGTTCACTTTTTATTTATATGAGAGTCATGATTTTACCTCATTTTGAAAGTTATTCTTTAACAAAATAGAGAATAGAAAAGACTTGGGTAAATAATACATACGAAAATGATTTGAGTTCTCGGTTGACAGTAAATTAAATGTAAGTCGCCAGTGTAATGTGACTGTTGCTTTAGTTATTTAGATATTAAGTATTTAATTTAGAAACACTATTTTAAAATACTGGTCAACTTCTTATTTTTAATCCAATAACTGATTGTTTTGATAATTGTCGCTATAAATCATGTTTTTTTTTTTTTTTTTATTATACTTTGGTTTTAAGGTACATGTGCACAATGTGCAGGTTTTTACATATGTATCCATGTGCCATGTTGATTTCCTGCACCCATTAACTCGTCATTTAGCATTAGGTGTATCTCCTAATGCTGTCCCTCCCCCTCCCCCACCCACAACAGTCCCCAGAGTGTGATGTTCCCC
This sequence comes from Nomascus leucogenys, assembly GCF_006542625.1. Lineage (NCBI taxonomy): Eukaryota > Metazoa > Chordata > Mammalia > Primates > Hylobatidae > Nomascus > Nomascus leucogenys. The sequence goes on from NC_044386.1 coordinate 53,406,434, forward strand.
TTCCTGTGTCATGATTCTCATTGTTCAATTCCCACCTATGAGAGAGAACATGCGGTGTTTGGTTTTTTGTCCTTGCGATAGTTTACTGAGAATGATGTTTTCCAGTTTCATCCATGTCCCTACAAAGGACACAAACTCATCATTTTTTATGGCTGCATAGTATTCCATGGTGTATATGTGCCACATTTTCTTAATCCAGTCTATCGTTGTTGGACATTTGGGTTGGTTCCAACTCTTTGCTATTGTGAATAGTGCCGCAATAAACATACGTGTGCATGTGTCTTTATAGCAGCATGATTTATAGTCCTTTGGGTATATACCCAGTAATGGGATGGCTGGGTCAAATGGTATTTCTAGTTCGAGATCCCTGAGGAATCGCCACACTGACTTCCACAATGGTTGAACTAGTTTACAGTCCCACCAACAGTGTAAAAGTGTTCCTATTTCTCCACATCCTCTCCAGCACCTGTTGTTTCCTGATTTTTTAATGATGGCCATTCTAACTGGTGTGAGATGGTATCTCACTGTGGTTTTGATTTGCATTTCTCTGATGGCCAGTGATGATGAGCATTTCTTCATGTGTTTTCTGGCTGCATAAATGTCTTCTTTTGAGAAGTGTTTGTTCATGTCCTCTGCCCACTTTTTGATGGGGTTGTTTGTTTTTTTCTTGTAAATTTGTTTGAGTTCATTGTAGATTCTGGATATTAGCCCTTTGTCAGATGAGTAGGTTGCAAAAATTTTCTCCCATTCTGTAGGTTGCCTGTTCATTCTGATGATAGTTTCTTTTGCTGTGCAGAAGCTCTTTAGTTTAATGAGATCCCATTTGTCGATTTTGGCTTTTGTTGCCATTGCTTTTGGTGTTTTAGACATGAAGTCCTTGCCCACGCCTATGTCCTGAATGGTATTGCCTAGGTTTTCTTGTAGGATTTTAATGGTTTTAGGTCTAACATATAAGTCTTTAATCCATCTTGAATTAATTTTTGTATAAGGTGTAAGGAAGGGATCCAGTTGCAGCTTTCTACATATGGCTAGCCAGTTTTCCCAGCACCATTTATTAAATAGGGAATCCTTTCCCCATTTCTTGTTTTTGTCAGGTTTGTCAAAGATCAGATAGTTGTAGCTATGCGGCATCATTTCTGAGGGCTCTGTTCTGTTCCATTGATCTATGTCTCTGTTGTGGTACCAGTACCATGCTGTTTTGGTTACTGTAGCCTTGTAGTATAGTTTAAAGTCAGGTAGCGTGATGCCTCCAGCTTTGTTCTTTTGGCTTAGGATTGACTTGGCAATGCGGGCTCTTTTTTGGTTCCATATGAACTTTAAAGTAGTTTTTCCAATTCTGTGAAGAAAGTCATTGGTAGCTTGATGGGGATGGCATTGAATCTATAAATTACCTTGGGCAGTATGGCCATTTTCACGATATTGATTCTTCCAACCCATGAGCATGGAATGTTCTTCCATTTGTTTGTATCCTCTTTTATTTCATTGAGCAGTGGTTTGTAGTTCTCCTTGAAGAGGTCCTTCACATCCCTTGTAAGTTGGATTCCTAGGTATTTTATTCTCTTTGAAGCAATTGTGAATGGGAGTTCACTCATGATTTGGCTCTCTGTTTGTCTGTTATTGGTGTACAAGAATGCTTGTGATTTTTGTACATTAATTTTGTATCCTGAGACTTCGCTGAAGTTGCTAATCAGCTTAAGGAGATTTTGGGCTGAGACCATGGGGTTTTCTAGATATACAATCATGTCATCTGCAAACAGGGACAATTTGACTTCCTCTTTTCCTAATTGAATACCTTTTATTTCCTTCTCCTGCCTGATTGCTCTGGCCAGAACTTCGAGCACTATGTTGAATAGGAGCGGTGAGAGAGGGCATCCCTGTCTTGTGCCAGTTTTCAGAGGGAATGCTTCCAGTTTTTGCCCATTCAGTATGATATTGGCTGTGGGTTTGTCGTAGATAGCTCTTATTATTTTGAGATACGTCCCATCAATACCTAATTTATTGAGAGTTTTTAGCATGAAGGGTTGTTGAATTTTGTCAAAGGCCTTTTCTGCATCTATTGAGATAGTCATGTGGTTTTTGTCTTTGGTTCTGTTTATATGCTGGATTACATTTATTGATTTGCGTATGTTGAACTAGCCTTGCATCCCAGGGATGAAGCCCACTTGATCATGGTGGATAAGCTTTTTGATGTGCTGCTGGATTCGGTTTGCCAGTATTTTATTGGCAGATTTTTGCATCAATGTTCATCAAGGATATTGGTCTGAAATTCTCTTTTTTGGTTATGTCTCTGCCAGGTTTTGGTATCAGGACGATGCTGGCTTCATAAAATGTGTTAGGGAGGATTCCCTCTTTTTCTATCGATTGGAATAGTTTCAGAAGGAATGGTACCAGTTCCTCCTTGTACCTCTGGTAGAATTCAGCTGTGAATCCATCAGGTCCTGGACTCTTTCTGGTTGGTAAGCTACTGATTATTGCCACAATTTCAGAACCTGTTATTGGTCTATTCAGAGATTCAACTTCTTCCTGGTTTAGTCTTGGGAGGGTGTATTTGTCGAGGAATTTATCCATTTCTTCTAGATTTTCTAGTTTATTTGCATAGAGGTGTTTGTAGTATTCTCTGATGGTAGATTGTATTTCTGTGGGATCGGTGGTGATATCCCCTTTTTCGTTTTTTATTGCATCTATTTGATTCTTCTCTCTTTTCTTCTTTATTAGTCTTGCTAGCGGTCCATCAATTTTGTTGATCTTTTCAAAAAACCAGCTCCTGGATTCATTAATTTTTTGAAGGGTTTTTTGTGTCTCTATTTCCTTCAGTTCTGCTCTGATTTTAGTTATTTCTAGCCTTCTGCTAGCTTTTGAATGTGTGTGCTCTTGCTTTTCTAGTTCTTTTAATTGTGATGTTAGGGAGTCAATTTTGGATCTTTCCTGCTTTCTCTTGTGGGCATTTAGTGCTATAAATTTCCCTCTACACACTGCTTTGAATGTGTCCCAGAGATTCTGGTATGTTGTGTCTTTGTTCTCGTTGGTTTCAAAGAACGTCTTTATTTCTGCCTTCATTTCATTATGTACCCAACAGTCATTCAGGAGCAGGTTGTTCAGTTTCCATGTAGTTGAGCGGTTTTGAGTGAGTTTCTTAATCCTGAGTTCTAGTTTGATTGCACTGTGGTCTGAGAGACAGTTTGTTATAATTTCTGTTCTTTTACATTTGCTGAGGAGAGCTTTACTTCCAACTATGTGGTCAATTTTGGAATAGGTGTGGTGTGGTGCTGAAAAAAATGTATATTCTGTTGACTTGGGGTGGAGAGTTCTGTAGATGTCTATTAGGTCCACTTTATGTAGAGCTGAGTTCAATTCCTGGATATCCTTGTTAACTTTCTGTCTCGTTGATCTGTCTAATGCTGACAGTGGGGTGTTAAAATCTCCCATTATTATTGTGTGGGAGTTTAAGTCCCTTTGTAGGTCACTCAGGACTTGCTTTATGAATCTGGGTGCTCCTGTGTTGGGTGCATATATATTTAGGATAGTTAGCTCTTCTTGTTGAATTGATCCCTTTACCATTATGTAATGGCCTTCTTTGTCTCTTTTGATCTTTGTTGGTTTAAAGTCTGTTTTATCAGAGACTAGGATTGCAACCCCTGCCTTTTTTTGTTTTCCAGTTGCTTGATAGATCTTCCTCCATCCCTTTATTTTGAGTCTATGTGTGTCTCTGCACGTGAGATGGGTTTCCTGAATACAGCACACTGATGGGTCCTGACTCCTTATCCAGTTTGCCAGTCTGTGTCTTTTGATTGGAGCATTTAGCCCATTTACATTTAACGTTAATATTGTTATGTGTGAATCTGGTCCTGTCATTATGATGTTAGTTGGTTATTTTGCTCGTTAGTTGCTATAGTTTCTTCCTAGTCTCGATGGTCTTTACAATTTGGCATGTTTTTGCAGTGGCTGGTACCGGTTGTTCCTTTCCATGTTTAGTGCTTCCTTCAGGAGCTCTTTTAGGGCAGGCCTGGTGGTGACAAAATCACTCAGCGTTTGCTTGTCTGTAAAGTGTTTTATTTCTCCTTCACTTATGAAGCTTAGTTTGGCGGGATAGGAGATTCTGAGTTGAAAATTCTTTTCTTTAAGAATGTTGAATATCGGCCCCCACTCTCTTCTGGCTTGTAGAGTTTCTGCTGAGAGATCAGCTGTTAGTCTGATGGGCTTCCCTTTGTGGGTAACCCGGCCTTTCTCTCTGGCTGCCCTTAACATTTTTTCTTTCATTTCAACTTTGGTGAATCTGACAATAATGTGTCTTGGAGTTGCCCTTCTCGAGGAGTATCTTTGTGGCGTTCTCTGTATTTCCTGAATCTGAATGCTGGCCTGCCTTGCTAGATTGGGGAAGTTCTCCTGGATAATATCTTGCAGAGTGTTTTCCAACTTGGTTCCATTCTCCCCATCATTTTCAGGTACACCAATCAGACGTAGGTTTGGTCTTTTCACATAGTCCCAAATTTCTTGGAGGCTTTGTTCATTTCTTTTTATCCTTTTTTCTCTAAACTTCCCTTCTCTCTTCATTTCATTCATTTCATCTTCCATCAGCGATACCCTTTCTTCCAGTTGATCGCATCTGCTACTGAGGCTTCTGCAATCTTCGCGTAGTTCTCGAAACTTGGCTTTCAGCTCCATCAGCTCCTTGAAGCCCTTCTCTCCATTGGTTATTCTAGTTATCCATTCTTCTAATTTTTTTTCAAAGTTTTTAACTTCTTTCCTGTTGTTTTGAATTTCCTCTCATAGCTCAGAGTAGTTTGATCGTCTGAAGCCTTCTTCTCTCAACTCGTCAAAGTCATCCTCCATCCAGCTTTGTTCCGTTGCTGGTGAGGAACTGCGTTCCTTTGGAGGAGGAGAGGTGCTCTGTTTTTTAGAGTTTCCAGTTTTTTTGGTCTGTTTTTTCCCCATCTTTGTGGTTTTATCTACTTTTTGTCTTTGATGGTGGTGATGTACAGATGGGTTTTTGGTGTGGATGTCCTTTCTGTTTGTTAGTTTTCCTTCTACCAGAAAGGACCCTCAGCTGCAGGTCTGTTGGAGTTTACTGGAGGTGCACTCCAGACCCTGTTTGGCTGGGTGTCAGCAGCGGTGGCTGCAGAACAGCGGATTTTCGTGAGACCACAAATTCAGCTGTCTGATAGTTCCTCTGAAAGTTTTGTCTCAGAGAAGTACCGGGTTGAATGAGGTGTCAGTCTGTCCCTACTGGGGGGTGCCTCCCAGTTAGGCTGCTCAGGGGTGAGGGACCCACTTTAGGAGGCAGTCTGACCGTTCTCAGATCTCCAGCTGCGTGCTGGGAGAACCACTACTCTCTTCAAAGCTGTCGGTCAGACAGAGACATTTAAGTCTGTGGAAGTTCTTGCAGAGTTTTTGTTTGTCTGTGCCCTGCCCCCAGAGGTGGAGCCTACAGAGGCAGGCAGGCCTCCTTGAGCTGTGGTGGGCTCCACCCAGTTCGAGCTTCCTGGCTGCTTTGTTTACCTAAGCAAGCCTGGGCAATGGCGGGCGCCCCTCCCCCAGCCTCGCTGCCGCCTCGCAGCTTGATCTCAGACTGCTGTGCTAGCAATTAGCGAGACTCCGTGGGCATAGGACCTTCCGAGCCAGGTGCGGGACACAATCTCCTAGTGTGCCGTTTTCCAGGCCCATTGGAAAAGCGCAGTATTAGGATGGGACTGACCTGATATTCCAGGTGCCGTCTGCTTCCCCTTTCTTTGACTAGGAAAGGGAACTCCCTGACCCCTTGCGCTTCCCGAGTGAGGCAATGCCTCGCCCTGCTTCGGCTCGCGCACAGTGCGCTTCACCGACTGTCCTGCACCCACTGTTAGGCACTCCCTAGTGAGATGAAACCGGTACCTCAAGCAGAAATGCAGAAATCACCCGTCTTCTGTGTCACTCAGGCTGGGAGCTGGAGACCGGAGCTGTTCCTATTCGGCCATCTTGGCTCCACCCTCTATAAATCATGTTTTAAAATCACGTATGCCAAGCCATTATACTTATCTTTTTAAAAGGAATGCTTCAATATTCCTGATAGGTTATTCTCCTAGATGAATTACTCTGTGAGTTTGTCTGAGTCCACAATGTATTCATTTGGGATCTTGGTTTTGCATAAAATCTATAAATATTTGCTTAGGAATTATTGTCATTACTAGGGTATTTGGTCTTTCCAATAAGAAGCAATGTATATCTTTCCAATTATTCCTCTCATCTTTTATTTCTCCCATTAGGAGTTTTAAATTTTATTTGAATAATTAAATCATTTATGTTGTGAATTAAATAGATATGCATGTAATGGTTTCAATTGTAATAGAATCTTTTTAATTTTGTCTCTAGCTATTTGTCATGGGTGTAAAAGAAAGAAATTGATCATTATATTTATTTTTTCCTAAAAATCATTATCAACTTTTTGGGGAAATTTATTGTATTTTTCTCAAATAAATACCATCAGCATTTCTATCTAGTGCTATGCTTTTTTCAAAAGTAGGTAAAAATGTACTAGGCATCCTCGTTTTGAAAATAGTCTCCATTCATCCTGGAGAAAACCAAGATGAGAAAAATTATAGATCCTCCTTTCCTTCCTAAAAGATAGCTTAAGTAAAGGATGTTTTGCTTTTTAGGCAAGGTTGTTTTGGGACAAGGCAGTTAGAAACGCAACACAGATGATAAATCTTTCTATTCCATATTTGACCAAAGATAATTTAGCATGTTCTGTGGGTTCAATCAGGCTTTGTATATGTGGTCCAGGGCCCAGGAGTATATCTACTCAAACAAAATTCCACACAGTCTCTTCATCATTCTTTTGGGTATGTGCAGCATGCAAAGGAGATCAAAAGTTTGAAATTAAGGCTGGGCGCGGTCACCCACACCTGTAATCCCAATAAATTGGAAGGCTGAGGTGGGCGGATCACTTGCGGTCAGAAATTGGAGACCAACCTGGCCAACATGGCAAAGCCCCATCTCTACAAAAGATACAAAAATTAGCTGGGCATGGCGGCACATGCCTGTAATCCGAGCTACTTGGGAGGCTGAGGCAGGAGAATCTCTTGAACCTGGGAGATGGAGGTTGCAGTGAGCTGAGACCGTGCCATTGCACTCTAGCCTGGGCGACAGAATGAAACTCTGTCTCAGACAAACAACAAAAAAAAAGTTTGAAATAAAGATTACAAGATAAACCAGAGTAAATTTTTTCTTAAATGTAAATATGCTTTCTAATCATTTCTAGATTTTCCTTTCTTTCCCTTTGGTAGTCATCATCTGTCTGTAATAATCATTTAAAAAATATTTTGATACATAATAGTTGTACATATTTTGGGGGCGTGTGTGACATTTTGATACGTGCATACAATGTATAATGATCAAATCATGATAACTATGACATCCATCATCTCAAACATTTATCTTTGTTTTGGGAGCATTACAATTCTTCTAGTTATATTGAAATATACAATAAGTTATTGTAAACTATAATTTTCTTACTGTACTATCACTTATTCCTTCTATCTGACTATATTTTTGTACCCCTAAACCAACTCCTTTTCAACCCCCCTTCCTACTTTTCTTTCCAGACTCTGGTAACCACCATTCTACTCTCCACCTCCATGAGATCCACTTTTCTAGCTCCCACTTACGAATGAGAATGTGTGATATTTGTCTTTCTGTGCCTTGGCTTATTCCACTTAACACAATGACCTCCAGTTCCATCCATATTGTTGCAAATAACAAGATTTCATTCTTTTTCACAGCTGAATAATATTCCATTGTATTGTACACTACATTTTCCTTATCCATCAATATACCTTGATAGACACAGGTTAATTTCATATCTTGGCTATTATGAATAGTGAACCAATAAACATGGAAGTGCAGGTATGTCTTTGATATACTGATTTTCTTCCTTTTGGGTGTATATCAGCAGTGGCATTGCTGGATCATATAGTAGTTCTATTTTTAGTTGGTTGAAGAACCTCCATACTGTTTTCCATAATAGCTGTACTACATTACATTCTGACCAACAGTGTATGAGCATTCCCATTTCTCCTCATCCTTGTTAGTATTGGTTATTTTTGGTGTGTTTTTTGACAATAGCCATTCTAACTGGGGTGATATGATATCTCATTGTGGTTTTGATGTGCATTTCTCTGATGATTAGTGATGTTGAGCATTTTTACATATACCTATTGGCCATTTGTACGGCTTCTTTTGAAAAATGTCTATTTAGGTGTTTTGCTTATTTTAAATCGGATTATTTGCTTTTTCGTTATTGAGCAGTTTGAGTTTCTTATAATTTCTGGCAATTAATCTCTTGTTGGATGGATAGTTTGCAAATACTTTCTCCTATTCTGTAGGTTGTTTCTTCACTTTGTTGATTGTTTCCTTTGCTGTGCAGAAGCTTTTTAGCTTGATGTAATTCCATTTGTCTATTTTTGCTCTTCTTGACTATGCTTTTAATGTCTTACCCCCTCAAAATCTGCCCAGACCAATGTCCTGTAGTGATTCCCTAATGTTTTCTTCTAGAAGTTTCATTGTAGCTCTTACATTTAAGTCTTTAGTCCATTTTGAATTAATTTTTGTATATGGTGAGAGGTGGGGTCTAGTTTCATTCTTCTGTACATGGATATCCAGTTTTCACAGAAGCATTTATTAAAGAGACAGTTCTTTCCCCAATGTGTGTTCTTGACACCTTTGCTAAGAAGGGGTTGGCTCTGTTCAATTGGTCTATGTATCTGTTTTTATGCCAGTACCATGCTGTTTGGGTTACTATAGCTTAGTAATATCATTTGAAATCAGGTAGTGTGATGCCCTCAGTTTCAAGGTCTTTTGTGCTTCCATATGAATTTTAGGATTTTTTTTTCTATTTCAGGGAAGAATGTCATTGGTATTTGATGTGGATAAAATTCAACATCCCTTCATAATCAAAAGCCCTCAACACAATAAAGAACATATATGACAAGCCCACAGCTAATATACTGAACAGGGAAAAGTTGAAAGTGTTTTCACTAAGATCTGGAACAAGACAAAGATGCCCACTTTCATGACTTTTATTCATCCTAGTGCTGGAAGTCCTAAGCATAGCAATTAGGCAAGAGAAAGAAATAAAGGGCATTCAAATTGGATAGGAAGAAGTCAAGTTGTCCTTGTTTGCAGACAGCATGATCTTATATTTAGAAAAACCTAAAGACTGCCAAAAAACTCTTGGAACTGACAAATTTAGTAAAGTTGTGAGATACAAAATCAACATACAAAAATCAGTAGCATTTCTGTACACTGATCAGTCTGCAAGAGAAATCAAGAAAGTAATCCCATTTGTAATAGTTACAAAAATAAAATGTCCAGAATAAATTTAACCAAAAAATGGAAGATCTCTGCAAGGAAAACTGTAAAACACTGATGACAGAAATGAAAGAGGACAACAACAACAAAAAAAAGAAAAAGAAAAAAAGAAAAGATATTTCATGCTTACGGGTTGAAAAAATTAATATTGTTAAGTTTCAGTTGTTCGACCTTAGGAAACTATGAAACCCTCTGAGCTTCCATTTTTTTTTACTTGTAAAACGGGGATAAAACAGTGTGTTTTGCCTGTCTCCTTGGGTGGTTGTTTGAATCAGATAAAATGATGGCAACACTATCTCTTTGTTAGAGTGGTTGGCCATTGAGGATTGTTTTAATTGAATTCAGTAAGAATGGGTTCGATTTACTTCATGGCTGCTATGGTTCCATGAAATTACAAAGGGATGTGAATATGAGTAAAATGCAAAATACCCTCTCTGTCTCCTAGATAAATGTCTCTCAAACACTAAATATGCACAGAGAGACAGATCTCTCACGGTCTTGTTAAATTGCAGATGCTATTCAGTTAGTCTAGGGTAGAGCCTGAAATTCTGCATTTCTAACTTCTCAAGTGATACCCATACTGTGGGTGACAAGATTCCATAGTCTTGATAGGGCAACAAGTCATATATATTAAATCAGAAAAACTAGGTACAATTATATATCTAATCTATGGAAAATTGGAAAGATTGGTGTGGGCAGGAGCATGAAAAAAGATTTCATGACCATGAAAGACGGGACAGAATTTGACTTGAAATACTGGGCTCTCAAGATTCAACTTGAGATTCCCTCCACTGTTGGTAAGGAGACAAAAGCAGGCTCGGGCATACCACAGAATCTTGCTGGAGAAAGAGTGATTTGTCTTTTGTAAGATTCTGGGGTCAAGATGTTGAAATTGCTTCTGAAACAATATATGAGGATATTTAACCAAGAAACAATAATAAGTTGATATTTGGAGCTTCATATCATGTTTGCACATACATACTGAAGTTCTGATAGCTCCTGCATTCTTGTGAACACATATGTGCACATACCTTTTTACACATGATTTCTCCAAACAGGATATTTTCTACACTTTTCTGTAGACAAGTCACATGCTTTGTTTTATAAAATTATTAAAGGCAGCATTTAGCCTTCATTATGCTTGAGTTAGGTTCCCAAGACAGTCAGAAGCAATTCCTTTCTATATGCTGATGAGCTTGCTCTGGAATCAATGTGTTACCGGCTTCTCATCCCCAGGGGTGGTCTACAGCAAAGCTACAAAATTGAGTAAATTTATCTTCACAGCTCACTGATTCTTTGGTGCTCTCCTCCCTCGGGGACCTGGAGCTCCTCCCTGATGGTCTTGATCATCCTCATTCTAAATCCCAGGCTCACACCCCATCCTGCTATCAAATATGCCCAATTTCATGTTCATTCCCACAAACTGGAGCTACTGTAACAAACTCATCTCCCTCATAGGTCCCACCTGAAACCCCCAACTTCAGCCACAGTGTTTACCCTTTGTTCTTGGGCACACCTTCTGCTCTCTGCCCTATGCTTTCACTTCTTCCTGGACTGCCCCTCCTCTTCCAGTCTTCCAAGCCAGGGAGACAGATCCTACCCATCCTGCACCCAGCTCAAATGCTGCCCACTTTGTAAAGCCTTCCAAGACTCCCCCGTATGAATCCTTCAATAAAATATTGTTTATATTATTCATTGACAATTAACCATTTGCTGCATTGTTACTATTTTTCTATTGCTATCTTCCTTTGTCATCCAGAGCTTATATTCAGCTCTTTAAGACTTTAATATCTTGGTTTCCTTGCTATAAAAGCCTCCCGAAGTTAGAGTTTGGATCTTATATATTTTTGTGTGTTATACAGAGAGTGTCACACATGTAAATGCTTGTAAAAAGCTATTTTGATGTGATGAACTAATTTTTAAAGGTTTACAGGATAATCTTGATGAATATGAAAGGCCATTAGGTAAAATGCTAGCTGGGGCTTCCACTGACTATAACTGGAGAGAAACATAACTTTAGAAATCTGTGTAAGATCAGTGCAAGTGTTTCTGATTCCCCTCTAAACATATCCCAAAGCTAACCCCTCCCTGGAGCTTACCCTTTCTATGGGGCCAGCCTTGTTACCGTGGTTACTGTGCCCTCGGCTGCAGTGCAACCTTCAAGCTGCCAAATACAAAAGGATGGAGGGGAGATCACTTCTTAGGACTCCTTGCCTGACCTTGTTCTACTCCTATTATTCTCTCAAGTAGGAGTGTGGTACTTCTTCATAGAGATATCAAGCTCAAGCTGACAAATAAAGGGCACAGGCACAAGCCCAAACCCTGAGTGGATGCTGGAAAAGGTGCCCCTCTTTTGGGAATTTGATGCCTGATGAATTCACTGTGCACACCTGCCCCCATCCACAGAGCCCTTTGGCCTGCTGAGGAACATGGTGTCTGGCCCTGCCTCTCAAACTTCTTTAGGGACCGAGGAGTGCAGGTCTCGAGGCAACTCTGGGCAGCCCTACCTGGTTTCCTGTTCCCTCTGAAAAAGTAAGTCCCTATCACTCTGTGTGGGTGAAGTAGGGCAGGGCACGCCCCCAGCCAAGGGAAGTAGCCAAGCCTCTACACATCAGAACTCCTTCCTAAGCAGCAATTAAGGTTCTCGCTTCACAGGTCCAGCACTGGCTTCAGTCCACTCCTTTTCCCTTGCATCCACCCCCGAACCCTCCTATCATTCCCCAAACCTAGTTACATCAATAAGAAAAGCAGGACTTTAAATAGCTACCTCTGATCATTGATGTCTAGCATACTTCAGCTCTGAGCAATCCTCACTGTCACCCAGGAAAGTGACTGGGGAGAAGCCAGCTCTCTCTGCTTTGCTCTCTGCTGGCAGCCACAGACTGGCAACAGCCATCTTGCCCTGATGAGCTCAGAGCTGGGCTCACGTCCTAGCAGTCCTACCTGGCTACTCGACCATAGGCTTGGCCATTCTTTCCTCTGCCTGTTCCCTTTTCTGAGCTTCAGAGGCTATTCCTGGAAAGATAAATGCCCACAAATGCACCTCCTTCTTCCAGATGGAGGAAGAGCATGGAGGAGGAGAATTAAGGGAACAAAAAATAAAGCATATGAGGTTGAGACAGGGTGGGTCTGGAGCCAACGAGCAGTTTTCGGGACTGGTCACCAGTACTCCGAACTCTCAGTAAGTCAGGAGGGCAGGTTTGGGGGTTACAGAGGACTATGTAAGAGGAGCTGGAGGGTGGAAATACAAGAGGAGTGTCTGTCTTCGGGGAGATTACTCTCCTATAGACACAGGCCATCCTATTTTGAGGATGCTGTATGCTTTCCTGAACCAAATGGACATCATGTTAGACTTGAGTCCCTGTTGAGGCTCTACTTTCAGATATTGCAACTCACATGTCTCACTCTCCTTTATATTTGATCTTAAACGCAAGAACAGTGGTGAAGCGAGTGTCAACCCTCAGGAAGCTGATGTAAAGCTTGCTTGGGATCATCTGAGAGATGTTGAAAAATCCCTTCCCACCTCCTCCCACACCCTTTCAAAAGATGAAATCTAACTCACCACTAATCACAGAACCTGAAATTGCATGTTAGTTTCTTTTGAGGGGGAGAAATCTTGTCTTCTGACGTCTTTAGTTAAGAAGCAGTGCCTTTCATAGACAAGGCAAAAAAATTATTCAAAATTATGTGAATATTTGGAAAATAATAAAAACACAATCCTTCCTTCATAACTGCATAAACCAAAATAACTTCCAGACTTGTGCAATACTTAAAATGTAAAAAGAAAAATGTTAAACCCTTAACATACAAGAAGAAATATAGGTAAATGTTTGCTTGATTTCGAGACAGAAAAATCTCTGTAAATCAATAGAAGAAAACATGGAAGAAAAAGGTAGATTTAACCACATATTAGGTTAAGAATTCAGTGTGTCAAGGTAGATTATAAACACCATTAAAAGGTAAATGTCAAATTGGGGGAACTCGCATTAAAAATGGCAAGGGACTGATATCATAAAGGAATAAAAAGCTTTTCCAAATCAATATGAAAACTCTAAGACTTTCACTGGAAAATCAGTAAAAAAATAGATAATTCACATATGAATAAATGTTCAATGTCACGAGCAATCAAAGAAATGCAAAATAAAATGACTTTTTATGTAAGAAATTGGCATTTAAAAACCAGTCAAATGGAACTCAGATGATCATAAAATAAAATAGACACTCCCAAACTCTGGATGGGTGTACAACTTGATACTTTTTAGAAACTCATTTTAGAATTGAGAATCAAAAATTAAAAATGTCCCCATGAGCTGCTCTGGTAATTACACATCTGGAAATCAGTTCCAAGAAAATAAGAAGCATTGTGGACTGAAACTGGACATATGAGGATGCTCATTATAAAAGCAAAAAATTAGAAGCAACCTAAACAGACAACGATGGGAATGGAGAAAGAAATCACAATAAACCTGTGTGATGGACACTATAAAGCAATGTAAAAACACAAAACACACGAAATGAGAAAACAGTCCTCATATAATTTTATGTTAAAAATAGCGAGAAAAAATTTATAAAGTATACTTCGAAACAAATATTTTAGTTTTCTGCTGCTGCTGTGACAAATTACCACAAATGTAATGGCTTAAAACAACACAATTTACTATTTTACAGTTCGGACATAGGTCTCACCAGGCTGAAGTCAAAGTATCAGCAGAGCTGTGTTTCTTTCTGGAGGATCTAGGGGCGAATCCATTTCCTTGCTCATTTAGGTTGTTGGCAGAATTCAGTTCCCCGTGGATGCAGGGTTGAGATCCTAGTTTTCTTGCTGTCAACTGACAGCAGTTCCCAGCTCTGGAGGCCACCCACATTCTTTGGTTCATGGCCTCTTCCTATATCTCCAAAGTCAGCAAAGTCTCATCAAGTTCCTTAAATACTGTGATTTTTTTCTTCTTTTTTATCCTATTTCTCTGACTCAGCAGGGAAATGTACCCCTTTTGTAAGGACACATAGGATTAAATTGGCCCCACCTGGATAAATCTTCCTGTATCAATGCCCATAACCTTAGTCATATCTACAAAAGTCCCTTTTGCCATGTAAGGGTAACATTTTCACAAGTGCTGGGGATTGAAATGTGGACATTTTAAGGAAATTATTATTCTGCTTACCATATTATGTAAAAATATGTTGCAAATATATATGTTTGGATCTAGCAGGAGGACTGAAATAAGTACATCACCAAAATGTTGCTGTAGTTATTTCAGAATTGTAAAAATAAGGTGATTTTTATTTTCATGTGAACATTTTTCCTCAATATATTTTGCATTTTCCTAAAATGAGGAAAAATGTTAATCCAGCGACTCAGTGTGGGTTAATAGCCTAATATATGGTGAACGATTAACACGTTAGTGTGAATTAGTCCATGAACTTCCTTTTCAAATGGGACTCCTAATGGAGTAGAAAACCCTGGGAAAATGATAATAATCCCTTCAATCTGAATAGGTTTTTGTACTTTTCAATAGATTCTCACATGCATTATTCCTTTATCTTTCTTGTTGCCTTAGATCTTTTCTGGGAGGTACTGGTTCAGGGCATGGGTGTTGTCTGGAGGACACAATAGTCAGTCAACAAATATTTAGTGGGGATTTATTGAGTTTTGGAGATGTGTGATGAGTGAGGTCAGAGGCTAGGGATATTTGTGTGCCCAGACAGGAGACAGAGAAGGAAGAAGGCTAAATTTTGCTGAGCCAAATGCATTAAACAATCTTAGGGAAATTAAGATTCCCTGCTCGACTTTGTGAAATAGTTTAGTAGTAAACATATTGTCTATTTTCTGCTCCTTTGTCCCCAGTCTACAACTGTCTCACTGAGTGAGTCACCTTGTTCTTTCCTCCTCTAAGTTCACTGTCTGTTAATATAATCTGCCCCAGATCACAAGAGGTGTCTTTTTTTTTCCATCTAGATCCCAATGACACTGGTGCCTACTCTGCCCAGCCCCTCCTCCCATCCTTCATGCTAGCCATCATGTTGCTGGCTTGTCTACCAATACTGACTCACTGTTCCCTGCCCTGCCCCACTTCTGTGACCTGCCAAGATCTTGCACTTCATGTCCCCTCTCTCCCAACAGAGCCTTCCTGACTGGCTTTTTCTCTGCTATATCAGGGATGGAACTTGTCCCTCAGCATCAGCGGTTCTCCCATTCCTCTGAATAATGATCTTGTCTTGCTTTGAGGCTTTGTCTGTGTATCCAGAGTGAGGAGGAGAAGGAGAGACAAAGCATGGATGGGAAGGAAGTCTAGAATAATTATACCATCTATCTCCAGAGCCACCCCTTTGCTCAGAAGAATATCTCACACGTATTCCAGGCCAAATAACTTTTTGGTTCTCACTGCCAACTTTAATAGACACTTCTGGTAGAGAGTGTCTATACTACAGCATAAAATCCATGAACTTTATCCTTAATAAATGGATAAGAATCACTCCATGGGCCCATAATCAGTCCATTAGTCCACAGTTAGCTTCATTTGACTCCTTGCCTGGCTGGAACTTCACATTTGCTATTTAATGTCCTCGTCACTACTCTAGAATCCTGTCTTCTAACTTTGCATTCTGTCTACACTGCTTTGTCCCAATCCCCCAGGAAGAAGTTCCTACTTTTTCTGCTCTCTGCCTCTCTTCCCCGCTTGCTGAAGATAAACACAGGATCACACTGGCCATGTCCACTGTACATTCATGTGTTTTCCAGTAACGATTCCCTATTGATTTCCCAGGGCACTTTTCATAATGGCTAGTCCAATCATGTCCTAATATCTGTAAGACTCCTTTGATAATAACAACAATAATAATAGCAAATACTACTATAGTACTTAATGTATTCCAGGCTATTCCATGTGTGCTCAACAATGATTAAGTCATTAAATCCTCCCACTGACCCCACAAGATAAATAGTATTATGATCTTTCCCATTTACAGATGAGGAAAGAAAGTCACGAGGTGTTAAAGGAACTTTCCCAGGGCCACCCAGCAGGGTCAGTGATGGTGCTGGGATTCGACACTGCGGGGTAGGGTATGTGTTCTTGACCATTCTGCTGGATCACTTCTTTATATTCCCATCCCCACTAGCTCAGAAGACAATTTGCTTCCTATGTCACTAAGAAGATCAAATCTACCTAACACATGGGCTTTCTTACCCACCTTCTCCTTATATGTTATGTATTTTTGGCCTCCAAAGCCATTCTCTCTTCCATACTTCAGTCTTAGAAAGTGGTGCTTTCCTGTCCCATTGGGCAGGCCTCCCACTGTGTCGTCAACCCTGACTGTCTCTGAGGATTCAGGCGGCACTCTCATCCTTTCATGGCTCATCACCAGGATCTTCAGATCCCCTTCCCCAGTGGATCTTTTCTTCCAAAGCCTGCAACTATGTGTCGGCCGCCCTCATCCTGAAACAGCTGTGAGCCTTCATGTATAATGAGCTTAGAATGCTTTACCTGATTCTTTCTACTAAATTATGTCCTAAATTCTGTCCTTTCTTCAGGTGCTCATTTGGACCTCCCCCAGGTGCCTTTTTTGAGCTCCATGGCCTGTCTTGCATTTCATGAGTCTGAACTCTTGTTGACTTTCAGAGCCCATTGTCCCAGTGTGTTCATTATCTTATTCTTGCCTTGTTTCCTAGAGATTATGCCCCTTAGAAACAGAACCCATTCATCTCTCCATCAATTAACTAGCTAATTAATGGTTATATTGAAGCTGTTTATTGAGTGCCTACTGTGTGTCAGACACTATGCTAAGAATTAAGAATATAAACAAATATGGCAGCACTTCAAATTGAGGCTTGCACAAACAAAGAGTGGAAAACCACTAATTGCGATATAATAACCAAAGATTTGGTTGAATGTTCATATGTAATAGACACAGTGCAAAACCTATTCTTACATCACTTAAACTTCACATGAAGGGGGAATTATTCACAATTTAAAGACAAGGCAGTTAATGTATAGAAAAAGGGTAGGCAACTCACCTGATGTTATACAGCCAAGTGTGAGAGCAGGGGCCCAACCTCATTTACTTTTTAAATTCTACTATGCTTTCTACCACAGATATATTTATAAGATAAATGAGAACCAAGAAGACAAACAAACCAAATCTCTGGGGAACAGAAGCCACTCTACAAAGTCTTCACAATGGAGCTAATATTTGTTCTGCATTTTGGAGGAGAAATAGTAATTTGCTCAATGGACTGAAGTGTGGGCAGGAGAAAAAGGGAATCCTTGGCAGAAACACCATGACATGGAATGGTGAAAAACAAAACAAAATACAATGAGATTAAGGAACTGCAGAAACACTTCTAGACCTGGAATGTAGGGTATAAAAAAGGAAGACTCAAGATATGGTTCCAAGTTCCTTAGACTGTGGCTATACCATGAAGAGCTTTAGATGGCAAAGTAAAAAGTTTGAATTTTGTATTTTATGATCCTTAAAGTGCCTAGGAAAATATTAACACATGTGGGTTATCCATATAATCTTTCTCGAACTGAAATTACAAGTATATGGAGTATGTGTCAGGAGGCTCTGAACTGGTGCCTGTAACTTTATGATGAGCTTACTGTTTTAGCTGCCGGAGCATTTTAGTACCTTTCTTGACCTATTATTACATAGCTTTTGTTGCCTTTCGTCTTTTCAGAGAACAATTCTGCCATTTCTTTTCGAGTTTGAGCATTTTCCTACCTGCACCAGGGGAAGATGAGGTAATCCACGTAACTGCTTTTTCTGCTTGAACATAATGCCAGAGACACCAACATCTGAAGTAACTCCTTTTCCTGATTTCTTGTGCATCCAAACAGGTATGGGCTGTAATGACTTTGGAAGATCCAAACAGCCATCGTCCTGGCTGAAGAGAGGGTGGCTTCCACGCAAGGGCCTGTGCTCTGGCCTCACTCTCTGCAGCTCTGCAACGTGAGCCTCAGCATCCCCTGTGCTACTCACTAGAAAGTGGACCTGACAGCTTTGGCAGGTACAGCCTTGGGCTACAAATCCCTTCAGGCTGAGGTTGAAAATAAGGGCTCCCTGTTCCAGAGGTTATTGCTTGTTGCCCCCTCGGAAGTGGTGACTCACACAATCTGCATCTCTGTTTTCAATACACACCACAGAAAACTTCTTGCCTTTCTTCACCTTGAGTTGGTCATCAGCATGAAAATCAGACAGATCTTTCTAATGTGTGTTCCTTATAACACCAGTTCCAAGGGATGTTAATCCAATCAAGTTCCTGCAGTCAAATAGGGCAGGACCAAGTTTAGACTTCTCAGAGTCCTTAACATCATAAGATACTTTCTAAATCTCCAAGAAGAATGGTGTTTTAAAAATTGCTTTGATTACAGAAGACTTTTCTTCCTGAGCCAAAATTGAGAGTACTAAGTGTTCCCATGAAACAGGTTTGGAACTTGATGCTCAGTGCTATTATAGGCATAGAGTAACATGCATATTACAGTATATAAATAATTACTTATTTACTTAGGATGCATGAGAATAAAATAATGCACAGATATGCATTTTCTGGATAACTGAACATGAACTCTCTTGAATACTAGACTGTGCATGTGTTACATATGTGGTGGGATAACATTTTGATAACATTTTGAAATAACTCTTTTTCTTGATTTTTTGTGCATCCATTTTTCCTTTCCAAAAGTTTTTTCTTCCCTGCATTTCTCTTTCTTCCTTTCCCCATTCCAAGCAGGGTCAGCCTTCTTTGGTTCATTGTCTCAGAGGAAGAAGGTGACAGGGTGGAAGGCCAAAGTAACCTATACATCTGTCTGACTTTTGTGTTCCTCAAACCCAGGCCTTTAGAACAACACAGAGAATTCACAGAGTAGGCAAACAAAAGAGGATTTGGGGATACAGAAACATGAAAAAAGAAGGGTAATCCCCCAGATTACCAATAGTGGCACTACTGGGCAGATAGAGGAGATAGGAGGGAGCGAAAGCAGGGGAGCCGAGGACACAGGTAGAGGATGAGGACAAAAAGACATCGTGAGGCTGGAAAGGAAACAGGCATTGAGTGTGCACCCAGCCTGACTGTGAAGAAAGATCTTTACCCTCTAAGACCAGGTCAGAGCAGCAGCAGCTAGCCAAAGCTGGGGTTGGGGAGCTGGCTAGCCACAGAGAGCTCACTACTAACCTGGGTGTGCACATGGCCCAGGACCTGGTGACCTGCTCTCCACTTACCCCAATGTTTTGACATTATTGACCCTTTCTTGGAATCTTTGATGGAACCTTAGAATGGGTGGGAGGATACTATAAAAGCTTGAGATTTGAATTCCTAATCAACTCAGTGAGATAGGAGCCCCCAACAGAAATGATTGGGAATGAAAGAAAGTTAAATTTCTTGCAAATCTTGCTTTTGTAAAGCATCATGCAATCTTTTCCATGGTTGGGGCTGTCTCGCAGCCAGGTGCTGAGGGTCTGTTGAGGAGTGAGCACCTTTGCAGCCATGCCAATGTTGCAGGCCCCGGGTGATTTTGCATTTTTTATGTCTGCTTTTTATGTAGCTTTCCTGTCATAAGCCCGAATTTCATTTCTTGATACTTATCATAGGTATACATAGCTCTAATTCTCTCCCTTTCCTCTCCAAATTTGCTCCTTTCAATGTGCTTTGGCCAGGAAACCAAATAACAAAGCTTCTGAGAATGATGTATAAAGGGAGAGGAAATCGGTTCTGAGGGCTGGCTCGTTTTCCTCATCCACAAAATGACGGAGCTGTAATAGATCATCACCAAGGTCCAGTCCAGCTTGCACATTTTATGATTCCTCTGAATAAAGTATGTGAGCTTTTATGTTCCATTTTTGGAACATCTATTTTTCCCATTTCCTTATTCCCAGCCATGTTCTTGAGAAATGAAGTTGCTCCATTTGTGACCTCTTAAAAAGTGACATTATTTAACTTGGCATTTGTTACTCAATTCACAATTCATTCATTCATTCTCAAAAAATTTTGAGCACCTTCTGCATACCGTGTGGTTGAATTACGAAGATTCGTGCATGATCTCTCCGTCAAGGAGTTCACAGACTAGGGCACTGACTTTCAATCTTTCCTGCAGTTGTGAATGAAGCCTGTTGGGACTCTACGACAGCCCGTTATATTAGAGGCCAGTATTTATTAAGCACGTACTAGATGCCAGGTTCTGTTCCAAGTGCTTCAAAAGTAGCTTATTTTATCCTCAAATATCTGTGAAGTAGTTGTCATTATTATCTGCATATTCATGAAGAAAGTGAGACTTAGGCATGGGAACACATGGTTAATAAACATTTGGAACCAGAATTCACTCTCAAGCAGTACAAATCTAGAGCTCACATTCTGCCTCCTGGGGCTATGGTGCTTCTGAAATCAATAGCAACAAGAACAAGCACAGTAACCACACAGTAACAACAGCAGCAGTTTTGGCTATTCTATGCCACTTGCCATGCACTGTGCTAAGCTTTCTGTATTAATTATCTAATTTGAGACTAATAACAACTTCATGAGTGGGCACTTTCATTATCTACATATTGCAGAGGAGAAACTTTTGGCTTAAAAAGGTTAAACAACTTGCTTCAGGATACACATCTAATAATGAGGGAAAATGGGGTACAAAGTTTTTTTTTTTTTTTTTTTTTTGAGATGGAGTCTCACTCTGTTGCCCAGGCTGGAGTGTACAGTGGCATGATCTCGGCTCACTGCAACCTCTGCCTCCTAGGTTCAAGTGATTCTCCCGTCTCACCCTCCTGAATAGCTGGGACTACAGGCGTGCACCACCGTGCCTGGCTAATTTTTGTATTTTTAGTAGAGACGGGGTTTCACCATGTTGGCCAGGCTGGTCTCAAACTCCTGACTTCAAGTGATCCGCCCGCCCCGGCCTCCCAAAGTGCTGGAATTACAGGTGTGAGTAACCACGCCCAGCCCAAAGTGCATTTGTGGGGACAGTTTTTGGTGGCTCATGATCTTCTTGTCCTCTAACCAAGTGGGAAGAGACAGATAAGGTATACACTGATTTGCAGTAAGTATAGCATGAAGTTCTTTGGGAGCAGAATAAATCAGTCTGCAGGTGGAGGGAAAGCTTCCCAGAAGAAGTCACCCTTGAGTTGAGTTTTGAAGGATAAGGAGGAACGTAGGTTGAGAGCAATGAGGAGAAGGGAACCCCGGGTGGAGAGAATAGCACCTGCAAAGGCTGAAACTGGAGACAACAATGTGAGGCTAGGGAGGCAGGCAAGAGTTCGGTTACACGGGGCCCTGAGTGCAGAAGCAAAGGCAACTGCATGGCATCTGCTCTGTGGGGAGCTGCCGGAGGCTTTAAATGTGGGAGTGGCTTGTCAGGTGTGACTGTAGAAAATACTTCTCGTGTCTGCTTAGGGCACACTGAGTTTAAGGTGACTCATGGAGGTCTATTTGGATATGACTCTTCAAAGGGAGAAAAGCTGGGAGTTGCTGCTGAGGTTCTAGGGTGCAGGGAGACTAGAGATGATGGAAGTGGGGGCGGGGGTGACTAGAAGAAAGGAGAAAAATTAGACTATTGTTCTCATCAAAGTCAGATGTGATGAGAGCCTGAGTTAAGGCACTGGTAGCAGAGACTAATTTGAGGACTATTCAGGAGAGAAAAAGAATGGTAGGAGTGAGTGGGAGAAGTCTAGGAGACTCCCAGGTGAAGCGTGATAAAGTAGATTTGCCATTTGTCTGGGAACCAATCTGGAAAGGTCAGTGAAACATCATGGAAAGTAAAATGAGATGGTGAGAGTTGTATGAGCAGAGCTTCATTGATGGACATTCTTGACTACAGTCAGAGTTGTTACGTGATCCATATGTGCTACATGAGCTGGTTGATGCGGGGCTGGGGGTTGGAGATTCCCAAGTAACCAAGACCAAGTGTTATGGGTTAAATTGCCCCCCTCCCTTACCCAAATCTATATGTTAAAGTCTTAACCCCTAGTACCTCAGAGTGTACCCTTATTTGGAAATAGTGTGTGATTAGCTGTTAGGATGAAATCATACTGAATTAGGGTAGGCCCTTCACCTGATAGGACTGGTGTTCTCATGAAAGGGGTAAGTTTGACACACACACACACCAGAGTTTAAGGTAATCTGTGGAAGTATATGGGATATGAGTCTTCAAAGGGAGAGGAGCTGGGAGATGCTGCTGAGGTTCAAGGAGAAGAGTGCACAGGATACATGGCCCAGAATCACTCCAAGACATGGATGATAAAGAAACTGTGGTGAGAAGGAAAGTCAGGGCAGGGAGTAGAGGAACGTCTGGGCAGGCAGGAGGCAAGCAAGTGGGAGCCTGCCTTATTCAATAAGGTGAAAGTGCTGTGCATATGGAGTGCCTGTGTCTATTCAGACAAGCACATGGATGCTATTATGTTGTCCTGCTGTGAATGACATTCATTCTCACTGTCTCCTTCAGCCCATGAAATAGCTCCCTTGATCATATTAAATTGTACCTGGCTCCCCCTGAGCTTCAGGAAATGGGAGTTGCCATGTGATACTAGCATTAGGTTTGCAGATCCATCCCAATATTTTTCTCTTACCTCAATTTCCTGGCTCAGGAGAGAATCTTAGTTTACTGACTTATAATTCAAGGATGAATGAATGAAAAAGAATCCCTTTTCATATGGAGTGGGTTTGAGGTGTAGACAAAGGCTGTCTATCATTTTTTGGTGATCTTGTGTTTGTTCACTTCTGGTAGAAACATACGCCCTAAGTAATAATAACAACAGGATAATACCTTACACTTACAGTGGGCTTTGTACTTTACCAAGTGCTTTCACATGCATTATCTCATATGATCCTTGTATACCATTGAGGTGAATTCTGGCATGAATTTATACAATCCCATCACTACCATTGGTAAGAAGTTAATTATCGACTCATAATAATTGTAGAGTCCTTCCTGTGTGATCTTCACAGGCACTCTTTGGAAGCCCAATTTAAGTTGCATTCTTACACAACAGGAAAATAAAACTTTCCGGGAATGAAGACATGTTTCTTTAGCCTATAATTTGAACACAACACTGACTGGGTTGGGCTTTGTGGGAAGATGCAATGAGAAATTAGACAGAGTCTCTGCTCTCAAGGAACTTAAGATTTGGCTAGAGAGACAAAATGTGCAAACAAAAAAGATGACTTGGTTAAAGGAACTTACAGGGCAAATGTTTGTGGGATGTACAAGTTGGAAGGGAGGTGGATGCGGTGGAGTGTTCGCTGAACACTTCATTAAGAAGGTGGGGCTGAAAGGCCCTCATTTTGTGGGAGGGGAAGTGGGAAGCTGCCCGCAGGGGGCACACTGCTCACCTTTCCACAGTGGAATTTGTTAAGCTTTGGTTTGCTTATTGGAAAAAGTCAATGGCTTGCTGCCAGCAGGCACAGGTGTGCCTAAGCATGCACAAATGGCATTTCTTTGTGGAGCTTTGGAAGATCATCTTTTTGCAGAGCCTAGATATGTCCTAGAGAAGGTAGAATATGAGTTGTAGGCAGTGACTTGTTGCACTGGAAACAGCAACAATTTTCAGACAGATGAGCAGAACTTGCTTAGGGGTCAGCAATATTAAAAAAAGAAAAAGGGTACTCCAGCCTAATTAGCAACTTTTGATTTAGAGTGAGTCTCTATTTGTGAATTGGATGTGACCCAAATTGTCGTCCATGGACTGGCAGCATCAGCATTAGCTGGGAGCTTACAGAATTGAAGAATCTCTGACCTCACTGTAGATCTACTGAATTTAAATCTACATTTTAATGATATCACCAGTAGGCACATTAAAGGTAATCAGTTATTGGGAACTCAGAGCATGTCTTTGAGTTCCTACAGGGTCAAAAAATGTTATTTAACCCATGATGGTTCTAGTCATTGCATGGTAAACATAAACATCAATTTATAAAATTATTCCTATGCACAAATATATTCTTAGGTGCAACTTGCAGCCCTAAGATAGCCATCCTCCCTCTCACCACCCTCAACATGGCCACAGGGCATGGCAACCCAGTCTTTTGCCCTTTGGCTTAGTTTATGGGGAAGGTCTCATGAATCCTGCTGAGCTGGGAATGAACATCAGGTACGGTGAGGAAAAAGCATGGGCTTTGTAGACAGATGTGGCTCCACATTGAACTCACTTCTCAGACAATATATCCTTCTTTATAAAACAGAGCTATAAAAATAGAGATGTTACCTACCCTATAGGTTTTTGAAGTTTTAAAAATATATATTATGAATTACATCTAGAAAAGTGACTGACATGTTGAGAGTATTCTCCGAAAGCGAAAGCAAAATCAATATTAATTTCTACCCCTATTCCCCACAAGTAGCTTGTTGTCTAGCTTAAGTCAACCATTCACCTCTTTGAGACTCAGCTTTCACTTCTGTCTAATGAGAGTCAGGGACTGGATGATCCCTAAGATCCTTCCTGGGGTGTACAAGGAGAGCGCACATGTGGTTGGCTGCTGCCTTACTCTGCTCATCCTTGTGTCACCCTTGTGCTTCTTGGGCCACCCTTCACAGCCTCTGCCACCTGTCTCTGAAACGGAGGCTTGGCAGCCTAGAAGAGTTCTAGTATTTTCCTTGAAGGACCTATTTCTGCCAGGCAAGTTGATAGCCTGGGTGAATTGCATAGTGGTTAGAAGTACTAACACAGCCAGGATGCCTGATCTGAGAAGATGGCTCCACTGGGCATCCTTGGCTGCCAACATGGAAACCCAGATGAGCTCCACCCCTTTCCTGAGACCTTTTAATCCACTAAGAGACGCTGTAGGGATCCCAGGGCTTATGCTGCACAAATGGTGCCCAGCAACAAGTTTCTCTTCATACCGCAACTGAAACAAAACCTCTTAGTCACGGGGGCCCAGTTTTACCGAGGAAGTCGTGGTAACTTGCAAATTATCGAATTATGAGGTTTTTGAAAAACTGTTAACCCCAGTTCCCCTTGGCAAAGTTGGTTAGGCAATTTTGTTTTTGGCTGGGGCTTCTGTAAACAATACAGGATGCTTGCTTTGTGGTTGGGAGCTGCTGGAGGGCGCACTGCCAAGGTGGTTTCTCTGAGTCTTGTTTTTCCTGCTGACATAAAGGTTTCACCTGAGCCCCTGTATTTTTTCTGGTCCTTTCTGAGACACAAAAGTAAAACAAAAACAAAGCCCAAAGAAATCAAAAACCAACTGTTAGTTTCTAGGAGGTTTGGGTTTGGAGGGAAAACAAGACTTGCCAGTTTCTTTGCTTGAACATGTTTGCTTCTCTGAGACTGGTCTCTTTGAGCTCTGCTCTGCTCTGTTCTTGCTCTTTTCTGTCACAGGTGCCTTGCCATTCGGCCAGTTCTACCCTTCTACAATTTCTTCTTTTCTTCTCTTGAATCATGTTCTCATTCTTATCACCCTTTCATTGAGGGAGCCATTACTGTCTTCCTACCTACAGTGACAAAGTAGAACACGTCTCTAGTAGGATGGTAGGATGTTTCTCCAGTGCCAGAAAGGCCACTATTGATTGACCTTTCCACCTACACCTAAAAGGAGATTTGATTTCAACTTCCTTTTGCTGCCCTGAATTTTGAAGAAACAATGAATCAATATGTCAATAAATATTTATCAAGTGCATACTCTCCTCTGCCTTCCTGTAGGAGTAGAAAAGCAGTGCTTCTCAAGTGTGAACACAGGGTAACTAACAGCAGGAAAGCCTGGACCTGGGCTCCAGGAAAAGCTTGGCATGGGCTTGGGGAGGAGGGGGTTGTGGAAGGGTGGGGGTTGTTGCTGCAGCCTGAAAGTCCCACTCCAAGACTCAAGAAACTTCAAGAAATTTCATTCAAGTTTTATCTTAGAAAATAACATGAGGCTTCCATTTTACTCTTGAAAATATGTTTGTTTTCATGTGTAAATAATTTGTAGATTATTTACCATGGAATAAAACCAATGCTCCTGGAAGATATTTGCTAGATGCTTTTCATCTTCCTAACAGGCAGTGGAGACCCCAGCAGTGTGCTGGCTCCAGTGTGGGAGTATGACCCCAGGAAACAGAGTGTGGTGATCACGTGGATGTTCAGAGGCAGCTCCAATGTAGAATATTCTGCCCCACTATTCTCTCGCATGGACCTGTGCTTGGAGACCCACAAGAGCCAAATTTTAATTCAGAAAATAAGATGCCTGTTGGTTTAAAAGAATTATATTTGTTCTGCCTTTACAGAGTTACTAATGTGGAGAAAGAAGACTATCATGTGTGGAACAAAGGACAATATGAACATTAAATAATGCCCTGACTTATTCCAAAAAGAATCTGAGATGACCAATAAAGCCATTTTTAATTGTTTATTAGTGAACAATAGATTATGAGTGCTAAAGGGATTCAGGAAGAAGAAAGATCAGTGCAGAGTAGAGAAGTCCGATGGATGCGTTGAAAAGACTATGCTTGAGCTGAACTGACAAGAGAGCTGATTTTTGCTTTCAGAATTATTATGTGGCAATGGTAATTGACAATGGAGAAGCTGAAGGTATGAGGACAAGGGTGTCTTATCTTTTCCCAGAAGTCTAGCTTGGCCCATGGGAGAATACAGGCCTGCACCTTGGACTTGGAGTCAGTAGATTCCTTCCTGTGGTTTGTTACAAGCTCGAACATCCTCTGACTGAGTCATTCACCAGAGAAAGAGGCTTTTCAAATGATTTGTGCAGTAGCTGTAGTCTGCCCTATTCAACCCCATTTTAGTGTCACAAAAGCTTCTTCTTCCTACATTGTTAGAGCCTTTTTGACTTTTCTGAAATGACATCTGCTCGCCTCTTGAGTAACACCCTGCAGGGCTCAGTCGAGCTCAGTCACCCTTCATTTTTTTTGAGCCAGTTTTGTAAGGTGCTGAGGGAGGTTTGTACTCGTACTTGTTGCCCCTAGAAGAAATAACAGCTATAATTTTGGGCCCTAAGAAAAAGAACAGGTGTGACTATTCTCTCTCTCTCTCTCTCAAACCACAATCTACTCTAGGGAGGAAGTCACTTTATGGGAGTAGAGTCACTCTCAAGTAATAGCTGGCCGTACAGATTGCTCTGGACCAAGGGTGAATGTGAAGAAGAAAAGGCCGGCCAGCAACACAATGGAATATCTAGAGTCATATTGAGGGAAATACTTAGACTGCTGACTTCTTAGTGGATTTCACAAGCAGAGCTGCTTGTGAGCAGAATGGTGAAGTAGGGGCTTGTGTTTCTGGGGTTTCATTCCATGGCTTCCTTCTACCTATAAGAGTCATCCTCATGGAGTACTTGCATTTTAGTAGAAAAAAAAATCTTATAGACGGAAGGGAAGGATGGGGTTCCTGCTTTAGAAGATTGGCCTGGTCGTAAGTCTGAGCAAGGAAGGGCCCAGGGAAGCTCAGAGCTCTGAGCAGGAAGCCTTAATTAGTTACTGAATATGGTGCAAGCACAAAGAGAGGGTAGTGTTTCCCCTTTCCATCTGTGGAGGTCTTGGCCATGCTTACTTGGGTATTCCTTCCAGGAAACATTTATTTTTCCTCTTTAATGCCCTCCTCGTATCTATGCTCTCAGTAGAGGATGCCACTGCTTCTGGCACCTGGATAATAGAATGAAGCTGATTGGGATGGAAACAGAAAAGTCATCTCTCAGAACAATGAGCAGAGGCTGAAACTCCCTTGTACCCAGTCCTTGTGCACTGCTGTTCATAGCCAAATAGGCAAGGCCTTGCCAAATGTCATGTTGAGGTGAGGCCCTAAGTGATAGAAAAATCAAAAATGACTATGGCTACTTGCATGTTCAGAGAATTCAGTTTAGAAAATGCTATGCTGGGAGGATCTCTCTTAATATCTTATTTGCATCAGAATGTTCAAGTTGCAATGTATGTTTTTGTTTTGTGTATTTATTTATTTTCCTCTACTCTATTCTGTTAAGTCTTTCAGGGCAAGGGTAGGGTAGTCTATACTCCCTGCATTATCCATAATGCCTAGCACTGTGTCTTGTACATAAAAGGCCATAATAAATGTCTGTTGGCTAGAGAGATGAATGGATAGAGTGCCTCATTTAGAAGCATTATACTTTTATGGAAAAAAATTTAAAAATGTATTTTTTTCTATGAGATAACACAATTCCTGAATAGGTTATGGACAGGTACTATTCAAGTTTGCGAAGGAAAGGTTTTCCTAGAGTTAGGGTAGTTTTTTTCTCAAATAAGAAAAACCTACAGTAAATAATTACTCTCCATATTATCTTTAGGTTTCTTGCCAGTATTAACATCTTTTTTATTGTAAGTGATGATATTGTCTGTGAGAACATTACAGTTGGTTAGTATCCTGGGTTAAGCTAAGTGTTGTTGAAAATAATCCTGGACATCCAAACAGGAAGAGAGGAAGTCAAACTATTCCTGTTTGCAAATAACATGATTCTATATCTAGAAAACCCTGTAATGTCAGCCCCAAGGCTCTGTGATTTGATAAATAACCTCGGCAAAGTCAACATACAAACATCAGTAGCATTCCTTACACAAACAATATCCACCATGATGGCCAAATCAGGATGCAATCCCATTCACAATTGCCCCCCTCAAAAAAATATAAAACACTTAGGAATACAGCTAACCAGGGACGTGAAAGATCTCTATAATGAGAATTACAAAACACTGCTCAAAAAAATCATAGATGACATCAAGAATTGGAAAAATATTCCATGCTCATGGATTGGATGAATCAATATCATTAAAATGGCCATACTGCCCAAAGCAATTTACAGATTTCACAGATTCAATGCTATTCCTATCGAAATATCAATGACATTTTTCATGGAATTAGAAACAACTATTTTAAAATTGATATAAACCCAAAAGGGACCCCGAATAGCCAAGGCAATCCTAAACAAAAAGAACAAAGCTGGAGGCATTATATTACCCAATGTCAACATATACTACAGGGCTATAGTAACCAAAACAGCATGGTACTGGTACAAAAACAGACACATAGACCAATAGAATGTAATAAAGAGCCCAGAAATAATGTCACACCACTTACAACCATCTGATCTTCAATAAAGCTGACAAAAACAAACAATAGGGAAAGGACTCCTCATTCAATAAATGGTGCTGGGTTAACTGGCTAGTCATATGCAGAAGATTGAAACTGAACCCCCTACCTCACACTACATACAAAAATCAACGTAAGATGAATGAAAGGCTTAAATGTAAAACCTAAAACTATAAAAACCCTGGAAGATAACTTAGGAAATACCATTCTAGACATAGAACTTGGCAAAGATTTCATGATGAAGACAACAAAAGCAATTGCAACAAAAACAAAAATTGACAAATGGGATCTAATTAAACTGAAGAGCTTCTATACAAAAAAAGAAACTATCAACAGAGTAAACAGACAGCCTACAGAGTGGGAGAAGATATCTGCAAACTATGCATCCAACAAAGGTCTAATATCCAGATGCTGTAAGGAACTTAAATTTATGAGCATAAACAAACAACCCTATTAAAAAGTGTAAAGCTGTAAAAATGTAAGTTTCTAGCTCTGCCACTTTTTAGTGGTATGACTTTGGGCAAATTGCTCAAAAGCTCCAAATTCTTGTTTCTTTACCTATAAAAAAGGGACAATAATACATACCTCCTATGATAGTAGAAAATTAAGTGAAAATATACTCCAAGTGTCTCAGAGGGCTTGATTTCCAGAAAGCGCCCAAGCTCAATCAATAGTGACGTTTACTATCCACGCAGCCAGTTCTACTGCTGGGAGTTGGTTGGTGCTGATAAAGCTTTTTGTCAGACTTCTCACAATTTCCATTGTGAGAAGATGTAGCTTCCAATTAACTCTGTCACTGATTGTTGGGTAACTTTGGGCCAAATGCTGTTCCTTAATGAATGCGGGTGTGAAACTTATTAAGATTAATGACTGTCACAGCTGGTAGCCAGATGTTTACATAATTCCCTCTGTTTTACAGCAATCATATCAGAGGAAAGGGGTTGAATGATAGAATTAGAAAAATAAGTACAATATTTTGGGAATGAATAAATGTTGTTATGGAGGGTAGGAGATTAAAATCCTAAATGTATTTTGATTAGGCTAATATTAAAAATTAGCATCTGTAAATCAGTAATCTAAGTGAAGGAGTTTTTTAACACAAGTGACTGGTGGAGGGGACACAGCATGGGAGGGCATGCTTACAGCAAGAGCTCCATTGATTAAAGAGTCCCCTGCAGAACACAGAGAGTTAAATGTGTCTTTAATAGCCTCCAGCATGAAAGGGCAAATCATTTGTTTTAATTGAGGAAGGATAAAATGCTTTTGCTCTACACATATATGTTCTATTTTAGCATCATAGTTATTTTTATAGCTGTTATAACTTCACAAAACCTAATAGGAAAATAAATCTGAATCCCGAAGAGTTCAATACTTTCCAGAGGAGTCTAGTAAATAAAAACTCTACACTGACTGACTGATCTTATTCATGCTCTGCTCCTAAACCCAAACTCTCAAGCGAATGGAAAAGAGGTTAATTCATTGGAATAAATTCATGAGATTTTTTTTAAGACACATCCTGAATCAAAGTGATTAAAACAACAAATGGATAAAGGGTAGAGCTGTGAGAGGACAAGGTTTGCATAACTGAGCATCTTGATTATGTGGGGAAGATGGGAATCAGACCTTGCCTATTCTGGTCTCAAACTATTAAATCCTGAGAAGGCCAAGAGGCAAGTCACTGAAGTCAGAAGTTGGAAACATGGCTAAGCTGTCCAGAGTGTGGAACACATGGTCTCTGAAGGTTTTTACTGGTGTGTGGGTGAGAGTTCAGAAGCTCTACTAATTACATTTGTTTTCAGGATTTATAAAGTTAAGACAGAAAGCTGAATATTAACACTTCACTTCCTCGTGCAGTCATTAATTTACTCACTTAGCATACATTTATTCACAGAAGCTTATTGGTACCGAGTATACCCTCAATGAGCAACCAACCCAAAATTGCAAAGGGGAGCTCAAACAGGGAAGCTGTGGTAGGAAGTATCATGGCCTCTTCAAAGATGTCTATATACTAATCACAGAATTTATGTATATGTGATGCTGTATGGCAAGGGGAGATTAAGGTGTGCAGACGGAATTAAGGTTGCTAATCAGCTGACCTTAAATAGGAGTACTATCTTGGAATATCTGGGTGGGCTCAATGTAGTCAAAAATGTTCTTAACAGATAGAAGAAGGAGGCAGAGGAGTCAGTGTTGGAGTGATGCCATGTGAGAAAGACTCCACTGGCCATTGCTGGCTTTGAAAATGGAAGGAGGCATAAGCCAAGGAATGAATGCAGGTGCCTCTAGAACCTGGAAAAAGCAAGGAAACAAATTCTCCTGTAGAACCTCCAGAAGGAATGCATTCCTGCCAACACCTTGATTTTTAGCTCAGTGAGACTGATGTTGGACTTCTGACCTCCAGGATTGCAAGATAATATATTTGACTTATTTTAAGACGCTAAGTTTGCAGTAATTTGTTATGGCAGCCGTTGGAAACTAACACTGATGCCAAAGCAGTAAAGCAGGAAAGCACTCCAAAATCACCGGAGTGAGAGGAGCAGAAATGTCCTAGGAGAAGACAATGTTTCCTTTTGAAAAGGAAAGTTTACTGGCAACTTCCATTTGAATTTCTTAAGAACATTTTCTGAGTGGCAGTCACTACTTCCAAGGTGGCATGTTCCAGAGCTGATTCATTATGTAGTCTTTTCTCAGGAGTATTCTAGCCACCTTTAAAGAAGCTAGGGCCATTTTCCTGACACTGCATCAAGGGGTAAGGTTAGTGGTAAAGAAACAATGCGGTAGGAAAGGCCAACTTTCTCCCTACATAATCCAATCACATTAACTCCAGACTTGCTCATCCTCTGCTCTTTGAAAACTGCAGCTCCAGAGCTTTCATACCTACAGACTTCCTGGAGTTAAGATTAAAACAAGAGTTGTGCTACAGACTATCGTTCCTATTATCATTTTTTGTGTCCTGCTGAGTCCTCCCCTCTTGGCAACTTCAGGACCACCCACTGGGAAGATAATATACAACCCATCAGGAAACTCCCAGTGCCCATCGTGGAGGCCAAGTGCTGCCAACTCTGATTGCTTCTGGAATGCCATTTCTTCCCTGCCCTTTCAATATTCTTGTTATGCGACTCCTATGATCACTGCCAATCTGTAGAAAATTACAGGATGAATTTTTGTGAAGGACTAAATTTGCATACTTGTCTTTTGTTGTTTATTGTTGGGGGGATTTTGCTTTTTGCACACAATTTCTGCACATTTTATTGGAAGTTATTGGGTTAGATTCATCCCATTCATTCACTAGCCTGGCATTGCTATGCATGTGCTGTAGGGGCTTAGCATTAAACGATTTTCTTTGTTCAGATTTGGATTGCTGTCTCTGCTTGCAAATTATTTTTCACAATGACTCCTTCTTTTCCTTCTCTCTCTCTCTGTTTCTCTCTCTCTCTCTCACACACACAGATGAGGTTAGATATATTTTTCCATTGCCAAGTTCAGGACCCATGAATACCTTTTCCAAGTTCAGGGCTGTGGTAAGTCTTTACATTGGTTCCTGATTATCACACAGCCATTGTGTTCTGCTAAACAAAATAAATTATGGGGAAGACCCAGAACCCATGTCTGTGTTTTAATAGAGCATAGTTTCTCAACCTTGGTTCCACTGACATTTTGGGCCAAGCAATTATTTGTTGTAGGAGGCTGTCATGAGCATCCTAGGATGTTGAGCAGCATCCCCGGCCTCTACCCTCTGGATGCCAGTGTCAATATCTCCCCTAGTTGTGAAAATAAAAACTGTCTTCAGGCATTGCCAAATGTTTTTTGAGGGGCAAAATCACCCCTAGTTGAGAACCACTGGAGTGGAGAGATCATAAACACCCAATTTCAAGCAACTTGTTAAGACAGCCTCAAAAATAGTGAACAGGCTCAGCTGTTTGCTCAGCTTTGTGGACCACCTGTGGCCAATTAGCCTGACAAGGTTATTGAGTTACAAGACTTGGACATATGGCCTCAACTAAGGCAACTGTATGCGCTCTGTGGGTCAGCTTCACTGGAGGGATTGGGTTACATACATTCCACTTTTCTCTGCCCTTCAACTCCTTAAAGGCAGCTCAGTTACTCACTAACTGATAGTGATGACAGTTTGAGCCAACAATATGAACCTTTCAATGTATTAGGTTAGTGTAAAAGTAATTGTGGTTTTTGCCATTGAAAGTAATGGCAAAAACCCCAATTATTTTTGCACCAACCTATAGTTGCATGTTCTAAGTAGAAACAGCCACAGATTATTGCTCAAATTAGTATTACTATTGTTGTTATTATTTAACAAGGAAAAAGTTTCCAAAGTTAAGGAATGACATAATAGTATTTTATTGACTTATCCTTTAACAGGTATAGATTATTGGCCTTTTCACTGGCCACTATATGTCCTGATGGCATCTTAAATAGATCCCTTTGAAGTTCCAACTCTTCATCATTCACTCCCAAAACAGCATTTAAAAAATATTTCCAATTTCTATTTGTTCTTTCTGTTACCTAGGCTCAAAACAGCACATACAGGAAACGCCTAATTTAGCTACCTTCCTTCAAATGTTCTAACATACAATTACTAGGTTATCTTTCCTAAATCAAAGGTTAGGTTAAAACTTATTTGAAAAATGTTAAATGACTCCCCCTGGCTATTTTCTAGCCTAACTTTTAGGACTTTACAGTATCAATCTTCAGGCTGTATTTTTTCCTCTTCTTTCATTCCTTCTCTCCCTCCTTCCTTCCTTCTATTTATTTTCCCAATATTACCTCCTAATCAAGTATTTCTCAAAATGTGGTCTGTGGTTCACCTGAGGAAGAATCAACAAGGATGATTGTTAAAATGCAGGTTCCTTATCCTAATCACAGAATTTCTAAAGATAAGTCCTGATTATCTCAACAAATGGAAATACATCTATTCTTAAGACTTGGCTTGAACTAACTTCTTTCTTTAAAATGCTTAGTGCTTTTCTTGTGGTACTTATCGTATTCTAACTTGGAGGAGAAGGAGCAAGAGGAAAAGAATGGAGAAGATGGGAAGTGGGGGTGGGGCTGTAATTTATGTGCCAGGAACTGTGCTAGGCACTTTACATTGATTGATTTAATTTTTGCAGCATCATTATTCACTTCATAGATGTGGAAACTGAGGCTAAGAAAATTTTGTTTACTTGCTCATAATTTATGCTTAGTAAGTAAGAGAGCTTCTCACTTCGAAGTCCACAAAGTCAATACTGAGCAATGATCTAGTATTTCACTCTGATGTCTCTTTTTACACTTGTCTTATGTCATTTATTGAGTAAACTATTTGTGTAGAAAGTCTTGATAAAACAGCACAGTGGAAGGAGCATTGGACAGAGAGTCAAACAATTCTCTACTTGAATTCCAGCTTTGGCATTTCTTGGTTCCTTTCAGTTGGCCCTAGGGTGTGGCCATCTGCCTGTGGTTCAGAATATGGCCAGGTGATGGAAAGGAGGAGGGATAAGCATGAGAGATGCAAAGGGCAAGGACCTGCAGTGTTTTAAGGATGGTACATGGAGGTAAAGTAGAGCTTCCAGGGAAGGTGTGTAATATATAATCTGTAATTCTATGTGGCCTTGAGTCCAACTAAAAATCAGAGGAGAATGAATTTAGGGATCTGCTTTCTCTGCTATGTAACCATAATGGACATCTATTGTTTTATCATGCATTTCCCTTTTTCCAGTTACAGTAATTTGCTTTTCCTCTGGGCACCATCCGTCTCCATCTTGCAATCCATGAGCTTCAGGTGAATCTCATTCCAGACTCCAGGGGAGGACAGATGTTTCAGGTCCAGCCAGTCAGAGAGTGATATATCATTCTAGCCAGGCCAAACGCACCAAAGTGGAGCAAGTCCTGAGACTTCACTGGAGAAACTGGCCAAGAGAAGTGCCCTCCCTGACACAGACTGGAAGCTCTGAATAGATAAACAGGAGGTCTGCAGAGACTAAAGCCATCCCTGGGGGAAGCACAGCTGTGAGGCATAGAGGTGGGTCCTGATGACACCACTTGAGGCCCCACATCAAGCCCTGCTGGAGGCTAGGATCTACCCCCTGCATGTTTTATTTATGAGCTTTAGGAAATTTCTTATTTTGCTTAAGCTAGTTTGAATAGGGTTTCCTGTTCCTCATGGGGTGCTAAATAAACAGATTAAAGAAATGGTGACTATTAAGACACTCATCTTCGAATTTCCCACACCAGCATAACTCTTTGTACATAATAGATTTTCCAGAATTGATGACTGGGAGAATGGAAGAAAAAGATGTTTAAGTAACTGAATGAGACTCAGAACATCTCCGTTAAATTACAAGAATTTCATTAGTCTTTTTTTTTGTTCCCGATATTCTCTCGGATCGTGTTTACATTTAGGAGTCACAATTATGAAAAACTAGGCCAGATGGCCTGAGATATTTGTTAGAGCTCATCTCAAGACCTTGAAAAGACACCAAAAAGGGAAGATCTCCCCAGGTCCAGCCAGGCTGTGTCCATATGTGAAAGTAAAGCCATTCCCAGATAGAAAATAAAACTAAATGTTTTATTTTCACTCATCATCTATTGCTTGTCTTCCTGGTGATGGCATACAGTGAGGGCAACATTTCAGTGTTGCCAGGTGGTGTCCTCATGTAGATAGACAGCTCCAGCTCGAGTCCAGGGGCAAGGGGAAGGAGAAGCACTTCTGCATCAGGCCCTTCAATGGAGGAAATTCAGAAATTCATTCAAGCATTTGTTACCTGTACCCATTTTACTTCCAAAACAGATCTGAGTGGGCTTTCAGTAAAAGGCATGTGTACCATAGATTTGTTAAACAAGGATAAGGAAACAAGTGCCATACAACAAAGGGCGGTTATATCTATCAATTACAAACATTGGAAATGACAGCTACATGTATGGAGGTTTATCATAAGCACAGTTAAGTGCACTGTTCTGAGCACTTAACTTGTACATTCCATTTAATTCTCACAATAACTCTATGATGGCAGTTCCTATCATTATTTGCATTTTATGATAAGGGAACTGAGTACAGAGAGGTTTAGTGATCAGCTCACAGTCATACATCAGTTTTATATATATATATATACACAACATAGCTGAGCCAGAATTTGAATCCATATAGTCTAATTCAGGACATGGGCTAGGCAGAGATAAGGGTCATCGTTTGAAGCCCATCAGCGGGGTTTGAATCCCTGCTATTCTGCTTACTAGCCAATGACTCTAGCAAGTCACTTCCCTTCTTTAGGCTTCAGGTTATACATCTATAAAATGAAGATAATGATACTTGTCTTCTGGTTTTGTGTTGAAGACTAACAGAGATAAACAATGATTGGTACAAAGTAAGTATGAGATACATAGAACTATGTATTGCAACCCTTTGTTATCTTGTTTAAATAATCATCTAATAATATTCCAATAATCTAATCATAAATAATCTAATGTTAAATAAATGGTAGATTATTAGCTATTAGCCATAGAACCAGGAATGCCTTTTCTTCTTTCTAATGTCATTTGTAAAGAATATCATCTATCTTTGACCACTTCATTTTGGTGGCATTGCCAATATTGTACCTCCATGACAAATGACAACACTTAAAAAAATAAGAGAATATTCCAGGGGTTCAAACTGGACAAAAGAGAAGCAGTGATGGGATGTGAAATAATAACACGGTGCAGAGCACGTGTCTGTCTATTTTCCTTACTGAGTATGCAAATCCCCAATAAAGCTCATCAAATACAAAAGTAGGATTTAGCTGGTAACGGCCCAGCTCCCCTTTGCTGTGTGCTTTGGAAATTAGCTTTTCTTTTTGTTCAGCAAATAAATAACAGACTCCCTATCTGAGTGTCCTCAGAACCATAAGAAAGAGTGACGTTGTCATTCAAGGCTACTGACACGAGAAACAGATGGGGCTCTGAAGTCAACCAGCAAGTGATGATGCAGCAGGATGGTCTTGTGATAGAGATCATGAAGGGGATGTCACCAGTGGCCTGAATACACTCTTATGTTAATTGTGTGTGGAAAGACACAATGATGTACAAGCAGCCTGTGCTTAATTACTTGAAAAGCCTTAAGTTCAAGTACTCGTGTGTGTGTGTGTGCATGCACGCGCATGCCTGTTTGCAGGTATGCATTCCTTTAAGTCAAATAACCAAAAGTCGGTGAGGGGGAATCATATACTTTTGAGATTAATTCTGTTTCTGCAAACTTCGGGCGTGAGCAGTCCACTTTGTGTCATTCTGAACATTGCTGACCAGGTCAAAGGGTCAAGCAGGAGCATGTGGGTTCAGGATAGAATGTCCTGCGCCTTGCTTTTTGCGATCTTGATCTTAATCAGACTAGGACAGTCAGGCCCCTGCTCGAATTACTCATTAATCTAATAGAGCTCTTTCTTCTGGGAGAAAACAGCAAAAATAACTTGCAGTGAAACCCTTGACTTGAGGCTTCTACTTAAAGGAGGATATAGTGTCCCTGGGAGCCTCCTTGAGGCTTGCAGAAACTTGCTCAATTC
Source organism: Nomascus leucogenys (assembly GCF_006542625.1). Taxonomy (NCBI): domain Eukaryota; kingdom Metazoa; phylum Chordata; class Mammalia; order Primates; family Hylobatidae; genus Nomascus; species Nomascus leucogenys. Next base: position 53,444,305 of record NC_044386.1, read on the forward strand.
AGGGAGCTAAGCTGATTTTTTTTTTTTTTTTTTTGAGATGGAGTCTCGCTCTGTTGCCCAGGCTGGAGTGCAGTGGCACGATCTCGGCTCACTGTAAGCTCCGCCTCCCAGTTTCACTCCATTCTCCTGCCTCAGCCTCCCGAGTAGCTGGGACCACAGGCGCCTGCCAGCGCACCTGGCTAATTTTTTGTATTTTTAGTAGAGACGGGGTTTCACCGTATTAGCCAGGATGGTCTTGATCTCCTGACCTTTGGCCCGCCCACCTCGGCCTCCCAAAGTGCTGGGATTACAGGCGTGAGCCACCACACCCAGCCTAAGCTGATGTTTTTATCTCTGTTCCCTCCTCCCCTACTAGTCTCACATCTATTTTTTCCCCTTTTTCTTACTTTCTTCATTTCATCTTTGTCTTCTCTTTCTTCGTCCTCTTGTTCATTTTTCCTTTCTCCTTTTCCTTATTTTTAAAATATTCCCTAATATGTTTGTGCTATACAACCAGCGGAAGCAATAAAGAGGTTGCGGAAGTAACCCATGCCAACTTGAGATCTGGGCCATGCTAACCATTTCTCAGGTTTGCATTAAATCCAGACTCAACTCAAGCTAATTCCATTACTCAGGCATGTCATGGCATACTCCTCAAGGTCAGCATTCACTGTAGCAAAATAAAACACTATGTGGTATGATTTTATTATATCCGGTGATACACGTGAATGATTAAGAGAAAACCCAAAGAGCTCTTCTTTCTTTTTTTTTTTTTTTATTATACTTTAGGTTTTAGGGTACATGTGCACAATGTGCAGGTTTGTTACATATGTATCCATGTGACATGTTGATTTCCTGCACCCATTAACTCGTCATTTAGCATTAGGTATATCTCCTAATGCTGTCCCTCCCCGCTCCCCCCCACCCCACAGTCCCCGGAATGTGATGTTCCTCTTCCTGTGTCCATGAGAGCTCTTCTTTCTTTAAACGCTTCCCAGTTTCTAGAATTAATAGAAATGTATTGCAGCTGATGGGCAGGACTCCTGGGTTTTCCAGTTTCTTTAATTCAAAACATCTAAAGTTAAAAGTTCTTGTTAACAGAGGTAAACTTAACTCTGAGCCAAAGGCAGACAAATCACCTCAAAAATTGCCTTTTAGTAAAAGGCCTAAATGTAACTTGTTCTGTTGCCATGTGGTCTCAATTCACAAGAAAAAAAAATTGTAGAAAGAACACGGTGACTTCACCAGCTGTAATCACTCTAAAAAGACATTCAGTTGTGGATTTCACCAGACTCTGCTTGGGGAATGACATGGTCCTGTTAGTAAGAGGTAGTCCCCAGGGGCTCTGCCTACAGCTGAGTGAGTGATGTGTTTTTACCTCCAGCATGGCAAGCTACTGGAAAGCCCTTCATAGCCTCTGCAAGGGCTTGGAGAGGTGTCTGGGGAGAAAGAAAAGTTTTTTAAAGGCTTGGCTGGTCTTCTGGGGTTTCACTGGCTTGCTGGAATGCTATTCCACTTCATCTTAAAAATAATATTTCGATCCCAGACCATACCATGTTTCTGGCTAAATGTTACACTTGACAAGCTTTACGCAAATTACCATACACAGTCACATACTGTTTGCAGCTGATTCCATTTTTAGCAATGTCAAAGGGAAGAAGGAATCTCAGAAGGGCGAGTGCATTTGATACGCCTGATACTGCTCTCTGAAGGTCAACTCCACACATGCCTTCCTCGCAGGCCAGCACTCCCAGCTTCTTCAGACAGCCCCCTCCTGCATGACAACCTTCCGGGCTCTGCAAAGTCTCCCCTCCCAGACCTGAGCCCTCTCCTTCTCCTTCAGGCCAAGGAGGAAATCTAGATGGTTCATTTCAAGGCTAATCTTTGATACCCATGGTCCTCCACTTCCATTCATGAGAGTGGCCTGCTAAATTGCGTCTATTAGCAATTTAGCTAATAGACTCTGGAAAAGAGGAAGGAAAGGTGAAAATTATGGCTGCAGTCTGTGTGTGTGCTTGCGCGCATGGGTGTCTTTGTGGATCTGCAGGAACATTCGTGTCCCCAGCCTCAGCCTTTTTGGAATTATCTTTGTGTAAAGGCACAAGTTAGGGTGAATTCAGGCTTGGAGAAGAAATCAGCACCACCTCTCATGGCTTACATATACATATTTTATATACACATTCTCATTTGCGTGTATATGTATCTGTTTATAATAGTTAACATAAAGTGAACACTTTATACGTAGCATACTGCTTCAGACAAAAAGGACCACAACAGGTTACCTACATCTTTGATGCAACCCCAGTTGACTTCTGTTCCTCTCTTCCTAATAATTCCCTCCTGTTTTATTGCATTTTGTTACATGTGTAAGTTTCCCTAAAACAGCTTTTTTACATCTATGTGTTTTTAAAATTACATAAATAGAATACTTTATGTGATTGCTATTTGCTTTTTCCACTCGATATGATTTTGGGATTTATCTGTGGTAATAGTCATGACTGTAGTATTCATTTCTACCACTGTATAGCATTTTATGCTATAGCTGCACCCCAGCTTATTGCCCATTCTACTCTGTATGGGCATTGTGCTCTTCGTGGTTTCTTACCAATATGACCAGTGCTTCTATGATCATTCTCCTGTCTGATTCCTTGTGCACATATGCAGAATTTTCTCTAGGGCAGAAAATATGTATGAAAGAGCAGGGCCATGGGGTAGGTCCACCATCAGCTTTATTGCCTCGTGCCAAATTGTTTTCCAAAGTAGTTGTATAAATGTACATCCCCACTGGCAATACATGAAAGATCAGCCTGTCCTACAGCCTTGCCAACGTTTGGGGTTGCCAGACTTTAGAATGCTTGCCAATCTGATGTGTATGAAAGAGGACGTCATTGGGATTTTAATTTGTACTTCTCTGAATACTAACGAGGCTGAGCACCTTTTCATATGTTTATTGGTTGTTTATATTTCCTCTTTTGCATTCATGTATTTTGGCTATTTTTCCTTGGGGTATTTTTTTTGTCTTTTATTTGATATACAAGTCTTAAAAAAACTATATTCTTTTTTTTTTCCATGTGATAAATGTCTTTTTTACTTTCTGTATTATGCCCTGTGATAAACAGAAGTTTTAAATTTTTATTTAGTCAAAATATATTTTCTGCCATGGTTACCTTTTACATCATGTTTAAGGAATCATACCTGACATCAAGATCATAACAGTATTTTTCTGCTTCACCTACTAAAAGCTTTCAAGTTTTGTTTTCACACTTAAGTATTTAATAAATCTGTAATTGGTTTCTATGTGTGGCATGGGAAGAAAAATTTTTTGTTTCAAATGGATGACCACGTATGTGTAAGTCTGCTTTGGCTGCCATAACAAAATACTGCAACATGGTATTTTGGGTGGAGTAATCAACAAAAATTTATTTTCTCACTGTTCTGGAGGCTAGAAGTCTAAGACCAAGGTGCCATCAAGCTGATTTCTGGAGAGAACTCTCTTTCCGACTTGTAGACTGTTGCTTTCTCCCTGTGTCTCCACATGGTCTCTTCTCTTTGCGCTCACAGAGAGAGAGAGATCTCTGGTGTCTCTTCTTATAAGGGCACCAGTCTTGTCAGATCAAAGTTCCATCCTTATAACTTCATTTAACTTGTATTACCTTCTTATAGCTCCTATCTCTATTTAAATACAGTCACATGAGGAATTAGAGATTCAACATAGTTCTGGAGGGACACAATTCTATCCATAACAAATGCCTCACCACATCACTATTTACTGCACAGTGTATGTTCCCCCCTCTCCCACCTCTGTCACATATCAGGTTTCCATATATGTGGGGTTCTGTATTATACAGAGTTCCATTCTGGGTTCTACATTATGTTCCATGGATCTATTTGCTACACTTGTGCCAAGATCATGCTCTTAACTATTAAAGCTGTGCAATAAGTTATGATTTTTGTCAGTCTTTTTGTCTTATTATTCTTCCTTAGGATTATAACAACTACTCTTAACCTTTTGTTCTTGTACATGAATTTTAGAATCAACTTGTCAACTTCCACTAAGAACCCAATACGAATTTATATTAGAATTTTCTCAAATCTACAAATCAATTTGGAGAGAATGAATGTATTTACAATAGTGATTATTTGGATCCTTGAACATGCTGCCTGCTTTCCTCTGTCTCTTTCTCTCTCTTTTTTCTCTTCCTCCCTCCCTTGCTTTCTATCTTCCTTTTTTCCTTCCTCCTTTCCTTTTTCCTCTCTTCTTCTTTCCCTCCCTTTCCCCATTCCCCATTCTCTCTTCATAGGCAAATATTCTAATTTGTTTGATGTGAATCTTTTGGTTTGTGTTATTGTAGCATATGTTTTAGCATGTATTTTAATTTTTTAAATGATATTGCATAATACATTTCTCTTTCTTATTCTTTTCTTCTCAACCTTGTTTTTCACATATGTTTAGGTGTTTTTATGCATATCTAGACATTCTAACTGCTGCAGAGAACTCCAAAATGTGAAGCTACTTTATCTTACATATTCACTCCTCTAGTTATGGATACCTAATTATGGTTATAGGAATATTCCATCTTTGTTTCATAAACCTGGAAATTTATAATTTTTTTCTAGAAATTTATTAATATCTATTCTTATAAACTTGGTAACATAATTTTTTACTGCCATTAAGTACTAACTATACTCCCTTATTAAATTTTAATCTATGCTGTATCTGCAGTTAGAGCGCTTTTTCATTTCTAGCATTTTCTGTGTGTACTTCCTTGATTTTTCTGGACTGATTTCTCCATAGGTTTGGTTATTTTATTAACCTCTTTCTAAGCCGTCTTTCATATTTTTTGATTCTTTGTGTGATTACTTTGTTTCCCATTTCATCTACCATCTTCGCTGTTATTAGAGACTTTATGATAAAGAATCTCTAACATTTATTGAGGGACTGGCTTGAGACAGGTATCATTACATTATCTTATTTTGTCCTCATGATAACTTTAAGGGGAAGATGATAATATTGTACCTATTACACAAATTAGGAAACTTTGTGAAAGTCATAGGCCCAGCTAATCACAAATCTGGGATTTGTACAATTCCTCTACTTTTTTGAACTAGAACTCAAAGAATAAAGACAATGTTTAGTTCCAGGGAATAAATTTAAAATGTTGGGATTTTGGTTATGACATGAAGCCATAGAAAATTTTTGTTGAATTTGAAGTCGAGGCTAGTCAGTTCATAGCTGCTGCCTTCAGCCATACTTCTGTTCTATGGATGGCAGAATGAGAGACTCTAATTATCATATGAGTCCTATCTAGATGTTTTATTTCCAGATATGTCTAAGCCAAAAATAATTGTTGTATATGTAATGGAGGGCTTCCTCCAAGTTATCAAATTGTCTTGTAATAGATGATAATTTTTTTTTGTATTTGAGTGTTGAGTTAGCTTATTTGCAATCAGTGTTCAAAGCATTTGCAAATGTTGCCTCTAGCTCTCACACTTCTCACAACTTCAGCAGCCTGTGAGGTAAACAGGATAGTTATTATTCCCACCCTACAGATGTAAATAAGAGAAGCTGAATATCTTGCTCAAGGTCACATACATAGTGAGAAGCAGAATAATTTGAGAATACAGACTGTCTGACTTCCATCTTGTTCATTGCTTTTAAAATTCATTCATTCCACATATACTTATTAAAGACCCTCTATGAGTAAGGTACAGTGTTGGGCATTGTAGTGTAATAGAAAGTTGTGTAAGTCATAGATATAAGATATTCATAAAAATAATTACAATAAAAATGTTATATGAGAGATTTAGGTAAAGGCTTATGGGAAATTCAGAAGAAGGGGAGAATTTACCTTTGAGTGGAATTAAGAGGAGGATTCCAACATTTTTCTACTATGCTCCAAATCAATCATAAGAATTAGTCAACATCAACAACGTGTTTTGGGAAACCTTGCAACATAGTATTACATTGTATCCAATAGACTAAACAGACCAGAATGTCAAAGAAAATTCTGGAAAGAGATGAGTAAACTGGGTAGCTCAATGTACTGTAATACTACCCACAGCTGAATTTAAGGAACTTCCCAGATTTCTGTAAGACTGTGGTAAGATCACCATTCACTATTAGACACTGCCCACTTCTCCTCTATTGTAACGAAAAATGACTGTAAATGACTCTTTCTATTCCTTCCTTCCTTCCTTCCTTCCTTCCTTCCTTCCTTCCTTCCTTTCCTTCTTCCCTTCTTCCCTTTCTTTCCTTCCTTTCCTTCTTTCCTTTCTCTCTTTCTTTCTTTCTTTTTTGTTTTTGAGATGGAGTTTCGCTCTTGTCACCCAGGCTAGAGTGCAATGGTGCAATCTTGGCTCACGGCAACCTCTGCCTCCCGGGTTCAAGTTATTCTCCTGCCTCAGCCTCCCGAGTAGCTGGGATTACAGGCACCAGCCACCATGCCTGGCTAATTTTTGTATTTTTAGTAGAGGCAGGGTTTCATCACGTTGGCCAGGCTGATCTCGAACTCCTGACCTCAGGTGATCCACCCACCTCGGTCTCCCAAAGTGCTGGGATTACAGGTGTGAGCCACCATGCCTAGCCTGTACTTTCTTTGGAATAATCTCTCACATCCTCAGTCTCTCCTTTGAACCCTCATTCCTTTATTTTATGATTTATCTAAAACCCAATTGTCTCCTAAAAGGAGGACACTACTTTTCTTGAAGCCCTCTTAGGGGTATCTGCTTTTCCTCACACAATGCCCACATCATAAACTCAAGAGATGGTGATTGGAGCCCTTCTTATTCATCATTGTTTTTCTAGGTCTTTTCTTTTCTTTTTTATTTCAAAAATTTTTTGAGGCATATGTCATTAGACTAAACTACCTTCTACTATTCCATCTGGCAATCATTTTCTGGCCTTCAGTCATACAGCTTATTGAAGATTTTAGCACTTAGTTAATGGTATATCTCTGTCAATATTCCTTAATTTCTCTCTCTTTCTTTCCTCTTTTTCCTCTCTTTCCTTCCTTCCTTTCTTTTTCTTTCTTTCTTTCCTTCTTTCTCTCTTTCTTTGTTTCTTTCTTTCTCCTTCTTTCTTTCTCTTTCTTTCTCTCTTTCTTCTTTTTCTTTCATCTTTCTTCTCCTTCCTTCCTTCCTTCCCTTTCTCTCTCTCTTTTCTCTTTCCTTTTGACATAGGGTCTCTCTCTGTCATGGTAAATCATAGCTCACTCCAGCTTCCAACTTTTGGCCTCAAGCTATCCTCCCACCTCAGCCTGCAGAATATCCAATAATCATTCTTGATTACTTCAACAATTATCTAGATCTTCCATTCAACAACTTTCCTCTCAGATCTTTTTACTTTGATGTTTTCAACCAGTCGACCTCAGCCATTCACTCCACTCACTCTCATAATTAAACTCTGGACCTCATTATTACCTTTAACTTTTCCAAATATCAATTTCAGGCATTCCAATCTTTGACAATCACTCCTAATTTTCTAACATGTTTATTCCACTACTCAAACCACAAAAGTCCTTTGACCCACAGAGACCATCAATTTGTTGCCCATTCATCTTTTTCCTTTACATCAAACCTCTCTTCTCATTTCCATCCTTTCGAAGTAGACTAAATTCTATGATCCATCACTCCCTTGCGTACAACCTAAACAACCTTTCCCCTTTTCTCTCCATAGGACTCATTTTGCAAGAACACAAACTGGGTTAATTAAAACTCTCCACATTCCCTCTCCTTGCATCTGAGCAGAGCATGGCTAGAAAAAAAAAAAATCTACTATTGTGCTGCATGGACTCACTTGAAATTTTAAACCACAAAACTCAAACAAATCCTCAGCACTGCCCAACCAATTTTCTTTGTCTCTCTAGGCAATTTGCTTTTTCACTCTTTGGGCAGATTATTTCACACCTTCTGTCTCTTCAAACCTGTTCTCCCCTTCTCACTCAGAGCAGATGATCTCACTTCCTATTTCACTGAAAAATAAGAACAATCAGAAGAGAAAATGTATCTTTCAACACAAAATTTGTCAGTCTAAATATATCTGTACCCCTACATTCTGCCTTCACTCCTGGTAAATGGGATAACCTTTCCTAGTTCCTATCAAATGCTTGGGTACTGGATCTCATCTCCTGTAAACTACTCAAGGACTCTGGTCTTGAAATTCTCCCCTTCACTCCTGCATCATCAGTTTCTCCCTTTCTATTTGGTCATTTCCATCAATGAGAAGACATGGTAGAATATCTCTTGTTAGGGAAGAATTCCTCATTCATTCTCCCAGGACAGGAAAAGTAAATGTTGTGATTGGTAAATGGAGGAGTTGAGCTCAGATCTTTCTTCCTTTCACTTTCCTCCTTGGGCTCCCCCTGCCTGGAGAAAGCCCACGTTCTATTTCTTTCCTTAAAATTATGTTTTAAAAGGGTAGACCCCCATGGGGAAGGCTCACAATTGTTCAGAGCTGCCAGGAACTGGGCAGATAAGTCTGCTTAATTATTGGTACAATATTACTAATTGTATTTTAGCTAATATACTTAAATCCACCTACCAACACTTTTGTCAGTAATGAAAGTAATATTTTGATCTTTGACTGCCTGTTTCCTATCTCTCTGTAGATTCAGAATTTGGTCATATATAAAGATAATGTTTTTTACTGGATTCTCTCAAATCCCAGAATCTCCTATCTTAAAAATGTTGCCTAGATCTTGTCTTTCTCCATCTCTCACCCTATTATTAGAAATGCCCTCCTTTAAAGCAAAGCTCCCTAGTAAATTTGGTCTAACTCACTGTCAACTCGTTCTTACCTCCTCTTACCTCTTCAGACTTTCAATCCCAACACAACGCTAAATCAATTCTGTCAAGACCACTGGCAACTTATGTCTTGCTAAATCCAATGGTCAATTTCCAGCACTCGAATTACACAATCTCTCAATCTTGTTTGCCACAGTTGATTACGTTTCTTAAAGTGTTTTTTCTCCTTCTTGGCTTCCTGAATTCGACTTTTCTTCTTGGATACCACTGAGGTAGGTTTTCATCCTGCTTCACAGATGAGCTCGGTGGCCACTTCCTTTTCATTCTTCATTTCCCTTCCTCACCCCACCTAATAACTTTCATATTATCATTTCTTAATTGTTCTTAACCCACCTCCATCCCATTTTCCCCACCAGTAGTATACTAGCTAACTTAGGCACTCTGTGACTTTGGCTCTTTTCTTTTCTTTTCTGTTCTTTCTTTCTTTCTTTCTGTCTTTCTTTTTTCTTTCTTTTTTTCTTTCTTCTTTCTTTCTTTCTTTCTTTCTTTCCTTCCTTCCTTCCTTCCTTCCTTCTTTCTTTCCTTCCTTCCTTCTTTCTTTCCTTCCTTCCTTCCTTCTTTCTCTTTCTTTCTTTCTGTCTTTCCTTCTCTCTTTTTTCTTTCTTTCTTTCTTTCCTCTTTCTTACTTTTCTTTCCTTCTTTCTTTCCTTCCTCCCTCCCTTCCTTCTTCTTTCCTTCCTTCCTCCCTCCTTCCTTCCTCCCTCCTTCCTTCCTCCTCCTTCCTTCCTCCCTCCTTCCTTCCTCCCTCCTTCCTTCCTCCCTCCTTCCTTCCTCCTCCTTCCTTCCTCCCTCTTTCCTTCCCTCCTTTCTTCCTTCCCTCCTTTCTTCCTTCCCTCCCTCCTTCACTTCTTTCCTCCCTCACTTCTTTCTTTCCTTCCTTTTTTCTTTTCTTCCTTCCTTCCTCCCTCCTTCCCTCCTTTCTTCCTTCCCTCCCTCCCTCACTTCTTTCCTTCCTCCTTTCTTCCTTTCTTTCTTCCTTCCTTCCTTCCTTCCTTCCTCCCTCCCTCCCTCCCTCCCTTCCTCCATCTCTTCCTTTCTTCCTTCCTTCCTTTCTTCTCTCTCATTCCCAATGTTTTCCCAGAAGATTCCTTTCACTTCCAGCCCCAACTGAAACCTGGCTATCTTCTGATAATGCCACTTTATTTGGCGATATGTATTTAAAAATCTAAAAAAAAATTGACTCCAAAATTCTATTTATAGAAATATGTATTTATAGAAATATATCCTAAGGGAAGAATATGAGAAAAAATATGTAAGCAAAGATGTCCATCTCAACCATAGTCGTAATGGTGAAAAAAACTTCAAAAACAAATATAAGTATTTGTTAATTGGAGGGTACCAAAATTAGCAAACAGAACTAGATATGTATTTATTAACATGGGAAAATGTTGTTATTTTAAGAAAGATAAAAGTCCCAGGTTATAAGATAGCAAGAAAATTATGATCCAATGTTTACCTATGAAACAATATATGGTAAGTAGCACATACATGTAAGTTAGTTTACATAAAGATAGGGCTTTAAAAAATTGTATCTTTTCTCTTCCTCTTCCTCTGTTGGACCCAGGTTAGTGGAAGGAGGAGGATGAAGGGGTGCTGGGTGAGACTTTCTAAGTTTGGAAGTAAGAACACAGATCAGAAAGGAAAAGATTGATAAACTGATTACATAATAACTTGTGTACATTCATATAGACAGATGTTTCACATATATATATAAGGCTGGAAAACATTATCAGTAAATGTGGCATGATTATATAAATATATCATTCAAACTGATAAGAAAATCACTAAGCCTAAAGTAAGAAGCAGATATGAACAGCAAATGTTTCTAGAAGTAGAACTGACAGAAATCATGAAAGAATGCCCAGGCTCACTAGAAATCAAATGTCAGCTGAAGCTGCAATGATGCAATCTCCCCATTAAACTAGTAAGTTAGTAAACTATAGATGTAAATGCGTATATTTACATATGTATATGTGCCCATATATGAGTATCTCCACATACATATATGTGTACACACACACACACACACTGACTCTACCCTACCAGGTTATAAAAGTTCCATGAGGGAGAAACTATTTTGTGTGATTGAATGCTTTATCCTGGGCACCCAGATCAGTGATAGAAACTTAGTAAGTGCTTAATAAATATCTGTTGAATGAACAAACGGCAGTGAAGTTATGGTGAAACTGATATACATTTTTAAAGAACTTATTCTATTACTATAGCTTCCCAATTTGCCAAATCATTCCGAAATTATGAGTATTTTATATCTGTTTAACTTTTTCAGTTTCCAAACATAATAAAATATATATATTGACCCAGTCTTTTAAAAAAGTTTAATTATTTGATTCTAGTTTTTTAATGTTTTTCCTGTCCTTTATTTAGCAATGTAATCTACTTATTTATATCGTGTTTTAGTGCAACTTACAAGAAAAATAACGTGTCAGAGAAAATTGCATTGTAAATGTAAAAATGCAAATCAAATAAAAATTCCATTGCAAATCACTGGTGAGGCGATCTCTAACATCGATTTCAGGACAAAATATCACTGAAACAGCCACTGCCTTATTATGCAGACTATAAAATACGCTTTAAGAAAATGGCAAAAGGTCAAGGTCTTTCTCTTTCTCTTTTTCCAGTCAGGTCAGGTAAGTAATAGGGCATTAGAATGAAAAACTATTATATTTCTTACTCTGGGGCTGAAAACCATAGAATATTTACAACATGCATAACTCTAAAAGTGCTAACCTTTCGTTTTAACTTTGAAGTTTGAGTGGTTTGGGTTGGAAATATGCATAGATATATCACAATTCAATTGAGAATTAAAAGACAGGGAAAATCTTTGAGGGAGTGGGCGCCTCGATGTTGGGACCTGAGAAGCCCCACAGTTGTCACGGTCCAGCCGTCGAGATGCAGACCTTTGTGCAAACAAGCATTCATTCATCTTTGAAATCCTGCAACAAAGCAAATCTGGAGATTTACTACCAAAATGTTGCTTCCTGGGCATTTTTGCCATCATAAACCTTCCACTGACCTTCCTCTTCCCCCTCCACAGTAAGGAAGGAAGACACTTTTTAACTCCCAACAGCATTCAGTAATACCCATCTTTCCACTTATTGTTTGTGAAAGCAGACGAGTGTAAGGGAAACTAGTTAAACCCATTGGATTGGAATTTAAGAAACCGGTTCAATTCTAACTCTGTCGTATGTAAATTCAGAGAAGTCATTAACTTAATCTAAGCCTTAGATTGCTCATCCATGTAATAAAACTAATAATATCAGTTCCACCTGCCTCCCAAGAGTGTTATAAAATTATATGGTGGTAGTGTTCAAGTAGTATGTACATCGTATTCTTATTCTTTTTGCAGCTTTTTCAGTCTCATCCTTGAGATTTTGGACTTCACTTCGAAAGCAAATACTCCTCAGAAAACGAATCCACCAACCTAGCAATCAGTCATTTTTCCTTTAGTTAGCTCCAACGTAGCACCTGCTTTCTTCTTAAGAGTGTGGCAGGGCAGGATTGAGTTTTAATTCATAGAAGAGATGGAGAGAAGTAATTTTAAAATATAAGACACTGCCTAACATAAGGCTGAAAGGCCCTCCTAGCTGATCTTTTCTATTCCCTTCATGTATCTCTCAGCAATGTACTCGTAAGTCTCCAACTGATGTCTACACTCTTAGCCCTCTCTTCCAGTTGAACCCCAATTCATCTGCCCATCTCCTAGACACCTGCAATCAACTGGTCTCCATTGAACTCATCAGTTCCCATGTGCATTTTCACCAAACCCGTCTCAGTCCATGGACATGCCACTCTAATCACTGCCCAAGCCAGAAACCTCACAGGTATCTTACATTCCAACTTCTCTCAACACTCATTTTATGATCAACCAGTCCTGAGAATTCTGTCTGAACTATCTTTCCTAATAGTCCCTCTCTCTTATATCTTTACTGCCACTTTCCTATTTCAAATGCCCATCTATTCTACGTCCAGTCTATAGAATATGACCTTCAAAGACTCAAACCTCCCAGTTAGAATCCTCTCTTGGAGACTTTCTGCCCCTTGTCCCAACTCCATATTCCTCAAGCTTTAGCCTCCCTGGCTGGCCCTGTCTTCCCAGAGTGCCTTGCACACTGTCCTAAGCCTGGTCTCTAGATTCACTCCTTTCTTGACTGAAATGTCTTCTTTTCAAATGACACACTTAGACTCTTCACTCCCCAACTCTAGACTCTAGCTTTCTGACAGGCAAACTCTGTGGTCCCATAATATGTCTACACCGTTATTCTAAGACTTATAGCCTAGCACCCTTCCAAATTGTGAGCTTCCAAAGAGCATGGGTTGTTTCACATTCAGTTTCATATCTCTAGTGACTGGCCAAAATGCATGGATTATATTAGGTGCTTGCTATGATCTGAATGTGTCCTCCAAAATTCATATGTTGAAACTTAATCACCAATATAATAGTATCAGGAAGTGGGGTCTTTAGGAGGTGATCAAGTTGTGGGGGCAGAGCCCTCACGAGTAGCACTAATGACCTTATAAAATGGCTGGAGGGAGCTGGCATTGATCCCTTCTGCCCTTCTGCCTCCTGCCATGTGAGGACACAGTGTTAGTCCCCTCCCAAAGATGCACCAAGAAGGCACCATCTTGGTAGCAGAAGACAGGGCCTTCACCAGACACTGAACCTGCCAGCACCTTATCTTAAACTTCCCAACCTCCACAACTATGAGGAAATAAGTTTTAGTTCTTTATAAATGACCCAGTCTCAGGTATTTTGTTATATCAGCACAAATTTAGATAGTGCTCAATACACGCTCAAATGACAAATGAGGGACCAATGCATAAGGAGTTTCAGGACAGACAAGCCAGTATGAGAGTCCTGGGTGACGTGGGTGACATGGGATAGATAGGAAAATGGGAGAAAGAGGAAGATACCTATGTTAATCTTGGTTTGCTTCACCCATCTTGCCTTAACATTTGTGGAAGAAGCCAAGCCTAGATTCAGAGAAATGTCAGCACAACCCTCTCCCTTTCCTGACTTCCCATGCAAAGTTAATCCCAGAGCGTGCCGTCTTTGCAAGACATCCCCTTCCCCTTTGCCTCCTTGATAGATAATCATCCCAGGGAGCCACAGACTGAACTTCTTGGAGAACTTCTAGGCATTTCCCTACTGGATAACAGATAACATGTCCCAAGGCAAACAACCTGACTGCCAGGTAAAAATAGAAGAATCTCAACATCTGTGTTTTCTCACTCTGTTCACATGTCTCTTAGGGCCTGTATCTTTTTACCCCCTCCATTTGTCACACCATGGCTATGCATTAGCATATAACTCGATGGGAGTCACACCTTAGCTGCAAAGGCTTGAATGAATGAATCCCTGCCAACATCCTGGCCCTTGGGCAAATGTGCTTAATTCCCCTTTGACTGATGTAGATTGCTGGGATTATTGAGGAACCTGATCAAGGAGATACAGGACCAGCTGTATGTTCTCATCTAAATAACGCTGACAGCAAACCAGGTTAGAGCTGAAAGCGGGTTTATCTCTGCTCAGGGCTCTAAATCATTTCCTTCCTTCTGGAGTGTAGAACTCTGTGGGAAGAGACTGAGTAAGGCACTCTCAAACAGGAATTACTCAAGGGCTTAGGTAGTTTTCCTCTTTTCTCATTATGAGCTGGAGAACAAAGTCTTGGCTTCATGTTCCCTTCAGGAATAAATCGTTTCCAGCTTATAGACAAGTCCCCTTGAGCGGCCTGGGAAAGGCAGCCGATTAAACATGATCACAAACTCAGTTTGCTCAAGGCCCCTTCCTGCCTGCTAACACACCACAGGCTGAAAGCGATAATTTATACAAGCTCTGGGCACCTTACCAGGGTGCTGCTTGAGAAAGCGCTTCACTCTCTGTGTGATGTTGGGCTTCAGAGTTCCAGAAAACTTAACAACCACTTCTACTTTTCACTGTGCATCACCTATTATTCAGAGATGCCTCAAACCAAAGGGGGTCAAAGAAATATTGGCCACCAAAGGCAAACCACACGGACCAAGACTGCTGGCTGACTGATTTAGATTAGAACCATATAATGTAGAGCTGACCACATAAAGAATTCCTCTTTCTCTCTCTCTGTCTCTCCCACTCCCCACCCCCCACCCCCATAGGGTTAGACATTAGTATTGTCCTTTATTGGGATTATTTGTTCTTTTCTATGGGGTTCCAAGCCCAACCCTCAGTTCCAGGCCAAATCCTTGCTCTTAGCAGCCACTGGGGCCTTGTTAACCTAATGTCTAGTCCCTTGGACTTCTTCCCAGGATCTTTTGAACACACTTCTCTTCCTAGGCCCCCCTCAATCTCTCAAGTCCCTCTTCAGTACTTTGTATCCTCTTCTCTCTTGGCTGTGCTTAAACGCCAGCTGCTGACTTCCCGGCCACCTACTACAGCTCCTTCTCCTGGGCTCGCCTCTTCCTTTGCCCTGATCCTGCCTTTCCAGCATCCTCCTCCTACAGGGACCCACTGCCCAGGTGGAGCTCACGGCCATTTCCTCACTTATTGTCCCCTTGCCTCCCAGTCCTTGATGACACATTACATCTAGTTTCATGTGTCCAAAGCTTTTAAAGTCAATGGTTTTCATCCACCAAGAGAATCAGAGCCTATTTCCAATGAATATTGAATTGGAAGGAATGGCAATTTTCATTGAGATCTTTTTAAAAAAGGGGTTCATTTTACTATTTCATTCTTTTCTGAGGTGCTTAGAAGGGAATGGAGCCAGGCGACTTACTTAGATTAGAAGTCTGGGAATAATACCACTGAAAAGCCTGTTTTGCCTTATACACAGAGACAATTTAATTAATGATTAATAGTTGTTAAACAGGAACAAACCACACAATTTCTTACAATGTCTATACTCCATAAGAAAATTTGATAAACCTCATAATGGAAATAGGACTTCAATTTTTATTTTACATAGATTATTTTTTCCAGAATTATTGTTTTAATACTTTTTTTCCTCAAACTTTGCATTTTCTGGTTGTCTTGGCCTCCGTTGTCTCTTTCTTGGCAGATATGAAGATTGAGAAGCCCTTATCACTGTATTGCATGACTTATGTAATAACTCCTATAGTTTTTGTGACAGGACAGGCACTAGGAATGGAGGCATACTTTTTAAAATTCTACAAACTTTCTTTGTATATAAATGTATAATTAAGGAAGAGCAAAAGTAAGACTCACATACAAAAAGAGCTTCGTACCCAGAGTTGCATCACAATATTTCTTTAGAGTGGAATATAGAGTATCACCTGCCTTTCAATTAATTCTTTACAAGAAAGTTTCTTCTTAAAGTAGATGTTAAAAGTGGTATTATGGGATTAAAAAAATAGGAAACCAAGCAAAGTTCAATAACGTGTATACTGGAGACACTCAGAAGGTGAAACCTTGTGATGATTTAAAACATGTTTTTGTCATGTATATATACGCATTTCAATATTTACCAAAAGGTATGCTCTTAAAAAAATCGATACATAATAGTTGTACATATTTTGGGGGGTACATGTGGTGTTTTAATACATGCATGCAATGTGTAATGATCAAATCAGGGCAACTGGGATCTCCATCACTTCAAACATTTATCTTTATGTTGGGAACATTCAGATTCTTCTCTAGCTATTTTGAAATATACCACAAACTATTGTTAACTATAGCCACTCTACTGAACTATTGAACACTAGATCTTATTTCTTCTGTATTTTTGAGCTCATTAATCAATCTCTTCATTCCCCTCACCCTCCTACCCTTTCTAGGCTTTGGTAACCACCTATCTACTCTCTAACTCCATGAGATCCATGTTTTTAGCTTCCACATATGAGAACAAAAAATATGTTTTTTAAATTAGAAAACTAATACATACCTATTGTGAAAGTGTTGACACTATAGAAAGGAAAAAAGGAGGGAAGGAAAGAAGGAAGTTATCCAAAGTCTGCATTCTCCCAAAAGCAGACAGATATAAATACTAGTGTGTCAACTAGTTTTGATGGTTGTATTGCGTTATATAGAAGAAGATCCTTGTACAACTGATACAGGAAAGTCTTCAGGAGTGATAGGGCATCATGTTAACAAGTTACTCTTCAATGGTTTACAAAACATCCTTGTACTGTTCTTGCAATTTTTCTGTGCATTTGAGATGGTTTCATTTGGGATTTTGCTAAATTTCCTTCCTATCATTTTATCTAAGGCTAAATTTTTGTGTAGTGGAATTACTGTTTCTAGGTGGCATGTGCAACTTATTAAACTGCTTTGTTTTCTAAAAAAATACTTTATGATATCATTAAACACCCCTCATATCTTTTAACAGCCACATACAATTCTTTCTTCATGTAACTATTCCTTTATCTATTCAATTATTGTACTCTTGAGTATTTGCTTACTTCTAATGCTGAATGATAAACTACTTTATGCATAACTCTTTATCCAAAATTCAAATTATTTTCCTTAGGATAGATTCCTGAAAGTGTATGAACTGAGCCAAAGGGCTGGAACACTTGTAAGACTCTTGACATATTTTGACAAATTGCCTCTCCAGAGGGTGGTACCAATTTACACTCCCACCACCAGCGAATGAGTGTATCTCACCTCACCCTTGCCAGGACTGAACGAGATAATTTTCAAAATCTTTGCTAATTGGAAGCAAAAAATAGTATTAAATTTTGGCTTTGTATTATTTTATTTTAGAGAATGTGAAGATTTTTTCATTTTATCAGTTAGAAAACAGATTTTTTAAAGAAAATCATGTGCAAATTGAGAAACTTATCAGACCCTCATATTGTTTTACAAATGTTGACACTCATTTCAATTAAGATAAAGGAGTCTTCCAACCAGAAATGATAACTATTAAATAGTTACTATTACAGATAAGCCTGTACTGATAGAAGTAGAAGCATTAACACATGGATTTGTGCTTACAAATTGTCCTGTTCGGAAGGGAACTAAGAGAATAGACTCAATCTCTCCACGAGTCATAGGCTGGGTTTCCCAGAATCAGCCCCAGAGGATACATTTGAAAGTGAAAAGTTAGAACGAGAGTGGAAAAGTGGGAGTGGGAGAGGAAAGAGACGAAGCAAGTGTGTTGTATCGAGCGAAGCGGAATGGATGGGAACCGTGGCTTAGCCTGGCAGGGTTGCTCAGGAGACAGGCAGTGTAAGCCACATCTCAGAGTTTAACAGGGGCCTATGGAGCTGGAATATTTATACCTCATCCTTAGTCACTATTTAAGGCCTTGAAGGAGAGAATGTGGACATTCCCAGGCACTGGTGACTCTCAACTCTTGGCTGGCAAAGTGGGTTCCAGCAGCCGGAGGGCAGCTGTCTGACAAAGAGATGCAGGTGCTGCCTACCGTGAGTGCAAACACACCAGAAGACAGGTGTGCACACAATGGTCAAAGGATGCGAAGGCATCAGGGTGGAGCACTGAGTGCATCTCCCACCCCAGGCATCCTGTGACTACCAGGCCACCCTGCACAGCTGTGAGTGACAACTCCATCGACAACTGCCGTAGGCAAAGTCAATCCCATGAGTGTTAAATGTAAATGGGGCTATGTTTTCAAGCCAAAAGTGAATCAGAAAGGGTAAAACTTCTTGTCCATATCTGTATAGGGGTGGGGATAACTTGAAAATGCAAAAGAAAGCCAAAGGGGAAGAGTCAAAGTGGGTGGAGGGAAAACTGAAACAAAAAGGAAATTGATGGTACAAACATCCATTTTTCCTTCCAGAGGCACTGATTGGGAGATGCATTAGGAGACTGGGTGGCTAGGAGAATTTCAGGTGTGGGAGCAGAAAAGGGAATCACACAGGCCCACATTGGCTGTGGCCAGGATTTGGAGTTTCTTGTAGGTCTTACTTCTGTTTCACTTTATAAAACAATATGACCATTGGCTGAAGAAATTACATAATGTATATGTTTGGAAAATCCATGAAAAGATCTGAATATTTTGTGTATTCGATGCGGATATTTTTTTGAGTGCCCTGTAAAATACAGATTTTCTAACAGGGTAAATCACCGGATATCATAATGGTGAGGGATGGCATGAGAGAGAGGAGGTCCAGGGATCAACCCCTTCACCTCCATTTTACTCTCTTTGAGAAAATTGGGAATCGACAAACAAACAAACTCTAAGGAACAAACCAAACAAAAATCTACAAGAACCTCAGAACACCTACCAGCACCCTTTGAAGCTAGAGTCCTGCATGAATTAGTTTCCTCTAATGAGATGCACTTGTGAGTGGGGCTTTTAGAACATGAAAGTGAGAAAAATGGAATCTGTCTGCAGCTTCAGGTTGTTACCACTGGTTGGAAAGGTGGTAGTTTTTCGGCAGCAATTTCCGGAATTGCTTCTTGGATGTCAAGAAACAACGGTGGTAGCAATAGGTCTCTTGCTTCGACTTCCCAATACATGAGTAACATTTTAGGAGCCCTTTTTTTGGTTTTCAGGTGTCCAAAGGCCACTGTGGAAGGGGCAGGGGCTGCTACGGAGGGGGCTGCTGCTCTGACTCCCGCTGACCCAACCTCAAGTGGTCCTCCTGCCTCAGCCTCCCAAAGTGCTAGGATCACAGGTATGAGCCACTGCACCCAGCTCGCAAGTTGAGAGTTTGATGAGGAAAAGAATATCTATCAAGTCTCGAAGTACCCCCCTATAAAATACTTTTGAAATGCAAAGGAAAAAAAATTAACTTCACAGTGGAGAAGCTGGCAGACTCCGCCTTAATCAACTGATCAAAGTTAACATCACCAGTGATGGAAGAAATTGAAATCACGTGCCATTTTGCAGGACGCAGTGAAAACAGCAGTGTCGTTTCAGTGGCATTTGTGAATCAAGCCAAAAGTGAATCAGTAAGGGTAAAAGTTCAGTGGCATTTGTGCCAAAGATGCATAATCGGAATCTAATCATAATCAGTTATCAGACAACCCTAAATTGAGGGACAGTCTACAAAATAACTGATCTGTAATTTTAAAATGTCTAGATTATGAAAGACTGAAAAACTCTTTCAAATGAAAGGACACTAAATATACATAGTAACTACATGCAACTTGTTTTTTCAGTCTGGATTATTTTGCCCTAAACAGCATTATTGTGACAATAGGTGAGACTTGAATGGGCCTGAGAATTAGATAGCCATGGTCTATCAATGTTACTTTCCAAGTTTTGATGGTTGTATTGGCTTATATAGGAGAAGGTCCTTGTAAGAATGATACAGGAGGTCTTCAGGAGTGATAGGGCATCATGTTAACAAGTTACTCTTCAATGGTTTACACAAACATCTTTGTACTGTTCTTGCAATTCTTCTGTGCATTTGAGATTGTTTCTCTCCTCTCTCTCTCTCACACACACACATACACACACAAACACAGATACACACACACACACACACACACACCCCAGTTGTTTAGAGTACTATGATTGAGGACCATAAAGAAGGAAAGGTGTTGCTGTGGAAGGCTCAGGGGCAGGGAACCTAAGAGGAAAATTTCTTCATCCCTAAGGTTGTAGCAGAGAGAATGGCTACAAGCCAACATGGAGTCTCCCATTCAGGGCAGCTCCTTTAGGGGGTCTTTGAAAAAAGTAAGACAGCACAGAACCAGACAGTGCGGGAGCAGGGTTTACAGCTGGTGAGACCCACTGAGACTGACTTGGGTGGGACTGCCAGGGCGGATTTTGATCACACCAATGTCCGATCATCATCATTCATCACGTCTTTATGCACCTGAAAACAGCTTCCCCCATCCTGTCACCTTGGGCTGTTCCAGTAGCAGTGCAGACCCAGGGAGCCTACTTACAGACTTGGCACATGTCAGGCCGTGCTGTGTCTAACACTTGATAAGAACGAGCACCTGTCGTTCTCACTGTAACCCATTCTTTCTATGCTGGTGACCTACCCTGTGAGTTTTTGACCTTGTTCTAGCTCAGTCTTCCCATCCCCATGGCTCTCCATCTCTTGCCTCCTTTCCTGCCTACAGCTCTGGTTTCTGCTCTTGGTGTGCTTCTATTCCTCCTTGCTCCAGTGGCAATCCTGGTTATCAGTCAGGTGCTGAGCGAAAAGATTGGCCTTTGGCTGGGAATACCACTTCCTGCTGAGAGAAGCTGGAGCAAGTGGCCTGCTGGAAGGGGTCCGTGGGATCACACAGCCTAATTCCATCATTTCACAGTGAGGAGGCTGAGGCCTGGAGAGACTGTGTGACATGCCAGTGTAATATGACAGAGCCAGGAGCAAAGCCCAGGTGTTCTGTGTCTTGGCTTCATGTATCTATTACAGAATATGTTGGAGTCAAAATGGTGGTAGCAAAAAAAAAAATAAAAAGTGGAAAAATAGAAAAGGACATCTTACAGAAGCCATAGAATTCAAGTTCAAAGATTATCAATTTTATCTGGAAAGGAAGAAGTTATTAAAGTGGGGTGATGTATTTAAGATGGATTATGTGGGTACTAGCTTAAGATGGGATTTCTCAACAGCAGTACTGTTGCTACGTAGGACCAGATAATTCTTTGTTGCAGGGGCTGCCCTGTGCATTGTGGGATACTTAACAGCATCCCCGGCCTCTACTCACTAGATGCAGTGACACCTCCCTAATTGTGACTATCAAAAATGTCTTCAACATTGCCAGATGTTCCTTGGGGTCCAAAATTGCTCTTGGTTGAGAACCACTGGTTTAATGGTTGAACTGGAACCAAGATGCACTGGGACAAGAGACATGGGTAGGAGTTTATAAGGGTTTACAGTCACTGAGGTAGTACAGCTCTTGGCTAAGATCTCTGGCTCTGGACGCGAACGCCTGTCTTGAATCACGACCAAACCTTTGCCAGCTGATGGCTGCCTGTGAGTTCTTTAAAATAAGAGTGGTATTAACCTCTATCTTTTAGGATTGTTGTAAAATAATATCTAAAAAACACTGCTAGCAGGGCATGGCAAATAGGAAGAGGTTTCATATGTGAAGAGAAATGGAGGGAAAATGAGCAAGCCTTGATGACTGAGAGTGTGGCATATGATGCAAGCTCCAGGTGAAGTCAAGGTGACATGCTTCCCAGGTACATGACACCACGTGTGGTGGGCAAAACACCTACCTAGACCATTCTAGGCAGCCTATTGACTAGTATATTTTCTCAGTAACAATTTCATGATTGATGGATAAATTAGACGAGCAGGCACTTGAAGAGTTTTCACTGAAAAACAGACAGGTCAGCTTTTACTAAACATCATAAAGAAGTGTGAATCCAAGAAAAGAAATCAAGTTAGTTTCCTGATCTTTGATTCAAATACAAAGATAGGTATGGATGTGCATATTTATTTAGAGTGAGAAAATAAACCATGACAAATGCCTGAAGCTCAGCACCTTTCCTTTCCTGATCTCTTTAGGCAACTTACCAGAAATGCTTACACCGAAATTATTCCTGAGTGCAACCTGCCTTCTCCTTGGCACCCAGAACACTCTACAACTGCCAGCAGGCACAGAGGCCCATGCAAATGCAGGGGCTTGAAGTTTTAGCTTTATTAACCCCCTGCTAAAGCCACCACTAACCACAGTATGCAAATCTCAGGGGACTGTGCAATAGTGTTACTATAGCACTATGTGCATTGTTCATGGAAATTCTGGAAATATTTCATGGAAATGAAAAGTCCCCTCATGATAACCCCAGCATATCTGAGCTCCAGTTGTCTGTAACATCCAAATGGTGTGCAGGAAGACACTCCAGCCATGGGTATGTGAATAGGTTCACTTGGCTTCTGTTTGGTTTTTACATTTGTATTGTTTGCTCCGCCAGAGGTATGCATTTATTTTATTTTCCCCGCTGAAAATTTATGATTCTCCCACTATGAGAGACTTCATTCCCTTTCACAAAATTCTTTTTTTTTTTTTTTTTTTTTTTTTTTTTTTGAGATGGAGTCTCGCTCTGTCGCCCAGGCTGGAGTACAGCGGCACGATCTCGGCTCACTGCAAGCTCTGCCTCCCGGGTTCATGCCATTCTTCTGCCTCAGCTATTTGTATAACTTTTTATGCTTTTCAATGCAGTTTCATACACATTAACCCATGTGTACTACTATTTTTGCATCAGAAATGGCTGTTGGCCCAAGATAGAATTTCCAATTTTATTCTTAAACTTTTGTGGTCCTTCCATAGTTTGCTTTTTAAAGAATATTATATGTTGTTCAGTCCACAAGGTTCATTCTTAATTAAAGCAAGTTTGGGATATAAACGGAAACGACCAGCAGTGGGGGCAGATTACTAACACTCTATGGCACATTTATTCTAAATTTAGACAATACCCTCAGAGTCTTCCAAATTGAATCACAACCTCATAATTACCACTTCCTGTCCTTTCCCTCTGTGTGAAATTGTCTGTCCCAGGGGCACTGCACAGTATTGTCAAATATTTGTTCTTTATAGACTGTGTGCCACATACATGAACTGAGACTAGCAAGATGGCACTTTTCATTTTTCACGAAGAGACAATTAAAAAATAAAATCTAGATAACTGCATACATTTGGTAAATATATTGATCTCTCCCCCAAAAGTCACTGTTTTTAAAAATCTTACTTTTAAAGCTAAAATTTTTGAAGTTTGTGAATCCAATCAAATTCCATAGAAGAATTTGAAGAATTTCATTCTATACACACGTGTGTGCTCACATGCTCATATATTGCTGTATCATGCTGTTTTACAGATGATTAATATATATTAAAATGATACATATTATTAATATATATTTATATATAATATATAAACTGCATCATGCAGTTTTATAGGTGATTAATATGAGAGGCAATTTTCATTTACTTGGCAGCAATATATATATGCATAAGGAAATAATACTAGTTTAAAATTTATTAACAATTGGAAGCTTTTCCAAAGTTTCTCCAACCAGATTTAAAGACAGAGAAGAAAAAAACTCAGTTTCAAAATAATTGAGGTTCAATGTCATGTACCAGGAATTCCATCTTCTGTTGGGTGACAAATATCTAATTGATATGGGGGCAGAGAGAGGTGAGGGGAGGTGAAGGAAAGGAGAGGAAAAACACTAACTAGTCTAAAAATAGGCAATGTTACTTAAGGCTGGTGTACCCTTCCTCATGTGTGATCATAAAAAAGTGCAATTCATAGCTGACTTTACTAGAAGAATTAAGTGCTCAGATGCACCCATCCAAAATTGCAAATTGAAGGTATGTTTGTTAATTAGCTTTAATAATAATGTTGCATAATAGTAACCAAGGGAAGAATTTGGATAGCTGTGAATTTTTTCCTGTGAAAACCACATTTTGGATGAATGAACAACAGCTAAAACTGTGATGAATCTAGGGCTCTAGCAGAAGCCAAAAGCTGACTCAATTCATTTGTAGTTAACTCATCTAATTCCTGGTCAATAGCAGGTGACATGAAGCTATAGTTAAACGAACCACGTATCTGCATCTCATACCTGGAGAGGTTTATTGTCACTTGGGATGAGTTAGCCATCTCTTTGCCTGGTATGTCTCCAACTATCTATGCATCAAAGACCTATGGTTATCTCTTCTGGCATTGGTTTCAGAGAGTGCGACTATGCCTACAGAATTATGAACATCTCTATCCTTCTCCCTATTAGGTTGGTACATAACACCTGCTGATTAATGGCTTGATTCTTAGGTCTTGACATCTCTTGACATCCCTGTAGACTGCCAGTGTTTATCATCATTGGGAAACTTGTTGGCAATGCAGCCTTGAGCCCAACCCCAGACATCCTGAATCAGAATGGGTATTTTAACAATTCCCAGGTGATTCAAAGGTACCTTAGTATTAGAGAACCACTGCTTTGCACGACATATCACAATTTTTAAAAAAATCAGTATTGTCATAAAAGCCTCCAAACCCATCCTCCAATCACCATTCTCACCCCATTTCATTAACATCTTCATGCAGCCCCCAAGTGCATTTCTAAGGCACAGTTTTGATGGTAAAGGAAGTGCACTTACAGTCTCCCAAAGGCTTCCTGCAGCCTTCAGGATTAAGTTCCAACCTAGACCTTTCTGATCTCTTCCTGCCTACCATGCCAGATGTACTTCTTAACAAGGGCAGGGCTGCCAACTCTAAATTAGTTGGTCTGAGAAGCCTTCTGGAGGAGGTGATAGTTGAACAGAACCCAAGTGACAGGAGCCTGCTATGCCAGGGACATGCATCCTTGCCTTTACACAATCTGTTTCCTTTACCTGGGGGAATGTGGTCACTTTGCTCTGCTCCCTGCATCAATTTTGTATTCATTTTCCCAGATTCAACTGAAATGTCATCGCTTCTTGAAGAGTCTTTTCATAGCAGCCCTGGTTCAGCTCTGAATTAGTTCCCTTGCTCTGGACTCACATGGCCCTATGTGTCAGCTACAAGTGATCCAGATGTGTATGACCTCCAGCCCTATGTGTCAGGCTAAAATGGCAATGTATGGGTTTGATTCTCCAGAAGCAGACACAGGTACAGAGTTGAGGGTAAAAGATTTTCATTCAGGATCAACAATTATGGATAGAAGACAGACAAATCAGGACTGGTTGAAGATATCAAACCATGATACAGATCTGATAAAACCTTGGCCAACCCAGTGGAGAGCTCTAGAGAGAATATTTTCCATTAGAGTGTCCAGGATTGGGCCAAAATGGTGGGACTTTGTAACCCCACCTGACTTAAGAGCAGAATGCAGATGGCCCAGGAAGAGTGTCCTCTTCCTGCAGAAAGAGGCAATGCAGTCCTCTGCAGCTGAGACAGACCATGAAGGGACTGAGAGCTAGAAGCTGTCTGGGGCCCTATTACCTGCCGCTGGCCAGCAAGTCTTTTCTTGAAGAGAAATCTATGTTGTACATCTCTATGTCTACCTAAGTACTCATAAAAAAATGTATATATTATTCACTGGAGATAAACATACAGGTAAATATTATAGAGAAGTACTATTACACTTGTAACTTTTAGTTGTTCCATAATCACAGCTAAACAAAAGTTATGGTTTTGGTATTGATTATCCACAGCGCATACCTGTTTTAAATTTAAATACCATGTGTATAAATATTTAAAGTTTTTAATGTATAAAATGAATTTGCTTCTTGTTTGTTAACTAATCTAGTCTAGGTTGGATGATACTACTACTCACAGGGGATAACATGTATCTAAACTACTTCTGTGTTTTATCTTCATAGCAGTCATAGAGAAACCAATGTCATGGAAGTAGGCTGATGGAAATGGAAGATGTTTTTAAAGCAATTTACATCAGCTTAGGATATTAACTTTTATCCAAAGTGAAGTGATAATGTATTTTCAAAATTCATCTTCCATACGATTCAGTAGCCACTTCCAAAAATTTAACCTGTAAATTTACAATTAAAATTAAATTTTTTTTTGGTGAGCGAAATAAATTCTGAATTTTATCTTTTTAAAGGTCGCAGTGAAAAATTAACCCTAAACTATCACATGTTGTAACATAGCCTTGCAGCATGTGCTATGCGCCCCGCACAACTCCCCAGCTGAGATTAGCAATGCCCACATTGGTCCTTATCCTGTTCAACAAGGCAGGTCCACTCATCATGGACTTGGATGGTGGGGCAAGATCAAATTGCTATTTGACTGAACGTTTATTCTCAATTTCTGTACCTTTCTTATGACAGAGTGGCAAAAATTTTTTCACAGACTGGTCTGAGGACACAATATGAGGAGCCCCGAATTATATAATGAAATAAATATGAAGTGAAAGTGATATAGATTTGGGGCCAAGAAAATTCTTATGCAAACTGACAGTTTGGGGAAACAGAAGAGTCTCAGTTTGCAAAGAGACGAGTAGAGAAAAAGTCAAAGCCTATGGAGTTCATTCAGATACAGGGAAGCAGCCTCATTTCTTGACCTTTGCCAGTTGGACCCTAGAAGATGCTGCCATCAATGAAATTGTCTTCTTGGCCTGACCTGTTTTGAGTGTAGTTCTGTTTTGTGCAACAAAAGGATCCCTGGCTAGGATATTATATGTCATAAATACACTCACACCGAGAAAGCGATTTTAGAGTGAATATGTAAGCCTCTTCAATCCAAAGCTGGCTGTCCAGGTTCAGCTACAAGTGATCCAGATGTGTATGACCTCCAGAAAACAAGGTTGAAAACACTATTAGCTTGGAAAGGTATTCTAGTCTGTTTCTTTTTGCTATCACTACCAGGGTATTGTGATATTCTAAGCCTTGGTGCATATGAGAACATCTTGATTTATTCTGAAAGTTTTGGAGAAAGGAGCAAGAAGTTGTAAGGTGGACAAGAGAGTGGAAGGTCAATGGCCATCTTCAAATCATGTTCCAAGTTTGTGACTGCTGGCTGTGAATTGTATAGGAAGGGGATTTGCATGCTAGTAGCTCTGGTCAAGGCTGATGTCATTGACTAACAAGCATGACCAATGGCTGCTGCTGCAAAAAAGATGATGAAAATGTGACTGCTGCTACTCGCTGGACTTTTCTCAGGGAAAGATGAGATGGATCCATCTTGAATTGCCTGGATCAGGAAATTGGGCTATTATATCTATCATCTATCTATCTATCTATCTATCTATCTATCTATCTATCTATCTATCATCTATCTATCTATCTATCATCATCTATCTATCTATCATCTATCCTGATATATATATGTATATATATATATATCTCCTACTTTTACAAACAATTTAATAGACTTTTTGTTGTCATCATTTTGTTCACTGATATAATTCTACCTTGCCTTCACATATGTGGGTGTTTGTTATTTGCTGATGAGCGTTCAAGATGATGTTTATATATTCTGGTTTTGCACAGATGTGCCTAGGGATTCAAAACATTGAGACTTCATTATGCCTCTCCTAATGACTATATATTTATTGACTAAATTAATTAACACATTTATATATTCTTAGTCACAAATATCTCCATTGTCAATGATTTAGTTCTTCCATAGGAGACATTGGAGTCATTCATTAGGGTATATCATTAGACTCCTGGAAAATAAAAATAATTCTAAACTATTATTATCCCTGGAAAACCACATTAAATGAGAGCACATACATTAAAAGAGTTAGTGGGAAATCATGAACAGCTCATTTCTGTTGTAGCTCCTAAAATCTGAGCAGCATGCATGGAAGATGATGATATTGGCTAACTCAAAGCTTTCACCTCTGACAGTAAGGAAACATGCCAATCAATTCATACTTTTAGGAGGTGATAAGAAAACAGAAACCATTAGGACCATAATTATGGGCATCAGCAAAGGAGAATCATTCTGGACTTAACAGACTCCAACTCATACTCTGGTTTTATTCCCACATGAATTCATTATATATCAAATAGAAACTCCATATCTCTTAAAACTCTCAACTTTCACTTGGGGGGTAGGAGCCAGTATCATTTCTGACCTATTGACTGACAAATATCCACCCTAAACTGGCCATAGTTCATTAAAAATAATATGTGTGTGTGTGTGTGTGTGTGTGTGTTTTATGTCATCATTTTATTGAACCCCAAATGTTCGTTGCTCATTCTGAGGCTAGGAGGTTAAATTGATGATATTGCAGAATTTATCTAACTTTTCTGAAAGTTATTTTCCATGACCTCAGGTTTGACTATTTGAGGTAAATCTCAGGCACAGGAATTTTTAGCACATTCTGCCTTTGAGAAACAGGGTGCTAAAGCTGTAGATTGCAATAAACATCACACACTCAGTTTGCTTATCACCATCCCCCACCTCCCCATAACTTTGGTTGTTGCCAATAGGCAGGTTTTAATATGTCAGTTCACAAAGCTCTCAGGAAGCCAACGTCACGTTTCATTTTTGTCACTGTGAAGTCAGTGGATGTGCTCAGCATTGTCTGCCCTTTGTGGTGTGGAGCATGAGCTTTACGTAAGCTGGCATGATACATGTGGACAAACTGTCTAAGCAACTTGGGGAATTTAAAATACACAGTTATATGCCTCAGATGTACCTTACCCAAAGGCTTCCATTTCCTAACTCTGTCCTAGATCGAAGCCTTGAATCTTTCTCCCTCCGCCTCTCTCTTTAGGCTTAAGTTGGAGCATGGGGACGATAACACAGCATTCAAGAAAAAGGTGATTTCTGCTCAAAGATGTACTAAGCATTTTTAAGCCTCATTATGTAAATTATTACCCTAATACACAGATTCTTCTCTTGTTCAACAGAGCCCTTAGACATTAGACAGCCCACTATAAACTCAGAATATTAAAAAGGATTTTTATCCAGTTACTCATTAACAAGCATTTTGGAGTTCCTACTATGCTCCTGATATACAAAGGTCTAGCTAAGGCCATTTCAGAGATTCAGGTCCAAGGCTGATTATATTGTATTTTCTTCCAATTGTATCCTCCTCTCTCTAATATTTTTATATAGGCAAGAGTAGGCTAAAATTAACTTCTAGCTTGAAATGTAGAAAGAGTAGCATAAAGACAACCTACAGACTGCAGAGCCAATGTGAAGATGGGGGAGGACTGGCCTGTATTGCTCAACATGTAGCTTTGGGGTTTAGGGGTAAAACAGGAAGGGAGGTTCTAGAATAACCCATGAAACTCAAGAGTGTTTAGCATCAGCTCTTGAGTCACCGCCTTTGCCCTCACATGTGTCCTTTCTTAGTCACTGCCAGGTCCTTGGCAGGGCTCTTCCCGAGAACAAGAGGAGCAGGGCAAGGTCAGCACAGAATATACCATCTCAGGTTAGTCTTGAAAGTAAGCACGGTTCTTCTTAGTGAAGACCACAGGAGTCATTCTTCCAAAAGAGCCCGCAACACACTGGTCTCACAAGGTTCACTAAGGTCAGACTGGAGACCAGGGGTTGGGGTGACATGGGCCACAAATGCAGCTGGGCTGGTAGTGCTGGCAATCTTGTTTCCTCTGCCTCTGGCTTCCTGTTTTCTCACAGCTGGACCACTGATTCCCCCCCACATGTATTCTCCATCTTGGTCCTGTTCTTTGCCAATCTTGATGCCAACTGAAGAGCATGTCTGTAGTCTTTTCTCCACCAGGATTACACACCCAGATTTGCATCACCATTAGGCACCTGGGGTCAAATGGCCCATACACACCTGCGGGACTGCCAGCATTGCTCTCTATTCACTGATCATACCCAGACCAATGAGTCCCCCTGGAGTGATGACTAGATTGAGATTTATGCAAGTTACAATTGTCTTCTGCCCAGCTCCTTGCCCTTCTATGACTAGAATTTTTCTATTGCCTGGTCCCTGGACTCAGGGATTTATGATTCTGCCTTACCTTTGATGATATTTCCTCCTCTCTGGGGTGGGAATTTTTATCCCTGACTCCAGCCTAGTTGCTGGGATCCTATTCCCCACAGAGAGAGTTTGCAGGATGATTATCTGTCTTTCAGCACTCTGTTCTTTGGATTTGGGTCCATGTCCCTTGCTGGCCCAATTAGAAGCCCCACTTGGAAGCCAAATGTTATTTGAATCATGACTGACATTGGTATTGGCTTAAATACTATTTAAAAGAGTTTGGCACTATTCTTTTCTGTTCTTCTTGGTCCAGGAGTCAGCATCTACATCCCACTTTCCCACCACAAATTCTGCCCCTATATGTGGCTGGAGAACCAACATGCATTGTACTCAAATACAATTTAATCAAATATAAAGACATGCTATGTACATGGAAACCATGGACCAGGCTGACGGACAATCTCAACTGATTACTCTGATGTTAAAATTCTGGTTTACTATGTAATAACAAAAATAATAATAAACAGCATCAGCAGCAGCATTAACACTGGTGTAATGCAATACTTTGTATGTATACTTATTTGGTCCATACAACAAGCCTATGTGAGTGTTGTTGTAACCTCCATTTTACAAAGAGGAAAATCAGGTCACAGAGAGGGAAATTGACTTGCTCATGGCAACATGGCTGGTGAGCAAGATGGCTAGGATTCAAACCCAGGCATATTGCCTTCCAAGTCCACATTCTCACCATCATGCTCCACTGCCTCTCTGAAACAGGGGGCCACTTTGGGCTCACAATGTAATTTGTGGTAAACTCGAGGGTACCTCTGGAACTATTTACATAAAATATTTCTGTTTCAATAGAATAACTACTAACTAAAGCTAATTTTAGGTTTGTACCCTGCCAACACTCTCTCTCACACACAAACACACACACACACACACACACACACATATGGGCTGACAGAGACACGTATTTACTCTCATTGTATACATGATCAATTTGGGTAAGAGTTTTGGAATGAAAATCAAATACCATAAAATATATAAAGGGATTAACACTGTGCCTTGTGTGTCATAAACATTTGATATGTTTTTTACTTACATTTATTATCATCCTTAATACCTGACATGTCAGTATTATGAATTAATATGCAATCTTCCCATACTACTATCCTAGATACAGTCACTCACTATAAAAATATATGAGAGAAACATAACATGTTGCCTTTTTCACTGTGGTCCTCTGCCTTTGGACATCTCCCTAGAATGCCTTGCATGACTATTTCCCCATATGTAAAATGGATGCTAAAATTTTGTCTTTTGACATCACAATAATGTTGGGAGGTAAAATAAAATAATTTGCAAATTAAAACCCTATGAAATGGACTGTTTTAATGAAATACTAGGAAAGCTCATTAAAATTAGAAATATACCATTTTGAAGCAGTTTTTATTAACAAGAAATAGCATGTCTAATAAAGATCATAAAATTCTTTTCAAGTACATAAAATAGGGTCTTCTCTCTCTCTCCTCTCTCTCTCTCTCTCTCCTCTCTCTCTCTTTCTCTCTGTCTCCTCTCTCTCTCTCTCTCTCTCTCACACACACACACCCCTATGTATCTCTCCAGGGCCAGCTTCATGGGTGTGAGCTGTGCAGTCCCACAGAGCCTCACACTTACTGGGTCCCTGTGCATGCTCTGCTGTACTGCTTTGAATGTTTAAATAATTTATGAACTGGGGCCCCACATTTTCATTTTGTACTGAAACCTACCAAGAATGTAACTGGTCTTTTATCTACCATCTATCCTACCTATCTCAGATCTGTAATGGGACCTACCTCGCATTGTAGAATTGATTCACTTGGAGAGCGTTTTCTCCACAGGGTATGGTAACTCCTAACAAGGGGCTTAAGCTAAATGTGTAACAGAGGAGAATTAACACATTTCCAATAATAATTATTCTTTTTACTATGACTAAATTTAGACACTTATGTCCTGGCAAAGTGACTTCATCAAAAACTAAGTAAGGTTCATTTGGGAGGAGAAAAAAAAGTGTCAGCAATACCTGTGTAAGTCAGGGAGGAGGGTGTTACCTTGAGAATGCTCCCACTTTTGGACCTGGTTGTTAAGCAGCTCCCATGTTCAGCTGTCCATGCTGGGGCCTGGATGATGAAAACAGATGGCCATGAGGGCTGCACTTCTCATCCCTTGTCCTGGGCAAGGGCCACACACCACCCTCCAGCAGGCTTCCATCTCATACTTAGAGTGGCTCTTGTTTCCTTGCCAGTCATTTTTGAAAACAGTTTCATTGCTATATAATTCACATATCATAAAATCCACCCTTTAAAAATGTAAAATTCAGTGTGTGTGTGTGTGTTTTACTATATTCATAGAGTTGTGCAACTATCACCACAGTCAATTTTAGAACATTTTTCAATATTCCCCAAAGAAATCTCCTTCTGGTTAGCAGACTCTTTCCAGTCCTCTTTCTCTGCTCTTCCCCTAGGCCCTGGAAACCAGTAATCTACTTCTGTCTCTATGGATTTGCCTATTGTAGACATTTCATGTAAATTGAATCACACAATATTTGTCCTACAGTGTCTGCTTATTTTGCTTAGCATAATGTTTTCAAGGTTCGTCCTTACTGAAGCATGTATTAGTACTTCATTCCATAATATGGCCAAGTAACATTTCATTATACAGATATACTATGCTATGGTTTGAATGTGTCCCCAGAAAGCATGTGTTGGAAACTTAATCTGAGATGTAACACTACTGGGAACAGGGGCCTACTGAGAGGTGATTAGGCCATGGGGACTCTGACCTCACAAATGGATTAATGCCATTATGCAGGCGTGGGTTACAGAACAAGCTTGGCCCCCTTTTCTCTCACCCATGCACCCGCTACCTTCCACCATGGATGACATAGCAAGAAGGTCCTCACCAGATGCCAGCCCTTGATCTCAGACTTCCCAGTTTTCAGAACCATGAGAAAATACATTTCTGTTCATGATAAATTACCCAGCCTTAGGTATTCTGTCACAGCCCTGCAAAATGGACTAAGACATACCACATTTAATTATTCATTCATCAGTTGGTGGACATTTGGGTTGTTTCCACTTTGGGACTATTATGAATAATGCTGCCAATAATATTCACATACAAGATTTTGTGTGGATATATGCTTTCATTTTGGAGGGCACATACATATGAGTGGAATTACTGAGTCAGGCAGTAAGCCAGTCATTTTTCTACATAGCTATGCAAAGAAGGTTCTTCTATCAGTATCACTAAAACCAAATTAGAAATTGAATATGAAAATCCCTAAGGCTCCAAATTAGATAGTAGTGAAATCTTTCATATATAGATTCAAAACTTAGAACCAGATTTGCTGGAACAGCCGTGGCATAACTGGTTTTATAATTAAGTAAACAAAACCCAGAAAAGGTAATATTTTTGCCCTCTAGCCCAGTTAGAGTAGATAATCCAAGATTTTTTTCTTGACTTCTGCCAAAAATTGCATTTGGCATCTGTTCAGGATCATACTATCTCCTGAGGCACTTTGGGAGGTCTGGCCTGGGAGATATTTGTAGAGAAATATACCAAAAATTAACCAAGTCCCTGTGTGTGTGCCTAGGACACAGGCTTAGGAGGGAGCAGCTTCAGGAAGGGAGATTAATTTGAGGTAAGAGGTTGTCAAAAAATACTGTGGCTACTGCTAAGGCAATGTTTTCAGACTTTAAAGCACACGCAAGTAGCCCAGGCATGTTGGTAAGTGCATGAAGTGATTTAGCAGGTTTGAAGAGGAGGATTAGAGCCTGCATTTCTTTTATTTTCTTTCTTTCTTTTCTTTTCTTTTCTTTTTTTTTTTTTGTGAGAGAGAGAGAGTCTTGCTCCATCGCCCAGGCTGGAGTGCAGTGGTGTAATCTCAGCTCACTGCAACCTCCACCTCCCGGTTTCAAGCAATTCTCTTGTTTCAGCCTCCCGAGTATCTGGGACTACAGGTGCCTGCCACTATGGCCGGCTAGTTTTTGTATTTTCAGTGAGACGGGGTTTCACCTTGTTGATCAGGCTGGTCTCGAACTCCTGACCTCAAGTGATCCACCTGCCTCGGCCTCCCAAAGTGCTAGGATTACAAGCGTGAGCCACTGTGCCTGGCCCAGAGTCTGCATTTCTAACAAGTTCCCAGGTAATGTCAATGCTGCTTGTCCCTTCATTCACAGGTTGAATAGCAAGGCTCAATGGGACCTCATGGTGGCCATAGGTTGGGCTAAGTGGTACATCTTCCTGAGCTCTGAGCGGTTCATAGACCCCAACTTGCTGCCCAGAATTTGACTTCTGTGTGGTCTAGGCCAGGGGTGTCCAATTTTTTGCTTCCCTGGGCCACATTGGGAGAAGAAAAATTGTCTTGGGCCACACATAAAATACACTAACACTAGTGATAGCTGATGAACTAAAAAAAAAAAAAATGCCAAAAAATCTCATAATGTTTTAAGAAAGTTTATAAACGTGGTTGGGCTGCATTCAAAACCGTCTTGGGCCACATGCAGTTTGGACAACGTAGGTCCAAGCAAAATAAAGATTGTTAGCGCCCAATATTCCACTCCCCACTAGTACACCGGGGAAGAGAAGACATGAGCTCCACAAGCCCTTGCTTCTTTTGCAGAATTAACAACTCTCATCTGGTCTTTCAATCCAATTAAGCTCAGAAGCTTAATTAGGTGGCGCGTATTTGAAAGTCGGGCAGCATCACGGCACAGTGAAAGGCCAGTGTCAGACCAGAAATTAAGAATAATGGAAAACAAAATTTAAAAGGGTACTGGACTCTCCTAAAAGACATTAAAAGGGATCTAATTTAAAAGCCACAGGAGAACGTTATCATAATGCTACTTTCCCAACCTCCCTCTCAGTCTCCCAACTCAACGCAATGGCCTACAAGCTCTCCTTTGTTCTGTGTCTCTCAACTCTATCTCTCTCTGTCTTTCCCTTACAGACTGTCTTCTTCCTGTCCCTTTCCTTTCCTCTGGGACAAGTTTTAATTGTATAGACACTGCTTCTCAGACTTTAAAGTGCACACAAATCACCTGGTATTTTGTTTAATTTTGTTGGAACACAGATTCGAGCACAGTAGTTCCAGGAGCACCCGAGAATCAGCATTTCCAGCAAGTGTCTAGGTGATGCCATGTGTGCCATACTCTGAAGAGCAATGGAGGAGATGATCTTAGCCTCACTGCTTCTCTAATTTCTCCTCTTCCTCCTTCAGATAAGTAATAACTGCAGAGTGAATAGAATAAAGCATGCTTTCTCATTCTCAGGTTTAGCATCTGTGATAGTGATAACAATGAAGGCTACTTTTCTGAAGTTGGATTGAAATTAAATTCAGTAAGAGTATATGGAAGGCCTGGCACAGTAGATGCTAAATAAATATTATCTTATTCCACCTTCCTGAGTTCCTTCTGGAGCTCTAGGCAGGTGTTTTATGAGTGCAATAGGTACACAAGCATTAATAATTGATCTTAGCAGATATCCACAAGCTAGACTTTTCCCTATTAAAAAATCACTACTTATTAACACAGAAGCATGAACTATACAACAAATCACTGAAAAGTGTGATAATACTGACTTAGAAACTGCATGAATTGGGGGTGACTTTCCTTTTGTGCCTAGGTTATCTAAAACGAGGTAGAGATTTCAGAGAAATTAATTAACTAGACTATCAAAGATTAAGTTTAAAATGTCAGATATTACCCGCATGGCTTCTAGCCCTCCCTCTGAAGGTGGGCTCTTAAATTATCTGAATGATTCTGAGCCCTGGATGGCTTTGCTCTCTCAGTAGAGGGCAGATGACAAATGGGGTGTCCTGCCCTGTAGCGGAGTGTCTTTAGTCCTGAAGAAATTCCTTTCCAAGGGAGGAGACGTTCATTCTGACTTCTGTAATATGCTTCCTCAAGGCAGGAAACTGTGAGACCTTGAGGACACCCCATCATGATTCTCTAATTTCATCAGGGACACTGAAGGGCAAGATTTTTGTATTATCTAATAGAACACAGAAAATCAAGCTAGTATGACTTCTGAACAAAGAGGGACTTTTAATAGGAAAACCTCAGACATTACACATTCTCATTTCTCGTCGCATTTTTGTCGTCCATCTTCTGGGAAAGAGGCAAACAGATCATGGTGTAACTCGTTTAGAACAATAGACAATTGTCACAGTCTATTAATTCCATCTGCTTCTGACGGGAAGGAAAAATGGTTACACAGTGAAGTCAGAGGGTCTCAGGCACAGAAGGGGATTTTCCTGAGGGTCTCCCACAACAAGTACTGATATATAATTAGAAGTATGATGTAAATAAGAGAACCAGTGCCAGTCTTGGTCCTCTGTGTTATCAAGGTTTCAGTTTTCCCCTCACTGTTTCTGTGATCTGAGCCCACTCTTTTAGGTCAAAAAAATTATTTCATTGGAGAACTGGGCTTGGAGCTGCAGTATGAATACGGATGATGAGAGAGTAGAGGGGAGGAGGGAGAGATCTTTGGTTTGCTTCAAATCAAAGCGAGATGATATTATTTGCTATACAGTGTAGTTTTCTACCCAATTTCTCCTACCCATTATCAAGCTATTTCTAAACCAGAAGGAAGACAATGCTTAAATATTCTTAGGTTTCTTGGTTTCTTGGATTTCCTCATGATTCCTAACTCACTGGATTTTGTTGTTGTTGTTTTACTATTTAAAAAAAAGTTCATACAAATTGGGGGCATTATTTGGACAATCTCTGCCTTTATTAGATCATCCCAGGAAGGATCCCTGAATTGGGAGCCTGTCCTCTCACTCTTCAACTTAGTGCTCATGTGATCTTGGGTAAGTACTTTAAACTCTTTGGGCTTTTATCCATAAGGGGATAGATCAGTCCCTGTTGGTGTTTTCCAATGTGCAATGTTTGGAATAAGTGTTAGGCAAATAAGATTCACAAATTAAATAAATACAGACAATGCTGAGCTAGGGTTTTCTTTGCTGCAGGACTTCTCAGAGTCCTTAATGTGCTAATACATATTAGAAATTTCCAAAACAAGGCCAGAGTGTGCTCCTTCCTGAAAAAAAAATTTCAGCTTCACTTGCGTGATCTGGAATACATTTTGGAAAAAGATGGTCTAAATAATATTTGAATTTTAACTAACTAGTTTACTAATAGTTATTTTAAAGGGATATCAGATCCTACTTTTCAAGTTGTTAATCTAGAGAACATTTTCAGAAACTTCTCACGTACATGAGAAAATGTCATTCCTTTCAGCATTTTCATTGACATAACATGAATTTCGTGTCAATTATAAAAGCACAAATGAATCCAATACTTCTATATATTACAAGTAAAAGTTGTTGGCATCTGAAACTAATTATTCAGGCTCTTGGGACTATTCCACTAATTAGTTGATCTGGGGAATGTTTATGTGATTCAAACATTAGCTCCAAATATACTTGATCAAATGTTTTAGGCTGTTTTAGAAACCCATCCGATTAATTTTACCACCAAGCTGACGATTTGAAAACTTCTTTTGAAAGTGGTCCAAGAAAAAAGAGTAGACTTCATTCTGGTTGATTCAAGGGATATGTACAGGGAATGCTAAAGCTCCTTATAAACCATTATCTTGGTGGATTACAGAGGCACAGAAGGGTCCCCCAATTGTAATTTCCAGTGAAAGAAATTATGAGTTATTAATTATCTGTAGAACTTGGGATTCATCCTCAGAGGGGATATCATTGTCTATGCAGGAAGGAGACCTAGTCACAAACAGGCTATTACAGTAATCCAAGCAGTGATGACTAACCATCTATTCATTTTAATTTCTTGGGTAATTCGTTCCATCTATTAGCAGTCAGC
The DNA here is from genome assembly GCF_006542625.1 of Nomascus leucogenys. Lineage (NCBI taxonomy): Eukaryota > Metazoa > Chordata > Mammalia > Primates > Hylobatidae > Nomascus > Nomascus leucogenys. Next base: position 53,482,185 of record NC_044386.1, read on the forward strand.
CACATATTTAAAAGACTTTTCTCCATAAAAATCTTTCCTCCTGGGTGTGATGGTCAGCTAAGCCAGTAAGCATAGTGGATTTTGCCAGCATCTTATATCAGTGATTTCAGACACTCCAGGGATTGGCCATAAATACTTCCTCAAACAAGATCTACCCAGCCATTCCTATTATTTTCTGACAAAAGTAATCCCAGGATGATATACATTTTGCAATTAATTTTCTTTTATTATACAACATAGATTTATATCATTTACTTAGCTGAATTCATGATATCCTCAGATCATTGCAGATACCAGTTTAATATGCCATTTCAGAAGGACTAGAGTAGCTGAATCTATTTTACAGTTGGCAATAAAAGCGGTCCTTCCTGAGATAAGAGCACAATAATGATTTTTATGTGGCTTTCACATTTCAAACTTGGATTTAGTTGAACTACAAAATATTTACGTTTTTCACAACCAACAAGTTGTTGTCTTTACGGATTGAATGTAAAGAGACTCCCAACTCCATTTCAGTTCTCAAAACAGTCCGAAATGCATGTTTTCCTCTTACCACCACCATTGCCATCCAATAACCTACATTTTGGAAAAACAAACCAATGTGACCCATTTACAAGCTGAAAGTAAAATGTGCTACCATGCTATTATGGGGAAGAATTATTTAATTTATATCATTCTTAAAGGGATAAAAATATCTGTTCTAAACAGACAAAAAGCATCATTTTGTGGTTACCTGCTGCTGGAATTATACTGCTTTCCTTTGAAAGGCATGTGATTCATGCAAAACTCACTTTGTGAACTCAAACACATATCTCCTGAGATCACCCTCTACAACTGTAAAACAGCCCAAGAAAGAAAAAGAGGATGGATTTATTGTCTATAAGATCAGAGCAAGGAAATGAAATATTTTATTTCATCCTTGAAGGTTAAAGTTGCATTTTAATTAATTTAACAGGCTTACAAGAATATTTTGGTTTTAAATTTAAAAAGTTATGAAGAATATCCAACCCAGAAAATTATACAATAGTATCTATGTATGAATTATTAAGAGTAAACTTACGTTAGCATTGTGCTATATTTCTTGTGATATGCATTTTAAAAGAAGCACTGTGCCCTCCCATTTATTCCCCAGCTTCCCTCTGCAAAGGCAGCTTCCACCCTGAATCTCATGGGTGTCACTGCAATGCATATTTTGAAGTTTTACTATGTGTATGTGTATCCCCAAACAATATCTACTTTACTTACTTACCTAAATATTATACTAGTCTACACCTTTTTTGTAACAATTTTAGTGGTATGTAATTCACATAACACACAATTCATCCATTTAAAATACAAAACAATTTTGCTGGGTTTTATTATATTCACAGATAATTGAAATCATCACCACAGTCAATTTTATAATATTTCAACGACCTTAAAAAGAAACTCGATATCCTTTAGCTATCACTTCTCACTATCTGCCCCTCTGCAATGAAAAGCAACCATTAATCTACTTTCTGTTTTCGTAGATTTGCCTATTCTGGAAATTTTACATAAATGGAATCTAATAATATGTATTTTTATGTGACTGGCTTCTTTCATTAAGCATATGCTTTTAAGGTCTGTCTATGTTGTAATATTCCATCATATAGATATACCTCAATTTGTTTATCCATTGATCAGTTGATGACCATATGCGTTATTTCCATTTTTTGGTTATTAGGAATAATGCTGCTGTAAACATTTATGTACATGTTATCGTGTGGACAAATGTTTTTGTTTCTTTTTGTTGTATACCTAGGACATGGCATTAGTTTTTGAAGCATTTAGCTCTAACTCACTCTAATTCACTCTAACTGCTATATGGTGCTCCATTGTATGAATAAGCCTACTTTTATTTATCTCTTTTCTTGGACGAGCTGGTGGCTTATTCTTTTAGTCTTTGGTTTGTAGTGCTGTAGTGGTGTCTTTATATATGCTCCTTGTGCATACACAGGGAGTTTCCAAAGGAAGACTTCTACAGGTGGAGGGTAAGCACATCTTGAATCCTTCTAATAACTGCCAAACTGTTTGCCAACATTGCTGTAAACATATTTCATATCTAGCAGCACAATATACACTTCTCATTTCCTCACATTTTTCTAAAACTCAGCGTTATCTGATGATTTTGCCAATGTGATGCATGTGAAGTGGTGTTCCATTTGTCTATTTAATATGCATTTCTCTGGATATTAGTTTAGTTGAGCACATTCTTATATGTTTTTTGGTCATTCACATTTCCTCAGCAGCGAATTGTAGAATTTCAAAGTTATCATCTGTTTTCTACTGGGTTATAGTTTTTCTCATTAAAAGTAATGGCAAAAATTGCAATTACTTTTGCACCAACCTTTAATAATTTGTAACATCCCTTATAGATATTACTTTCACGTTTATTAAAAATAGATTGCAAATACCTTCTCCTGGCCTAAAATGTTTTTTCCCAACTTTAAGGAAGACTTTTTAAAAATCATACATTCGTTTGAATTTTTAATGTAAAATTTATCAGTTTTCTTTTACAACTTACATATTTTGTATCTTATTTAAAAATTCTTTCTTATGACAGTCTTATAATGTAAGTCTTCTGTATTTTTTTTCTGAAATGCTAAGTTTTGCTTTTTTCACATTTGAGTTTTCTTTTAAAATTGTGTATGTTTGTGTTTTTATAGAATTAATTAAAAATCTAATTTCACCTTTTTCTATAAAGTTATCTATTTAGGTACCTAATTGTCCTAGCATCATATATTAAATAGACTATTATTTCCTCATTGTCTTGAAATGCCACTTTGGTCATACACTAATAGTGTGTGCGTGCTTGTGTGTGTGTGTGTGTAAGCAAGAAAGTAAGAAGGAAGGAAGGAAAAAGGAAGGAAGGAAGGAAAAAAGAAAAGAGAGAAAGAAAGAAAAAGAAGAAAGAAAGAAAAAAAGAAAGAAAGAGAAAGAAAGAAAGAAAAGGAAAGAAAGAAAGAAAAGAAAGAAGGAAGCAAGAAAGAAAAAGAAGGAGGAGAGATCATTTCTGGGCTCTCTATTCTACTGTTTGTCTGTTGCTTTGCCAATACCACATTATTTACTTCAGCTTTATAGCAAATCTTGTTTCTGAGAGGATAAATCACTTCTTTCCTCTCTCTTTCTTCTTCATCTTCAAAAATTTTTAGGCAATTTTTTTTTTTTTTGAGATGGAGTCTCACTGTGACTCCCAGGCTGGAGTGCAATGGTGCAATCTCGGCTCACTGCAACCTCTGCCTCCCAGGTTCAAGCGATTCTCCTGCCCCAGCTTCCTGAGTAGCTGGGACTACAAGTGCGCACTACCACACCCAAATGACTTTTGTATTTTTAGTAGAGACGGGGTTTCACCATATTGGCCAGGCTGGCCTCAAACTCCTGACCTCAAGTGATCTGCCCGCCTTGGCCTCTCAAAGTGCTGGGATTACAGACGTGAGCCACCATGCCCAGCCTAGGCTATTCATTCTTTTTGCTATTCCATATATACAGTATTTTAGAATCACATCACAAGTGTTAAAGTACATTTGTTAAGTTCTGTGAAAAAGTCTGCCAGTTTTATGGTAATTATATTACATTTCTAGATTAATTTGGAAAAAAATGATCAATTTTGAACTTTGCTGAGATAAGTATACACTCTAAAATTCAAAGGGTAACTATTTTAAACAATAGAAATGGAATATATAACTTCAAAATGAGTACAAAGAAAAAAGAAGATAACAAAAATATAGTTTATTAAATTGGCGTCTTTATAATCATATACTGTCTTTGTTTTTTTTTGAGATGGAGTCCACTCTGTTGCCCAGGTTGGAGTGCAATGGCACGATCTTGGCTCACTGGAACCTCCACCTCCCAAGTTCAACAGATTCTTGTGTCTCAGCCTTCCAAGTAGCTGGGATTACAGGAGTGTGCCACCACACCTGGCTAATTTTTGTGTTTTTAGTGTAGACGGGGTTTTGCCATGTTGGCCAGGCTGATCTCAACCTCCTGACCTTGGGTGATCCACTCGCCTCTGCCTCCCAAATTGCTGGGATTACTGGAGTGAGCCACCACACTCGGCCTATAATCATATACTGTCTTTTTACATGTTAATATGTTTACTATTTTACTACCAAATCCATTTTACAAACTCTACAAGTAATCATTAGGATGTAGTTAAGGAGAAAAAGAGGCAAAGAAAAGTATATGGTAAATGAAAAGAACAAATATTATAAAAGAAAGAGAGTCAAATATATCAGTAATCATAATTGTTGTAAATGAACTAAATTCACCAGTTAAAAGTTAGAGATCCTCAGACTGGAAATTTAAAACTTCAGCTATAAATTATTTACAAATGATGCCCTCCACAGGTAATACAAAATTAAAAGTAGAGGAAAATTTTAAAAAATACTAGTCCATTGCCAACTGTGACTGTCATGAGTACATGTCTCTTGGATCTTCAAGTGGAGGTAGCATAGTAAACCAAGGGTGCCAGCTGCTGTGCTCTGAATTCATGCTTCCCATAGGCTGCTTTCAACCAATGATTCCATGTGGCAGGGCTCCTTCAGCAGGCCAGTTCCTGGGAGACATGGGACTCCTCTGACAGAGTCCTCTGGCTCCAGTACTCTCTAATGGCCTGGTCAAGCATCTTTTAGGCTGTACCTCAGTCTAAGATGCTTCTACCCAAACTTCTTCCTCCCTCCCTTCTTCTCTCCTTCCTTCAGGGTCAGATTTGCATAGAGATCTGATGACTCTTCCAGTCTCTCTCAGTTTCCTCAAACTTTTCTCTCAAAAACCACAATTATTTTAGATTTTTAAAGTCATCTTGGAGAGCTAGAGGGCTCAGACTTACACACTGACTGATATGGTTTGGCTGTGTCCCCACCCATATCTTATCTTGAATTGTAGCTCCCATAATTCCCATGTGTTGTGGGAGGGACCCAGTGAGAGATAATTGAATCATGGGGATAGTTTCTCCCATACTCCTCTAATGGTAGTGAATAAGTCTCATGAGATCTGATGGTTTTATAAGGGGAAGCACGTTTTGCTTGGTTTTCATTCTCTCGTGCTTGCCACCATGTAAGATGTGACTTCTGCCTTCTGTCATGATTTTGAGGCCTCCCCAGACACATGGAACTATAAGTCTGTTAAATCTCTTTTTTTTTTTTTTTTAATAAATTACCCAGTCTCGAGTATGTCTTTATCAGCAGTGTGAGAATGGACTAATACAGTAAATTGGTACTGGGAGTGGGGCACTGCTGTAAAGATACCTGAATATGTGGAAGCAACTTTGGAACTGGGTAACAGACAGAGGTTGCAACAGTTTGGAGGGCTCAGAAGAAGACAGGAAAATGTGGGGAAAGTTTGGAACTTCCTAGAGAATTGTTGAATGGCTTTGACCACAATGCTGATAATGATATGGACAATGAAATCCAGGCTGAGGTGGTCTCATATGGAGATGAGGAACTTGTTGGGAACTGGAGTAAAGGTGATTCTTGCTATGTTTAGCAGAGACTGGTGGCATTTTGCCCCTACCCTAGATATTTGTGGAACTTTGAATGTGAGGGAGATGATTTAGGGTATCTGGTGGAAGAAATTTCTAAGCAGCAAAGCATTCAAAAGGTGACTTGGATGTTGTTAAAAACATTCAGTTTTCAAAGGGAAACAGCATAAAAGTTCAGAAAATTTGCAGCTTGACAATGTGATAGAAAAGAAAATCCCATTTTCTAAGGAGAAATTCAAGCTGGCTACAGAAATTTTCATAAATAACAAAGAACCAACTCTTCATCACCAAGACAATGGGGAAAATGTCTCCAGAGCATGTTAGAGACTTTTTTCCTCCCATCACAGGCCTAGAGGCCTAGGAGGAATAAATGGTTTATTGGGCCTGGCCCAGGGCCCCCTTGCTGTGTGCAACCTAGGGACTTGCCCTGTGTCCCAACTGCTCTAGTCAAGGCTAAAAGGGGCCAAGGTATAGCTCAAGCCATGACTTCAGAGGGTGCAAGCCCCAAGCCTTGGCAGCTTCCACGGGTGTTGAGTCCATGGGTGCACAGAAGTCAAGAATTAAGATTTGGGAACCTCCTCCTAGGTTTCAGAGGATTATAGAAATGCCTGGATACCCAGGCAGAGGTTTACTGCAGGAGTGGGGCCCTTATGGAGAACCTCTGCTAGGGCAGTACAGAGGGAAATGTGGGGTTGAAGCCGCCACACAGAGTCCCCACTGGGACACTGCCTAGTGGAGCTGTGAGAAAATGGTCACCATCCTCCAGACCCCAGAATGGTAGATCCACTGGCAGCTTGTACTGTGAGGCTGGAAAAGCCACACTCAATGCTAGCCTATGAAAGCAGCCAGGAGTGAGGCTTTACACTGCAAAGCCACAGGGGTGGAGCTGCCCAAGACCGTGGGAGTCCACCTCTTGCATCAGCGTGACCTGGATGTGAGACATGGAGCCAAAGGAGATCATTTTGGAGCTTTGACTGTCCCCCACCCTGGATTTGGGACTTGCATGGGGTCTGTAGCCCCTTTGTTTTGGCCAATTTCTCTCATATGGAATGGCTGTATTTACCCAATGTCTGTATCCCATTTGGGTATCTAGTAATCTCCAGTATCTAGGAAGTAACTAACTTGCTTTTGATTTTACAGGCTCATAGGTGGAAGAGACTTGCTTTGTCTCAGATGAGACTTTGGACTGTGGACTTTTGAGTTAATGCTGAAATGAGTTAAGGCTCTGGGGGACTGTTGGGAAGTCGTGATTTGTTTTGAAATGTGAGGACACGAAATTTGGGAGAGGCAATATGATATGGTTTTGCTGTGTCCCCACCCAAATCTCATCTTAAATTGCAGCTCCCATAATTCCCATGTATTATGATACGGAACCAGTGGGAGATAATTGAATCATTGAGATGGTTTCCCCCATACTTTTCTCATGGTAGTGAATAATTCTCACGGGATCTGATGGTTTTATAAGGGGAAACCCCTTTTACTTTGTTGTCATTCTCTCTTGCCTGCCACCATGTAAGATGTGCCTTTCACCTTTTGCCATGATTGTGAAGCCTCCCCAGTCACGTGGACCTGCAAGTCCATTAAACCTCTTTTTTTAAAATAAATTACCCAGTCTCAGGTATATCTTTATCAGCAATGTGAGAATGGAAAAATACACTGACCCCCTAAAAGGAAATAAAACTAACAAAAAGAACTGTTATAGCTATATTAATACTAGCAAAATACTATGAGGCATAATGAATTATTAGTAATAAAGAAGATCATAATTTAATGTTAAAAGGGAATATTATCAGTGATAAATATAACAATTACTAATTTGTAATTTCAACTTAGCATCAAAATACACAAAAAAATAGACTTACAAGGAGAAAATAACAAATATATAACCATATTGATTTCTTTGCAAACCTACTTGTGCTTTCACTTTGTGCTTAGTGCTTTTCTCAGGGTGCACACATGCACACACACATACATCTTTAGTAATTTTTAATATTTTCACTCTATACTCTATTCCACATTCTTGTCCTGTCATTCCAGGTTGTTTTGATGTGATGGATTATTGCCTTGTGTACTTATTATTTTCATTCTTGGCTCATCTTTAATAGACACTTTATCCCCATGCTCCACCTCATGCCAGGAATCCCTATGGCTTGGCCTGTGAGACCTGAGAAGATCTGCATTTTCTTCTGCCAAGTACCATAGAGGTATCACCAGCTTCTTGGTATGGGGAGTTCCTGGAAATGGTAGTGTGCATTTGGACTCCAAATAATACAAGCAACAGGAACAGTGACCAACTCTACTGCTTTGCCTAGAACTGAGGGAGTTTCCAGGATCCAAGACTTCCAGACTTAAAACTGGGACAGTCCTGGGCAAACCAAGATGATCGACCACCTTAGCACTATTCTGCTTTTTATTTTTTTTCCCTCCGGGAAAAATTGCATTCCTACCCAAATCTCAGGCAGAGACAGACAAGTTTCTATATCACACCCCTTATCACAGTAACATCTGCAAGTCTAGTGTACAGCATAACTTTAGAAATAATTTATAGAAATGGTGACTCACAGTGTCTGTTACTTGGCAAATCCATGTGTTCATCTCAAGTCATTTAGGACTTCTTGTCTTCCTTTCCACTGAGGCTACAACCCTTGGAGACACCCAGCTTTAATCCAGAGGCTTGGTTCCCACTGTCCTTACCCTTGGTTTAAAGACTCTATCTCCTATCCTGGCACATAATATTAAAATGGTCCCCACCTCGCCACACTCTGGCCCTCCTAACCCATTTGCTCATGTGTTTATGACTCTTGTTTTAGTTCTTCCTTTATTTCAGACAGCTTGGGTGTTCCTCTTCTTGCTTGTGAGTTCATTCTGCATTTAAACATTTCATTTTATTACATTTTGAAGCATTTTCTAAGTCTTTGTAGACGGAGAAGTGTCACATTATCTTCATCTACCATCTTTCCCAAACCTGAACTCCTCCCACAACAAGTTTTGACCAGCCTGCCTAGCCCTGCAGCAACACAGCCTATAAAGTCTATAAAATACAGCAAGTTCTGAATGATTTGAGATGATGGAACACATGGGTTTGCCAAATAACAGACACTGTGATTTACGATTCTATAAATTATTTCTATAGTTATCCTTTACATTAGAAAATATAATTATTGTTTAATGAAACAGATACAAGAAATTCTTCCTTATGGCCTCAGTAGTTGAGAAAAATCATTGAATTTGGCATGGGCTATATAAGGTATGGGATTTATTTATTACAAACAGTGATATTGATCAGCCCTCCAGCTCCAGGTTTATTTTTTCTCCTATCTCTATGAGAATGGGCTGTGGCTCATTCTGGCTGGGTCAACACGTGTGCCCCATCCAGAAATGTTCTAGGTTCAGGAAAAGGTGATCACCTAGAGAAGAAGTGAATTCCAGTCTTTGGTCCTTAATACTGAAGAAAAGTCTCTGTGCTGGGCAAGGTCCACATGTGCTAGTTTAGAATAACTTGGAGGCCCCCATCCATACAGGGTAATTGGAGTTATTTACTAGGGAAAAAAGAAACATATTGCTTTTCTAAGAATTTCAAAGAAAATAATTATTGAAAGAAAGACAATCTCACCAGAATAATGTCTTTGAAACCCCAAAGATTTCAGAGTGAAAAAATAAACCTAGAGAAATAAATATATATGTATTTTTAGTTCTACTCTTGATTATTCTACGTATTCTTATATACATCTTTAACTTGTGAGCACTGGAACAAGAAAATATTTATAAGTAACCATTTCTTATTTTTATTTCTACATTTTGCAGAGAGAATTTAATGAAATAATAAGTAAAAAGTATTCAGGAGCCAATTTGGCTATTGAAACTGGGACTGGAATGTTGGTTACATGCCCAATAGCCATTCACTCTGATTTAACTCAGGTTTCTACCCTTTCCCAACATAGTCTGGTGAAAATCCTGATTCATCTCAGTCAATCACTGTTGTTCCATTGCCCTAGCAAGTAACTGGGCTTGGGACCAGGCATGTGACCCAGCCAATGAGAAGTAAGGGGGGATCGGTGGCAGTTTTTTAGCAAAAAAATCTTCTTTCTTAAAAAGAGACAAGGCCAGGCGTAGTGGCTCACATCAGTAATCCTAGCACTTTGGGAGGCCGAGGCAGGTGGGTCACAAGGTCAGGAGATCGAGACCATCCTGGCCAACATGGTGAAACCTCGTCTGTACTAAAAATATAAAAATTAGCTGGGCATGGTGGCTTGTGCCTGCAATCCCAGTCTACTCGGGAGGCTAAGGCAGGAGAATTGCTTGAACTAGGGAGATGGAGACTGCAGTGAGCCAAGATCGTGACACTGCACTCCAGCCTAGAGATAGAATGAAACTCTGTCTCAAAAAAAAAGAAAAAAAAGAGAGAGAGAGATACATCATGATAAATATCCCTTTCATTCGACTGGACACTGTTGTTTGCCAAAGATGCTTCTAGTTGTAGATGTCATCTTGCAAGTTTGAGGAGCTTGTCAAGGCCAATATATTGAGGTTGGTATAGTGACAAAAAGAATGAACAAAGATCCCGAAATCCTTGAGTTGTTTTACTGAGCCATTCTAGTGCCACCTGATGCTAGGACTCTTGTTATATAAGATCACAAATGCCCTTACTGTTTAAGCCAGATAAGGTAAGATTTTTTTTTTTTTTTTGCCTTTTACAGCCCAAGTCATCCTAATTGATACAATAGCAATCATTGAGGGTCTTGGCTTAATCACTGCTCAACTGGACCTTGTAAGATTTGAAGGCCAACGGCAGAAAGGATTTAAGATATCTTCACTCTTCCCAGACAGGCTAGGTAGGGGAAAAAGTAGTAAAGAGGAGATGAGAAGGCTGCTGCTATTTCTAGGATTTTATTTGAGGTGCAAAATTCTATTACCCATTTCAACGGGACCTTCTAACTCTGTTGGAGGTACCAAGTTCCCACTAGTTGGTGATCTCATGCTCAAAAAAAAAGAAGCTGCTGTGGTTTCATTAGTAATAGGGCTCCTGCCTGCATCAAAAGTACAAAATTCCCTGATTTTTTTTTTTTCCCTTTTCTCTCCAGGTACAAACACAGTCCAAGACACTTGGCGCTGCAGGGAGGAGGGTGGGATATGGAAAATGTGTCAATTTGGCACCTTTACCCCACGGCAATATTGAAGTCTAAGAGGTTGAGCTGTTTGCTTTATAATTTTAAAAGGGAGGGAGATTTTTCTACAACTTTTCCTGAGTGAATACAACAAGTCTAAGCAGCTGATAACTGCCAAATAAGGAACCTGATCTTTCTTTCTGTTGTGTTTGCTTGTTTGTTATTTTCTCTTTAAAGCTGGAAAGAGTTGGTGGCCGTAGATCTCAGGCTTCCAACTGCGAAGCTGTCGTGGACACACTGAGGCTACTTTTGGGGGGCTGGTCTGAATTCCAATGAATTCCAATGCAGCAGGGGAGATGCCTGTTTGAGACTGAAGGGCTTGCTCCAGAATATCTTTTCTAGGAGCACCTCGCTCTGAAAGTTGTTGCCAACATGGAAAAAATACCCCAAGGTCAGTAGATACCCACCCTTCCTTCCTACTGCTCTCTCCAAGCAATCCAATAACAGCCAGAGAAGGCTGTTTGCTAGTTGGATCCTTTATCTCAAGTTTACTGCATTTAGTTTTACAAAGAGACAAAGACATGTCTTGATATGGGGCATGAGGGATGGAGAAGGAATATTCTAGAGCCTAAAAATGTGTTTCAGACTGTGCCCAGGAATTATTTCCAGCCATTCAGGAAACACAATGCTACCTAACCGGGCTGTTGTTACCTAACTTCCACTGGTCACATCTACAGCTGGGCTTCTGCGTTTGAAAGACTCCCTGGATCCCTGGAAAGAGCAAGGGGGATGGGGGGAAGGCTAGTTTCTCACCGGTCATAATTTTCCTCTATCAATAACTGGATGGACTCTGATGGCAAAGAAAGTATAAAATGGGCTTCAGATTCTCTGTTTTCAGTGTTCTTTTGTGTTGGCATTAATCAACTGCCCTGTGCTTTAGTCACGACTAGATGGAGTCCAAAAAAATACTTGGGATTTAGAAATCAAACAAAAAGATAATCACTCAGAAATCAGATCTAAATCTGCAGTGACTGAAGTTGCTTTGTTAGAGAAATAAAAGTGTTAAGAAGATTTCTTTTCTTCTGAGGCTACTAAACAGTTGTAGCTGGCACAAACAAGTTTGGGACTGTTTGCATTGAGTCATGTCAAACCCATTTAGCATGTGGAAACAGGCTATATTTACTATTATTTCAAAGCTCTTGCAATTGCTCAGGAAAGGGGGAAAAGTCTTTGCTCCAATTTGGAAGAATCAATGCTTTCCTTTTTAATGTGAAAGCTCAAAATAATACAGACCTGCTTTTGGTTGGATCCCAAATGCCATCCCCACATCAGGAGAATGAGAGACAAATATTAATACAACATGGAAGTCCAGTGCAAGCAAAAATTACAATGTATGTCACACGGTCATTTTACAGTGACTTTTTAAAATAAAAAATAAATAAATAATACCAGAAAAACCCCACAGAGACGTATTAATGCCTCAACCTGGAACAATAAAGCTCTGTTAAAAACACTTGCCATTAGCCACCATCTGCTCTTAGCAATTGGGGGTAATCTTTATGTCCTCTTGACAGCTTTGCCTCATTCCTTGGCCCCTTAATGAAACAAAGACTCCACCATGGACGAAACATTTGGGGGCAAGGATCCCTCAGGTAGTTTTATATCTTTTCAGAGCTTTGAGTTTGATGACCAACATTCAATACTCTGTTCAGGGTTGTCAAGACTGCATATTGAATCAAAGAAAATTTGCTAACTATATTTCCTTCCTCTGTCATAATGCTCTATGACTGTCAGCATTTTCTGCACAAATCAGAGGTAAGGTGGGCTCATCATATACATAACAAAACTGCTTTCTTACTCCACTCTTTTTTTCTTGTATATCTCAAGAAAGTCTCTTGATTAGAATTCCAGCAGTGTAACTGCATTTTTCTCCCATTCAAACTTGTACTGTTAGACTATTTAGTTAATATAATTTAGAAAATTATAAACATAATTCTCATTCACACCAAAAGTGAACTTGTTTTCTCTTTGTAGTGCTGTGGATCAAGAAATCTTAAAACACATAAGCAAGACAAATGGCAAAGGCACGTGATCCCCAATTTGGCAAATAACTCTTAACAGACAGAGGGGCAGAGCAAAGAAAACATGTCATTAATATTCTGAGTGCATTGAGCCCACTGTTTTCCATCCTTCAGATGTAATCTTACTGCAAATGAGGAATATGACTAGAGAAGGGAAATGCCATCTAGGTAGAATATCTCAATGACACACATTTTTATTCCCTATGGTCTTTTATTCCCTACTGGTATTTTCCCTACCTGGCTGTCTGTGATGGCTCAGAACCATAAAACACACTTTGATTTTTCTACAATAGCCTTCTCCAGTTTGGCGGCTCCATGGACTTCTTTGCGATGAAGTTCCTGCTTCATCTGTTGTGAAGATGCTTGTCACAGCAGAGGAAGTGGGCCAAGGCCATAGAGGCATTGTTGTGGGAGCAGGTGTTTGCTTCAATTGTCTCCAATCCCAAGGGTAATGCCCTCTGACCCACTCCAATCACGGTTAGTCACTTCCTGCTACTTCACTTTAGGCTTCTGTCTCCTGGTGGTGCACTGGGAGGAAAATAAAATGAGAGGGATGGGGAGAAGGGGAAATAGAGAAAAGATGAAAATTCAGAGTGAGCCTAGGTTAGCCCAGCAGATGTACTTTTGTTCATCCATACTTTTGTATTCCCTGTTCTCCTAACCTGTGGACAATATTTCTTACCTTAATCTCAAAGGACCTTACAGTCCTTTGTAAGGCATACTTTCCATTTAAAACAGTAAAAATAGTTAAGACTTCGCTTTGAATCCATCCAGAGAACTCACTCTTTGCTGGGAAGAATTACTCTAGACATACAAGATGCAAAACTTCTTTCTTCCCCCACCCCCAACTTCTTATTTCTTCTTTTTTAAATCTTAGACTGGCCATGGACCTCATATAGGCCAAAAATGCCACACTCGGCTGGCCAGCAGGTAGTCTGGGGGACCCTGAGACCAGTAGACCTCATTTGAAAGGGCAACAACCACTGCCCTAGGGATTTGTGTTCTCTTGAAAGATTCCTATAATAAGAATTTTGCATATAGATGTGTGAGTTGGTGATCAGAACTGTTCTTCTAGTTGTATTATTTATGCTCTTTCAGGCGGCACAAAGGAGAAAAACCCAGACTACTTTTGATAATGGGGGTTTATTACAATCCCTGTGGTGTATGCACCATGCTTCATGGATAATAAGAATGGTAGCTCACCAGTATTTGAATTATTTCTCAGACTGAAATCATCTCAGTGCAAATCAATAATCATAATCCCCAAAAGAGATGATATGACCAAGTTAGTTTTCACCTTTCAGTATCAAACACTCCACCTCATCAGAGATTTGCCTCATGGACACGTGACTATGCTCATGTCTAGATCAGTCATATTTTCATCATCATCCTCCTCATCATCATCCCCAACACTTATCTAGGCCCGGTTCTAAGAATTTTATATACATATACTCAATTTAATTGTATCAACAACCCCTTGGAGTAGATACTATTATCCTTATAGATATTACAGATAAGGAAATGCTATCGACTGTATGGAGTTATTGATATTTTACAGATAAGGAAACTGAGGCACAGAAAGATTAAGTTACTTGCCCAAGGTTGTTTAGCTAATAATTGGAGGAACAACAACGATGGTTCCAGGCTATTAATTGATAGCACATCCATACATCATCGTTGGCCATGGCTTATTGGAGATCCCTGATTTCATCAGGTAGCCTGATTAAGGCGATAGTGCACCAGCTGTGTACTGGAGGCTCCTTGCTGCGCCAGTTAAATCCTTTTAATTTCTGGATGTGAGGAAGTTCTGGGATCCTCAGGGAAGAGCTGAGGCAGCCACTTTAGGGCTGAGGGGAGAGGCTTTTTTTCAGTGTTAAGAAGGAAGTACAGGTGGTCCCTGAGTTACGATGATTGACATGATATTTTTTTTCATTTTTCAAAATAAACTTTACTTTGGAACAATTTTAGATTTACAGAAAAATCACAAAGATACCCCAGAAAATTTCTGCATATCCTTTACCCAGTTTCCCCAAATGCTACCATCTCATATACTACAGTACATTTGTCAAAACCAAGAAATTAACATCAATACATTTCTACTATCTAAACTACAGATTTTACCACTCTTTCTCTACTAGTATCCCTTATCTGTTTCAAGATCTGATTCAAGACACTTCATTGCATTTAGCATGACCATTTTATTTTTATTATTGTACTTTAAGTTCTGGGATATATGTGCAGAACGTGTAGGTTTGTTACGTAGGTATACACGTGCCATGGTGGTTTGCTGCACCCATCAACCCGTCATCTACATTAGGTGTTTCTTCTAATGCTATCCCTCCCTAGCCCCCCACTCCCCAACAGGCCCTGGTGTGTGATGCTCCCCTCCCTGTGTCCATGCATTCTCATTGTTCATCTCCCACTTATGAGTGAGAACATGCGGCGTTTGGTTTTCTGTTCCTGTGTTAGTTTTCTGAAAATGGTGGTTTCTAGCTTCATCCATGTCCCTGCAAAGGGCTCATCCTTTTTTATGGCTGCATAGTATTCCATGTTGTATATGTGCCACATTTTCTTTATCCAGTCTATCATTTGCTTAGGATTGTCTTGGCTATGCAGACTCTTTTTTGGTTCCATATGAAATTTAAAGTAGTTTTTTCCAATTCTCTGAAGAAAGTCAATGGTATCTTGATGGGGATAGCATTGAATCTATAAATTACTTTGGGCAGTATGGCCGTTTTCATGATACTGATTATTTCTATTCATGAGTATGGAATGTTTTTCCATTTGTTTGTGTCCTCTCTTATTTTGTTGAGCAGTGGTTTGTAATTCTCCTTGAAGGGGTCCTTCACATCCCTTGTAAGTTGCATTCCTAGCTATTTTATTCTCTTTGTAGCAATTGTGAATGGGAGATCACTCATCATTTAGCTCTCTGTTTGTCTATTATTGGTGTATATGAATGTTTGTGCTTTTTGCACATTGATTTTGTATCCTGAGATTTTGCTAAAGTTGTTTATCAGTTTAAGGAGATTTGGGGCTGAGATGATGGGGTTTTCTAAATATACAATCATGTCATCTGCAAACAGAGACAATTTGACTTACTTTCTTCCTATTTGAATACCCTTTATTGCTTTCTCTTGCCTGATTGCCCCGGCCAGAATTTCCAATACTATGTTGAATAGGAGTGATGAGAGAGGGCATCCTTGCCTTGTGCCAGTTTTCAAACGGAATGCTTCCAGCTTTTGCCCATTCAGTATGATATTGGCTGTGGGTTTGTCAAAAAAAGCTCTTACTATTTTGAGATACTCTCCATCAATACCAAGTTTATTGAGAGTTTTTAGCATGAAGGGGTGTTGAATTTTATCAAAGGCCCTTTTCTGCAACTATTGAGATAATCATGTGGTTTTTGTCATTGGTTCTGTTTATGTGATGGATTACATTTATTGATTTGCATATGTTGAACCAGCCTTGCATCCCAGGGATGAAGCCGACTTGATCGTGGTGGATAACCTTTTTTATGTGCTGCTGGATTTGGTTTGCAAGTATTTTGTTGAGGATTTCGCATCAATGTTCATCAGGGATATTAGCCTGAGAGCAAAGACACAATATACCAGAATCTCTGGGACACAGCTAAAGCAAAAGCAGTGTTTAGAAGGAAATTTATAGCACTAAATGGAGAAAGCAGGAAAGATCTAAATCGATACCCTAACGTCACAATTAAAAGAACTAGAGAAGCAAGAGCAGACAAATTCAAAAGCCAGGAGAAGACAAGAAATAACTGGCCTGGCGCGGTGGCTCATGCCTGTAATCCCAGCACTTTGGGAGGCCGAGGCGGGTGGATCACGAGGTCAGGAGATCGAGACCATCCTAGCTAACACGATAAAACCCCGTCTCTACTAAAAATACAAAAAAATTAGCCGGATGTGGTGGTGGGCGCCTGTAGTCCCAGCTACTCGGGAGGCTGAGGCAGGAGAATGGCACGAACCCCTGGAGGTGGAGGTTGCAGTGAGCTGGGATAGCGCCACTGTGCTCCAGCCTGGGCGACAGAGTGAGACTCCATCTCAAAAAAAAAACAAACCAACAAACAAAAAAAAAACTAAGATCAGAGCAGAACTGAGGGAGATAGAGACATGAAAAACCCTTCAAAAAATCAGTGACTCCAGGAGCTGGTTTTTTGAGAAGATTAATAAAATAGATAGACCGCTAGCCATACTAATAAAGAAGAAAAGAGAGAAGAATCAAATAGACACAATAAAAAATGATAAAGGGGATATCACCACTGATCCCACAGAAATACAAACTACCATCAGAGAATATTATAAACACCTCTACATAAATAAACTGGAAAATCTAGAAGAAATGGAAAAATTCCTGGACACATACACCCTCCCAAGACTAAACCAGGAAGAAGTTGAATCCCTGAATAGATCAATAACAAGTTCTGAAATTGAGGCAGTAATTAATACCCTACCAACCAAAAAAAGTCCAGGACCAGATGGATTCACAGCCGAACTCTACCGGAGGTACAAAGAGGAGCTGGTACCATTCCTTCTGAAACTATTCCAAACAACAGAAAAAGAGGGACTCCTCCCTAACTCATTTTATGAGGCCAGCATCATCCTGATACCAAAACCCGGCAGAGATTGACATGATGTTTTAACTTTAAGATTGTGTGAAAGGGAAACCCATTCAATAAAAACCATACTTTGAATACCCATACAACCATTCTGTTTTTCACTTTCAGTACAGTGTCCAATAAATTCCATGAGGTATTCAACACTTTTTTATAAAACAGTCTTTTTGTTAGATGATTTTGCCCAACTGTATGCTTATGTAAGTGCTCTAAGCATGTTTAAGTTAGGCTAGGCCAAGCTATGCTGTTCCATAGGTTAGATGTATTAAATACATTTTCAGCTTATAATATTTTCAACTTCTGATGGGTTTATTGGGAAGTTACCCTATCATAAGTCAAGGAGCATCTGTATGTCAATATTTTAGTAATAGATAATCCCCAATGGTACTTAGCACTGCCCTCTGAATATTTATGCATACTTACATGACTCGAATTCCATTCAGTTTTCCTTAGTCTTTTTTCCTCTAAACAGGAATAAAGGCATCAGTTATACCATCTCTTCTCCAACACAGACACAATCTACCCTTTTAGTAATGTACCATTTGTACTATCAACTTTAGAATTGAACAATAACAATATGGGATATCTTCGGACCCTGTATCTGAAATTAGTTTGAGTGAGATTAGCTCAGGTAGCAATGTTCAAATGTATAATTCATTTCTGAATGAATTATACATTTATTATAGAACTAGTAAGAGAAGTATATGTTTTGAGGGCCAGACAGCATCTCCTTTTGCATTTACAAGTTCCCAGCTACCCAGGCTGCTGCAGTGGAGTTCTCTAAACCTCTTTCTGATTGAGCGATGCTCCATTCGTGAACTGTTGTTTGCTCAAATAAACCCTTTTAAGTTTATTTTGTCTAAAGTTTTTCTTTTGACAGGAATAATTGACTTAATTCACCTAGGTATAAGCCAGTAAAAGTCTTTCTGCCCCTGTCCAAAAAACCCTCTGAATGAGCTATTGTAACTTGGATATGGTAAATCATCTTCTCTTATTAGGCTTTGTAAGTTTCATTAGTGGGCCATGCAAGGTTCTAATCTGACAATTTTTTTTTTAAAGTAACTATAACAACCCAGGGCAGTCCAAGCCATCTATTCAGTTGCTTTCCCTTCAGCTATCAGAAAAGATGCCTTAAGGAGATTCTGTGAGGTCATGTGCCAGAAGAGGATTCTGGGTCGATTCCAACGATTTCACAGGCAATTCTTCTGGAGAGTATCACTAACTCAGAAAAGACAGCTTTAAGGAAGTCAAGAGAAAAATCTCATAGACATGCTATCAAAGAACTGGTTACCCTCAACTTTTTTTTTTTCCTGTAATAAACAGCCTTAAAATTGCCTTCAGAGGGCCGAACTCCAAACAAGGTGATTAAAATAGGCTTTTCCTTTTAAAACAACCTTAAGCTTGAGGCATTTAGTTCAGAAAGACTGTTTTTTGTTTCTTTGCTTGTTTGTTTTTCAGTTCTCCATGAATCTATGACAAACAGCAGCCAATTGTCAACAGTTGCCAGGTAGAAAAGAATTGAACTAATCTGACGTGGCAGCTCTTCTCCCATCCCAAACTTGACATTTTTCATGTTATGCTGGAATTATGTGCTCAGAAGGACTTAAATCCTCTCTTCTGATAACCTTATACCTTACACCAGCTCTAAGTTGTAGAAGAAATAAGGAAATTTTACAGTGCTGAAAATGGCCCCTTTGTGACACAGTATTGCTCAGTTTGGTATCTACTCCAGTTGAGAGCATTTTCTGAACCCCAAACATGCCAGAACTTCATAACCACTCCTCCTCTGGGGGATGGGCATATGGCTTCTCCTGATACTAGAATCCCAGTTGCAAGCTGATGGGAAAGATTCACTATAACTACACGGTTCCTGAGCTTCAGTTAAGATTTACTTCCTTGGCTTTGAATGACAAATGTCAGTCTGGTTTGACATATTCCATTCTGGTGGGTTATTTTCTTTTCTGTTTATTAGAACTCCATGTTTTAAGTAAGGACAACAACAAGTAATACCCAAGGATAAAGGTAGAATTGAGGTCTGAGAAAAACCTAGTCATAACTTCTGAACTTTCCACTACCATTCCAATGCTATTTGAAACAATTTTTATTGTGGGATAAGTGAGGAAACTCTTTGCCATAACCCAGCAAACATTTAGGGCCTTTCTGCGCCTCTACCCATACCCCCTATCCCCCTTAAAATCACCCAGTAGAAACTCTTCTGGTGGGATTTTTAAAATTATTTTTGTTTTTTATGGGTAGGTAATAGGTATATATATATATATTTATGGGGTATATAAGATGTTTTGATACAGGCATGCAGTATCAATAATCACATCAGGAAAAATGGGGTATTCATCACCTCAAGCATTTATCCTTTGTGTTACAAACAACTCAATTATACTCCTTTAGTTATTTTTAAATATACCATTAAATTATTATTGACTATAATCACCCTGTTGTGCTATTAAGTACTAGACTTTATTCATAATTTCTAATTATTTTTTGTACCCAATAACCATCCCCACTTCCCTGCCAACCTCCCACTACCCTTCCCAGACTCTGGAAACCATCCTTCTACTCTCTATCTCCACAGGTTCAGTTGTTTTAATTTTTAGCTCTGGGGGGTATTTTTACTATAGTGTATAAAGCTTTGTCAAATGTTTGTCTATTTATTTGTGTTAATCCATGAATCTTTAAGAGATTATTCAGGTCAAATGGCTCATTCTACCAATGAAGAAACTGAGGACTCCAAGAGAGGAAATGATTTGCCTAAGATCCCAGTAAGAGAGTGGAAGAGCTGGGATTCGACATCAACACTGCCAACATGCATCTAAGTTCATTACCACCACATGCTTTGTGATACAACTCACTACTTAATAAAAATCAAGTTATAGCAGCAACTTACAATCTACGGAGTGGGAAAAAGGTCTGGTAGATCAATATGTATGCAAGAGAAAGTAAAAGAATCTAGGGAAAAGGAGGGTTCAATTTAACTTTGTCCCCAAAGCTCACGTACATACTTTAAAAACATAATTTATTTTTTTACACCTGGCAGGATTTTACATTCAACATGAGACAGCAGTAGAATGCATTTCCAGTTTAAGGTTAACCCAAAATAGGTCATGGTTAGAATTTGATTGGGCAGGGAATTGAAAACATGTTTAAAGTTAACCCATAAGACACTCATTGCTTGATTCAGATGCCTCATGTCTCAAGTCTGTTCATAATCCAAGACTCTCTAAACCACAGACAAAGCCATCACACATAATGAACAAGATCTAAAGTCTAATTTATCCTTTTACTGCAGTTCAGCA
The DNA here is from genome assembly GCF_006542625.1 of Nomascus leucogenys. NCBI lineage: Eukaryota > Metazoa > Chordata > Mammalia > Primates > Hylobatidae > Nomascus > Nomascus leucogenys. The sequence goes on from NC_044386.1 coordinate 53,502,812, forward strand.
GATGAATATCCCAAATTTCAAAAAAAAAGTAAAACATGATTTTATTTATCAGAAATCTGATGTGATAAGAATATTTAATAATTTAACTTTAAAAGAACGTACAGCAAGGAAAGTGCATACAAGTGTTTGGTTTGATGAATCATCACAAACTGGATGCATTCATGTAAGCAACCCTACATCAAGAAACCATGCATTATTAGCACCTTCTCTGGCCCCTCAGTCACTGGACTATCCTCTCCAATCCCCAGAGTAATAACTATTTCCTGCCTTCCAACCACATATACTAGTATCTCCTCTTGTGTACTTCTTATAAATGGAATGACATAGTATGCCCTTTTTGGGGTCTGTCTTCTTTTGCTCAGTTTGTGCTTGTGAGAATCATCCATATTGTTGCATATATTTATAATTGTTCATTCATTGTGCGATTCTATTACTATTTAGCCATTTTATTGTTGTTGGGTGATATGGTTTGGCTGTGCCCCACTCAGATCTCATCTCAAATTATAATCCAAATTGTAACCTCCATATGTCAAAGAAGGGACCTGGTGGGAGGTGATTGGATCATGGGGGTAGTTTCCCCAATGCTGTTCTCCTGATAGTGGGGGAGTTCTCATGAGATCTGATTTTTTGATAAGTGTCTGGCACTTCCCCCTTCTCTTTCTCTCTCCTGCTGCCTTGTGGAGAAGGTACTTGCTTCTCCTTTGCCATCTGCCATGATTGCTAAATTTCCTGAGGCCTCTGCAGCCATGCAGAACTGTGAGTCAATTACATTTCTTTCCTTTATAAATTACCCAGTCTCAGGTAGTATCTTTATAGCAGTGTGAAAATGGACTAATACATTGGGTGTTTGAGTAGTTATTCTAAAGATATTTTATAGTGTCAAATTGTTTGCAGAAAACATTAACTCAAAGGGAATAAACTCATATTTTAGACATCTGGTATAGTCCACTAAGGGAAAATACTAGCTCACATGATGGAATTATTTTCCAAAATTTCCGATCCTGAGGACAGTATTGTATGTTTTGGTGTGGGGCTGTGTGTGTGTGTGTGTGCATGTGTCTAACTCAGTGTCCTCCCAGCCAACAATTTCCATTGAGCCTTTAGTGACTAGAACATGAGGCTGGCAGTGAGGAGACTTAATGCTGCATGCTCCACTCAAGATGAATGGCTGAATTATTGTGACATTAGCAAACAAGTAATTCGTTTCCCATGTCATTGTTCCTCATCTCAAGCTGGTTAGCCAAGCCTTTTCAAAATCCCAACTTGTTCAACCTGATACCAGTTACAGTCCATTTCAAGCTCTTCTGTATGAAATGCAATCTTGTCAGAGGGAAGACACCTGCTCCCAGCAGGAGGGTTGCTCACCAACTGCCAAAGCCTTTGTTACAGTGTCTAGAAACAAAATGATCTTTCCATCTGGAATGTGTCTGCCACCATAACTGCCTGCCTTGAGTTGACTGCCAACCTGTGCTACCAGAACAAGACAGAGAAACATGGGCAGAGAGTGTTGGGAAATGGGTTTCTATGAACTCTTGTCATTGTGATTTTAAAGCTAATTTTCTCTAAATGAAGAGCATGGGTGACCTCAGCAAAATACACTTATGTCTAGATCTGATTTCTCCTTTTGTGGTCCCAGTTCTATCTTATTTACTTCTTATCGACTATTTCGAATTTTTACAAAACCTCATATATTAGCAGTGGCAGAGATTCGAGTTACCCCGAGTTACCCGCAGTGTATATATATGGGCCCATAGCAACTTCAGTCCTTGCCTCCTCAGAAGAAAGAATTCAACTGACGGGCATAAGACAGAAAAAGAGACTGAGGCAAGTTTCAGAGCAGGAGTGGAAGTTTATTAAAAAGGCTTTAGAACAGGAAAGAAAGGAAAGAACCCTTGGAAGAGAGCCGAGTGGGCACCTGAAGGTCAAAGAGAGAAAAGAAGTGCCTTTAGCCTTGATCTTGGGATTGTATAGGCTCACTTTTTCCCCATGATTCTCTCCTTAGGGCTTTCCACATGCGCGGTGCCCTCCTTACCCTTGGGAATTGAGCACACACAGTGTGTTTAGGGAATTTTATGCATGCCCATCTGAGGCTTCCTTCCTTTTTCTGGTGGAGTGTACCCGGAAGATCATACTTCACCATTTTTATCTCTTAATGTGTGTGCCCAGGAAGTTGCTTCTCCCTGGGATCTGCCTTTAGTTAACATGTTAACAGGTGCAGACCTTCAGGAAATGGCCTCTCCCTGGCATTGGCTTCCAATTTATCACTTTTAGAGCAGCAATGCAATAATTGCCGAACCATCACCCAACATTTCTAGTGGGTCAGGGGAGGGCTCTCTCTGCCCCACTCATGGCTAACTACCTATAACAATATTAATTTTCATTTTTCTTCACAGAAAACACACTCCTATTTGGGGTCCCCAAAACTAGTGGGCTGCTGCTTTTCTTCGCCTCTCCACCCCACTCCCCAACCCCTGCCACTCTGGGCTACCAGGCTCCTCTGATCCCCTCAGTCCTGGAAGGCAACTGCATCACACAGGATGGACACAAAGGGATCCATCCCTTTGCACTGAGGCTCTGTCACAGGATGCTCCTTTCTAGCACCCAATTGCCCAGCATCCCATTAACTATGCAGCTCTGCTAAGAACTTACCATGGGTGTCCCTCCGTGGAATTTGCTGTTACTTAACACTGTGAGTCAGGTCCATTTCATGGTTAATAGATGCATGTTCCAATGCCAATTCCCTTCCCCAGATTGGAAATTACCAGTGTGCTCATAATTTCCACTACCTGTCCCTCAGAGTTATGAGGAAGCAGAGGGCTTCTGAAAAGTGTGGCTTTATTTCTATCTTCACTGGTTTGGGCTCAAAATATAGCCAGATATAGTTTTCAAGTGGCAGATTTTAAAAAATTGCACAATGGAAAATGTACACCAATATAAAGAAAGTATTTTAATTAAAATTAACAAATATTTTTAAGATACTGTTTTCCATAGAAACTCATTTAAAAGAACTGTAAGATTTCATCTAGGGACATCTATCTTATGTAATTGCTGTTAATGGGATAAAGGCCACCCACTTTGATGGTTGAAGGTAGGATACCGAGAAAGAAAAACTTGAAACTTAACTACCTTAAGACATTCTGTAAATTGTAAAGCATAACACAAATGCAAAGGATTGTTATTTTAATTGACCCCAGGAATTAAATTTTTAAAAATTGTCTAAATACCCTTGGTCTCCAAATTGGGTATAATCCTAAAAAACAGCTCTTACTGAACCGCAATACAAAAATCTCTCCCCTTTGTACTAATCTCTTCCTCTAAGTTTATTTCCTTTGCAGGTAAATAACATCCCATGGGTTTCATCTTTGCATCCTATTTGATTAAAACAACACTAATTACCAGCTAATCTACCTCACTCTTAACAAACTATTGTGTTCTAACAAGTGTGGTTTCGTTTATTTGCTTTTCCTCCTCTAGGGAGAAAAAAAAGGATGAGAAAAGGTAGATATCAGTTTGAGGTCAGCAAGGAGATTTATAACTAAACTACCAGGGGAATCGCCACCATTTAGCCATAAAGCATTTTCCCCTGCAAGCTCAGGAAGTATTTCCAATTATTTACAAACAGATAACATTGTGTAGCTCCCTCAGTATTATAGGTAAGTCAACCAAAAACAACTAGTTTGACAAAAATTGCCCAGCATCCCATTACCTATGCAGCTCTGCTAAATACCCACCATGGGTGTCCCCCTGTGGAATTTGCTAAGAAAACATAGTGGAATGAGTTGCCCTCTAGAATTCTGGAAGTCATGGGATCAGCAGCAGGAAATGGCTCATATCATCGATGCACCAACTACATCAATTGAAAGATTAGTTGTGTGTGTGTGTATGTGTGTGTGTTTCTGTGTGTGTGTGTGTGCGTGAGAGAGAGAGAGAGAGAGACAGAGAGAGAAAGAGAAGGGAAGAGAAAAGAGAGAGGGAGAGAGCATAAATAGATGGTAAACACGCAGCAAGTGTAAGCAAATGTTCTAGAGCTTCCAATTGAATGAATGTTTTATTACAATCTGTCCAGAGACAGCTCAGCTTAGTGATCACTAGAGAAAGGCCTTTCTTCTGGCTCAGCTTTTGAGAGTGAAAAGTTATTTTCCTCATCTTAAGGTAGATAAATTCCTATTGTACTATGGTACAATTGGGAAGCAATTCAGCCATGCTAAGTCTGAGACTCTGAGACAAAATAAATGACTCTAGTTTAGTGGTGCATATTTAAAATTCTACAAAGCAACAGTTTTGAAAGTTTACCTTTTATTTTCTGCTTTTCTAAAATGCTTCCTCTACAGATGCTGAGAGAGGTCCAGGTCACTTCTGTGTTTGGGGGCTCTTGGTATATTATAAAATACAATTCACATTGAATGGGAGCCCCTGGGCACAAGAGACTCTACACCTGTCACTCTTCTGATAGGTTTACTTCATTTCTACCAGTTCATGGTGCTGAATAAATCTTAGCAGTGGGAAGTGATTGGAAAAATAGGTGGTTCTCACCAGTGGTTCTCAAAGTCAAGTGTCACCTGATTCAGAATGATCTGAAATTCCCATTAGAAATTCAGATTTTAGAGGCTCATGTTAGACCACGTGAGTCAGTCTCTTTGGACTGGGTCTCAGGAGTTTGCATTTATTACAATGCTTAGGTGGCTGTTTTGGGCACAGAAATGTTTGAATGTTTGAGAACCATTGAGATAAGGGGTGGGGACTGAGGGCAAGGAGGCTCGATTTCAGATGTTATTAAAGTTGCTGCTAAGAATCACCATTCTGCTTACATTCTGTGTGAAAAGACCACCTTTCAATGTCCATATTTTTATTGTTTGTTTTTAGAAACAGGGTTTCACTTCTTTATCCAGGCTGGAGTCCAGTAGCAGGATCATAGTCCATTGCAGCCTTGAATTCCTAGGCTCAACTGATCCTCCCCATTTAGTCTCCTCAGTAGCTGAGACTACAGGTGTGCACCACTGTGCACAGCTAATTTTTTTATTTTTGTAGGGATAGGGTCTTGCTATGTTGCCCAGGCTGGTATCAGACTTTTGGCCTCAAGCAGTTCTCCTGCCTTGACCTCCCAAACTGCTGTGATTATAGTCATGAGCCACTGGTACTGGTCCCAATTTTGTTTTTTTAAACCAACCTGTTTCTGCTGTCATGATGAAACACAAGAAGCAGGTACTTTGAACCCAAGGTGCTCCTGCTGTTTCCTTCCTAGTAGGTTCTTGTAGCCACTAGAATGAAGAAATAAACATTTTTTCCTCCAGAAAAGGCTTCTTGCAATATTCTTCAGAAAATCCTGAGAAGGGCCTGCACATAGCTATACCTGTCAGGAATTGACCCTGTGGGACAGAAGCTACCACAGAGGTGAAGAAGGCAGGACAGCAGGACAAGAACTATGTCATCCCTGAGTTGTCCCACTCAACACTGCCCTCTGCATGACTCAGGGAATTCATAGGCTAACATTCTGTCACAGGAGTGAGATGAAGGCTCAGAGATTCAGGGCCAATAAGAATATGTTGCTCCTGTGAACCTGAACTTGGGTGGGTTCCTCCCCTCCCCCACCACACACTATATTTTACTTGAAAGAATATATTCAATGAGTGCAAAAATGCCTGGCCTATTCCATGGAAAGGATCTAGACAGTGTCCAAAGAAAACAGAACTAGACTAGCCCTGGGACTGTTTACAAGGAGTCCCTGCATGGCATCGAAAATGACACCAGATCGCCATCCAGGCTTGGGAGCATCTTGGCTAAATTGCGTCCTTGAATGAGATGGTATAAAAGCTGTAGGTAAACTATAAAGCAATGCACGTGTTGGTTGCTACTCTTACCATTAAGAGCAACAAGCAAATTACCAGATGATGTCATTTGCTAAGTAATCACCTCTTTAATAGAGTGATTCTATCTGCACTGGGGCTGTTAGCATGTCAAAACAAAGCTTTTTGAACCTAGAAAAATTGTGCCTTGTGCTGGCATTTGTTTTGATTCTGAAGGTTACACTACATACTGTAACAGAAGATTTGGCGTACTGCTGAGAAATTATTTATTCCTCTGATTCCGTTCCTCTCCATTGAAATTCTTCAAAGCCCAGTACAAGTGTCACCTTCATGAAGTCTTGTGATGGCCCTCTCTCCAGCCAAAATTAACTGCTCATTCCATTTTAAAGGTTTTACAAGCACTTGCTATCTGCGAATGGCTATACAGGTTCATGGAGAAGTAGAGATGCCTCTCTCCTTGGTAATGACCTCTCGGAGATCTGGGCCATGACATTTCTACTTCTCCATGAGCCTGTATAGGCATTTGCAGTTAGCAAGTGCTTGTAAAACATCCACTAAATTTAAGTTTGTAGTTCTACAACAGGAGTCACAAATTGGCAGGCCATAGGCTAGAAATACCTTTCAAATGTTGACATACTATGTCTATTAGCAGATTTCACATAGAACTCTGGATATCTGGCATCTCCTATGAATATAATCAGCTCAAACAGAGTAGCAGCTGCCCCAACTGGAGGGGCCACACTACCTCTAATTTTCCACAGTTGCTTGCTTTTTAATCATTTGTTTTACTTGCCAGCCACTGTGGGCACCCTTTTCACAAAGACACCTCTTTTTTTTACCTTCTTATATGTTAGCCAGGATTAAATGCCTCCGTGTATGGATGGATGTCTGTGCTTATGAGGGAGGCAACTCGGAGCCAAAACTATATGTTTGCCTGGATCAATTATTTATAGGCCAAGTGCCAAGTAATCAATTAGTTTGCTGTGCTCTATGACTTAATTTCGTTTTTAAGATGACAAAATGTGATCTGATCATATTTTGGTTAATTGTTTAAGGCAGCAGTCCCCAGCCTTTTGGGGACCAGGGACTGGTTTTGTGGAAGATAATTCTTCCCTGGAAGTCGGGGTGGGGGGTGGCTTCAGGATGAAACTGTTCCACCTGAAATCATCAGGCGTTAGGTCCTCATAAGGAGCATGCAACCTAGGTCCCTTGCATGTGCAGGTCAAAATAGGGTTCATGTTCCTATGAGAATCTAATGCCACCGCTGATCTGATAGGAGGTGGAGCTCACGCAGTAAGGCTTGCTTGGCTGCTGCTCACCTCCTGGTGTGCAGCCTCTTTCCTAACAGGCCACAGATTAATACCAGTCCTTGGCCCAGGGGTTAGGGGTCCCTCGTTTAAGGCTTATTGGCTTTTGTGGAATACTAATCAAGCTTCAACAAGAAGTCAGTACAGATACAATTAATATCAACATTCACACCTAGTTCTCACCGGTCTAAGTTTTCCCTAGCTTTTGACACTTTTACAGAATCTCCTTCCTTAATTATTCCTATGAATCCCCGCAAGGGTTTACAAGTTGACAAGGTTTTCTCTACCTGAGGTTTCTGTTTCCCTACTTCCTGTCCCTTTCCTTCACCTGTCCCAGGCTGGTTTCCGACCCCATTGGCTTAGAGAGCAGTTCTGATAATGGCCTCCAGGTCACCAAGTACATTGGATATTTTTTCAATGCCCTTTGTATTTCATCTATTGTCAATCCTTCCACTGTCATCCATACTCCTTTTTCTTGAAGCTCTCTTATTCTTTGGTCCTTGTGATAGCACACCCTTCTTATATTCCTTCTAGCTATCCGATTTCTTTGTCTAAAGCCTTTTCTTGAATATTTCACTCCGCTGACCATTAATATTTGAGTTCTTCAAGATTGAACCCTAGCCCTCTTTTCTTTTAATTCTCTGTATTCTTCCTAAGAAACTTATTCATGTCCTCTACTTTAATTACTAGTCATGTGCCAGTCATATCAAAATATATATCTGTAATCCATATCTTGTCTTTGGGTTCTAAACCATTAATTACTAGTCATGTGCCAGTCATATCAAAATACATATCTATAGTCCATATCTTGTCTTTCGGTTCTAAACCGTATAGGCCATTACCTACATGGCATCTTCTCTTGGATGCCTCATGAGCATCTCAAGTTTAACTTATCCCAAAAAAATTCATACTCCCTCCAAAATTAGTCCTCTTTCAGGGTTCTGTAGCCCATTAAATATCACAGCCATCCAGTTATGCAAGTGAGAAAGCTGGGAATGATCTGCCTCACCTACCTTCCTACCATACGATGTCCCTCACTAAGCCTGTATATTCTGTCTCCCAGATATCTTGAGCCTGCCCATCAGTCTCCATTTTTGTCATCCTCTCCTAGTCCTGGAGAGCACGGTAGACTTCTCCACATTTTTAAATGCTCTATACTCCCTTCCTACTATAAGGCCTTTGCTCATGTAGTTTCTTTCTTCTGCTCACATACCTCTATCCTCAAACTGTACCTCTTCAGCCAATTATTCCTATATCGTCTTTAGCTGTTAATTAAACATCATTTATCCAGAAAGTCTTTCTTGACCCTCTGTAGCTCAGTCGGTAATGGTGCTAATTATAGTTTTTAATTATAAACTCATTTTTGTGACTGATTAATATCTCTTTCCCACAGTGTGTTTTTGCTCATAATGCCCCTAGGAGTCTCTTGAGCTCTTATGTAATGCAGGGGGTACATATATATAGGGTAAAAAGTACTCCTTACTAATTCTATTGATCAGAAATATCTGAGTCCTAGGTCTAGCCTAGCCAAACACACTGTGATCCCTCATAGAGTTACTTTCCATTTCAAAGTAATATCACATCTACAGAAACAAATCCAAAAGGATTTAGATCTATTAGATCAAATCTACAGAAATCATCTACAGAACAAAGCTAATAGAAATGCCTTATTGAAAACAAGAATGGATTCCTATATGTGTGACTCCATACACCTCTACCCAAACCCTAAATTTAAAATTCTTTTATAGCTTCAAAAGGGAAAGTGTCGGATGGATGGCTAATGGCAGAGTATGTAAAATTGTTTCAGTAAAACCATTAAAGGAAAACTGGAAACAATATTTTGATTGATTTAGCACAACAAACAAATTGCATTGATATGCTTCTGGATTGCTACTATCATGATCTTTAGCAGTTGCATAGTGTAAATCATTAGTCAATCAAGCACTCAATCTACCGTGTGAACACTAACAAAAATAGGCTAGATATGATAATTAGGTGAAAGTCTGATCATTCATGAAAATGAAAACAGGACTTCTCTCAATTGTGTGGTTGTATATGGCCATCTTGCTTCTCATACACTGCACCAGCTGTTATTCCATTACTGTACGTTTCCCCTAAAGCATTGATACATTCTTCAACTCATGATAAGTTTCTACATCTGAGACATGAAAAGTATTATGACTGGGTTTAGATATTTTCAAAAGAATTCCATAGACTTGCAGAGTTCAATTTCCAATCACTGTTTTCCTAATTGAAAATTTCCCAGTGTGATTGCTTGGGGAATGGAGAAACTATCTTTACAGGATACTTCTTAGGGTATTGGTAGGCAAGACTTCAGGAAAAGACATGCATAACTAAGAAGCAGGAGATCATAGCAAATATTAAAAGTCAAAGGGTCATATTCCAGAGTTGTATCCTATAGGTGGTAAAAAATTTTAAGGCAAACAAATGAACAATAAAAGACAAGTATCTTTCAAGCAGTCTAGTTGCAAGTTTCTCCAGGTTTTTCTGTGTGTTTGTGGTCTCTGAAATATTGATTTTCAGTGACATCAATTCATCCCTAGGTAAAGTTTAAAATTGTCATATGTTTTTCACACTTAGCACACCTCATCTGGATATTTCCCAAATCAGAATAGACCTTCAGTGAACAAAAAGTAAGAGATAGTTTTTGAGTCAAGAAGGATGAGCTTTGGGTCACCTTTTCCACAGATATTCTTATCAGAGTTTGTTATTGTTTGAAAGCTGATCATTTGCTGATCTGCCATGAGATGTTGAATGGAGTTAGTGCTGTGCTACACTTCTGAGCACTGGGAATCATTTGGAAATCGAATCTTCTAGCCCAATCAATGACTGTCATTTATCTTCCAAAGGTACATTTGACAAATCAGATTTTCTCATTTTCCTCTATTGTGACTTTCAAGCATGCTTCCTGTTAGAGAAGAAACACGGAACTCTCCTTTCAACTGCTTTCCATACAATTAACATCAAAGAGAAACAAATGACTCGCAGTCACAGATAAAAAATTAGCCAATTACATACTGAAACTGGGACAAACAATAATGTCAATAAAATCGACTGGCACAAGAAGCCAGACCCATGAAGCCAGGACGCGTGGCAGAACATAAGACTTTTAGTCTCTGCAGAATCTCACTCCCCTTCCATTCTGTCACCCACTAGCAAAACTGGATAAATAGACAATAGATAATGGAGACTGGAATAAAAAGCCATGGCTCTGGCAGAGGTCATTTAGGGCCAATTTATCCAGGACAGCTGTGTAAGTCTGTGGAATGGACAAAAGCACTTCCCTCTTCCCCTTATGTAAACCTTCACATAAAGGCGTTAACTTCATAGCACTTGAGACAGATGAACATTATTTCTAAGACATAATTCTTTTTTCTCTGGCATATAATTTGGAGGGGAAGAGGGCCATCGGTTAAAAATTCAAATACTTAAAAATTTGAACACTTTTTTGCCAGACATTAAGAATAAATGGCTTGATTCAAGGTCAGGCGTCTTTGCAATGAAACGATCAGCCTGAGACATCACTGAGCTGGCCACCACACCATCTTCACAGCGCATCACTCTCCGAGTGGTCAGGGACTTGAGGCACATCCATCTGGATTGAGTAGACAGGCCATGGTGATCCAAAGTGACAGGTTCTATTGCTCAATGGTCTTGTCGTTCCAGTTGATTAGACACAGCTTCAATTTTGACTACTAGTTTAGAGATGGCAATGCTCAATGCATTCCAATTTACAGTGATACTATAAAGGGGTTAGATATTGAGCTCCCATTGGTTATCTGGAGTCTGTGTGGTACAGATAATAAGCTATAGGTCCCATTATCCCCGGTGTCTGAATCCCTCCCCAGAAGAAAGTTAGGTGCTTAGAGAGGTTTATTAACCATTTAATACCACTTAGAATACCATTTCATGCATTATTGCTACAGTAATGCACTCTTACACTTGCAAGGGAGCAGAATAACCATTTCCATGAGAGGTAGAGAAATGCCACTTTGGCTTGGCCTCTGACATCCTCCTAACCATCTCCAATCATGCCATTTTCAGGAGGGGGAGTGGCCTTCATATATTATGGTCTATTGTGGGACAGGGAAGGGGGTTTGGCCTTACTTAAAATATAAGTTTGGACTCTTATGATTACAGTATTTTTTAAAGGCCAAAATACCTAGAGTAACTTTATAATAACCAAAAGCCAGTTTGGACATAGTATTTTTTTGCTTGTCAGTGGGTTTATTTCTCGCCCCTTAAGGCTAGAATGGCATTGGTTATCGAATGCTTTTTTCCTGTCTAAGAAAGAGAGAAGTGGAAGAGGGACAGTGCTCCTTGTCCTGTATCCTTTCAGACTGCACTAAATGTTTCCTCAACAGTATCCTGAGGGCTGGCTGTGGGGCCTGGGGAATGGGGTGATGAGCCGAGGTCAGCCCAGCACCCACAGCTGCCATCCGGACGTGGAGAAATGAGCCATGCCTTATGATACCCACGTGAAGGTCTAATGACCACGTGGAGTGGCAGGCATTGGAATCTAATAGAAAAGTCTTTGAAAATTTAATTGTCATATTATGCAACAGATTCCTGGTCCCATTCATAAAGCATCAAAGTTGAGACTCAGATTTTTCTATTCTAAAAGACAATGGACCTCTATTACACAACTCAAAGAAGAAAATCCCAAGATTGGCTAACTTGAAACCCTCAGCAATTTTCTCTTCGGTTTTCTTTTTTTCCTGCTACTTCTGACCTGCAAGCAAAACTCCACTGTGACTTGACAGAACTCTCCTCTCTCTAAGTGATTTACAGAACAAAGGCAGCTTTAAGGAGGTGGGGGTCATCTTTTTCACAAGGTGTTTTCTGGGCTGACTTACCATACCGGGAGCCATCCTGGAGTCATTTTATCCGTCCAGTTCTGAACTGTGATGGCATTAAATGTTGCTAAGGGGCTGCATTTCCCTTCAGAATAATGTCTGAGAAGTGTTACCACAGCAACCATGCCAAGTCAAAGTCCAGCCAGGGTGAATGGGAAAGGAGTATTCCCAAGGAACGGCCTGAGACAGGGTTCCAGGTATTGAAATATTCAGATTTGAAGCTTCTGGAAGTCCTTTCAGTGACCGCAAATGAGTGTGTATGTGTAGATGGAGGAGAGGAAGGGCGGACAGAACAATGTTTTCTACCCTTCAATTTTTTGCCTTTAAAAAATAAATTAATAGACTTTATCTTTTAGAGCAGTTTTAAGTTTACAGAAAAATGAGCAGAAACTAGAGAGTTCCCTTACACCCACTCACCACCTCCTCCCATTTTCCCTATTATTAACATTTTGCATCAGTGTGGAGTATTTGTTGTAATCAATAAACTGATAATGATATGTCGTTATGAATTAAAGTCTATGGTTTACATTAGGGCTCACTCTTTGTTTTGTACCTTCTATTGGTTTTGACAAATGTATGTTAAGAAGTATCCACCACTAGGGTTCACACAGAATAGTTTCACTGCCCTAAATGTTCCCTGTGCCCCACCCATTTCTCTCTCTCTTTGCCAACCCCTGGAAACCACTGATCTTTTTACTATTTCCGTAGTTTTTGCCTTTTCCAGAAAATCATGTAGTTGGAATCATATACTGTATGATTCCAACTTTTCAGATTTTTTTTTTCATTTAGGAATGTGCATTTACATTTACTTCAGGTCTTTTTGTGGTTTGATAGCTCATTCCTTTTCATCACTGAATAATATTCTGTTGCGTAGAAGTAACTGTTTGTTTATCCACTCGCCTGCTGAAGGACATCATGGCTGCTTCCAAGTTTCCGCAGTTTATGAATAAAGGTGGTGCAAACATTCATGTGCAGGTTTTAGTGTAGAAATAAGTTTTCTGCCTTTCAGTTTTTTCGTACACAACTTTGATAAGTTATATTAGAAATCTCAGCCCAGATTCATATAACCCATGGTCAGGGAAGAATGACAAGTATAACAAGCACACATCCCAGACATAGCATATGGCCTTGCAATTATAGTTGCTTGATAAATGCTAAATGAACAATTGAATGAGCAAATAAATAGGCTCACTTAGAGTGTTATGAACTGAATATTGCCCTCCCCCTGCCAATTCATATGTTGAAGTCCTAACTCCCACAATGACTTGGAGATAGGACCTTTAAGGATGTAATTAAGAATAAATAAAGTTATAAGGGTGGGGTCCTAATCCAATAGAACTGATGTCCTTATAACAAGAGGAAGAGACATAAGAGATATGTGTGTGTGTGTGTGTGTGTGTGTAAAGAGTAGGAAGGCAACTGTCTACAATTTAGGAAGAGAGGCCTCACCAGAAACCAGAAATCTTGGACTTTGACCCTCCAGAACTGTGGGAAACTTTATTTCTTTCGTTTAAGCCACCCAGTCTGTGGTATTTTGTTATGGCAGACTGAATAAACCAATATGCAGGGTCACTCATGGTGTTATTGGTAAGCTTAAGGTAAAGAGTAGAGATGTAGCCTTGTCTATTCTGGGCAGCCCTGTGGATTTGCATTTACCCTAGGCTCAGGGGGAACTTCACTCTATAGAAGCTGCTGAAAGGGGATCTAATAAGGCATCCCTGACTATTTTCTTGGATTGTTTCCTATATATGGAATTCCTAGAGGTGGGATTTCTACATTAGAGGGTGTTCTCAGTTTTAAAGAGCGTTACATGTGAGGCCATGTTACCAGCAATACCCCATTTACACTTCTACCAGGAGATTTTTACATTTACCAAAGTGAGCTGTTGTCACTATAAAAAATGAAAGTAATATAAACTTGTCTACTTCATAAGTGAAACATATCTGACAATTTTTTTAAGTTGGTATTTATTTGTATTTATTGAGGTGGAGTATTTTTATTTCTTCTGTGACTTGCCAATTTATATATTTTGTTCTTTTTACTATGTGTTTATATTTTTCATATTAAGTGGTAAGAAAACTTCATATATTAAGAAGTCTAACTCTATCTTTTCCATGAATTGCACATTTTTTTCATGACTTTCTTTTGACATATAATTTTGTGCAGGTATTTTGAGTGTACAATTCTTCTTAATTTTTATGTGACTGTAATATATTGGTCTATTCATTTTTTCTACCTTAAGCATCATATTCTCACCCATAACAAGGTTCTATGTGTGTGTGTGTGTGTGGTGTGTGTGTGTGTGTGGTGTGTGTGTGTGTGTGTGTATTTGCATCTAGTACTAAGTTGTTTGGATTTTTGCAATTAAATCTCTAATGGTCCTGGAAATTGTGTATAAAGTCCACAATTGGAATCTCCTTCTGACTGTTTTCAAAAGAAGTGTGAATTAGCTTCCTTCTCTTCCTAATCCTTTTCTCTATTTCTCACTGCCTTTAAAGAAAAAATTGGAACTAAATTTGAAGATCTTCCATCAATAATCTAAAAGAAGGGTCAAGAAAAGAGAGCTAGGAAAAGAGGATAGAAAGAAAAATGATCAAGAGAAAGTTTTGGGTTTAAAAAACCAAGCAGAAAAGTCACTTTAGTTTTTCCATCTTCAAAATAAGCAGGTTGGACAGGATAATCTGTGGAGCTCCATTCCAGCTCAACTTTATAGGATTTGAGGATTCTGAGGGTAAACCACATCTCTTATCCCCTGTCTTTCTAAAATGAGACTAGTGTACCCTAAACAGCTATAAGCCAAAATGACTTCTAAGCTCAGGAAATACTGGAACCAGAAAGGATATTAGAGGACTTTTAACCTCAATCAAATCATTTTGCTGATAAGGACACTGAGTCCCAGAGACGTTAATGGACCTACCCAAGGTCCCAGAACTGGTCAGCAGCAAAGTTCCAAAGTTGGCCTAGGGCTCAGGCCCCCAGACCTACATGCAGCTTCCCTTCCTCCCGGATCTTCAGCCACTCCTTTATTTATGCTTGCCTTTCTTTTCTTGAACTTCTTTTTGTTCAAAATTCATTTCACTCCAATTATGACTTTGCCCGTCCACTAGATGTGACAGTGTTTGATAGTGAAAGCTGAGAAAGAAGGTGGCTTGCAACAAGAAATATGTAATGGATAGCTTCTTTCTCTTAGGAGATTTGCTGTGTGAGGCCACCGTGTGCTTTAGCCCCTCAGGCACTTTAAAATATTTTCCCCTGGGAGCCCAGAGATCTTTTCACTTCTTCTGAGAATCTGATTGCAGCCAGAGCAACAAATCTTCCATTTTTGCCTAAAAGCAATGAAATGATTACCTATATCCTTAATTTAAATTCCCACTGACAGCTCAGACACTGTTGCAGCTGGAGAAGGCGAGCTGACCTTCACATCTATTGTCAGTGCAGAGACAGAGGGGAATTTTATTGACCAGAGAAGATAATGTGCATTAGGGAAGCCAAGCAAGGATGCTCTGACCTATCGGAATATAGTACAGGGTCAAAGGGCAGAGGATTAGAGCTCCGTCGCATCGTTAGTGTAAATGCCAATTGTGTCCCTTTGTGTGCTTTGCTAGGACTCTCAGCTGACCGCCTGTACCTTGGGGACTGACAAGAGAGCCTCTTTCAGCTGCTCTTCGCTTATCTATGGTACTGAGAAAAGCTTGCTGCCAGTCCCCTTGGGGCTACCGCTTGACAAAAGGGAAAACAACACATTGCAAGATCATGAATCCCAGAAATTCCATCTGCATATTTCCAGAGCCTCTGGTACACTGGGTCACTCCTTAGTGGGGCAGTTTACTGTATTTGCCTTTAGAAATGAACCCTCAGAAATCACTCCGGGGAATGCCCAGTGAGCAACTCTGCTTTTCCCCACTCCCGCTTCTGCTAAGTGTCTCTGAAAAGTGCCTCTCTAGAGACACTTGTTCCTGGTAATATCCAGCCCCAGTAATGCATGAGTCCTGGATGTTTTTGTTGTTTACTTCATTTCTCACATTCAATATACAGTAGAAACAGTGCAGGCTTTGGGGCCCAGTGTGAGTTCATCAGATGTCCTGGGAACTGACTCTCTTAGGGGCTGCCTTTCTCTACTGCAGAGACACAGCACTGTTCTTTCTACATGGCAAGCACTCTCCTAGGTGCTTTACACACATTTTCTCATTAGGTAGGTATTACTAGTATCCCCCCTTGACAAATAAAGAAACTGTGGTGCAAAAACTAAGTAACTTCCCCAGGATGATACAGGGAGCAAGTGTAGGAAATGTGATGTGAACCCAAAGCTTTTGAGCTTTTGACTCCAAAGCTCAGGTCCTTAGTCCCTGAATTTTTCACCAGGACTTTCTCTTTCCCTATAGTAGACACTCTTGGTATTCCACCAGATCCACATGAGCCAGCAGTGCATACTCCCTCAGTACAGTCAGTATTGACCCTTGACATCTCATGGCCTCCTCTTCTACCTTGGAAGTTGTTTCTCACCCCACTGCCCCATTACCTCTTTATTTCTGGAGTAGCTCAGTCACTAACTGACCAACTTGAGGTACAAAAGGCTGGTTCCCTTACCACAAGCATGACCAACTCTGAGGAGCAATGCTTGCTCCAGAGTTCTCTGTGAGATCAGGCAAAACCTGGACCCCAGTGGAGACCACATCCTTACTTAGCTTAATTTCTTGTCCTAGCCTACTTTCCTCACCTGCCCCCACAATGCACACTCACACTTTTTTTTTGAAACTAATTTCTTAATAAATAGCTTGAATGAAAATCCCCATCTCAGGCTCTTCTTCTATGGAAGCAAAACTCAAATACTTCCCATCACTCTTGCCACCCCTCTGTATTGGCTTCATCCGCAGACCAATTCTTCCCATATGCCATCAACATGGCACTAGTAGTTCCAGACCTAGATGGTGTCCTTGCACACAGAGCTCCTTTCTCACCTAACATTTTGGCAATCCTTTAAGATAAGGTCTCAGTGGTCAGTCTGGGCCCCATGCCAGTGTGCTGGGGTGAAATGGACCTATGTGACTGCCAGTTGCACATGGAGGGAGACAATGTCAACAGAGATGGAGGGTGCTGAGATGCCGGCGGGAAGTAGCTCATGGGGCCAAGAAGATTGACAGAACGGTCTGAGGTTTCTTTTAAGCTTTGCTGGCATGTCACTGTCATCACGGGATCGAGAAAACTTGCATTCACACGTCCTATCAGACTGGAGCTAGGAAAACTGTCACCATGGTTAGATGGTGTGGCTCCTGGTAAACATGGGGCCAGGGTTCGCTGGGTGAGAGGCAGAGGGAAATAAAAGGGAAAAGAGTGGAGATCCAGGAGATAACAGACACCCATCCAGGTCCGGGTCTGTATGGGCAAATGGGCAACTGGATGGGAGATAATAAAACCTGTTTTGCATAATCCTCTGGATTCCATGTATGTTTGTAATTGGCTGTTGAAAATAAGCTTTTCTTCTGATAATCAATGGTAGCTGTAACTTTCCAGATATTGTAGAGATTAACAGCACATTGAGTCTCCCAACAACTCTGGAAGGTAGATGGTATTAGCCCCAATACAGACAAGAGAAGAGTGGCTTCTCAAAATTACACAGTAAATCTGAACCCAAGCCAAGATGCCAGCTTCCTGTCTTTGGTACTTCATGAGCTAGCAGATGGTGGTTTTGTATTTGCTAGGCAGAGGCTGGGGAGGTTTATAAGCTAGAGGAGAGTCTGAGTCATAAACAAAGGAATGAAGGTCAAAGTTTTCCCTTCGCCATTTCTGATGAGCCAGTCTGGGATACATCTACAACTACTGGCCACTAATGACTACTGAAGTAAAACATAGGTTATGGGCACTATAGTTACAATTTTATCTATTAGGGGCTCAGCATGGAGCCAGAACCAGGGCTTGGCTGGTTTCAGACAGGCCAGATTGTGAGGCCAAGATCCTGAGCATACACACACTGGGGAGGCTCAGACAACTTGGGCAGATTTTCAGGGTAGTACGGGGGAAGGTCTAGACTGACAGGTTGTGCCCAGCAGGAGGAGGGTACAGTCACACAGGTGTTATGTGGAATTTGGCTGAGATAGGTGGTGATTGTTATCACAGTGGTCCAGCAAGGATCTTCAGTGATGATAGGAGTATTAGGGAAAACCATGAACAGGTAGCAATCAGAGCAAATAAGGGTCTGGCGCCAGAATTTTAATTCACTGAAGGCCTAAAGAAGGGGAAGCAGAACTTTACTTGCTGGAATGAAGCACCAATTCTTAAGTTTATTGCGGCTGGCCACGGGCCACTGTGAATGCCCAGGGGACAAGATTGGTCATCAACAGAGGTTTGAAAGGAAGCCAGAGAAAAGGTCCTGGGATTCCCTTGGAGAACCCAAGATTTTGGAGGGATTGGATGGTGTCTTCATTTATTCAGGTTGTTATAACAAAATAATAACAACAACAAGACTTATAAACAATAGAATGGGTAACTTATAAACAACAGAAATTTATTGTTCACAGTCCTGGAGGCTGGAAAGTTTAAGATCAAGGTGTCAACAGATTCGGTTTCTAGTGAGGACTTGCTCTCTGCTTTGCAGATGGCACTATCACATTGCAATCCTTATACGGTGAACGGAGCAAACAAGCTCCTTGGGGCCTCTTGTATAAGGGCACTAATTCTATTCACGAGGGCTCTGCCCTCATCACCTAATCACCTCTCAAAAGTCCCACCTCTTAATACTGTTGGGGATTAGATTTCAGCATGTGAATTTTTGGAGGAGACAAACATGTAGACTGTAGCAGAAGGCCTGTGTGAATAAGTGGGTGTAAAAGCAAGACGTTTAGTGTATTAAAGTTATTAACACTTCGTTTTAACCTATAGCTGAAGAGGTCTAGGGACACAACAGTTACTATGGCTGAGTAACACATCATCCTAAGACTTAGTAGCAGAAAACACTTTATTTTGCCTACACTTCCCATGGGTCAAGAATTCAAAGAGGATACAGAAAAGACAGCTTTCTTCTGCACTGTGATGTCTGGGGCCTCAGCTAGCAAGACTCAAATGCTAATGGTGACCTGGTGGCTGGGACTGAAAGCATCTGGAGGTGTCTTCACTCACATGTTTGCTTGTCCATGTTGGCTGTCATAAAGGGCAAGAAAGACCGAGGAAAATCTGCCATCTGCAGAACACATAGAGGGTTGCAGAGTGTGCCAACATGGAGCTACAGTCCTCACTTGCAGAGGGCATGAAGTTGGGGGTAGATTAGTAGTATGCATTTTTCAGACTCAAAATCACTTTTTGAGTCTGCTGCAGCCACATGCCAAAACTTGACCGATAAACTTATTTATTATCTTTCTGGGGCTCCCACCTTTTCTCAAGTCCACTTGGTGACAGCCTCCAATTCAAGCAGAACATGGTCTGAATAGTTTGGGAAATAGTTATGAAAATGGGTGTGAAAATTATGATGACTAGGTCAAAGAATGTTGTTGCTGGAAGGGATTTTGGCAGCCATCTAAATCAGTAATGTTTAACAATTAATAAATGATCTTAACCTCTTTTATTCAAACAAAACATAAGGTCAATGACAGATATTTAGACAGAGAAAAACACAGCTGATCTGATGAGAGCAGAGATGGAGGTCCACAGCATTCACCTACTCAGCTGCTCCTTGCACACCTGTGTGGAACCCTAATGGCTCTATCCCATGATGAGGACATTAAATCCCAGAGAGATGAAATGAATCACCCAAGGTCACCTGTCAGATTTTTGATGAAGATAAGACATTCCATGCTCATGGGTAGGAAGAATCAGTATCATGAAAAAGGCCATACTTCCTAAAGTAATTTATAGACTCAATGCTATCTCCATCAAGCTACCACTGACTTTCTTCAAAGAATTAGGAAAAAACACTTTAAATTTCATATGGAACCAAAAAAGAGCCCATATAGCCAAGACAATTCTAAGCAAAAAGAACAAAGCTGGAGGCATCATGCTACCTGACTTCAAACTATACTACAAGGCTACAGTAACCAAAACAGCATGGTACTGGTACCAAAACAGATATATAGGCCAATGGAACAGAACAGAGGCCTCAGAAATAACGCCACACATCTACAACCATCTGATCTTTGACAAACCTGACAAAAACTAGCAATGGCGAAAAGATTCCCTATTTAATAAATGGTGTTGAGAAAACTGGCTAACCATATGCAGAAAACTGAAACTGGACCCTTTCCTTACACCTTATACAAAAGTTAACTCAAGATGGATTAAAGACTTAAATGTAAGATCTAAAACCATAAAAACCCTAGAAGAAAACCTAGGCAATATCATTCAGGACATAGGCATGGGCAAAGACTTCATGACTAAAACACCAAAAGCAATGGCGACAAAAGCCAAAGTTGGCAAATGGGATCTAAGTAAACTAAAGAGCTTTTGCACAGCAAAAGAAACTATCATCAGAGTGAACAGGGAACCTACAGAATGGGAGAAAATTTTTGCCATCTATCCATCTGACAAAGGGCTAATATTCAGAATCTACAAACAACTTAAACATATTTACAAGAAAAAAACAATTACCCCATCAAAAAGTGGGCAAATGATATGAACAAATACTTCTCAAAAGAAGACATTTATGCCACCAACAAACATAAAAAAAAGCTCATCATCACTGGTCATTAGAGAAATGCAAATCAAAACAACGAGATATCCTCTCACACCAGTTAGAATGGCGGCCATTAAAAAGTCAGGAAACAACAGATGCTGGAGAGGATGTGGAGAAATAGGAACACTTTGACACTGTTGGTGGGAGTGTAAATTGGTTCAACCATTGTGGAAGACACTGTGGCAATTCCTCAAGAATCTAGCACCAGAAATACCATTTGACCCAGCAATCCCATTACTAAGTATATACTTAAAGGATTATAAATCAATCTACTATAAAGACACATGCACACGTGTGTTTATTGCAGGACTGTTCACAATAGCAAAGACTTGGAACCAACCCAAATGCCCATCAGTGATAGACTGGATAAAGAAAACGTGGCACATATATACCATGGAATACTATGCGGCCATAAAAAAGGATGAGTTCATGTCTTTTGCAGGGACATGGATGAAGCTAGAAACCATCATTCTCAGAAAACTAACACAAGAACAGAAAACCAAACACCACATGTTCTCACTCGTAAGTGGGAGGTGAACAATGAGAACACATGGACACAGGGAGGGGAACATCACACACCAGGGCCTGTTGGGAGGTGGGGTGTTAGGGGAGGGATAGCATTAAGAGAAACACCTAATGTAGATGACAGGTTGATGGGTGCAGAAAACCATCATGGCACATGTACACCTATGATACAAACCTGCATATTCTGCACAAGTATTCTAGAACTTAAAGTATTAAAAAAAAAAAGTTTACGGTGAGAAGAGCCTGCTACAGAAGAGTCGGGTATTAGATAAGAAATTATATGTATCTTAGGCTTTATATTGTTTCCTTAACATTGATGATATGCTATTAATTATTAAGAGATGCAAGTTAAACAAAAAGAATGAAACTCAGGATTCTAACTCTCAGACTAGGGCTGTTTCTAATTTTTAAATGAATACTTTTAATATAATTACGTAAGTAGCATTTTTATTTTAGAAGATTTTAAAGATACAGACATGTACAAGAAAACAGAAATCATTCTTAATTCCATCATGAAGGAATAGCCATTTTTAACATTTTAGCATATGCCTTTCCGCCTTTTTATCTTTGTATATACACATAGGAACCAAACACAAACATTGTTCTACAACCTGATTTTTTCTCTTCATAATTTCATATGAGTATTTCCCATGTCATTAATTTTTTATAACATCATTTAAATGGTTTCATAGCAGTCAATCCTAAGGCAGTACCATGATTTATTTATCAGTTCTCCTGTTATAAGATATTCTATCTAGTTCTTCTATTTCTTCCTTTTTGCAACTATAAAGTAAATTGTGACCAACACCTTTGCAGATACATCATGCACATCTGGGTTAATTTGATTATGACACATTCCTGGGAGTGGATTTCTGGCTGAAAATGTACAAACATTTTTTAAAGTTTTTTGAAACCTTCTGCCAAATTGGCTGGGATGCCTTCTCTATAGCACCAGGGTGCTTCTTCCTAAAAGGCCACTCTGTGTCGCATGGTACAGATGTTCACCCTTGGGAAGAATGATATTCATTGTTTTTAGTTCTCTTTACAAGATACAACCATAGCAACATAGAATTGGAAGGAACTTCAGAAGCTAGAAGCTAGATGGACCATCTCTCTCTCTATTCTAACTAGTAGAATTTAACCTGAGAGTGGGGAAAGTGGGGAGAAAATTAGCAACAGGAAAATTTTTAAATGACGTCATTCCAGGGTCATTTACAAAGGTAACATGATTTACCATTGCTCTAGTTTGAATATTTGACCCTCCAAACCTCACATTGAAATTTGATCTTCAATACTGGAGGTGGGGCCTAATGGTAGGGGTTTAGGTCATGAAGGAGAATCCCTCATTAATGACTTGATTCTGTCCTCACAGTAATGAGTGAGTTCTCGCTCTATTAGCTCCTAAGAAAGTCCCCTTGAGAACTGGTTGTCAAAAAGAACCTGGCACCCTTCCCCTCTCTCTTGCTTCCTCTCTTGCCATGTAATTTGCACACACTGGCTCCCCCTTGCCTTCTGCCATGAGTGGAGGTTTCCCGAGGCCCTCACCAGAAGCTGAAGATGGTGCCATGCCTCTTGTACAATCTGCAGAATTTGGAACCAAATCGACTTCTTTTCCTTATAAATTATACAGCCTCAGGCACTTCCTTAAAGCAACACAAATGGAATAACATATTTATAATGAGACAAGAATCAGGATTTCTTTCTCTAGCCTTAGTTGGTATTTAGGTGTATCTGGCTGTTTTCAAAGGACTGGTGGGGTGTGCCTGGCAGGAGTGTCTTCAATAGAGCATCTTAAGGAAACATAGTTGATTAAGGGAACTTGGAAGGAATGGAGGATTCCGAACACAAGGATTATCTCCAGGCCTGTATGAGTTTCTTCTTCAAATCATCACAAATATTTTATTTCTTATTTTAGGGACTTAAAATAACAGAAATGTTTCCTTACATTTCTGGAGGCCATAGGTCCAAAGTGAGTTTTATGGAGGTAAAATCAAGATGTAAACATGGTTGGTTCATTGTGGAAGCTTCAGGGGATAATCAATGCTTTGGCTCTTCCAGGTTTTGGTGGCTGCCAGCGTTCTTTGACTTATGGTCACATCACTCCAATTTTTGCTTCTATTGTCACAATACCTTTTCCTGTTCTGTATTCAAACCTCTCTGCCTCCCACTCATAAGGACACTTCTGATTACATTTGGGGCCCATTCAAATAATTCATAGTAATCTACCTGTGTCAAAAATACTCATTTTAATTATATCTAATCACTAGTCAGTTTTGTCATATAAGGTAGCATTCAAAAAGTTTGGCGATTAGTGGCCAGGCGTGGTGGCCCACGCTTATAATCCCAGCACATTGGGAGGTCGAGGCCGGCAGATCACCTGAGGTTGGGAGCTCGTGACCAGCCTGACCAACACAGAGAAACCCCGTCTCTACTAAAAATACAAAAAATTAGCCTGGCGTGGTGGTGCATGTCTGTAATCCCAGCTACTCAGGAGGCTGAGGCAGGAGAATCGCTTGAACCCAGGAGGCGGAGGTTGTGGTGAGCCGAGTCCACGCCATCACACTCCAGCCTGGGCAACAAGAGCAAAATTCTGTCTAAAAAAAAAAAAAGTTTGGCGATTAGGGCCTGGATATCATTTTTTGGGTACCGCAAGGACCAAATGCAAAACTTTGCTAAATTTGGGGTCAAGGAAGTTGTGATAAGAATGTCAAGGGAAAAAAGCCATGTCTTTAAAGCCTAGATACCGGTAGACTGGGCTAAGCAACCAGGAGCAAAAACAGGGCAGCAGCAGTATTGGGAAACTTAGTATCAGTCACTGAAGTCATTATTCACAATATAAGCACCTTTGTCTCAAATATCAGTGCTCTTGGTCTTGGACTCAGCACTTAGCTTGGAAGACAGTAGTATAATCATGTGCTTAGCTTCCACCATTGTTATTACTATAGCAATCTGGAATAGAAAAGAAAGAAATATTTTAAATTTAGCCAAAAAGACTGAGAGCCTGCAGAGATTATAGCTATGCAAGCCATTTGAGGATTTGAAGACAGACTATATTGGTTCCCTTTCACTGCTATAAAGAACTACCTAAGACTGGGTAATTTACAAAGAAAAAGGTTTAATTGATTCACAGTTTCACATGGCTGGGGAGGCCTTGGGAAACTTACAATCATGGCCAAAGGGAAGGAGAAGCAAGGCACATCTTACATAGTGGTAGGCGAGAGAGGGGGAAGGGAACTGCCCAGCATTTTAAAACCATCAGTTCTCGTAAGAACTCACTCACTATCACAAGACCAGGATGGGGGAAACTGCTTCCATGATCCAACCACCTCCTACCAGCTCCCTCCCTCGACACATGGGGATTACAATTCGAGATGAAATTTGGGTAGGGACACAGAGACAAACCATATCAGGGACAAATTTCCCACAGAATAAATGTGGTGAGGTGGTCAAGCCAGAGAAATCCTGTGTTGAGTTTCTAGCTGTTAGCCATTTGTATCTGCAGGCTGGCGGACCTGGAAAATATGGGTTCTACAAACATGCCAAAGCACATATGGCTATGGAGAAGCCTCAAGGTAGATATCTGAAGGACTGCACTTGTTATGCAGATGCTGTCACTGGTTACAAGTGTAGTCACTCCTTTGCTAGAGCTCCTTCAAGATCTTTGGCTCATTTTTTGTAGCATCCCTATCAAGCATAAATGTTCACCATTCCTTGAGTTTTTGGAAACAAGTTTACTGAATAAGGCATTTGATTAGATTATTATTTTCTTTTTTTCCTACTTCTGCTTTTTGGTAAATAAAGTTTTACTGATACACAGCCATGCACATTCATTTACATATCTTCTATGGCTGCTTTCAATTACAACAGCAGGTTGAGTAGTTGGGGTAGTTCTCATATGACCTACAAAGCCTAAGATATTAACTGTCTGGTTCTTTGCAGAAAAAGCTAGCTAATCCCTACTTTAGAGCCATGTGCTGTCTATGTTGCACCTTCTCCCCCTTCTCCTTCTCTTCTTCTTCTTCCTCTCCTTCCTCCCCCTTTTCCCTCCCTCCTCTTCCTTCTCCTCTTTCTTCTTCCCTTCCTTCTCCTTCTCCTTCTCCTCCTCCTTCTCCTCCTGCTTCTTCTTCTTCTTGATCTTCTTCTTCCCACCTTCTTTTTTGTCTTCTTCTCCTAATCCCTCCTGCTCCTCTTCTTTTTCATCTTCATCTCCATCTTTCTCTCCCTCTCCTTCTTCTTTAGCTTTCTCTCTCCATTCCTTCCTTGCTGACATCCTTTCTCTCTCTCTTTCTCTTTTTTACAATCCTTTAAAAAGGTAAGAAGAAGTCTTAGCTCTAGGGCCATACAGAAGCTTCTGACTATAGTCTGCAGCCCCTGCTATAATCTACAGCATTGATTCTAATTGTGTTATTTAAGACTGTTTTCATGCAATTAATATAAAACCCAGCCCAAAATAGCTTAAGCAAAGGGGAAAGGGGATATTATTGGCTCACATCAATAAAGAATCTGGAAGAATCTTTAATTTCAGGTGGAGCTCACCCCAGAGGTTTACAACTTTATCCCCAGGGGCTTCACATCTCTATGCTTCTCTCAGCTCTGCCCTCTTCAGTGAGTGGGCTTTGTCCTCACCTAGCTCCCTTCATTGCTGCAGAAATGGCTGTCATAGTTCCAACCACCACATCCTTTTGCATATCATCCAAAGAAAACTCTCCCAATAGCTCCCTTGGAAAGTGAAAAGCCTTCTTTCTTAATGGCTTCCAGCAAATATCTCCCATTTTATTGGCTCATATTGAGTGAACTGCCCATCTCTGAACCAATAACTGTAGCCCAGAAATGGACTTCTCTTACTATCTTAAGATAATTTCACCTAAATATTTTGGGCTATGGAAAAAGACTGGTTGTCCCAATGGAAATATAGACTCCTATTATACAAAGAGTGCTCCAGGGAGCAGTAACATCAGCATCACCAAAGAGAAATGCAGAGTCTCAGTTCCAACTCCATGCATACTGAACCAGAACATGTGTTTTCACAAGACCCCCAGGTGACTCATCTGCACATTCATGTTTGAGAAACACCGATTACTCTTACTAACAAAGGGAAACGGATGCTGAGCAGAAGCAACAGGTAACTACTACAGAATTTTCCTTGTGATGGTGTTAAATTAATTTTGACAGCATTTTCCATAGAGAAGATTACAAAACGATTTGAGCAGTTATCATTTATCAGTTTGAATGCTTTCAGTGACAAATAGGAAACCTCCAACTCAACAGTCTTAAAGAATAAGGAAAAAAATATCTTACAAACAAAATGTTACACAGTAGAGTAGCTCTCAGGCTTGCTAATTCTTTTTAAAATCTTTCCTTGAAGACTCCCAGTGGGCCTCTTCTCACATTTCATTGGCCAGGACTGGCATCCTTGCCCACTTCTAAGCCTGTTTCTACCAAAGGAAGTCTGCATCACTTGTTTGGGCAATTCAGAATGTACCTGTGACTTGTGAGAAGAAGGAGAGTACACCCAACCAAATCTGGTCCCCATCAGAGAGGAAGAAGGGCCATTGATACCCAGGGACCAGCCACAGTGTCTTTGGTATGTTCATGAAATTTCCTAAGATTGCTACTATTTATGCTAATAATTATTCTAGGATGCTTAATTTCTTTTTCATTGCCTGTTATTTTATAGCCCTACCTTAAAATAAATAACTTTATTTGTTTATGTATTTTTTAACATGAAGCAAGAAAAATTTTTAGTGAGAAAAGGAAAATAGGCAAACAGCAGGAAAGAGTTTTTGCATTTTGACTTCTGATTGAGTGTGACAAAAGGCAACATAAATAAAAAAGACACTTGACAGAATCCTTTACAAAAGAGATCTTATTTGTTTTGTGTTTGGGCAGCACAGCCTCCTTTTCTGAGGTCTGCAGCTGGGGGTCAGACTGTCTGTATCTACCACGGTCACTAAAAGTTTTGGCATTGTGCTACTTAAGCCCCAGGGTACGCATGTAAATTGTCATATTTGGTCTGCCTCACGATGACATTCTTCTGCAAGCAAAGAAAAATAGAGTATGTGGTTGTCGTGAACGAATAAAACAAGGTACACTTGCCCGTCACACAAGGAAGTTGGGGGCTTCTTAACACTTAGACTTGTTTTCCTTCATTAGGCTAAATACCAAATTCATTCTCAGTTTCCTGAGAACAAGGCCCAGTGCTGGGGTGAATTAGAAGGCAGTTAATTATGCCCAACGCTGTGTCAATCCCCTATTGAAGATGTAAGTGCTTGCAAGGAAAGGGTGGACAATCCGGAGCCCCCCAGGGGCTGCAGCCTGTGAATGGATGGCCTCTCTTCAGGGCTCTGTTTAATAAGGGGGCTCTGCAGCAACCCTGGGCCCCCTGCCTTGTGACCCGCCAGTCTGTTGTGGTAGGGGGCAGTGGGTGGTTTTGCGCTGGCTTTATTTGGTTGTTGAATGGATGGTTTCCTCATGATTTCCTTTGTTCCCGTTTTATTAGCAATCTTCCTGTGCAGACGAGTTTTGGACAAGTGTGGATGCTGGAAGGATTTCTATTACGGATTTCACAGGCTTCAAAATGGTCATGCTGGCACTTCACCAGTCTCCAGTAGGTTTTACCCTTAAGGCAGGGTTGTTTTTGCACATTCTTCTTGGATTTTACAACAGTAAGAGCATTTACCATAAATGAGGTTCGCATAGCTGCCAAGCCCTGTGTCAGACCCTTTAAGTGCAGCTCATTCAGTGCTTTCAACCACCCTTTGCCATGGGTAATATTATTTCCATTTACTGATGAACAACTGAAGTTCAGAGAGGCTGTGACTTGCTCATGGTCACACAGCAAGTAGATGGTAGATCTACAGGTAAAACACAACTTTAATTTATACTGAAGACTGTGCTCTTTAAGGCCCAAGGATGAGAGGACCCTTGGCTTCACCCTGTTATTTGGTTTTATTTATAACACATTTGCAGCCTCCTAAGAAAGAAAGGCATTGGAGGCAGAGCAGAGCCAGGATCAGAGGCTAAATGTTTGGAAATCACAGGCTCACAGACTGTCATTTGTGTGGTTGTACTAGTGAAAAACTAGGAAACATGAACTTCCTTTGGTGCTCCAGGCCCTCAAATTATCATTTGGGGTGGGTCCCTGCTTCTCCAGGATGGATACTTTTCTTTGTTTATTGCCGTATTCCCGGAACCTAAAAGTGCCTAGCAAATATACAAAAAGCACTGTATTAGTAACGGTTCTCTAGAATTAACAGGATCTCTCTCTCTCTCTGTGTGTGTGTGTGTGTGTGTGTGATTGTCTGTGTACATGCACACACACACACACACACCACATATATATGAAGATATTTATTATAAGATATTGGCTCTTGAGACTATGGAGGCTGAGAAGTTTCATGATCTACAATCTACCTTCGGCAAGTTGGAGACTCAGGAGAACCAGCAGTACAGTTCAGAGGCCTGAGGTTCAGAAAGCTGATGGGATAGATTCCAGTCTAGATCTGAAGGCCTGAGAAGCAGAAACACCGAGGGTTAATTTAATCTCCCCCCACCCTCCGCTCCTTTTGTTATTCTGTTCAGGCCCTCAGCTGATTGGATGAAGCCCACTCACATTAGGGACGGCCATCTGTTGTACTCAGTCCACCATGTCAAATGCTGATCTCTTTCAAAAACACGCTCACACTGAAGGTAAGACACACCCAGAAACAGTATTTAACCAGTTATCTGGGCATCCCTTGAGCCAGTCAAGTTGACACATAAAATTAAACATCCCAAGCACCAAATGCATTTGAATGGATGGGGAGGAGTGGTGGGGGGTACAGTAAAGGAGAAGGTTCCACTTATTTCTTTATTTTTTTAAAAAATAACCAGAGCATATTATTTTTAATTTGAAGTTCAAATTTTAAATTATTGCTGTATGACATTGGACTAGTTACTAATCATCTCGGAGTTTTAAAGATAATAATATCTGTCATGGTTTTATTGGGAGGATTGAACAAAATGAGACAAGGAATATAGAGTTTAGCACAATTTCTGAATGAGGTAGGATTTTGATAAATGATGCCTGTTGTCATCATCATCACAGTATTTTTGCTAATATTGGGAATAGTAATGTCAGGTCTCTTTCTAACAGAATGAGGGGCTTGGCTGCTAGACACTTGTGATTTATGACTCTCAGAAAAGGAGTTTCTTGTCACTTGCTCACATTGCTCTGCAGGAAATGGGCCTGGAATCCTGGCCATGGTGGGCAGGGTATCTATGGATTTCTATTTTCCACACCAACTGCCTATTTCACAAGTCTGTTTACTGGTGGTTGACTGCCCTCGCATTCCTGACCTACAGGAATCATCATCATTTCAAGAAACAAACATAGGAATATTCCCCTTCCAGGTAAGATAGAGCCTAACCAGCATTTTCCCCAAATGAGTATTTTAAAACTAGAGATTTGTATGGCTCATTTAGAACCATTTTACCAGAAAAGGCAGCCGCAGGGAAAATGACTTAAAAGGACATGTGAAAGATGGACTCAGCTTGTCTTCATGGTAACAGAAATATTGCTATTATTAATATCATGCACTTAAAGAGTGCTGCTTTCCCAAGGAGCTCAAAGCATTGCACATATATTATCTTATTTCTCCTTGCCATATGCAAGGGAGGTAAAAGACAGAAATAGGCAATCTTCAAAAAAAAAAAAAAAGACACTTTACTGAAGTAGCTTTGGGTTGGACTGGAACCAGATCAAATCATCCCTGTCTGGTAGGGAGAGAGATAATGAATCATATTCCTGGGAGCGCCTGACTTCCTGTTGCACTTTGCTGAACGCTTGGGGAGGTACACCAGCGGGAGGTGAGAATGTCCTGAGTGAGAAACCTGCACCCGCACCTTGGGGAGAGACAGTATGCTGTGAATCTCCGGGCTTTTCAGCTGCCTTCAGAATTCACAGCTGTTTTGGGGGTCCCACTTCCACTTGGAATTGCACACCTTTCTGAATGAGAGACTGAGGTCAGTGCCTGCCCTGTGGCATTTTGTTGATCTGACATCTTAGCTTCTGATCTTGGGTGTTCATGCAATTCTCCAGGTAAAGTCAGGAGTGTTACCCATTACACAGAACCTTGCCCTCTAAAGGATATTGGACACATTTAGCATTAGGTAGTAGAAGAGGCACTGGATTGGGCTCTTCTGTTGCACCAGCAAGGGAAGATTCAATGCAGTGTCACACACCTAAGAAGCAATCTGAGTTCAGGCGTTTATTTCACAGTCTACACCCTTGGCCAGAATCTACTGCACACATGTCACACTCATGTTCACTTTGATTGAAATTTGACTCAACAGAGAGCTAGCAGTGAAGGGCTTCAAGCCCACACTAGATAAATCCTATGCTATGTCTGAATTGGAGCCTGATGGGGTCACCTTTCTCATTTATAGGTGATGGGAACTTCAGAGGAAGTGAGAGTCTTTGAGGACAAGAAGAACCACTCCAAAGGCTCCCTTGGGACTGTGTGGGGGAGAAAGCTTTACATGTCAGAATCTGACAGACTTGGACTTCCAATCCCAGATCCACGTGTACTTATCTGTAGGTTCTTGGAAAGTTCTTTAAACAGTCTGAGTCTCCACTTCCTTATCTGTAAAATTAGCATCATAACCTATATGAGGTTGTGGTTTTGAGGCTTTAAGGCACATGACAGGTTATTCCTCATCAAGGGGAGCTCAGATAAGACTGTGGGAAACATATACTGGCTCAAGAAAATTCACCTTTCTGTTTTGCTTCCAGGTTTAGGTAGCTTAGAGCCCTCGGTGTTTCCAGGAATGGCAAAATTGAATACATTCCTCTGGGGAAACTCCAGGAAAATGCTGGCATTTCACTACTATTTACTGTGAGAACATTTGTTCATTTGTTTAGTTGGTCAGTGAGAGAACAAATATTTAGTAAACTTGTTGGGCACTGGGCTAAATATTACAGGTAACATGATGGAAAAAGACCCAATCCCTGCCCTCAAGGAGCGGCAGCTGTTGTATTTGGTTGATTTTCCCCCAGTTGATATTAAAACCCCACGTGGCCTGAGTAGAGTTGCTGAAAGAGCAGTGAAAGAAAACAGCAAATGCTCCTCTGAGTTTACGTAGCCCTGGGAGTTGGCAATTCCAATCACAATTACAGTCTTTTCTGTCAAGGTTGACCTTTAAGGAGATTGCCTCAATTATAAAAGGTCAACATCTCCTGGTTCTGGCACAAGCAAGTCCTGAGCTCGGTAATAAAATATAGCCAAACAACCCCATGGAGTCTCTTACCTCTGCCATCCAGCAATGGCCTGTGGCTGTTAGACTTCTTTGGAACATAGTGATCATGTAGCTGTCAGATGCAAGGTGTGTACTGGGAAATTTGTATTTACATCTTAATGTCAGTCAGCCTGTGGACTTTTAAATTAGCAATTCAAATTTTGCTTTTATAGCTAGTTAGTCATTATGCCCAAACAAATCAATTTCAAGGATTATGCACTTCTCCATACAAAAGTTAAGGTATGAGTTAAGGCTATAGTATGTAACTTTTAGAGGACTCATTCC
This sequence comes from Nomascus leucogenys, assembly GCF_006542625.1. Taxonomy (NCBI): domain Eukaryota; kingdom Metazoa; phylum Chordata; class Mammalia; order Primates; family Hylobatidae; genus Nomascus; species Nomascus leucogenys. Next base: position 53,534,544 of record NC_044386.1, read on the forward strand.
TCCAGGTATGAGGGCAAGTGGGCAAGAACATGCTGTATAAATTCCTGCTTTTCATCTTGCTGCCTTGACACTTCTGGATTCAAACTCCAAAAAGATAAATTACATCTTTTGATGTAATCTGTAAGGATAATAGTGACTCTTGACCTCATTGTATTGCCCTGCTGTGAAGCTCTCCATTTGTGTGGACTACAAGACCCCATCTCTCCAGACCCAAAGAGTAGAAGACAGACCAGGTTGAATATTTTCTTCACAGGGACAAGACGAAGAAGAGTTCATAGAGAACAGTGAGCTGGGTCAGACTCATGGCGAGTCTGCGGAACTGACTTCCCACCTGCATAGTTTCTTCTGTGAACCAAACCCAGCTCTATCTTCACATCAATTCCAGAGAGTTGTCCTGTGTTCACCAGACAGGAAAACTGGTTTATTCTTGGACCAGTGGCACAAAATCAAGCTGGGGACTAATTTTTCTTGATTTTTAAAATTTTATTTTAATTAATTATTGATTTATTGATTGATATAGGGTCTGGCTCTGTAGCCCAGGCTGGAAGTGCAGTGGCATGATCTCAGCTCACTGCAACCTCTGTCTTCTGGGCTCAAGCGATCCTCTCGCCTCAGCCTCCCAAGTAGCTGGGACTACAGGCACGTGCCACCACACCCAGCTAATTTTTTTAACTTTCTGTAGAGACAGGGTTTTGCCATGTTGCTCTGGCTGGTCTCAAACTCCTGATCTCAAGCAATCTGCCAGCCTTGGCCTCCCAAATTCCTGGGATTACAGGCATGAGCCAGCGTGCCCAGCCCAATCTGAGAACTAATTTTAAAGCATCTTTTCACGTAGCATAGATTTCCTCATCAGGGGACTGGAATTTCCAGCTCTTGTGCCCTTGATATTTGAGTTGCTTTTTAAGCTCTAGTTTTCAGTCACTGGAAGATCTTTTGATAAAATACTATTATCGCACTTCTTTGCTTACTCTTGGAATAATGCTGATAGCAGGACACTTTCTGATACGGTGGTTAGACATTTGCATTGGCTTTTGGATAGTATGTCAGTTGTTAAAATTTGGACTTTTCATAACATAGAAAAGAGCTTCTCACCTCTGGGCCACAAGGTTTATGGATGAATTGAAATTTTTATAATTATATCCAAACAATTGTAAGTATATACATTTCTCTGGGGGAAAAGAGCTGATGTTCTTATCAGATACTCAAAGCAGTCAGTGACCTACAAGAAATGAAAAACCACCAATCTAAACAAGGTTTCCTTAACTTCAGTAGCTGGTAGGCCACTCGGAGAGATTAAAGGTCAATTATAACTGGAGACAGAAGTAGTAGGGAAGGTCCATCTGCAGTAAAGGAAGGTGATTCTCAGACCCCTAGAAAGTGTGAGTATTGTCATCATGGGCCTGGAGCCTGGTTCAGATGGAATGTATTTTGGTTTTTGTGCCTGTATTCTGGCTTCACAATATACGTCATCCCGTTGCTCTGTGATGAGTTTTTTATGGAAACACCTTGTCCAGAGAAGCCCCTTACTTATTTCAATTACACATTAATTATAATTTCATGGGCTTCTTATTGCCAAAAATAGGAAAGCCTTGCCAATATGAATTGTATTTTATTCTGGCCAGGTGCAGTTTTACTTTTATGGTATCAGAGGAACACCATTTTTGTATGCAGTTTTCTGTGTAAATAGTAATGGAAAGTAAAAAGCACAAAGCCAATGAGGAGAACTATTAGAACCTAAATCATACAAGAAAAGGGTATGGGGAAAAGAAATGATTCATAAAATGAAAGAGAAGCATTTAAACCCTTCCTCAGTAATAAGCTCAGAGAGATTAGAAAATATATTCACAAAACAAGATTTGAATGCCATAAAAAGACAGTGAGAGAACAAGAAAAAAGAAAAACCCTCTGCTGATTAACATACAATTGCCAAAAGCAACCAAAAAATCAATAAAAGAATTAAAGTCTATGGTATTTCTCAGAAAATAGAAGAAAAAGACAGAAATGGGAAAAAATGCAAGAAAAGATAAGAGACATAGGGAAAGGAAACATCCAGGGAGTGCATATTGGATTAATAAGCTTCTTAGAAAGAAAGAATTAAGAAAACAAAAGGAAGAAAATAATCAATAAAAAAGTAATTTTCTCAGAGCCGCAATATTGGCACCATCCAGTGGAAAGGACTTACACAGTGCTGATTCCAAACAACAGAAATAAACCTTTTCTAGACATAGCCTTGTGAATTCAGAACACCAGGGATAAAGAGAAGACCTGTAAATCTTTCAGAAATTATTTTCCCAAATCCCTACAAAGGAAAAAAAATGCAACTGGCATCAGTCTTTTCAAAAAGCAAGGTTGGAAGGTAGAAGACAATGAAGCAAGAAACTTCAAATTTGATGGAAAATTATACTCAAGCTCAAAGTTTATGTCCACTCAAGTGGGAGTTCAGAATAGAAAGCCTTTTAGACAGTAAGTATTTAGAAAATGTACATCTCATTACTGATAAGTTTGAAATATCAGGTTGAGAAAAGTGGAGGAAAAGGGACAGCTGAGCAGCTGCCAGAGAGAGTTGCCAAAATTAGGCCATGGCTTTAGACCCGTGGGACACCACTCCCACCTCCATTGAAGGCTGAACATGCAGTTTGTCTCACGGTTGCTACTGGGCCTGGGCACTAGGCACCCTAATACCATTGTCTTGGGGTCTACAGAAATTCATCACTCCGGCCACTGCCGCCAACCCTACCATCCAGACTTAACACTTAATGACGCCCACTTCTTTGAGTCATTAGTTCTTAATTTAAAGTCTTGAGTAGTAAAATTTGATAGGCAAATTCTAGGTAACTTGTTCATGGCCTAGATGGAAAGGATATCAGGGAAGTAGACTGGGGCATTTTGAGCTTTCAATAGAGGAACTTGGGCTTTGACTCCAAAAGACACACCCTGTGGAAAATTCCCCTACATGGAGAGTTTAGGTTCTGAGTATAAAAATATTTACGAATGTCTTTGCAAGATAGCTTAGACATGTTTGGTGGTATGTTCACGGCAAAAGCACAAACTGAAATGAAAAAAAAATTAGAAACTCCAAGGAAAACAAAAGAAGGAAAGTAATGGTCCAACCGTGAAGCAAAGTCAAATGTAAATTGATTTTATAGAATTAATTGAGTATAGTGGGAAAACACGCTTTTAGCTTTGATGCCAGCAACTTTTCCTACCAATGACTCAAGGATCCCAAGGTGAGACCTACAAAGAAGAGGTAATCCTGGCATGCTGTTCAATACAGGAATGAACAGCATTTGCATGATCATGATAATGTAAACAGGTTTTTATTTTTGTTTCCAATGTTTTCTATCAGTTTACACAAAGTACATTTGCTTGTGATTGCAGGACAGAATGTAAACAACTTTGGCAATGCTAATGGATGGATGACAGGGAGGCACGTAGAGGGTGGAAGGAGAAAAGGTAGAGGAAAAGGTAGGATACAAATATATTCATCCTATATTTAAGCCTACATTTGCATAGAGTTGATTTTTTGTTTCGATTTGTTTTCTATTTTGGTGTTGGTACTGCCTGAATTTCAGTTTTGGAAGATATCAGCAAAGATCTGCAACAGAAAACTATATTTTCAAACTAAGCTCCTTATTTTGACAGAAGTTGTTGAGTTCGAAATTAATTATTGTCTGTAGATCAATGGATTGCATAAATGGCAAATCAACCTTGACAAGATGGAACAAATACAATCATTAGTGAAGTCCTAACAATGCAGAAGAATTGACTGAATTTAGGTCAGTTTGTCTGCCTTGAAACACTTTTACTCTATACTATTTCATACTTGACGAGTCCTTACTGTGTGCTTGACATATTTTGTAATTGTTTTGTAGGCAATTTGCAATCGCCAGTATAAAAAAATGTATTTATTTAAGACATGTGAATGTGTAGAATATGGACAGCATAGTTAACTAGAAGTTTCAACATAGTACAGGAAACAAGGGCATAAGTATAGTAAGATTTTGGAATAGTACCAGTGGTTAGAATATGGGGGTTGAATGTGCAGGGAGGAGAAGAAGTCTGCTAAAGTATGAGAGTGCAGCAGTGCTGTGTTTCCAGAAGACAAGAAAATCTAGATCTGGAGTCAGTGTTTAACAGTTCCTTCACAGTAGGGACTTCAGATTTGGCAGGCAATGTAACGGGCCCAAGAAGGGGACCTCCTTATGCATACAGGGTGGTACCTGCCTTTTTTTTTTTTTTTTTTGAGATGGAGTCTCGCTCTGTCGCCCAGGCTAGAGTGCAGTGGCACGATCTCGGCTCACTGCAAGCTCCGCCTCCTGGGTTCAAGCCATTCTCCTGCCTCAGCCTCCCGAGTAGCTGGGACTACAGGTGCCCGCCACCACCCCCTGCCAATTTTTTATATTTTTAGTAGAGATGGGTTTTCACTGTGTTAGCCAGGATGGTCTCGATCTCCTGACCTCATGATCCACCCGCCTCAGCCTCCCAAAGTGCTGGGATTACAGGCGTGAGCCACCGCGCCCGGCCATACCTGCCTTTTTAATCATCAAAAACTCGACTTCCAACAGACTGGGTTTTGGGGTTGCTTCCTCATTTCCATGGATCATTCCTTGTGGCTGTAAGAAAGATACAGCAGCATAGGCATATTTTATTTCCTTGGAAGTTAGTAGACTTGTCCTCTTTTGTGGGGTTTCTTGTATATTCAACAGGGTGAGAGACTTAGGGAGAACTCTAGGTTTGCCTGGTAAGGAATTTACTCTTCTTGCCAACTAGAAAGCACAAAAGAATCCAGTTTCTATAAGCTTCCCAGGAGACACATGCTATGAGTAAGATGCATTCTAGTACTCCAAATTTTTCCTAATGCTTCCTCTTTACTTCAATGTTAGATTCATAATTCTTTTTTAAAATTATTATTATTATTATTATTTGAGACAGGGTCTTGCTCTGTTGTCTAGGCTGGAGCGCAGTGGCACAATCCCAGCTCACTGCAACCTCTGCCTCCTGGGTTCAAGTGACTGTCGTGCCTCAGCCTCCTGAGTAGTTGGGATTACAGGCGTGTGCCACCATGCCTGGCTAATTTTTATATTTTTAGTAGAGACAGGGTTTCTTCATGTTGGCCAGGCTAGTCTTGAACTCCTGGCCTCAAGTGATCTGCCTGCCTTGGCCTCCCAAAGTGCTGGGATTACAGGAGTGAGCCACTGTGCACAGCCATAGGTTCAGGATTCTTAACCATTTTTGTAAATATTTGAGAAGAAGCTCTGAAGACAAATACTAAGCTTGATGGATAGTTCCAGTGCCTCCAGCTTTAACCCTGTTGCATTCAGGTGAACACACATTCCCTTGGTCATGAGTTAGGCAGCCATACCCAAAAACAGTCAGGCTAATTTCACACACTCACTCCTGTTCATAATTTTAGTCATCAAAAGACTGTCCTTTATGTTTTTCAAGATTCTTTCTGAAACCTTTGACGAATCATGCCTCTTAGTTTCTGTTGTTAATGTGGGATAGGTCAAAACGTTTGCCCGTTCTTATTTGTGAGAAAGGTCATGACTATTACTACTTCTCACCGTACCCTTGACCTCCACCCTATCTGGCCCTTTTTAATCATAGTGTTCATGACTTGCCAAGAACAGAGTTCTTGGGCTGTCTAAACTGAACTCTTGATCTTTCTCTTCACTGTTCCTTCATCTGTATTCTTCTGCTCGTGAAGACATCTTCATCTTTCCAAATGCTGATGCTGGGAACTTGGAGCAATCCTTGATCTCTATTTTTTCATCACTCACTCTATACAATCTCTTCCAAGTTCTATAGATTTTATTTTGAGTCCATCCACTATCTAAGTTTATATTCCCTCGAGACTAAGCCACCTACATCTCTTTCCTAAACACCAAAAATAGCCTCACTAGTTTCTTGCTTTCTTTCTTGGACCCTTGTAGTCTATTCTGCACATGATTGTTAGAGTAATCTTTTTTAGAAAAAGCAAACAACAACCCACACAGTTGTCATCCTGTCACTGTTGAGCTTAAAATCTTTCAGTTGGCAGTCAGTATACTTAAAGTACAAATTTCTTGACATGGTTTGCAGCAGTTTTTGATATGGGCCTTGCCTCCATCTCCAACCTCATCTTGGCCTGTTCTCCTCCTGACCCCTAGCCCTTTGCTCATATCAGCCTCTTTCCATTTAGTTGAATGTGGCCAAACTCTTTCTCACTTTGAGGCCACCACACACCTAAAAAGTTCTTTCTCTTGGTCTTCACTGGGATTACTCCTTCCTGCCTTTCAAATCTTCCTTTCATTACCACTTCCTTAAAAACGCTCCCTGTGATTTCCAAGGTATATAAGATCCTCTGGTCATACTACTTGCACCATAGAATTTATCACAATTTGAACTGACAAGTTATTGTATGTGCATGTATGTATATTTGTCTAACATCTATCTTCCCAGTCAAGCATATGTTCCATACAAGAGGGGACTTTATCGCATTCATTTTTCTATTCCCAACAGAATACCTAGCATGTGGCAACTGCAAAAAAAATCATTGAGTGTTTGAGTGAATGGAGCTTAGCCTATTGAGGGCCAATTACTGTATCATTAGAGTCCTCAAACATGTGGTCCTGAGTTTTGAGTACTCAACTGAAGAGCCACATAAAAATTTGAGGTTCGATTTGACATTAGTGAGGATGAGGGCAAACCCTGCTACAAAGATGCAGAAAAGAAGGGACATGGGCCAATGGGATTGGGGAAAGGCAGAAGTAAGAAAGGAAAAGCAGAGGCCAGGCTAGACTTGGATTTGTCACATCTGTGAACAGCTGCTTGCCTTTAGAGCTGTGTTCTTCTATAAAACTATAGCGTGAGTCACGTATATGACTTTATATTTTCTAACAGCCACATTATACAACAAAAAAACTAATGAAATTGATTTTAGTAAATTATTTTAATTTATTCAATATTATAAACGATTACTATTTCAACATGTAATCAATGTAGAAAATTAACCAGATACTTTACATTCTTTTTTCATATAAGTCTTTGAGATCTGTTCTGTACTTTATACCCACAGCCCATCTCAATTTAGATCAGCCATATGTCAAGCACTCAATAATCACAATTGGCAGGCTGATGACTACCATATTGGACAGAGCAGGCTGATAGGTTCTTTCTTATATTAGTCTACTTGGTTGCTATGACAAAATACCATAGACTGGGTGGCTTAAGCAACAGACAATTGTTCTCACAGTTATGGAGGCTGGGTAGCACATGATGAGGGTACCAATATGGGTGAATTCTTGGTAGGGGCCCGCCTCCTGGCGTGCAGACTGCCCCGTCTAGTTGTGACCTGGCATGGCAGAAAGAGAGAAAGAACTCTGGTGCCTTCCTCTTCTTATAAGGACATTAATCCCATCATGGGGGCCCCATCCTTGTGACCTCATCTAAACCTAATTACTTCCAACTACCTTCACATTCAGGATTAGGGCTTCAACATAGGAATTTGGACATTTGGTCCATAACTTCTGAAAGGTTTATTGGCACTGACCATGAGTTTGCCCTGGTTTTCTCCTGGTGGGATATTATCATTCAGGTAGGATATGATTCCTTGAGTGGCAAATTCCAAGCAACTTTAATTCTCCTCCAGGCTGAGGGTGGTGTGTAAAGCTGACATGTAAAAGAGGAAGCTTTTGTGTGGCTCCAGATCAAAGAACTACAATGGAATGTTCAGGAGGCAGATTGTACTTAGAAGTTTAAACAATCAGAACTTTCAGGAAACAAATGAGATACTCTCTTGCACTTCTTGTCATTAGAAGAGCCAAGTAGCAGCTGATGTCCACTTGGGCCAGGATTCGATAATTCAATGAAGATTTCTATCAGACAATCCCTGAAGTCCCTTTGAATCATGAGGTTCTATAATTTAATTAAACTTGAAACTTTCCTCCAACAAAACATACTATTTTTCTTCCTTTTCTTGACCTTCATTTAGAAAGCATTTTATTTCCAGAGCAAACAAGTTTTCATCTATAGCTACACATACATAGAGAACTGGAGAACCTAGGCAACTACTCTCATAATTTTAGAGAAAAAATAGAGAAAACATTTGAGGCAAGGGATATCCCTTTCACCACTTGTTTTCAGACTGCAGTTTGTTAGTATGAACTAGGCCTACATGAGTTTTTTCCCTCCATAGCATGTTAGACTCATTTGTAATCTGTATAATGTATGTTAGAGATGGCAGCTTATTTTTATTACTACTTTTTTTTTTTTTTTTTAAAGACATGGTCTCACTCTGTTGCCCAGGCTACAGTGCAGTGGCACAAACAGCTCACTGCAGCCTCAAACTCCTGGGCTCAAGCAATCCTCCCACCTCAGCCTCCTGAGTAGTTAGGACTGCAGGCCCTCGCCACCACACCCAGCTAAGCAGCTTGTTTTTAAAATGAAATTACAATTACATAATTGTATATGAAATTACACAATATTCACAAATAGACCAATTTTCTATACTGCATAACGCAGTCAACCTGGTAAATACTGACTTACTATACCAACTTCTCATATTGTTAAATCTGTGCATTTTACTTCCTGTTTGTTGCTAGGAATGGCTTTGTGAGGTCTAAGCCTGTTTGATGCTAAGCTCTTGCCTTCCTAATTCTGAGAAGATAGAACTCAGTCCAGCTAGACAAATAGGAATTCTCCTGCTTTTAACCCGGGAGACAAAATATTAACTTTTTTTTGAAAATAGAAGAATACAAAGAAGTTGATGATATGAAGAAGAGTGAATTTTGCAGTCATAAGCAGTCCATATTTTTATTTGCTTTTTTAAAGGACTAAGGGTCAAAGTTGTTTCTAGAAATCTGCAAATTTTCTTTTTTCTTTTCTTTTTTTTGAGATAGAGTTTTGCTCTGTCGCCCAGGCTGGAGTGCAGTGGTGCAATCTCAGCTCACTGCAAGCTTCACCTCCCGTGTTCACGCCATTCTCCTGCCTCAGCCTCCCGAGTAGCTGGGACTATAGGCACCCGCCACCACGCCTGGCTAATTTTTTGTATTTTTTAGTAGAGACAGGGTTTCACTGTGTTAGCCAGGATGGTCTTGATCTCCTGACCTCGTGATCCACCTGCCTTGGCCTCCCAAAGTGCTGGGATTATAGGCCTTAGCCACCGCGCCCGGCCAAATTTTCTATATTTTTGTGATTATTTTCAGTGTGCAAGTGTTTCCTGTAATTGTATAGAGTCTGTTATTAACTCCATCAACTCAGATACATTCTCCATGTGTTCCTCAATCCTTATGCCCTGACTCCTGCCCCATATACACACACTGCCCCCCCCACACATACAGGTGTGTCCTCCCGTGTGCACACATATTCACATATACAAAAATATGCAGCAATAGGAGTGTACTCTGTTAAGTCAGAAAATTTGCTCTCTCTGTTCTCAGGTGAGGTAACGGAATGCCTTTGGTTCTTTTTATATCTTCCTAGGTTCTTTGTATCATATCAGTTACCAGAGTCCTCTAAGACTAAGTTCAAAACCTTTAGCTCTATGCCCAAAGAGTAGTTTACAGCCATGGAAGAATCTATCCTTGTCTTATTTAGAAAGGATTTCTCTCAGATGAAAATGGAGGGCTCTTTCTTTCTTTAACTTTATTGTTTAATACACTCACTCATGCATGCAAGCATTGATTCATCCAGTAAATGTTATTTCTGCATACCTACTTTATGCCAGCCTATGAGAGTAAACCCCATTCTGTGTCCTTACTTAGCTCACAAAGAAGCAAGGGATACATTCATCAAAACACAAACTTCATGACAACATGACAAATTAGGTAGTGGACAAGTGTGCTCGGTGTCAGGGGTGGGCGTGCTGAGGAGGGAGTGACGAGCTCTGCCTGACTCCCAGAAGAGATGGTATTTGAGCCAGGCCTTCAGGAATGCTGTGCACTTCTAGAACTTGGCAGAGGGTGAGGGGCTGCAGCCTAGGAGAGGGAACAAAGCAGGAAAGCACAGAGCATGTGTGGGGAGCGACAGGTGGCATGAAGTGACAGGAGTTGAACTCAAGGTTGCAAAAGCCAAGAGTGGGCAGGTTGTGAGGAGCATAAGGGCTGGGTCTGTCCTGAGAATTTGCCTACTTCTTTCTTGACCTTCAGAATATTTTTAAATTCTAATGATAAATATGGAGATTAGAAAGTCTTCTGCAATGTTGGATTAGAAAATATGAGAAACAATCAGGATACATTTTGGTGGTGGTGGCCACAATAATGACGACCTCCTCCTCTTCCTCTTCCTCCTCCTCTTCCTCTTCCTCCTCCTCTTCCTCCTCCTCCTCTTCCTCCTCCTCTTCCTCCTCTTCCTCCTTCTCTTTCCTCCTCTTCTTCTTCCCCTACTCCTTCTTCTTCTCCTCAATTATCTTCCTCCTCCTTGTCCTCCTTCTCCTGTTATAAAATAGTAGGAATGCATGATTTTGTTATAATTTTGCAAACAATAGTGCATAGAATTCTTGGACATGGGGAAATTTGGGTGCCACTCTGTACTAGTTTTCCATTCAGAAACAAGATGCGGTTATCTCATACACATAAAATGTTAATGAGCTGAGGCTCTGTGCCCACTGTGAACTACCCATGGCCTGGATCTGCTGTGGAGAACTCTGGAGATTGCTGGGTAGAATGTCAGAATTCAAGTGAACTCAAAGCCCTATTGTGACCAAATGACTCTTGGTATGAATAGAGATGTTCACACTCAGGCCTGTGACCACAGACAAAGTAGCCAGCCCACCATCCCTAGATGATTTTCCAGTCTTTGCACACCAGTGTGGCCATAGGCTTGTTTTCTCCTGGACTGAGCCTGAAGATCCTACGAGCAAGTAGGAAAACCTAATGTGAAAATATGTGCCTTGCATAGGTTGTGATATTCAAAAAGTTACCACAATGGAAAATGACTAATTAACGTTGCTGATTCTGGAGAGCCAGTACTTCGATCCTATGAGCCAAGACCATGTTAGTTTGCCAGGCAGGTTAGGCTAATCAGAGTTGGTCAGGATATTTTGTGCATGCAGACACAGCCTGGATCCCCACAACAAACAGTTTCTTGGCCTGATTTTTGATAAGCACTCCTTGTACATAGGGTTACTTCTGAACCTCCATTGCTGACCTAAGGAGCCCACTACTCTAGCCTCTAAAGGACCAGTGCAGCAGGCATCCAGCCTTGCAAGCTCACAGCCATAAACATTTTTCTGAGCTCACATAAGCCCATCCCAGAAACACCTTCATGCATTTCATAAAAGGACATAAAGAATCAATGAGTTGAATTTTGGCAAACCTAAGCTTCTTATACGTTAACTATTTTCTCTAAACTCTGTCTCAGCTTTCTTCATTCATCTATGACAATTCTTCATCTATCATCAGATTTCTCATTATTGATCCCCACTCCACCCCTACCACTCAAACAAGTTGGTTACTTTCTCTGTATTTGCTCAGTCAACTTCTTTTTTCTTACCTAAATTTGTCTCCATTTAGCTCTTGTGGCTCTGGCTTATTTTTTATATTCTCCATAACTCTTTCCCCAGTAACGTCTAGAAAACACAAATATCTTCCCTTTTTTAATTTGCATTTTAGTAAATATTTATTGAATGTATATTTTGTGTCATTGTTGTGTGCTGTGAAGAATATAAGGGCAAGTTAGGATATTTATCCTCAAAGAGCTTATGTTTTAAAGAAAAAACTAGTTAGGTAGACAAGCATACCCTGAGGAAAAGGTGACTAACAGCGACTAGAGGGACGAGACCACAAAAGAAATTGCATTTGAACAGAGCTTTAGTGAATGTGAGTTATCTTTGATTTCTGATTGTGTTTATCACTTGCTGTATCTTGTACTATGGCATGTAATCACACCTAATGTGACCATCCTTTAAAACATACAATTTATTTCATGCCCAATTTTGTCAACTGTCGGTGGGATTGGTCTCCCTGGAAGAGAGTAAACTCCTTTAGTGCAAGCTCTGTCATCTTTTTTTCTTGTATTCCTCAGGCATACGTCCTGTGCTCCATTAGTCCTAGCTGGATCGTGGACATATTACCATCATTACAAATATCAACAGTTTGTGATTACTTCAAACAATCTGAAGTTGAAGGACCCCAGATATCCTTTAAAACAGGGTATGTTGTACAGAATTATAATAGTCAATGTGAATGCATTTCAAAATACTGCTGTCCTTCTTAAAGCTACTGTACCACTTGAGTCTGGCTAATGCCTCCAAAGGATCCTTTATAGAGGCCTCATTAGAAACATTGAGATCTTGGAACCTAAATTTAGAACTAAAGTAATCTGATGTTGATGGCCACATATCAACCTCTTCTAGAGCACAGTTAACTCTGCCATATGGTCTAGCGTCATCAAAGGGGAGGAGCCTTCACACCAAGCCGATAGGGCCCACATGGGAAATGTTGGCCTTTCATTTCTTTTTCCCCATGAACTTGGTATTTATATAATACTTGTACTGTTACCTGGTGGAGGTTCATGGCCTCAGGAAACTTTGGCTCTTGAGTGATGATTTTCCCCAGGAGTTTTTACAGCCAATCTTATTCCTTGTTGGAATTGCTGGGAAGTAGGGATCACCATTTGTGAGCAACCCAAAACATGAGGCAGTGACTTCACATTTGGGGTGTCAGAGTTGCCCATTAGTTTCCTGCTGGAAGCAGCATTCTTCTCAGGTGATTCCGTTCCTGTGTCACCTCCCTCAAACTTTAGAAGTCAGCAAAGCCAGAATATTGGTTTATCAGACATCAACATATGCTTATTCCTCCTGCCTCTCCCCCTTACCCAAGAAGACAGAATCGAGGGCTAGCCACTTGAATGTCTCTGTGTGGCATTGCTTTCAAGATTTCAGCTATCAATGTCATGCAGCAATACCTTTTGGATCAGGAAAGCCTCGCTGTCTAAGGACCTGATTTTCTGGACTGCTAGCTTGTGTTCAAGGACGTTAGTTTCCCAAGCATGGCACTTAGCAGTTTTAGGAAACGCTGATACAACTGTAGCAATTTTCCCCAATTTGTTCCTGACAAAGAAGTCTCTTCAAAATTGAGTTGGCTTCTTTTCTTTTATTCGAAAATGCTGGTAAACACAATTAGCTTCATTAACCTCAGTTTCTGTTTCATAACCGAAAATTAGCCTACAATCACTGGTTTGCTGGAAAGCACAGATGTAATTAGTCTTTAACTGACTGATATGAAAAATCTGTCTCTTCTTTAATTTCTCTGACATCTCAGTGAATATGAAAACATGTCTGAACTCTCCCACATTGGCACTGGGGACACGAGTAAAAATAAATCAGGGATTTAAATCAAGGATCTCAAGCTGAGACATGAAAACCGATATTCTTGTACGTAGAAATTGGAGACAAGGGGGCATTTGTTGGGGAGGTGATAAGCAGAAGGTAGAAACTATGAAGTCTATTCTCAGCACCATTTCTAACATGTCCAAAGGAGGTTACTGGGACACTGACATCTACAGGCAAAGTTAAATGATTGTCTGTAAAAATGGACTGGGAAAAAAGTACTTGCTCTGTTGGCACAGGTGAAAAATCACTATCTCAGCCCTTGAAATCAATTTTGTTGACCAGCTTTAACAACAATGCCTTTTTTGTGAGCAAGATAAGAAAGTCACATTTCCTGAGCAATCTTGACACTTGCGTTGTTCTCAGGCTAGCACTTAAAGATGGGACTTTTAGTTCTTGTGACCAGAAAAGCTGAGATCATGAGTTTAATCAAGAAAGTCTATGGTCATCATTCCTCCAGTGGCTGGTACCCTGAGAGAACGTGTCCAGTGCAGGAAAGATGAGGATGTTCAGTTTCTTTAGCTCAGCTGATAATCTGCTAAGACAAAGGGAAGGTAACGTGAAGTAGTTCAACTAGGTGTTTGGGTCTGAGTTTAACAGAATGTGGCCTGGGGAGCCAGGCTGTGACTGGCATCCATTTGGTGAAGTTCATAAATCTGGGTTAGTCATGAGTAGTCTTAGTCCATTCAGGCTGCTATAATAGAATATCATAGACTGGGGAGCTTATAAACAACATACATTCATTTCTCACAGTATTGGAGGCTGGGAAGTCTAAGATCAAGGCAGATTTGGTGTCTAGGGAGGGCCTACTTCTTAGTTCCTAGACGGCAGTCTCCTTGCTCAGTCCTTGCTCAAATGTGGTGGAAGGGGTGAGGGAGCTCTCTGGGATCCCTTTTATAAGAGCACTAACCCCAGTCATGAGGGCCCTGCCTTCTTGCTCCAACCACCTTTACAAAGGCCCCACCTCCTACTACTGTCACCTTGGGCTTAGGATTTCAACCCGTGAATTTTGGGGAGATGCAAGCATTCAACTTATAGCACTGAGGTGGCTAATTAAGCATATACACTGAAGTGTGCCCTTTCATACCATTTGCTCTTAGAATGGCATAATAGAGATGAATATCTCAAGTATTAGAGTCCTTAACACAGACATAATTCCTTTCTTTGCCACTTCACTGCCTCCCACACTGCTTTGTTCTAACTCTCACTAAAAGATTTTAATTTCCAAGTTGTTTATCTATAGACTTGGATGGTGCCCCCCGGCATGCACCCCCTCAAGGCCTCTGAACTGCCTCCCTGCCAGTGTGGACTCTGGTTCGAGGGCTGTGAAATTGAGTCAAGTTGTTCTGTCTCGGTGCCCAAACTGCAAATGAGAAATCTTATAATTCAAATTGAAGTTCTCCTCTGTCACTCCCTGCGCCTCTTATCAAGCCTCATAATAGTGAAATAAAATAGTCACTAAATCAGAAAATAATCCACGGCAGTAAAGTAGCTTTTATTAGGCACCAAAGGCATTGGGTACAAATAAAATAATGAGAGAAGAAATTAATATTATTTCCTCTGAGCTTGTTGGAGAGAGTGGTGTGTGACACTTGACTGACTGTCACATCTTTCTTATTCTCTTCAGCATTGTTTATATCAGAGGCTCTGTCTATGCAATAGCTAGGTTGGGAATAGCCATGCAGTGGGGCAAGATAACTGGATCTAATTATTCAGAGTCCCCTGATAGAAGTGTCTGATTTCTATTTTAAGAGAATTCTGTTTTAAGAATTCCCAGGAATATGCCATTTAGAAACCACTGTATTCCAAAGAATGACACTGAGCCTCTTGGAGAAACATGTTTGTGCTTAGTTGTCCCCACTGTACTCCACTTTCTCTGGCCTTACAGCCATATGCTTTCTCCATTTTATTTTCTGATCATTTCAAACAAGCATTGCCTATCCTACACAGAGAAGAAAGAGTTTGGGGGTGGTTATTCTGACAAGACATTCAGGGATAGAGAAGCTCTTTTCCCCTGGCATTCATTTCTTGTGTGTTTCTTTTGAGTAATTAAACACAGAAAGGTCACCTAGCATCCTGGCAATAACAGGAAATGGAAGGGGGGAACATAAAGTAAAAGCAAGCAATCAATATGAGGAAGTCAACACTGTGTTTTTGTTTTTCTTCCAGTTTCTTTTAAAAGGGATTAGCTATTTATCGATTATTCATATGCCACCTACTTCCCCAAAGATTTTTGAGGCAGTCCAACTTGATAGCACCTCAGTAACACCTGCAAGTTCCTAGATTTAATTTCTTGGCAGAACAACAACAAGCTGATACAAAAATCTGATTTGAGTGCTTCTAAATTTCAGTGAAATAAAAAATTTGTCTCAGCTAAAAAACCTGTATTCACTCGTTCCAGTTCTCTGTTCCACCATCCAATCATGTTATTTTCATTTCAAGAAAGTATTTCCTTTCTTGCCGTGCTCAGATGCATGTGTTAAAGCAGCAGCAATTATAAGATTTGACTCTTTCAATTTCTTGCACCTTATTGGCCCAGCCCAGTGAGGAGTGCAATCTGTATCTCCACAGCCCTGGCATTTAGGGGGCCCAGTGTCAGAACGAACCCTCTTTCAATAGAGCAGCTTATCTAGAGAATGACCACTCTCTGGATCAGTTCTTCTCCTTGATATCATGATAGGAGTCATTTTGAAATTCTGAACTCTTTTCATTAAACTGGGTTGTTGCCATTCTGTGAAAATACCTTCAGCTTTCTCACTCCATGGTATTATTAATGCTATTCCTTTGGCCTGGACCTCTATTTAAACTCCCTGATACAATCCTCCTCATTCTTCATGGCTTTGCTGAAAGATGCTTGTCTCATCAAGCCTTGGGTATCGGTTATCAATTGTCACAATAAAGCTGCATAACAAATAACCGAGTTTTAATAACATACAGCAATGAACATTTTTTTTTTTTGCCTACAAGGTAACTGCATGGTTCTTATGGTCTCAGTTGTTTTCACGTGTGGATCTGAAGACAACTGTGTGATGGCAGGAAGGTCTCCTGATCTTGGCTTGGCTCTCTCACATGCAAGGGGTTGGTTGGCTGTGAGGTGGCCTAGGATGGCCTTAGCTGGGACCACTATGCTTTCTTTTACATGATCTCTCATCCTCTAGCAGGTTAAGTTAGGATTGGTCTCATGGTGGAGACAGGTTTGTGAAAGAAGGGGGAAATGGCAAGGCCATTTCCTTGAGGCTTAGGCTGACAGCTGGCACACCACCACTTCTGCTGCATTCTGTGGCCCAAAGCAAGTCACAAGGCCAACTCAAGGCTTAGGGAACTTGACTCTATCCCCCTATGGGAGAAACTGTAAAGTTACGTCACAAAGGGTGTGGAGAAAAGAATAAAAACTTGGAAAAATTTTTGCAATCATTCTACCACAACTTTCATGATTACCTGTCTGGAGTAGTTTCCCATTGTGCTTTATTTTTACTTTTTTGAAAGAAATTTAAAAATAGGATATCATTTGGGCACTTGTTTTATCTCCATCTATGACTCCTTTAAAATCAGAGGCTGTGATTCATTTATTGTTTGGTCCTCAAGTTGCTTAATGCAGTAAAACAGGCATATGTCAGATTCGAAACATTCTAAAAATAAGGCAAAATGAAAACATAAGCACATAGAATTTTAAATCTGGAGTAACTTCAAAAGTTTATCTAGCGCATTACCCTGTGTTGCAGTAAGTAAGCCACCCAAAATGAAAGGACAACAAAAAAAAATTACCTCAAAATGCAAAGAAGGTCCTTCCCTAATCAATGCTGATTGCAAAGCAAACACTATTCATGCACCCTAACACTCAAACTTTAATTTTTAAATTTCGTAGCAGACAGAGAAAAGCCACTTTCCTCCCTTCATCTTAGCCTTCACTGTCTGCCTTCCTCTTCTCACTGTGATTCAGCTACACACTTCATCGGTGACAATGACATCTGCTCAGCGTTCAAAGATTGGAACAGTGCCTGAGCACCAAGAATAGTGCTTTGCTCAGTAACTGCTTGTTGAGAACAGAGATACAGGAGGGAATTCCTTCCACCTTAGTGACTCGTGATCCTGTCTAATAAAGGATTTTCCTGGAGGGCCACCACGTGATCCTGCAGAGTATTTTGGCTTCTCTGATGTCTTTTCTCATCTCCCTTCCATCCATGGCTCCCCAAGGAGTCAGTGCACCTCAGAACTTCAGAGCAGGCTGAGGCCCCATCTGCTCAGCAGCTTCCATCCAGCCTTTTGGCCAGAGCTATATTTTAAGACAACAAAGCCAGTCCAGTCTAAGGAGCGAATTCTGCTCTGAAACAGGAAGGGAAGATTGGGTTCTGTATTGATTTATTCATGTTGAGAGCTCTCCACTTGACTGAATGAAATTCAATTAATATTTTAGGTTTTTAATGAAACTTGTTCTCACAGTGGCTTTTCTTGTCACCATTTATTTGAGTCCTGCATTTCTAGAACCTTTGTAATCAGTATATGCCCACATGGTTCTCCAGATTTGGTTTAATTCCCCTGTCAAATCACCGAGAAAGAAGAAGCTGATTTTTTTTTTCACTTGGAAAACAGTTTTTAAGGAAAGACATATTTAGCCTATAATCCTGTGCCTTTTATTGTTAGTTATAGTCTAGTATGTTCTTAACCTCAGATTATAATACAATGTGTCTTTCAGATTCATCCTGATTCATTTTCTTTGAACCATTCATTTATCATGCTACGACGATGGCTTTGTGACTTTAGGACAATCTGATCTCTAGTTCCTTGTAGTCATTTAACCTCAATTTCCAGTGTTTCCCTATCAACAGAGGTAGTCTAACTGATAGCCCTGCCAGCCTTCTTGCTTCTCAGGATGGTCAACTCTTCTTTATGACTGTCAAGATTCTGTCTTTCCTGAATTTGAGCCTTCCTTGAAAGTCTTTTTTATCAGAAGGGCATAGCTTTCTATTTTGCCTTTACAAAAAGGAAAAAAAAATCTCTGTCTACAAAATCATTTATTTTCTACTCCGTAGTCAGAGTCTATTTGAAAATTCATGAAGTACTCTCTGAAGAGTGGCTAGAAATGGGTACAAGACCTACAGATTTATAGCCTGCTTCAGCAAGACAGATTGGGTTTCACATAATCCTTTTGAATAAAAGAGATCAAACCCCAACTCTACTTCAGGCAAAACGGAGAGGGACAGTTGAATGCAGGGACCTGATCATCATCAGGTATCTGCCCCTCCCAGATAAATGTAAATACATAGAATAGGCTGAACTCAGTACAGATGAAGCAGGAAGAAGCTTTGTTCTTCTTCATCACTCTCTTGCAAACCCACTCCATTGACAGTTATCCCCTCTGGTCAAATCTTCTGCAGGATCCAGAGCTTTCGCAATTCCTTTCAGGTAATAAAATGTCCAGCTCAACCTAATAACAAAACTCTAAACTTTCATCCAAATTAAAATGTTTCCCCATCTCCAGCTGAAACGTGTAGAAAGGCAGGGAGGGCATGCAGTTCTTTTTGTCTTCCTCTTCCCCCTCCTCCCCCTTGATAGGACTGAGCCCAAGGCATAAAGAGTGTAACAGGAAAAAGTGCACCATGCCCTTGTTACCTGGGGTTTGTATTTTCTGAGTGTGGCCAATGCGAACGTACTGGTTCTTTTGCTTGTAGGACATGTCTGTGGTTTCCTCAGGTACTTTTCCCATCAGGCCTCTGACTGCAACTCCCCGAAGTGCTGTCTCCCACTGGACATTGACAGCACCCCATCAACACAAGGCTTTCAGGAGTCCAGGCCGCACAGTCCACTCCTGAGCAGAGACAGGAAGTGGGGTAAGGAGTTGATGGAGCCAGGGGCACATGGCATGTGGTCTAACCCTTTCCTCGCTTTCAGACCATGCTCCTGGAACCCAACCTCCTGCCCAGTGTCCCCGAACCTGCTTCTAAGGCTTGAGCAAGCCTCTCCCTTTGTCCCTCCTCCCAAAGGCAGATTGCTTCTGGTGTTCATTCTCCTGATCCAGCGGGTGGCTGTTTGTGGGCATGGAATGGAGCTTGGACATGCAGTGGTGGTAGCTACAAGTGTGCCTACAAGGCTATCATAATGAGGGATGGAATCGGGTCAGGGAGGAGAGGAGAAGAACTACATGACCCTTCTTCATGGCCAAGAGACCAAAAATGAAGAGCTTGGGCTCTCTGCACATCACTTTCTAGTATAGGATTCAGTGATGACTGAAGATTCTAAATGCAAACCTAGACTTCAAGATACTGATGAAGGCATGTTTGTCAAGATAAGGGGATGGAACCCATTTTACTTATGTTAATTAGCTTGATGTATAAATTTTTTTTTATTTTTTATTTTTATAGAGATGAGATCTCACCATATTGCCCAGGCTGGTCTTGAACTCCTGGGCTCAGGCAATCTTCCTGCCTTGGCCTCCCAAAGTGCTGGGATTACAGGCATGAGCCACTGTGTCAGGCCCAATTTTTAATGTTTAGAGTTATGTACTGTGGGCCTCAAGGCCTCAAAATTGTTAGGGGCAGGTAGCATACAGAGCCTGTCTGTTGGGTTATGCCGCCCTACAGTATTTATCTGTGTAGTTCCTGCAAGATGACCTAGTCTGGCTCCTTTCTCTAGAGTCCTTATCTGGCCCACAAGAAATATTCATTTGCCCACCTTTGGTGGAGACACATCCATCTCCTATGCAGGCCTCTTCTCTCTTTCTTCTGCCCCCTTAGGCTGATGGAGCCACAGTTTCTTGCATTCAGATTTTTTTTAGGTGTAGATTAGGTGCTATCCTCTTCATCTCTCAAATTCCAGAGGACATATATCAAACTTTCTGAGTGGGTCCTTTCAAGTCCTTCTCACTTGGCTGGAAAAGAGGGGGATGCACCTCTGTCCTCAGAGGGGAGGTTATGAAGGAATATATGGCACATAAACTGTCTCTCAAAATATCTGCACTAGCACTTTTATAGCTTCATTGAAGCATAATTAATGTACAAAACAACTGCACATACTTAAGATGTATAATTTGATGGATTTATCATATACAAACACGCATGACTAAAACTACAATCACGATAATGACATATCCATGACCCCAAAGGTCTTCTCATGCCACTCTGTGCTCCATGCCTCCCTGACCCCTGTCCTCAGGCAACCACTGATCTGCTTCCTCACTTTATGTTTCCTAGATTTTTGTGTAAATGGAATCAGTCTGGTTTGGTTTTCTGTTTTTGGGGGGTGGGAGGGTTGGCTTGTCTTCTTTCATTTAAAATAATTATTTTGAGATTCATCCAGGTTATTGTGTGTTTGGAAAGTTTGTCCCTTTCTACTGCTGAGTAGTATTCCATTGTATGGGTGTACCATACTTACATTTAGGTTGCTTCCAGGTTGGGGTTATTACATCAAAAGCTGCTATCAGAATTCACATACAAGTCTTTGTGTGAACATATGCTTTCATTTCTTCTGGATAAATACCTACAGATGGAATGGTTGGGTTGTATGATGCCTATATAGTTAACATCTTAAGAAATTGCTGAACTGTTTTCCAAAGTGGTCGCGCTGTTTCACATCCCTTCCAGTGTTTAGGAGTCCCAGATGCTGCACATCCTCACCAGCACTTTAACTTGAGCTGCTCTAGTGGGTGTGTAGTCATGGCTCATTGAGGCACTACAACTTTTGGAACCCTCAATGCATTATTCGCCTTCTTCCCTATACAACTTATATTTAGCAAAGCGTTTTTTAAATCTCCTGAGCTTAGGAGCTCAATAAAATGGGGTTGGAGGAGGGTCTCTGACATCTGTTTTATTAAAATTGAGCCTTGGGGTCTCCAGTGAAACTTAGAGAAATAGGGCAAGTAAGCCCTCACATCCTACTGACCTTGCTGAGAATGTACAATGTAATACACTGGGGTGGGCATATGGACTCATTTACCCATACTAGCTGATAAGGTTTGGCTCTGTGTCCCCACCCAAACCTCATCTCGAATTGTAATCCCCATAATTCCCATGTGTCAAGGGAGGGACGTGATGGGAGCTAATTGGATTATGGGGGTGGTTTCCCTCATGCTGTTCTTGTGATAGTGAGTTCTCACGAGATCTGATGGTTTTATGTGTTTGACAGTTCCTCCTTTACATGTTCTCTTTCTCTTGCTTGCTGCCATGTAAGACATGCCTGCTTCCCCTTCTGCCATGATTGTAAGCCTCCTGGGGCCTCCCCAGCCATATGGAACTCTAAGTCAATTAAACCTCTTTCCTTTTTAAATTACCCAGTCTCAGGTAGTTCCTTATAGCAGTGTGAAAATGAACTAATACACCAGCTTTCTCTGCCAACCTGGAACCCTGATTATCACCAGCAACTATTCTCATTTTCCCAGATTCTCCAACAAGAAGAGGCTTTATTCCCTTAGCTCTAATCTGAAAACATTCAAGGCAGGACTGTGATTGCCCTTGTTTAGGTCACATTCCCATCCTTGATGTCTTAGCTTGGTTCTCCCCGAAAGCAGATTACGATATAAGGGTTTGAATGCAGGTCGTTAATTTGGGAGCATTGTCCCAGGAAGCACTGTGAAGCAGTGGAGCAGTGAGGCAGGAAGAGGATCAGTACAGAATTTGGTAACGACATTGGCATCCACAGCTCAACCATGCTGAGGACCCTCTGAGTTTGTGAGAAGCACATCTCAGAATTGCCCCCAGTGGAGGGTGTGGACACTGGGCTATTAAGCCATCATCTTCCGTTCTCGCTGGTTGGACGTTCCTTCCAGGGACACTACCTCTCAAGCATTCTGCTGCCTGAGCACTCTGGCTGGACTTGTTCTCCAGCCAGACTCTTGCTTAGGCAGGGCTACAGTGGGCAGTCAGCATGAAGGGCAACTGTCTGCAGGAGTCTTTGGGGTAGACTGAGCAGTTGCAGGTGGGCTACCATTAGCGCTGCTACATCTGGATATCCCAGTAATGTGACTTCCAACCTAAGCTAGGACCGGGAGGGGGAAAGAGACCAGGGAAATGCATTTCACAGAAGAATGTGTAGGAGTTGTTCTGGGTACGTTCATTGGCATGTGCCAGGAGTTTTACAGGAACAACTTATGGTGGTAAATTGCTGACTAAAATCTTTGCAAGTTTGTTTCAAAATGTTTTAAAATGAAATCTTAAAAAGTAGCCTTAATGTAACTTTTTACTCCATAATTATTTATTCCTGGTACTCTCCCAGAGATCTCACCGCATAATAGAGACTCTTCCATTTTTTCATTGTTTGCCTTTATCCTTTGGGGAAAACTTTCACCATTCAGATAGTGAAAAAACTTATTGAGCAACTGCTGTGTGACTGGCTCTTGTATCAGGTACTAAGAATGCTAAGACGAATGCCCTCAGGCTGTGGAGGTAAATTCTGTGTGTCTTCCCACCAGTAGGATCAGAAGACCGAGGTTCCGGAATAAGAATGTCAGATGAGGCTTTCCCTCTTTCTTCTTACTTCCTCTGATTCCAGAGTGTTTTGAGCACAGCATGTTCATCTCTTTACAGAGTAAGAACAGCTTCTTGTGTTTAGGGTGCAATTTTAAAGAGAAATGTCGCTACTTTTTCCCTGCCAATTTTGAACACTAGACTATGGTTTCTCCAAATTTGATGCTTTATCACATTCCAGGTAGTATAATCTTTATATTATCAACATGTGCACTCCCTTGCTTTTTCTAGCGGTGCCTTTTCTTTCTTCCTGGAATTTATATTTCTGTCCCCCATCTGCCAGCCTTTCCCATAAACTCTCAGGCACAGAATTTATTTCAATTTTCTGTAATCTCACTTTCTAACACCAGTAAATAATCCACCTATCTCTGTGAGGCCCTGCTGACCTTTTGCTTCTTATCAACTTGATATATTTTTACTTTTTGTCTTTCGTTTTTACATA
Organism: Nomascus leucogenys; assembly: GCF_006542625.1. Taxonomy (NCBI): domain Eukaryota; kingdom Metazoa; phylum Chordata; class Mammalia; order Primates; family Hylobatidae; genus Nomascus; species Nomascus leucogenys. Next base: position 53,557,750 of record NC_044386.1, read on the forward strand.
TTTTCACTTTGGTTCTCTGATCTGGCCTCCTTTCCCCCAGTTTTGCATCCTGGCTATCTGGTAGTGGCTTCTCAGCCCCTACCTTGTCCTTCTTTTCCTTTGCAGGGATCCCCAGCTGCAAGCTCTTTCACTACCCGCTGACGTGTCCTCTGTGCTCCTGCTTTTCTCATCAGGGCTGCTGTCTGCTTAGCGGCTTGGGTTGCAGCTTCTCTTGGACCCTTGTTCGTTGGCCTGCTGTGCCCTTCTCCTCTTGCTTCCCTGGCCTGTACTCACTGAATTCCTTCTTTTATCTGACTCTTCCAAATGGGGAATTTGCAGAAATTGGAAAGCATCTTTATCCAGCCAGCACCACCATTAGTGCCCATCACCCACTTATTGCAGTGGAACAGTGGAAGTTCACAAGAGAGTTGATTTTGTTGGGTGATACTGTGAGAAATGCTCATGATGCCTTAAGGCCTCTCTTCTGGCACAGCGTCCCCCTCTGCTCCACTGGACCCTCCCTCCTCTAGTGGCTGCTGTGAACCTATTGTGCTGTGCTAATAGATTTGTTTAATATTTTATTTTGACAGTTCCAAATTACAGAGAAGTTGCAAGAAGAGTACAAAAACCTCCCATATGCTCTTCTTCCTTAGTCTTCCCTGGCCTCCATGACCCTGACATTTTTGAAGATTGTAGTCTAGTCATTTTGCTGAATGTTCTTCAATTTAAGTTTTCCAAAGTTTCCTCATGATTAGACATCAATGATATATTTTATGGAGGGAATACCATGAACGCTGTGTTCTTTGCAATGCATTCTTTCAAGTGGCACACAATGTCTGTCAGGTTACTGATGGTGTTAACATTGATCACTTGTTTGAAATGGTGCCTGCCAGATTTCTTCACTGTGAAATTATTCTTTGTTATTAATAAATATAACATGGGTTGTACTTTGACACAATATAAAATTCCATTCCTCATTTAGCTTTTACCCATGATTCTTTGTTTTTTTTTCTCTATTTCCCAGCCAAGGTTTTCTATTGTTTTTTAAGTTCTGGGGTATGTGTGCAGGATGTGCGGGTTTGTTACAAGGGTAAACGTTTGCCATGGCGGCTTCTTGCACCTATCAACCCATCACCTAAGTATTAAGCCCAGCATGCATTAGCTATTTTTCCTGATGTTCTCCCTTTCCCCGCCCCTTCCCAACAGGCCCCAGTGTGTGTTGTTCCCCTCCCTATGTCCATGTGTTCTCATTGTTCAGGCCCCACTTATGAGTGAGAACATGAAGTGTTTGGTTTCCTTTCCTGCATTAGTTTGCTGAGGATAATGGCTTCCAGCTCCATCCATGTCCCTAAAAAGGGCATGATATTGTTTCTTTTTATGGCTGCTTAATATTCCATGGTGTGTATGCACCACATTTTCTTTATCCAGTCTATCATTGATGGGCATTTGGGTTGATTCTATGTCTTTGCTATTGTGAAGAGTGCTGCAATGAACATACATGCTCATGAATCTTTATAATAGAATAATTTATATTCCTTTGGGTATATGCCTAGTAATGTGATTGCTGGGTCAAATGGTATTTCTGCTCCTAGGTCTTTGAGGAATCACCAGACTGTCTTCCACAATGGTTGAACTAATTTACGTTCCCACCAATAGCGTAAAGGCATTTCTGTCTCTCCACAGCCTCGCCAGCATTTGTGATTTTTTGACTTTTTAATAATCACCATTCTGACTGGTGTGAGATGGTATCTCACTGTGGTTTTGATTTGCATTTCTCTAATGATCAGTGATGTTGAGTTTTTTCATATGTTTGTTGGCTGTACAAATGTCTCCCTTGGAGAAGTGTCTGCTGATGTCCTTTGCCCACTTTTTAATGGGGTTGTTTGTTTTCTTCTTGTAAATTTTTTAAGTGCTTTGTAAACTCTAAATATTAGACCTTTGTCAGATGGATATGTTGCAAAAATTTTCTCCCATTCTGTAGGTTGTCTGTTTGTTCTGATGATAGTTTCTTTTGCTCTGCAGAAGCTGTTTAGTTTAATTAGACCCCATTTGTCAATTTTTGCTTCTGTTGCCATTGTTTTTGATGCTGTTTTCATGGAATCTTTGCCTGTGCCTATGTCCTGAACAGTATTGCCTAGATTTTCTTCTAAGGTTTTTATAGTTCTGAGTTTTACGTTTAAGTCTTTAATCCATCTTGAGTTAATGTTTCTGTAAGGTATAAGGAATTGGTCCAGTTTCAATTTTCTGCATATTGTTAGACAGTTTTCTCAGCACCATTTGCTAAATAGGGAATGTTTTCCCCATTGCTTGTTTTTGTCAGGTTTGTCAAAGAGCAGATGGTTATAGATGTGAGGGCTTATTTCTGAGTTGTCCTGTTCCATTTGTCTATATGTCTGTTTCTGTACCAATACCATGCTGTTTTGGTTACTGTAGCCTTGTGGTGTAGTTTGAAGTCATTAACCACGTGTTTTTGCATCCATCAATATGTTTCTTGTCCAAATTAATGATTATTGTGATGGTTGCTAAATGATTGTTTTCCAATACTGTCATTCCTTCTACATTTATTAGCTGGCTTCCCGTCATAAGGAAGAATTTTCCCTTTTCACTGATGAATTTATTCTTTACTTTATTTATATCAGTCTAGACTCTTGGCTTTCTAGTTAATTCAATGGGTTATAAGCAATTCTTATTATTTATTTTGATGCTCAAGTTGCCCAAGTTCGGCCAATAAAAGACCCTATGTATGTGAACTCTGGGCATTTCCTCATCATTCTTTGACCATTTCCTTACTTTCTGTCCCAAAAAGGTGTTCCAGACTCACTTTCAGACACACCCTGTTCTTCCCCTGACACCAGAGGATCAGTTGTGTGTGTGTGTATGCATGTGTGTGTGTGTGTCTATGTAGATAATATTCATTCTATACTTTTCAACTACATTGAAAATCATGAATTTTCACTGCTACTTCCAATTCCAATCCAATACCATGGGGTCTATTTTAGCTTTTCTCCTTTTCATGTTTGTACTTCTCTTCCTTGACAGTGAGAAAGCTGTAACCCAGTGCTCCCAATACCCCAGTCTCCCGGTATGTAATCAATCTCTTGACCCCACCTGGCTGCCCCCCTCCTTGCTTACAAACCCAACCCCTACTTGAGCCTGCTTACTTCAGATCACCCACATAATTGGGTCTGCCTTAATGGCTTTTTGGTACAGGAAGGAAGGAAACCAATTTACATTTTTAAAGAAGAGAAGAGGAAGAGAAAGCAAAAAAGTAATGCTTAGGAGATTTTTTCCAAACCACATTTGTTATTTCCATCTCTTTTTGAGTTTACACAATTACTTCTGTATCATAAAGTTATTCTAGATAATTAAAACGTATATCTTTGACTATTCTGCTCTGATATTTTAATTTTTTGTACAGAATATGGACTGTTTATACAAGTAGTCACTATTCAATTATCTTTGGATGTGAATAGAAATATCAGATACACATTTTAGTGCTTTGAAGAAAATAAATTCTGTTTTGATCAAAATGGGTTAGGTTAGACTTTACAAACATCCCTGAAATCTCAGTGTCTTAACCCAGTGGAGCTTATTTTTTGTTCATGCTATATTATTGCCCAAAGCAGGTGATTAGATGGGGTTCTCAAAGGCCTGGGCTTATGGAGGCTTCATTCTAGATGTGTTCCCACGATGACCATAGTTGTAGAAAGAGACTGTCACTAATTGTATGCCAGCTTTTAAAGTTTCTACTAGAAAGTAAAAGACATTATTTGTGCTGATATTTCATTGGCCAAGGCAAGTCACATGACCACACTTCCCAGGAAGTGGAAAAGTATATTCCTACCATGTGTCTTGAGGAGGAAGCTCTGAAGTAGTTGGAGAAGAGTACTGACTCTCAGAGTGCTTTGGCAAGGGACACCAAGGCTCTGAATTTGGCTCTCACTTTTAGTACTAGTCTTATCTTGTAACATTTCTATTTCTTTCCCTGCAAGACAGGAAAAGCTAGCTCATGAGATTATAAAGAAAAAATAGTACAAGTGTTTCATATAATGCAAAATACTATAGGAAGATGAGAGCATCATGACTCATTTCTAATAGTCATGTCACCAAATGGCAGATAAACTTCCTGGGAGCTGTGTTCATTTCCCCAGTGGATTCCATATTCCAAGTGGTGATAAAGATAACCTTTTCCAGTTATAATAGTAATAGATGCTCAATGTTGATAATTTTCCCAATACAAAAGTATATATATAAATAAGAAAATACAAAGATCCATTATCCTAAAATAGAACAATATTTACCTTTTGATATACATACTTGGCAGTCGTTTTCTAATTTAAGTAGCTGAAATTATATGTAATATTTTTCTAAATTTTTACTTAACCTTCAACTTTTAATGTTTTCTCATATAATTGCAAATTCTTTTTAATATTATTTTTAAAGGCCACATAATATTTTATAACCAATTAATCATTTACCTATCATTGGCCACTTAAGTTGTTTCCATATACATGATATTCATGATTGTTTTACTCTGCTTACAATGAGAGAAGAATGCCTTGCGTCTACACTGTACCAGTCCTGGACCTCAGATTCATTTCTTTCCTTCCTCCGCTCTTCTCCACATTATAGTACTCAGGGTCAGTTGGCTTCTGGCTGAATTCACCTAGTGGAAGACACTAACAGGAAAATTGCAGAATGGGGAAAGGAGGAAGTCCAAAAGTCCGTTTCTCCCCTCCCACTCTGCCGTGGATGGCTTCTTTGGCAGTAGCTATGCCTCCCTCTTGGTTACATCCCTCACCAGACAGGCCCTTCATGGTTCCAGAACCCCACCTCCCAATAAAATCCAAACCTTTGGTTCCGGTAACACCCCCTGCTACTTTGTCCCTTTAGCCTAGGCATGATAGTGGCTTCCTGCTGTTGCTAATCTCTGGGTTTCTCATCATCTTCTGGTTGGTGCTCAGCTCCTTTATCACTTGGGTTATCACCTCCCTGCATTAAATTCTGTCTGTTGGAAATGCTTGAAGAAGTTGATGTTTTCCTGGCTAGACTCTCATTTATTCTCACATTGGGCCACTGTAGCTTCTATCAGCATTTCCTTTCTCCTCAAGCCAACATGAGCTTGCCTTTATCAGAGAAACTTAGTTCAAGAAACAGAACCCCATTAAAACTTTTCAAACAGAAATGTAAAAAAGATGCAGTCATTAAAAAGATAAAAGAGCAGCACGCATTACCAATAGGCAAGAAGTACGACTAGGAAGCATGAGAGTTAGACTAGAAAGTTCCTCCCCTTCATCTTTTCTCTCTGCAGAAGAGAGTAAATATGACAGAAAGCAGTACCCTCAGCCCCAGTCCTACATAACTTCTCAAACCCTGTGGCCAAGATGAGCTACCTAGATCTCCATTTTCCTGTTATCAAGCTCTGTTTGTTTCAGGTGTCTAAGCTCCACGTAATCAGCTGTAAACAGGAGTGGGGTGTGGATGAGGTCCAGACTCTGCAGCTTGCTGAGCTGGAGAGGGTGGGGCAGCTTCTCTGAGAAAGAGCACGTGGTGGGTGGGGGCACCTTGATGAGCAGGTCCCCTACAAGCCTATTATTTAGGGATCCTAAAAATATATGGACTCCTCGTTTCTAAAAATTTGACACACTAGTGTGAAAGAAATGTCTTAATACAGGACACATAAAACTGTGGGATACATTCTAAAACAACAACAACAGCTTTTTAGTTCATGGCTGAGCAGATAGTAGACTTAGCAAAACCACTGGGGCCTGAAATGAAGAAAAGTTTCCTCTATGAACGGAGGGAAGTGGGGACACGGGATCAAGGGATGAATATCAAGTATTGGCACTGGGGAAGTTTTATTATACAGTTGTTCCTTGGTATTCCATGAAGGATTCATTCCTTGTGGATACCAAAATGCCCCATGCTCAAGTCCCTTATATAAAATGGCACAGTATTTGTGTAACCTATGCACATCCTCCCATACACTTTAAATCATCTCTAGATTACCTATAATACCTAATACAATGTAAATGCTATGAAAATAGTTCTTGTACTATTTTTAAATTTGCGTTATTTTAAATTTTGTATCGTTAATTTTAATTGTTTTTTAAAATATTTGTAATCTGTGGATTGCAGAATCTGCAGGCAGATGCTGAACCCATGAATACAGAGGGACAACTATGTAAGCTCGTTAGTGAGTATAAGTGGATTCATTTTATTATGATGATTTAAACTAAGTTAAATATAAATATATGTATATATATATGTGCACATATAGTATATTTCATGAAATAACTTTAATATATTTAAACTGGAAATGCTTCTAAATCTGTCTATAATTGGTCAAAGCTTAGTTTTGAAAGAATACACGTTTTTCAAAATGTGTTCCCTGCTCCCTATTTCTGTTATTGCTGCTACAGAGAACCATATGCAGCTGTAAATCTCCAGGCCTTCTCCCCTCTAACATGAAAATTCGTTGCAGAATGATTGCTATGAAATGCCTCTTTTTCTTTACTACCATGGTAGGAGATTACTATAAATTATCTTTTTGATGAAAAGAAAGTAATGTATGAGACTCTTCCTTATTACTCAAAGGTGTTTAAGCCCATGGTCCTTTCTTGTGGCTTAACATCAGCATGTACATTGCCACAGCAGGGGTGGATGATACATATCCACTTACCTTCTCACTGGCGTTTGTGGTTTAATGTTCAATTCCTACTCCAGGGGAACTTACTAGTAGAAGATACATCCATGGGTCCCAAGGCTTCCCGAGTCGTTCCCTGTCGGTCCCTACTCTGCTCCCTTTGTCTGTACTGTCAGTGTCTATCCTCTTGCCCCAGCCTATGAGGTCCTCCAGTTTCCCAAACAGTTTCCTTTTAGCATTTTCAGGTGATAGTTGCCTCTTCATCATATCAATAATTGGAATATCAGCAGACCCTCTACTCTTAAACTAATTTACCAGGACAGTGGGTTCATCATTTTCAGCGTTGAATTTTTTGGCTTTCACATCACTCTGATCTGCACTTCTGTGTATATGAACCATAGTTGGAAGTCAGATCTGGCTCTGAGGTCAGTCATGGTCACTGTTGCTCCAATTTGGGTGGCCAAGTGTCTCTCAAAACATGGCATCTTTCTAGTGTTCCTGGGAACAACCGTTCCCTAAGGGTTGATCTTTGGCCACATGTTTTCATGTGGCATTTGCAATGGTGTTCTGGAGGGGCTCATAATAGCTAATGAGAGCCCATTGTCAAATATTCAGGAATTTTGTGACCCAGTTTTTAAATCACAGTTTAAAATCAGTCATTGTGGGAGTAGGCACACCATGGAAATTAACAAATACTATAAATCAGGGCTTCCCCTGCCCAATCTGGAATCAGTTTACCAGCACACCACTGCATTTGGATAACTAAAATAAAAATAATACAAATAAAGAGATATTTTTAAAAACCTAGGTAATCTGGCAATTTTTATTATTGAGAACACTTTTTAAATGTTTTTATTTTAAGATTGAGCCGAAAAACCACTCAAACAGGTAAGTGAAGATTGCCTAGAGGAAATGAAAAAATGCTACATATAAAATAAAAAGGTTGATAAACTAGCCTTTGTCAAAACTAAAAACTTCTCATTAAAAAGTACTGTTAAGAAAATAAACAGGTAAGCCACAGACTGGAGAGCATAGTAGTACTTTATCTAGAATGTGTAAAGATATCTATAAATAACCAAAGAATAAAAAGATAACAGCTCAATAATGAAATGGAAAAAATATTTGCATAGAGATTTCTCAAAACAAAATATGCAAATGGCCAATAATCACATGGAAATAGGATCAACATCATCATAAGGGAAATAAAATTAAGCCTGTCATTGTGTTAGTCCATTTTGTGTTGCTGTAAAAGAATATCTGAGGCTAGCCAGGTAATTTATAAAGAAAAGGGGTTTATTTTGGCTCACAGTTCTGCAGACTGTACAAGAAGCATGGTGCCGGCCTCTCCTTCTAGTGAGGTCTCAGGAAGCTTACAATCATGGTGGATGGTGAAGGTGGTGCAGGCGTATCACATGGTGAGAGAGAGAGCAAGAAAGAGAGGGAGGAGGAGATGCCAAACTCTTTTAACCAGCCAGCTCTCACGTTAGCTAATAGAGTTAGAACTCATTCTTTACTGCAAGTAGGGCACCAAGCCATTCATGAGGGATCTGCCCCCGTGACCAAGACACCTCCACTAAGCCTCACCTGCAACACCAGGGATCATATTTCAACATGAAATTTGGAGGGGACCAACATCCAAACTACATCAACAACAAAATGTCATTTCACATCTACTAGAATGGCTAACAACAAAGAAGGCATCAAGGATGTGGAACAACCAGAGCTCTCATATTGTGCTGGTAGAAATGAAAAACGTTGTGAGTACTTTGGAAAACTGTTTGGTAGTTCCTTTTAATGTCAAACATACATCTACTCTTTGATCTTGCAATTCTACTCCTACCCAAGGCAAATGAAAACATACCTACAAAAAGACTTGCGTAAAAATATTTATAGCAGCTTTTAATCACAATAGTTCCAAACTGGAAACTCCCCAAATGTCCATCAACAGTAGGATGAATATACACATTGTGTTACATGTATATAATGGACTACGACTCAGCAATAAAAATGAACAAATCACTGAGGCATACACCAACATGAATGAATATTAAAAACCTGTTAGGCAAAGGAATCAGACACCAAAGACTACATACAGCATGCTCCTGTTTATATGAAGTTCAGCAACAGACCAAACTAATCTTTGAAATGAGAACAGTGGTGACTTTGCAGGGGATGGATTTGGTTAGGAGTAACTGGAAAGGAACATAAGGCCACTTTCTGGGATGATGGAGATATTCTATGTCTTGATTAGGGTAATGGTTTCACGGGTGAATACATTTTTCTAAGCTCATTATCTATATGTAAATTTAATTCAGTAATAATAAATTTTAAAAATAGAAATAAGTGCCGCCCCCCCGCAAAAAAATAGCAACTTAAAGAAGCAAAATGAAGTATTTAATCAAGTCTCAGGACAATGAGGAAGTAACATTTTATGTGGTTTAATGATAATATCATACAGAGTGTTAGACTGTAAGACAAAAAGAACAGATAGCAGAAAGCAACAACCTTGTACTATTATACATTTAGCATGATATTATGTTCAAGCTCTCCACCAATCATTTTATTTTATATTAATGATTCCCCAGGAGAAGTAGTTTCACTTCTGGCTTTTTAAAAGTAGTTTGGCCTGTTTACTCATATTAGTAGAAACAATAAATTCGATAAATCATCACAGCCTCCCACGCTTCTTGGCTGGCATAAAGCTGCTGACTGACGGTGTAGCCGCCAGGCTCTGTAGGACCTGCACCTCCAGGCTTGCTAATTGCTACACAGCCAGGCAGATTTGAAGAGAAGATTATAGGAGAGGAGGCAGGGAGATGAGGATGTGTGCCAGGAATTACGGAAGACAGTAGGGGCAGCCGAATCAGCATTTCTGAAACTAGGTGTGGTTTGTCTACCCTGGTGTGCACATGGGCACCACTGTACTCACAGAACATGGTTTCTGTGTTTCTCATGAATATGAGCAGTGTCCGTGGCCATTTGACACAGTTTTCCCAAGTCCCAGACTCCTGGGTTAGCTTTGGCTTAACTATTAAAGTAGGATAGCTTCAGCTCATTCCTCATTTTGATGACCACACTTTAACTGTTTTTGGGGGATATTTCTGAGAATTCCTAGATGGTCCCCATGTGTCCAGGTGTCACCTGACAGCATTCTCCCAACCTGGCTCCCTTTCTCGGTCCTCTGTGGCCTCTGGGTCCCTGTGACCTGCAGTGTGAGCACAGTGTACCCAAAGCAGCCTCGTCACCAGGTGGATCCTAAACTTAATGGCTCTTCAAGCTCTTTTAAAGGCATGAGGAAAGCTGGAGAGTGATTGTAGCATTTGTTGTCTTAGTCTGTTCTGGCTGCTGTAAGAAAAATACCATAAACTGAGGGGCTTATAAGCAACAGATGTTTACCTTTCACAATCCTGGAGGCTGGAACATTCAAGATCAAGGCGGATTTGGTGTCTGGGGAGGACCCACTTCCTAGTTCATAGACGGCCATCTTCTTGCTGAGACCTCACATGGTGGAAGGGGTAAGGGAGCTTTCTGGGGTCTGTTTTATAAGGGCACTAACTCTATTCATCAGGGCTCTGCCCCGTGATTTAATCACCTCCCCAAAGGTACCACCTCCCAATACCATCCCAGCAGGGTTGGGATTTCAACACATGAATTTGGGGGAACACACATTCAAACCACAGCAGTTGTGCAACGTCACAGTTGCTGAGCTCTCAGTATTATTGGCAGATCCCCATCATCCTGTCCTGAGAGCTCCTTCCTTGGGCCCTGGCTTCCTCATCTTATTGCTGGGCCCTGTGCTTTCCTTACTGAATCTCCTTTCCACTCTTCTCTTCCCCACCCTGTTACTGAGACTGGAACAGAGGAAATGAAAACCTCATTTCACATGACAGCAAGCTCTTGTCATTATTATTCCCTTACTGTGCACAGTAATTTAGGTTCTCTTGTCTTGAGAACCCCATTCCTGGCCACGCCCTTGCCTCTGTAACCGGGAATCCTTTAAATAAAAGTGTCCTGCCCTCACTCTTAATCTTTGCACACATAGATACCCTACTCATTATACTCAAAAAGCCGCCTTCAGTTTCATAAAATAGTATTTTTGGCTTCCTTTAATTCATTTTTTATGAACTTTGACTTTGTTTTCCTGTTACAGGGGATTAACATTAAGTTAGATGTTTGTGGGAGTTCAGCATTCTATAGAACATAGCTTAACCTACAATAAGAAAAAAAGGAGAGTACACAGTTCAGAGCCATCCTGTCTTCATTTCCTTCTTGCCTGGCTGTGTAGCCACTTTTTATTTTATTTTTTTTACTTTTCAGATGTTACTTTAATTTTTCTCTATTATGGGCATTGAGGTTGGGTAAGCATGGGTCTGCCTCTGTCACTGCTTCCTCTAGGCCAGCAAGGACCATGCAATCGAACTGAGCTAACAGACAGCAGTTCTGGCCACAAAGATGACCCCACTCAGCAGCCAGCCCATGATGAGCCCACACATTCATATTCAACACTTTACCGCTGGCTGCTTGCTTTTACACCAGCTCTCCTATCTGATCCCACGTGAGAAGGCTGGTGGAGGAGTCAAAGTTCTCTGTACCGCTAAGTTTAGCCTTATCCAGTGTTTCCTGACCACCGTTTTTTGAACCCTGATCTCCCCCAAAAATAGGCTTTGCCAATTTTTTCATATCAAATAAGAAAACTCCAAGGCCACTTGCTCTTAGCTCTGGCCTCCACTGCCTTGGTTTTATAATGCAGCAAACACTTCGAAGACACCTGACCCCTGGGCGAAGCTGTTTTCAAGGAACAGGGTCACACATGGCTGCCCGGCCTGGCAGGCCTGCAGGCTTGCTGGCTAAGGCCAACTATAAACAAACCTGGATTAGCATTTTAAAACAGGTTTTACCAAAAGGATAATTATTTGTCATAGAAGAAAACACTACTGATGGGAGCACACTCAGACTGCCTTTACACATTCTCCCATGCCTGTCCTACTTTCCTGGGGCAGTATTACAATATTTACCATAAAGCCGAGCATGAGCGTGGGGCCTGTGAAGTTCTGAGTTTACTGGCCTACCGTCTTTCTTCCACTGCAAGGAATTAAGAAACTGGAGCTGAAAATGAAAATGTTCACTCACATTTTCTACACCAGCACACCAGAGGAGACAGCAACAGCTTCTTCCTTTTTTTTTTTTTTTTTTTTTTTTTTAATAAATAGCACAAAGAATTGCAGCTAGCCAGCTCAGGTTGGGCCAACTTTAAAAGCTCACCACCAGATCCCTACCAAGATAAGCAGCCCCCACACGGAGGTGATCCACCATCATCTCCGAGAGATAACTAGGCAAAAAAGGAGAGATGCTTTTACAAAAATAACATAATTTGGCTCCTGGAGAAAAGGAAGTGCAAAATGCAGGTGGTGTTCCTTCTTCTCCCCTTGGTGGCTTCCCCAGGTAGAAGCATTAATAGGCTTAGGGCTTATTAAGGTGAAATCAAAAGGAGAGACAGACAGAGAAACTGTATTAACAATGGTGCTAGAGACTCTGAGGGTTTCCAGCAGGCTCATTTGTTTCAAGGAAGAAGATTTAGGGAGGGGTGGATCCCCCCCTGTCTTCATTCAGCTTCAAATGGAAGAAGAAAAGCAGGAAGTATACAGCTAATGTAGAAGGTATGATCCAAAATGATGAAAACAATTCCACCTTTTCTTGCATAAACATTTATTGAATGCGTATTACGTGGCCAGCACTGTGATTGATATGAGTGATATTAATGAGATTCAATCATTAAGCTTATCTTTGTGAAAGAAGCCCTTCCACTTGCTGAACTGCTGAGACAGCCCCTGATGATTCGAATGGATCAGATGCTAGCCACAGTTCAAATGTTCTGTTGTGGACCATTTCTGAGCCTCTGTAATGGAGTTCTGCAGTGATTTCAGAATCAAGCTAACCCACTCTAATTTTGGAAGCATTTATCTTAGCCTTTCCGCTCCCCCCAACTTTCTACATCGAATTGTTTGCAACACACTGATATCACTTATGTGAAACACTAACCAAATTTCTTTCCCACATTCGACCTCAGTTTCTCCATATGTGTTGTTATAAAATCATCTGGTTTTGAGTCATTCAGTCTCTTGGCAGATGCTCAGTGCACTTGAAGCTAGTACGTGCTTGTTTGAAGTCCTTATGGTTCAGTCCTCCCTGTCTGTCAGTCAAGTGTATCTGCTTAGTATCGCTCTATGTTATGTCTATAAACACGCCTGTTGAAAAAAGAATCTCCCGAAATACCAAGCTGATAGTATCTTTTCCAGCTATTGGGCATTGTTTTCTGTTTAATGAATAAAAAGTTTTCAGAAATGTGCATTTTAAGTCCAGGACAGACTGCTGTCAGAAAGATCTGCTGGAATGCTTTCCTTTGAAAAAGAAGCTGGCAATGTAATACAACAAGCACCTGTAGGTGGCCACATTATCTGCATTGTCTTTTTCAAGTCTAGCCATGGGGTGTGTGTGTGTGTGTGTGTGTGTGTGTGTGTGTGTGTGTGTGTATGTGTTTGGGTTGAAAAGTCGGAATGGAAATGAAATGAGGTATTTTTGCAGAAATTACGCAATTACTATTTGCTGATGTAATGTCAATTCATAAGTGACCTCTGAACAACAACAAAGCACATCACTCGAAAATTAAAAAATAATCACTTCACTGAGCAAGCAGATGTATTTGTTTAGGTGAAGCATCCAAGAGTTACCTGACCCCTCCAGCTCACCCATACTGCAAAAGATGGGGCCCCTTGTACCCATCAGCCCGAGGAAGGACTCTGAAACCTCTATTGCCTATAGCCCGTGGGTTCTGACAGCAAAGTGAATCACTTCCGGGGAAGACAATGACTTGTTTACTTTTCACTGAATTGAGAAAATTGAAGATATTTCATAATAGGATCTGGGAAAATTTACCAGATGTTTCATTGCACTATGTTCTTCTGTCAGGTCCACAAGATATAATGCTGAGAAAGGCTAATAAATCAAGGTGGGTATGAAAAGCTTACGGATAAAATTCATAAAAACTCGAACTGCGGGAGGACACTTTTTCTCTAGCTGCTAAAATATGAAATTTTTTGACTTTTTTGGTGCTTCACAGACAAACTAATATAAACTATACTTCTCATTTTTACTCATTTCTCCCTGCTTTCCTTCTCTTCCTTTCTGCTCCAATTTAGTCAATAAAACGTCCAAATACAGAATAGAAAAATATGTCTTCCAATTTACTTTAAAATGATAACTAGATGAATACGTAACCACCGCTTTGAATGGAAGACTTCAACTGGAAGACTTTTTCATATGACCCAGGAAAAGGCACAAAGAAACAAACCTCGTGATGCTCTAAAATAACAAATTCATTTGGCCAATACCATGCACAGAATGGAAAGCTTTTGCCTCATTTTTCTTCTCACCACCTTCAGATTTTCAAAGTGTTTTATAAAAGCAAGTGCTAATAAACTGTGGCATTAACTAGAGATCACTGGTGCAGACTTTATTCTGGTCATCTGTTACTTACTTCGGGCCACTGTCTGTGCCATAGGAACTACAATCCCAGTTGTCTTAGTTATCTATTGTTGCATAACAAATCATCCCCAAACAAGAAATACATATTTTCTTACACTTGCTTTCTGTGGGTCAGGAATTTGGAAGCAGCATAACTGGGAGGTCTGGCTCAGGATCTCTTGTGAGGCTGCAGTCAGATGCTGACAAGGGCTATAGCAAATGACGCTTGACTGGGGCTGGAGGATCTGACTCCAAGATGGTGCACTCACATGGCTGTTGGCAGGAGGCCTCAATTCCTTACAGAGTGGTCCATAGGCTGCCCAAGAGTCCTCATGCCATGGCAGCTGGCGTCTCCCAAAATGAGTGCTTCAAGTGAGAGAGTGAAAGAGAACTAGCAGGAATCCACAACGAGCTTTATTACCTAGTCTTTAAAGTCATACACTGTCATGTCTGCTTTGTTCTGTTTGTTAGAAACATGTCATGAGGTCAGCCCACATTCAAGCAGAGGAGAATTAGTCTCCAACTCTTAAAGGGAAGAATATCAAAGAATTTGTGGACATATCTTAAAATTATTCCACGGGTTGAATAGAATTTTTAATTGGTGCAGTTGACAGTGAGATCTCAATCAATAACAGACATTGAAGAAAAAGAAGAAGAAGAAAAGAAAGAAAAAGAAAAAGGAAAGCACAGCTTTGTTCAGACCACTCCTTATCCTGCCTCATGAACTTCCATCTCGAGTCCCATCTGCAGACCTTACTTCATTCTGACACTGCTCATGGCTTTCACTAACTTCTCCCTAACTCCAGCTGTTGATCTGTCATTAGTAAATCTCAACAACCTTCCAACCTGTTAGAAAAAAAAAAAAACAATAAGGCAGAGGCTCAGGTACCCCAGAAGTCTGGAGTCATAAGAAAACTAAAAATCTGTGAGTTCAGAGGACAGGGGCAAAGCGTACATGGAAAGAGGAGGGAAATTCTCCACAGATGGGACTCTTCCATCTGATGCATCCCGGAGTTCTGAGAGGTGTTGCTAAGGCCTCCCAGAGGTTTCTCTTGGCTCCTCCTAATGCCAGGGTAGGCAGCTCAGCTCTCCTATGTGTGTCCAGCCTAGCGGATTTCTCCCTGGTCACTCCTCCGCAGCTCCACTGGGCTTCCTGGGCCCAATGCTTGCAGCCTCTATTCAGAAGTAATCATGGTACTAAATCACTCTCTGCCCATTATCATCCAGAGTCTGTCCATAGACAGCTTTATCTCCCACCAGGAAGTCTGTTCTGATCAGCCTTTCACCGACTTCCTTTCATGCTTACAAAGGGCAAGAAAAGTGGCTTCAGGGACTACCAGCTCACAGGGCACAGTCAGTGGTAATGGTCTTATCACTCGGCTACCTGCTCCTCCTTCCTAAAGGGAGCACCAGTTAGTGTATCCGAGTCAGAGAGTCTGGCTGAACCATCCTATTACTGTTTTATATAAAGCACTTACAGAATTCCTCGAGGGGAGAGGAGTCTCCAAGGGGAACTTGTCTCATTAAACTGCTGCCTGCTTTCCAAGCAGCCAGAGAGGCTCTGAGCGGGGAGATGAGACCTTTGGGGTCATGCTAATGCAGTAACCTCTGGTCACAGGGACAGCATAATGGGAGAATCATTTCAGAGAAGAAAATGGGAAATGAGCTTTTCTCCTTTGCCCCATTTAATGGGGTTAAAGAAGAAACAATGACATTTTTATAGTTGTAAAAATGTGTCCAGTATAGATGCTTCTAGGTTCCTGTACCTAAAAGCTCTTTATGATTTGTTCTATTCTTTCTTTTTTTTTTTTTCTGGAAAATTCTCCTCTATCTCTGCTGTATATTATTCTTTACTTAGCCCTAGATAGATTTTTAAAAAATGGCTTCTGAAGATGTGGTCTTTTAAAAGCTTGGAGAAGAAAGACCAAAAATTTCTTTAAAAGGCCTCTGGCCACAATGTCTTTCATCTTTGATTTATAGGAACCATTAAAAGGAACTCTCTGGAAAATAGCTTTTGGTTTTTGCTAAGAAAGCACCACAGAAAACAAGCCAACTCCCAGGTTGACAGGATGCTCTCTGCAGAGGACTTGGGGATTGCATTTGCAAAGGCTTCTAGAGCAGGCTGGTGAATCTGGAGATGATGGATTCTGGATGCCAAATCATTAGGGAGTTCACTCTACTGGCAGGGTTCACTTCCAGAAACAGGAGATGTAAACCTTCAGCACAGTGGGTGGTATGTCGGGGTATGACTTCTGAATACCATCCTGCCCCACAATGGGGCTGGCAGTTTCTACTTCTCACCTATCCAAGCTGCTTAGCCCAGAGAGGAAGAGCTCAGTTTGCCTCCTTCTTAGATGGGGATTTTAAACAAGTGTTTACACATTTACACTAGGTGGCCTGAGTCAGGGGCAGAGCGAGCTGGTAAAGGTAGTGTGTCACGCACCTGTGGCACACCACCTTTCCATATTAGAGAACATGTGGATATCTACAGTTAACCTCAGACAGGGCAAGCTGCACTTGGCAAAACTGCTCTACTGACCGTCCTTTCCCAGGATAGATTCTTCCTTTGGTGACAGTGCATGCAGCCCCAGTCATTAGAGCTGTAAGCAAATATTCTGATCCTCCTTCTTTAGGGCTTTTGGTAGAACTATTTTTTTCCCCACCTTCTTTGAAATAAGGTGTGGCCATCTGACTATCTGACTTGCTTTGCTCACTAAAATGTGGGAAGAAATGATTATGTCACTTCTGTGTTGAAGCTTTAAGAGTTATTACAAAATTCACACTTCTTTTACCTGCCAAGGTGACTGGCGATGGTTTCGGTGATTGCTGCTGCCAAAGGGAGGATGCCTTGGATTAGAGGCCCTGCCAACCTTTGATGGACATGTAGGAGAGTGAGAAATAAGCTCCTACTGTTATAAGCCACTAAAATAATTGGCTTGTTTGTTACTGCAGCACAGCTTGTTCTGTTTTTCCTGATTCCCACAATCCCCTCCGGGAAGACAGGGACTTTTAGTTGCCAGTGGAAGTGCATTTCATGGAGATAATCTATGTTTGTAGGGACATCTCTCCAGATGAGGGTTTGAAAAGGTCTCATCTCCTGTCCAGGGAACTGTGGATTATCTAGGCCACAGGAAAGAACCAGGTTTTATACAAATTTAGCTTTATATTGATTGTGCCAGGGAGGGTAGGGAATTAACCACTTTTTTCAATTGCTTTATTAAAATATATGATTAAATGAATCTGTCTTTCTTCCTAGGTTTTTATGCAATATGTAACCTCTACAATATAGTATATATGCTATTCCCCCTCTTTATCTGAATACATTTTATCCCTTGAATAGGATTGGGGTAGAAAATCATGAGCTAGTCATACTTCAACAGTAAGAAATCTGGAAGCATTCTTGTCTAGAGCATAATTATTTTATTAATGAACACTTACATCTATCATCTGCAGAAAAGACTTTGAAATAGATCTACTTTAGGACCAATAAAAATAAACGATGTGTTATAGACAGTGGCTTATCACAATTTTGTTTTGATGGGCAGTGGGAAGTATTGTGTGTGAACAGTCTGTATAGTAAGGTTCGGTATACATGAACTATGATTATGATAACTTTACAAGCAGAGAAAACTCTTGGATATGTATGGAACTGTTAGCCTGAGTTCCCCAGAACAGAGCTTAAGGAAGAGTTTGAATGCTAATGCTTCCTTGGGAGATACAAGTCCAGGGCATAAAGAGTTAGTCAAGGGAAGTTGACACAGTAAGTCAAAGGTGGTAGTTTCTGAGCCAGCCATAGCTACACACACACACACACACACACACAGCCACTTTTTTGGAGGTCCCTGGAGGTAGCAGGAGGAGCCACTGTACCTCAGAACTACCTGTCAGCAGGAGGATAGGAGCAGAGTTTTCCTGTTGGCTTCTTTCTGCCTCCCACCTCTTACTGGTCAGGAGTCTCACTGAGGTAATTCCACCCTCCTCCCCTCTATTGGCAGCCTGTGTTACTCAGCCTGCCTGGGAGAAAGCTAATCCCCAACTCCATGGCTGGTTTCATTTACTTCCCCAAAATAAAGAGGTCCCAGGCTTTCATGGATCGAGTAAGGTCTGTATAGGATGCTTGAGCTGCTGCCAGTGGTGATAGGAAATGGGAAGACAACAGCCACGGATCTCCACTGAGCAAAATCCAAGACCCAGGGACAAGTAGGGCACAGTGATCTGGGGAAGTATTAATACATAATCTGAATCCAACAAAGGTATTTGGTTTCGAATTGTGAGAGGTATATGTCTATGTGGAGGAGATAATTGCAGTCTTTGAAATTTTGTTATATATGGGCAATTAAGTGCTTGTAATTATAGATGGATGTCAATCTGTTTTGGAGAGCTATAGAGCTTTTCAGAAAAAAAGAGCTTGAATAGATCTTAAGTTTAAGACCAAGAGATTACAGGCTGTGTCAAAACTGCTATACCTTGAATATCTAGATTGTTGGAAGTCATGAGGCCCCGTTAGCCTGCTGAAAACTTTGAGAGGGTTTGAGATTTGCATTAATTCTACAAGAGAGTGATCAGTAAGTTCTTTATGGCAACCTTTTCAAAGCCAAAAAGATGACACTCCTTACATTGCAACAAGTAGGATTGTCAGCATTCATGCACACACAAACACGCAAACAAAACCAAGCTATTAGGTTACTGATTACTGAAATAGCTGCAATAGTAGACTATGCATACTTGGTCCCAGAAATCATCCAAATATCCAAGCTGTGGGTATCATATACACCAATAAGTCTGACTTATTGGAATGCTTTCCAAGATGTGAGATGATCTGGGAATAAAGGGAGGTATGGTCCAGTATGTTTGGCAATCCTACCTGCAGTGCCTAATCTTGGAACACTTCAGCAGCATCCAAGGCTCCAAGATGTCTCACTGTAAAGAAGCCTGCTTACTGCAGCATTTCCCAAACCTAGGTCATGGGAAACCATTCCTTTTTCTATAACAATTATCCCCCTTCCTTTGAAAACTTCCTGTGCACAATTCTTAAGAAACACTGAGGCAAACTCTAGACCGTGTTGAAAGGCAGTGTGATGTGGTAGGAATTCAGGCAGCTGAGAGCCTAAACAGGGTACTCTGGGCCTGCTTTGATGTTAACTCTTGGTCACTTAAAAATCAAGTCATACAACCACACTCTGCCTCAGTTTCCTTCCAAATACAAATAGTATGTTATGACGCTGCCAGAAGGACCAGATGAAGAAGTAAATGCGAAAGCATTTCGAAAAGTTAAAAGGAAAGGAAGAGCAAGTGAAGTCTCCACTCTTCAAATGAACAATGTGGTCTATGATTGATTCAGTGAGCACTTTCGTTTTTACAAATGAGTCCTGCACTGATCTGAGCAGGTTTTGTCTTTTTGAACAGATGCTGACATAGTTTTATGAATGCAAACAGCCAAGGAGAGCAGATGTTGAGTGGTTGCCAGAGTGAAATGAGGAAGCCCTGCTGCCAGCTTCCCACCAAAAAGCAGGTGCTTAGACCATTTTATTTAAAACCAGTTCTTTGAATGCACTATGTGCTGAATAAATATCACTAAAATATGTGTGTGGCTTTTCTGCTTTGGTGACAGGAAATGGATAATTGAGTTTAGGGTCCACTCTGTCCACATGTGTCCTTCCTGCATATGCGCATCTCTTTCTGCATGTTCCCTCTGGGTAAAAATGGAGAGAACAATATGAATCTTACAGTCCTAGAACACCCAACAGAACATATAGAAACTTTAGGGTTCATCTCTGCCCTCTCTCCACTTGACAGAGAAGTCAACTGTGACCTAAGAGCTACGTCAACTGACCCCTGGTCAAAATGACCCTTGAGAGTAGAGCTAGACTCAGTTCCCTTCAGTGCCAAGGCACACTCTTTCTACTAGTCTATGCTGCCTCTGGTTCCTCCTCCCCAGTGATCTACAGATGTTACTACTAGAAACCCACTAGCCCTTTAAATACAAATTAACCACAGACAAATATTAATAGGATTACACAAAACCTCCAAAGGGCAGCTGTGGAGGAAAGCAGTCTGCTTGCCAGTTAAAATAGCTTTTCTACAAGGGGGTTCTATGGAATCACAGACTGAAGAAAGACGAGCTAAATTAGGTTGGGTTCCTTAAAAGCAGAGCCTGACACAGCAGAGGGCAGTGGGAGAAGCATAGCAAGGATCTGGTCTTGGGTGAGGCCTTGTCTTAATTTGATCCATGGGAGGAAAGTTCTGGAGCCCACACCACACAGAACAGCTATCCCCTTACAGGAGATTGGCCTTTATAGCCCATGTCCCTTAGGCATTGGCTGTGGGCCTTGAGGGAATAATGCTGGCAAGATGCTCCTGTCCTCTGAGGGCAGTTATCTGGAGAAGGGGGAAGCTGAGCCATTAGCACATACCCCTCACAGCAGGTAAAGTCAACTCACCAGCCAGTTAAAGGGATTTTAACAGACCCCAAGCACCCAAGTGTCTACCCCAGGCACAGAGTATGGGTGCAAAAGAAGAAAAAGCTTTAGCAGTAGAGACAGCAAATGTCAGGCCTCTTATTCTCTTAAAAATGGGTGTTTGCTCAGACCCATCAGGGCTGGACAGAATGGGCAACGACGTGAAACCATCAGAGGAACATGTTTTCACTTATCACTTTCTGTGGTCATGGTCAGAGAGCTGTGTCCTTCTCAGCTTCACATTTCTTTTAGGGTTTCTCTTGCATTTCAACTGTAATGATAAGCAAAGACATCCAGAGAAAGGCAGGTGTGATGACATCTGATGACTTGGCAGTCATCCTTGACCCCAAGCTGTTCAGAGAAGTCATCCAGAACTCTCCCATTCTGCAGAGGGGGAGGCTGATGTTGCCTAAAACTCATGGAGTGAAAATAGGAGTGGTGCTCTTACCTAGATAAATTGCAGAGTATTTCCCCCATCCCCCTTCTCAGTTCTCTTTGGTATGTGAACATGCGTTCCAGGCCATGTGAGTCAGTAGAGATGGGAATGTTAATTGATTTGTACAAACATGTGTAAACAGTACTCTTAAAAACAAACTCACTCTTCTTATACTGTGAAGAAAATATGAATTCTTCACATTGGAGAGACTGGGACATGAAGCCCAACCTCTCACATTGAGTTTTATCGTTTGGAAAGGGCTTAGGAATATCCTTGTCCAATTTCCTCATATTAAAATGGAGGACCCTGAGGCCCAGAGAAATGGGAATGATTTGACTAAATGCACAGAGCTAATTAGTGGCAGAAACTATAAGTATTGATTAAAAAAATAAAAACAAAGAAAAACACCTATGAGGCTTCTATTAGGTGCCTAGATGGAGTGCAATTTCTGAAGCAAAGTCATAAAACACAGTGTGGTTTCTAGCTTATGTGCTTGGATCACTGGCACTGGGGACAGTGTTAAAGCTCATACTGGGAGTCAAGTATACCAAGGTGAGCAGGAGCAACAGTGCATGGTGACCTCCCCCTCCCGAAGCATGTCTTCAGAGGGTATGGTGTGGGGGCAGGGGGTATTAGGAGGAGATACTGGGAGGCAGATGTCATGAGATTGGCCTGGGAGAATTTGGGGAAGTCTTTATAGACGAGGATGTTTATGTTGGAAGTTAGAAGATGGATCAAATTTTGAAATTCAGGGAAGGGAGGAAGAAAGATGAGGAAGGCACTGCTGGAATGAAGGTAGAGAGATAGGAAAGAGAGGCATTTCTCAGGGCAAGGCACAAATGGATGTGAGTAGCTGTCCAGGAGAGCTGGAACAGACTCTGGAAGAGAAATGGTGTGTGAGCCCTGGGTCTGGAAACCAAGCTGTGAATGAGGACATAGGAGACAAAGGGATGAAGATTAAGCTCCCAAAGCAAATTATATCAGTGGCCAGTGACTGGAAAAGCAATGATTATAGCCTTTTAACTACGAAATCTCTCTCTGGTCCTATCTAGTACCCTTTTCAGTCCCGATGCTTAAAATTCACTGTTTAGGATGTATTCCTTTGGGTATTGAAGATGATTTTGACTTAAATATGCCCTATTAAAATGTAATGCCTCTGAGTGAGTTAAGTATGTATAATCCATCAGGTAATGCCTTCAGGAAATTTGTTGACAACTAAATGACAACTAGGTGAAAACAAGATCTGTGGAAAAAGAAAACAGAAAAGGCAGCTGGGAGGGCAGGGAGTTGGGTGCTGAGGAGGCGGAAGGTGCTGAGAGGGGAGGCTTCTACAGGGGGCTTGTGGCTGGCCCTCCCTGTGGATGGTATGTGCAGGCCAGATATGGGGTCAAAAGGAACTTTATCTGGAAGCTGATAGGTGGTGTTCAAGCCCCCAGTTTCGAAGGGAATCACAACATGTGTTTAGACAGGGAATTGTCCCTTCAGCCAGCAGCCTCCAGCAGCTAGGATCACACATTTGAATTTGGTTTGAAAGGGAGAAAGAGGGAGTGCTGGCTCAAGTGAGACTCTAGTTTCTCTTCTGCTTATGGGGAAATATAATGGATGTGACTCCAAACTGGGATACTCTTAGTCTCTGCTAGGGACCTGCTTCTGCATGTGGCATGCCTACAGACTGGTGCAGGTTTAATATGAAACTTGTTTTAGTCATCTCCAGGATATGCACTGCATTTATCTCCAAATTTTGATATATTGTCTGCCCATTCTATAATAACAAAAAGAGCTACTAAGTGACAGAGAAAAGCCTTGAAGCTGTTTCTGTTATTAAACCTTGAGGACTATCTGCCTGTCGTGGGCAGCCTCTGAGCTGACCCAGGATTCATACCCTTGTTAGCATCCTCTCCCACATGGAATAGGGCTGACTTCTGTAACCAAAAGGATACTGCAGAAAGGATGGAGTGCAATTTCTGAAGCAAAGTCATAAAATACAGTGTGTTTCCTAGCTTGTGTGCTTGGATCACTGGCCCTGGGGACAGCCAGTTGCCATGGCATGAGGACTGAGGCAGCCTATGGGTAAGCCAGTGTGGTGAAGGCCTAAGATCTCCTACCAACAGCCTTGTGAGTGAATCGTATTGGAAGTGGATGCTTCAGCTCCATCGGGCCTTCAAATGACAGCCCTCCCAGCAGGTATCTTGACACGAGATAAAGACCCTTTGCCACTTCCAAACTTCTGACTCCCCAACACTATGCATAAGAAATATTTATTGTTTTTTGCCTCTAAGTTTTGGGGCAATTTTTTACATGGGACAGACACCTAGTACACTATACAATGAAGTCTGGGATAAAATGTGAGACAGCACTAAAAACAAATATATGGTACTCTAAACTATAGGAAGGATATGCATTTCTGTTTGTTTTTTTGAGACAGAGTCTCACTTAATTGTCCAGGCTGGAGTGCAGTGGTGCAATCACATCTCACTGCAACCTCTACCTCCTGGGTTCAAGCAATTCTCATGCCTCAGCCTCCTGAGTAGCTGGGATTACAGGTGTGCACCACCACACCCAGCTAATTTTTGTGTTGTTTTGTAGAGACGGGTTTCATCATGTTGTCCAGGCTGGTCTTGAATTCTTGGCCTCAAGTGATCTGCCCGCCTCGGCCTCCCAAAGCGCTGGGATTACAGGTGTGAGCCATGACGCCTGGCTGGACACGCATTTCTCTAAACATGTCACGATCCTAAAAGGTTTGTTCAATAATCTAGGGGCCTGGATGGGCCATTAGAATAGTGAGGAAATGTATCAATACGGATTAATTCCTCATCAACATGATAGGTAGATACAAAGGAAAAAGCGCTCAGACCTACGCAAGGGTCTATTATGAAAGGGAGACTACAAGAAATACGCTCAGATGAGAGAGAAAGGAAAGCAATAATCACACAGAGGGTCTTTGAGATTTGGGTGGCATTACTGTGAACTTCACTGACTTCTTGCATTCTCAGAAGGTGGAATTACTGAAAACAGAAAGATGACCTACTCCTGGGGAGGTGTAGCAAATTCAGTGAGAGAATCATCAAGATAGCACATTCCGACTAAAGCCATGAACTTGGCCAATTCACTCGTCCTCCCTTTCTAGGTGATATTCCAGCTGGCTTCAGTGGAGACAGCTTCATTCAAAGATTGTCATTAAACAGAAAAGAACCCATGTAGAACGCATGCATTGATTCTTGTGGTGGAAATTCAGGGAAGAAACATATGCAGAGGCACATAGTCAACATGTTCCTTCTCCTAAATGTACTGATAGCAGCCACTTTTTCAGCTGGGAACGAACCCCTCCCATTTCATGTGGCTCCAGTGTGATTACCAATCTCTTTCTCCTGCTTTTCCAGCCAGAAGTACGTAAGCCAAATCCCACCAATCAAAACAACCATTTGCCTAGTCAGACGATACCTTCAGGAATGGGCATGTGGCAAAATCTGGGCCAAGCAGAGTCTTCCTTGGCATTTCTCTATCAGTGCTCTGAGAAAAGATGCTTTTTTCTTAACTGCATTGCTAAGCAGTAGAATATGAGTCTTGGTGAAGAGCAGCCATCATGGCTATCACTTGTAAAGAGCTGAAGAAACAGTGGAGATCTCAGATGTGTCTAAAGCTACATTGCCTTAGGACTTTTCAGTCCTATGAGCAAATGCATGCCCCTTTACACTTAGTTAGTTTGAGTAGAGTATCTAACATAGGTACAAATCAATTTATTATCATAGAAAGCAGAAGCGTTCACAAAATAGAGCCTTAGAAAAATGAAAGATGGCATGGACTTTCTGAAGTTCAAAAAGCTCAAACAGAAAAGAAATAGGAATATCAAAGAAAAGACGGGGTAAGACCACTTAAAAAGTTGAAAACTGAGCTGGAAGAGCATAGAAAAGAAATGGAAGAGAGAATAGAACTATTGCAAAGAGGAAGGCCACATAAACAGAAACTAGAAAAAAAATTGGATATAAGCATTGTCAGAGGCATTGCTTACACACTTGATGAAATTATCTTAAATAACAATAAAAATTTAATTTTAATTTTGAATTTAAAAAATAAACTAATAGCAACAAAATGATAAATATGGAAGGCAGACACATATATGTGATATATATGACTTATCTTATATATGCTACTCCTTATAAAAACCCTATGAAAGGTCTCCATCTCATAGGTGAGGAAAACAAGGCACAAGGAGGTTCAGTAACTTATCCAAGATCACACTGAGGTAAGCGGCAGAGCTGAGATTTGAAAACAATGGTCTGGCTTCGGGGTCCATATTCTAAACTTCTATGTTATACTGCCTCTCCTATGTGATACAAAACAAATGGAGTCTTAAAATATTCAAATATAGAGCCGGGCGCGGTGGCTCACGCCTGTAATCCCAGCACTTTGGGAGGCCGAGGTGGGCGGATCACGAGGTCAGGAGATTGAGACCATGCTGGCCAACATGGTGAAACCCCGTCTCTACTAAAAATACAAAAATTAGCTGGGTGTGGTGGTGGGCGCCTGTAATTCCAGCTACTCCAGAGGCTGAGGCAGGAGAATTGCTTGAACCTGGGAGGCAGATGTTGCAGTGAGCCAAGATTGTGCCACTGCACTCCAGCCTGGGCGACAGAGAGAGACTCCGTCTCAAAAAAAAAAAAAAAAAAAAATTCAAATACACAATCAAAGAAATGCTTATGGAGATATTAGTAGTAATAATCAGATATTATGTGGCACTTATTGTCAGGCAATGCAAAACACTGTGTCAGCAAAAAACAGATATGACATTTTCTATATCCAAATAACTCACGCTATAAGGCAAGACTCTTATGGCATTTAAGCAAATCATAACTATAAGACAAAAAATCTAAGTGACAGCATTCAATGATAAACTACAACTGACAACTCAGGGGAAGATCCATATGAAAAATAATTTGGATTTTTAATTTCTATGTCTACTTTAATTTACACTTTGGCTTTAAACATATGCATGTATTATATGAAAATTACATTTTATTTTGAATGCTTTGGTTCATTACTGCCAGTAGAAAACAAATTATGTTAAAATCTCAATTATAAAAACATAATATGTGATTTTTCTAAAGTACAAAAAATAAATACATAATACTTGGTAAATTATGTATGTCTTCATTTTATTACTTAAACATTGAAATACATCAGTAGGATTAAAAATAATTATATTCGCTTCTCTACAATATTTCTCAACTTTTAACCATATTAAAAAAACTATCATTTTACACATATACGTGTTTTTCAATTTTGTAATTATAAAGGTATATTTGTCAAGGTAGGAGGATAAAGCGTATTTCATTTAACAGTTAGCATTTATAACATTTAAGTGTTTAGGCATAGGGAAAGTGAGTTTTCATTTTACGGTTGCTACAACCTCACAAATATTAAAGCCAGACCGCATAGCATAGAACCAATAATAATCATGAGATGGAGAGAGAGCTGTGTTAATTTCCTTATAATTTATTGCAAGGATCAATAGTCACTGTCTAAAGTCAAAATAGGGATTTATTTTATTTTATTTATTTATTTATTTTTTGCAAGACATAGTCTTTCTGTGTCATTTGAGATCAAGTGATTCTCCTGCCTCATCCCTGCAGGTAGCTGGGATTACAGGCATGTGCCACCATGCACGGCTAATTTTTGTATTTTTAGTAGAGACAGGTTTCATCATGTTGTTCAGGCTGGTCTTGAACTCCTGACCTCAGGTGATCCACCCACCTCCGCCTCCCAAAGTGCTGGGATTACAGGCATGAGCCACAGCACTCATCCAGAATAGAGAACTTAAAAAAAAATTATTCTCAGTCTCTTAATGCTGTCCATAATCTTCTCTTTCAAACTGTAGGCATCTTTTAGAAACTTAAAACTCTTTTATGTGAAGACCAATGTACTTTATCTTACTTTATTTGCTTATAAATTATTAACATTTAGATAAATGAAGCTTAATATATTTTAATAAAAATAGTTTGCACAGTAACTTCATTTTTTGTGAAATTTGCTTCCCGACCTCCTTCCTTCTATCTGTGTATAGATAGCCAGAATCATGGTCCCTAAAGTTTCCTAAAGCCTCTGTGAGAGGCTCCTTAGCTGGGGTGCCTCCCCATGATTTCCTTACTTTGCTCTTTGTACTCTTTATTGCGTGATTTTTTTTTTCCATCAGCAGCTATCATTTTTACAAATATATAAAAGTGAATGTGTCTATCTGAGAAAACAAAGAAAATCATATTAGCTTCACTTACCGGGGGCTAGTGATTATTTGGCAGTTTGTTTAATTGAGGTTTCTTGGCTTGATGGTATCAGCCAATGTCATCCCATTTAGGTTCCACTTGAGGTGATTTGCAGCGTCCTTACTCATTTGCATAGCACCATATGCTGCCCTGACGGAATCTTTGCACAGTAAGAAATAATTCCTCTTGACAGGATAACCACTATTACAGCAGGTAGGCCAAACTGGGGGAAGATAGTAATCAAATTAAGGAAACAGTAAGTAGGCAATTACATGTACCCACCACCAAATGCTGGCACTAATCTGTTCAGGATGTCTGTAGAGCATTTGGCTGGGAACGGCTGGAGGGCCACTTAGAATGTTACTGCAGTGTGAATGTGGGACCTCCTGAATGAACTGATTCATAAACTGAAGTCCTGGGTTTTGCCATATTTTGAAAAATGCACATTTCAGTCCATGCCTCAAAACCCAAAGGTATAGCCCCAGGATCAAGAATGCAACTACAAATAGGCTTTCCTATTTAGCCTGATGGCCTCATGCATTAGTTTAATAGCCAAATTTTTAAATTGTAGTGTCAAAAGTTAATGTTTAATTATCTGACGGAAAATACAGCTGCAGAGTCTGGAATGTAGTGCTCAGATGACCCTCCCTACCCTCTGACCTGCCACCTCCTCTGTCTCCCTTCTTTGCTGTCAATGAGCAACCGATTTCAATAAGTTGCAAAGGAAGGATGTGATTTTACAAAGTGTCTCATAGAGAGATCTGCTGAAGTGAGCTGGCCACCAGGCACCAAGAATCTCTTCACATTCTGAAACCTCACCCTTTCCTTGATCGGCATGAAGCAGTTGACTTCTAGATGCCCTAGAAAATTACTGCTTTTTTTCTCCTCCCTAATGTGTGATCTTGAACAGAGCAAAGATACCCGGCTCTTACCCTCCACAAGTCAAGCTGAAATGTCTGAGATGAAAAAGTAACTCTGGAAATGACGGGATGTGAGAGGGCAGAGTTCTATTGGACAGCTCCTCTGGGAATGAGCACAGCTTTGTTCTTAAGGAGGTCAAAGGATTCCAAAGGATGCCACTGAGGCAGGAATGCTTTTTAACATCTCCTAAAGTCCAAAGAAAAAACACTCAAAGTGTAATTGTGGAGTCTGATAGCTTTTTTATAACCTGGGTCTTTAGGAACAGTCAAAGTTTACCTGCTGGAGCATTTTGCAAAACAAATCAATTATCTCATTTATTAAAAATTAAGAACCCATAAGCTTCTAATACAGGACTGAAAAAGCAGGGAAACAGTGTGGCAGGGAAGGCTTGCAAGATTGGGGGGAAAAAAACACAACATACATTTCTGATTTTAAATCTACCACAAAGTTTAGGTGTTGTCACGCTGTTCTGCATGGCATTAGCATAATCAAGTTTGCTTACTTTTAGTTTATGAGCTGAAGACTGCAATTAAGCTTGATTTGCACTCTGTTTCTTCTAAACCACAGGCTCCAGCCCTGAATGCAGGAGAGTTGCTAAAGAAGTTGCTCACAAAGGCTAGAGAGAGCAGGCTACTGATTTCCTTCAAAATGGAATAGGAAACAGAAAACGTGGTGAAGTAGAGCTTTTTCTTACTGAACTTCCCATTCCTAGATTCTGAGTGGGTTTCTCCACCCAAGAAGGCTCCCCAGATAAAACAGTCTTGCTCCTCCTCCCTGTACTATAACTTTAAGAACAACCATCTATCAATATTTCACAGATGTTCAGCTAAATCCACTGATGGGATCATCATGTCCATACATCAGTCACAGGTTTTCAAACTTGTCTGTGCATTGGAATCACCTGAGGAGTTTTTTTGTTTCTTTTTAGAGATAGAGTCTCACTCTGTCACCCACACTGAAGTGTAGCGGTGCAGTCACAGCTCACTGTAACCTTGAACTGCTGGACTTAAGCAATTCTCTTGCCTCATCCTCCCAAGTAGCTAGGACTGCAGGCATGCACCATCATGCCTGATTAATTTTCTTTTTTTTTTTTGGTAGATAAGTGGTATCACTATGATGCCCAAGCTGGTTTTCAATTCCTGGCCTCAAGTGGTCCTCCTACCTGGGCCTCCCAAAGTGCTGGGATTATTTTTACAGGCATGAGCCACCACTCCTGGCTCACCTGAGGAGTTTTAGAAATCACTGATGTCTTGGTCCCACCCCAAAAAAATTCTGATGTAATTGATGTGGGTTGCATCGTAGACATTGACATTTTTAAATTCCCAAAGTGATTCTCATGTGCAGTCAAATTTGAAACCACTTCTAAAGCCACTGGTTCTTAAAGTGTGGTCCTTGGACTACAGCACCAGCATCAACTGGGAGCTTGTTAGAAAGGCAGACTTTCTGGCCCCACCCCAAGCAGACTGATTCAGAAACCCTGGGGATGAGCCCAGTAATCTGTGTTGTAACAAGCCCTCCGGGTGATTCTGATGCATGCTAATATTTGAGAGCAATTGCCTTCCATAAAGCTTTGAGAACCCAAGTGTATTGACACCATTTGTGTAGCTGCTGTTCATGTCTCAAAATGGTGTCTTTCTCAGGAAGCAGCAAGATATGATGGAAAGACTATGGGCTTTGGAGTCAGGCCAGACCTGAGTTTGAATCCCAGCCCCATCATTTACGAGCTGTGTGAGCTTAAACAAACACGTAATTTAACCTGTATGAGCTTCAGTCTCCTCAATTCTGAAACCGTGGAAATTTTATCTAGCCCATAATGTTGTTGTGAAAATTAAACGGGATAATAGCATCTAAAATGGACTTGTAAAGTACTGTAAATTAGATCTTACTTCCCTGTCCTTCCTCCCTTCTATTCCAAATTTTAACAAGCAATAGAAAGAAGTAATGGGATATTGACATGAGTTGGGCATATTCACTTTCTTGTCAGTTCCTAAATATTCTTTTCTATCCTCTTCTGATAGCATCATTTCTTCGCACTTGAATCAGCAACATGACATAGGACTTTGGCATCAGGTGAGTCCCATGAGCCAGGCACAGGACCAGGCTCTGACTACTGGGCCACTGAAAGAGAGTCCAGTTGTGGTCTCATCACTGACAAGGACAAAAAGTAAGGTCAGGATACTCAAACCTGGCAAATTCTTCTCCAGAGTCCACTGAGTGAATGTCCTTTCTCTTGTTGCTTCCTTGACCCTGGAACCAAAAAGGCAATGCAGTTAGAGGCACTTGAAGGTCTTGTGTCCTGAGAAGGATTTAATTCATTCAAACCAGAACTGTTAATCATTCTACTGGGACAGAATCTTTTTCTCCCTCATGGAGCTTTCCCAATTCAGGATAAAGCATCATCACCCATGTAGTTGCTCATGTTGAAATCCCAGGCAGAAGTCATTCCCGAATGCCGCCTTCCATCACAGCCACATCCAGTCCATCAGCAAAGCCTGTCAGCTCTTTTTCCAGAATATGTCTTAACGTGTGCACACTGCACTTCCTGTTTATCAACACTGCTCTGATCCACCATCTCTAGGTTATAGCTGTCCCCAACTGGCCTCCCTACTACCAGTCTTGCCCTTCACAAAGAAGCCACAGTGATCTTCTCAAAATCACTTCTCAGATTATCACTGTAATCTCTCCTCTTCCCCATTTAAAAACACTCAAAATCCAAACAGAACATCATGAACTTTGACCTTTGTCTCCTTCTCTACCTCTATGTCTTCCTATGCATTCATTAAATGAATGAAAACTTCTCAACTCACTCACTCTACTCCAGCCCCACGGGCTCCTCCCATCCATGGGCCTCATTGTGGCCTCTTCTCTCCGTCTGAAACTCTCTTTCCAGGATCACATGGCTAACTTTCTCTGCTGAAGCCTAATCTTTGAACAGACCTCAAAGATTTTGTCCAAAGAGAGGACCTCCTCTGACCACACTATCTGAAGCAAGTTGTCATACCAACCTCATATTATGTTCTTTACGCCTATTGCTACTGGAATCATCTTGTTAATGTTTCTTTTTCTTTGCTCCTGTATATATCACCGCCGGAATATGAGCTTTAGAGAGCAATTACCTTACCTTATCTATTTTGTTCATACATTATAGATCCTCCACAAATTGAAGAAAATGATGGCAGGAGATATGACTAGTGCCATCTTCATTTCTGTGTTAATTCCTTTATTTTTATTTATATTTATTTATTTATTTTGAGATGGAGTCTTGCTCTGTAGTCCAGGCTGGAGTGCACCAGCGTGATCTCTTCACACTGCAACCTCCACCTCCTGGGTTCAAGCAATTCTCCTGCCCCAGCCTCCCGAGTAGCTGGGACTACAGGCATGCACCACCACACCTGGCTAATTTTTGTATTTTTAGTAGAGATGGGGTTTCACCATGTTGGCCAGGCTGGTTTCAAACTCCTGACCTCAGGTGATCCACCTACTTTAGCCTCCCAAAGTGCTGGGATTACAGGCATGAGCCACCATGCCCAGACAATTGCTTTATTTTTATAATATTTATAATGCCAAAGAGAATGTTAAAAACTATGCAGCTGGGAGCAGTGGCTCGCGCCTGTAATCCTAGCACTTTGGGAGGCTGAGGCGGGTGGATTACCTGAGGTCAGGAGTTTGAGACCAGCCTGGCCAACATGGCAAAACCCCGTCTCTACTAAAAAAATACAAAAATTAGCTGGGCATGGTGGCACACGCCTGTAATCCCAGCTACTTGGGAGGCTGAGGCTGGAGGATCACTTGAACCTGGGAGGCGGAGGTTGCAGTGAGCTGAGATTGTGCCACTGTACTGCAGCCTGGGTGGCAGAGCGAGACTCCATCTCAAAAAACAAAACAAAACAAAACAAAAACCTAACTATGCTGGTTGGAAAATGCCATATAAATGGACTCATGCTTAGACCGTGCTTGGGTCAACCATAACTCCAGCATGCTGGGGCAGCAGGTGATGCTGTGGGGAGGAATCAGGGCTATCTGCTTCTACTCTTGCCATCGTAGTTCAAGGTGGAGAACCCAAACTGCCCACCTTACAGGTAATGAATGAGTCTGTGGTGTCATGTGAGAAAGAAATGAGGTTTAATCAATAAAATCACTGATTTGCCCAAGAAAAGGAAAAATTCTTCTCCTGGTTTCCTTTTTCATTTGGGGACAGTTCACTCAAGATCAGAGCCAGTGTCCCATGTAGACAGAGTGACCCATCTGGGAAGTCTACGTTTCTAACTTGAGAGCAAAAGCATTGGCAAATAGATTTCAAAACTATGCTATGGGTTGTCCAACTATGAAAGGATGACAAAAACAAACAAGACCACAACCTAAGAAATAAAGAGATGTTTCTTGCAGTGCCTTCCCTGCCTTCATCGTGAGTCCTCTTGCTCTGCCAGTCCCCTGTCGGCATTCCCATAGGGTTCTGTTTTCCTTTCCCTCATCTACACTCATCTACATCCAAAGTTTTTAAGGACTATTCACGTATCGATTGCTGTCTTCAATTAAGATGGTTTTCCTGTGCTGCAAACTTTTATCTCCACTTGCCAGGTAGTTCTTTGTTTTGTTTTGTTTTGTTTTAATTAGTAGCCTTATTGAGGCAACACTGACCTGCAATAAACATCATATATTTGAGGGATACTATTGGATACATGTGATATGTGTTTACAGCTGGAAAAGAATGACCATAATTGAGATAACGAACATAATCATTACGTCCGAGTTTCCTTGTGCTTCTTTGTCATTCCTTCTACTCCTCCTTCACATCCCCAGGGAAACACTGATCTGTTTTCACTGTAGATTATTTTAATATTCTCAAATTATATAAAGGAAATGATTCAGTATGTACTCTTTGTTGTCTGGCTTCTTCCATTCAGCTTAATTATTTTGAGATTCATTCAATTTGTGGGTATCAATAACTCATTTTGTTTAATTTCTTAGTAGCATTTCACTTTGTGGATATACCACAGTATGTTTATCCAATCACCTGATGATGGACATTTAAGTCGTTTCCAGTTTATGGCTTTTACAAGCAAAGCTGCTATGAAGATTTGTGTACAAATATTTGATGATCCTATCCCTCTTAGATAAATACCTAGGTGTGAAATATTTAACTTTTAAATAAACTCTAAAATTGCCTTTCAAAATGGTTGTACCTAAATTACATTTCCACCAGTAGCATCTAAGAGTTCCAGTTGCTTCCACATCCTTTCCAAAACTTGGTTAGACCAGTCTTCTTATTTTTAGCAATTCTAGTAGGCATACTTCCTTAATTCAGAGCATCATGACATCTTCCCTGAATCATTACAGCCTCTTGCCCTCTGCCCTCTTCCATACCTTGTCTGTATGCTATACTTTAAGATACTACTCAGGTCTGTGATATCTTTCCACATTTCTTGCTACCTAAAAAATTATCACCTTCCACAGAATTTGCCACTCCCGCTTCAGCACCACATCCATATTCCATAACAGACATACCTTGAAGGTGCTCCTATTCCTGTGCTTATCAGTTTAACTATCTCACTGCACAGTAATGGTTTTCTGCCTGTTTCCTACTGTAGATTGTTAGCTTGAGGTCAAGGGCTAGGTTTTATTCATCTTTTCACGCCCAATTCGTTTTACACTCAGCACAGAGCCTGACACATAAAAAGTACTTATTGTTTCTGAAGGATGGAGTGAAAGAAACCCCTGAGTTTCCACTTAAGGTGAACTTGATATTTCTAATTATTACAAGACTCTTCAAGAAAATTGTAATGAGTTGAGGATATGCTGTATGTCCAATTTTATCTACATAACGAATAATTATCTTTTCTTTTCCTGTTTTCATTTACTTTTCAAAAGATGAATTAACTATTCATCATGTTATCTGAGAAATTTACTTTCATAAAAGGGGTGGCTAAACTGGTTATTAATATTTTCTTATATGTATGTATATATGTGTGTATACATACACACAAATACACACACACATACCCCACACACATTTACAGTTTTTCAATGTGTCCTCCTGTACATTGGAACATTTAGTCAGTAAGACAGTCAATAAGATCTTTTATTTCTTTTACTAAAGAGACAGGGTCTCGCTCTGTCACTGAGACTCGAGTACAGTGGCACGATCAGAGCTCACTGCAGTCTTGACCACCTGGGCTCAAGCGATCCTCCCACCTCAATCCTCCCACCTCAACCTCTTCCCACCCACCTCAAGTAGCTAGGACTACAGACACACACCACCACACCTGTCTAATTTAATAAGATCGTTTTGACTTAATTTATTCTTTTCTCAGTGCTACAGTTGTTGTCTTTAAATAATACCTGTAACTATTATAGATATTTTTTGTCTGAAAAATTCATCTTAAAAATGGGAAAGAAAAGAAAAAATTAAACACAGCATTGCCTTAAGTGCATTTTAATTCACAACAACCGTTATTAAAAGTTTTCACTTTATTAAGGGACAGTGAGTTATACCACAATTCAAAGTGAAGTTTAAAATAAGATGATCAAATAGCTTCTCTAATAATTTTTCCCCTTTATGAAACTACCATTTATAGTGAAATACGGTATTCGTATTTCTGAGAAATAAACCAGAAAAGGCCACTAGCAAGAGATGATTACACATGATGTTTCCATTAAGAATTTCCATTCCTTTCAAGTTTCAGATCTACAATTTAAGCACTTACAACCCAAGGGAAAAAAGAATTCTAGGTTTGCTCAGCCCTAGTTTACAGCATGAAGCAGGACTCTTGCGTGGATGCCCCAGGGACCTCTACAAAAGCCTCGTAACTGGAGCTCACGAATACTTACTACCACTCCCTACTGGGACTGAAACACAAACTGTTTAAGTGAAGTAAGGTAGATGGAACAGAATAAAAGGGATTATTTTGCATCACTCTCTCTTAATGTTCATCTTTCCTTTTGGTAAGTCAAGTATCAATAGCTAGCTGATGTTTTACTTTAATGTTTTTTTCACTATGTGTCTGTGTGTGTGTGTGTGTGTGTGTGTGTATGTAGATACAGATATATATCATGCCCATCTCAGGCTTTACCAGCCAGTAAGCACAAATTTTTAACACCTAAATCCATGAGCTTATATTTAACTGCATGCCCCATCCCACTCCAGGGTAATTGGACTTGTTATGCCTTATCTTTTTTTTTTTTTTTTTAAACAGACAGGTTCTTGCTTTGTTGCCCAGACACGAGTGCAGTGGTACAATAATAGCTCACTGCAGCCTCAGCTCCTGGGCTCAAGTGATCTTCCCACTTTGGCCTTCCAAAGCTCTGGGATAATAGACAAGAGCCACTGTGACTGGCCTGCTTTTCAATTTTGTACTCAGTATTTCCTGGAGACTCTGAAGCCTTGCCCTGATGTTTCTAGAGAGAGACTGTTAGGATTCTAGAATATGGCTCCAGTCTCTACTACTGTTCCCCGAATCCTGCAGGAATTGAACATTAGCCGTTCTCCATGTCAATCAAACTGGAAGCCTACCTCAAGCCCTGATGCCAGAAATCCTAATCACCACTCTTGCAAAGTCAGAAGAAGAGGGAGGAAGGCAGGATTTCCTGCAGAAACTCAGCTTGAGCCTCAAAATGTCACAGCAATTAGCGATCCAGCTCTTTCTTTCTCTCTAGGTGGTGGATCTAAGCCTGTATCAGTAGCCCATAGACAAGCAGTTTCTTAGAGTTCTGAGGGCGGAAATCTGCTTGCATCACTATAACAGTGACTTATCTCTTCATTACCTGAGGTTTAAAGTGGTGTGCCAGACATGCCTAGGGCAATACTTTTGAAGTAAAAGGGGAAAAATGGCTTCACTTTTAGTTTGGAAAGGAAGGTAGGCTCCCAGAGCAAGGTTGCATGACTAGCTCTCAAGTATTTAGAGATATGTAATCCTTTCAAGGTACGTAAACATGCATGCGCACATGCATACACACTGCCACTCTAGCTGGATGCAGCAGATTAGAGATGGTGGCAAGTTCTTTCACAGGCTTCTTATGGAGAGGTGGGGGCTATTTGCCCTCCCCATGAATCTAGGCTGGCCTGTGAGTGTTTCATCAATACAGTATAGTGCAAGTGAATCTATGTTAGATGTAAGCCTAGCCTTTAAGAGGACCGGTAGCCACTGCCTTGGCTTCTTTGAGCACTGTGCCTGACTAGTACCCTGTTTGAGAAACTTTGTGGAGAGGCTCTGAGCCTATATGGAGAGGAAGAGGACTGAGGCATGTGGAGTGAAGCCCGTAGACCCTCCAGCCCAGCCCAGTCACCACTTGAATACCAGGGACCCCAGTCAACTCCACATGATGCAAAGAAATCAGCCAATTCTTGACCCATATAAAATGATCCTTATTTTAACTTATCAAGTTTTGGAATACCCTATTATGCAACGTAGATTCCTGGAGCCCTAGTTAAGGACAAATATTATAGGGTCCTCCAGGCTGTGTTCAGAACTCCCATCCCCCTTTTAAGAGCAGTTCCGCTTCTCATCCTCCTGTCTAGACTATTTCCACTGAGTGCAGATCTCTGGGGACCTTGAGACCAACCAGCCTCATTAGATGAGTTTCAAGTTTTCCCCTACTAGATTCACTTACTACATGCAAGGGGGTACACTCAAAATAATGGAGCTCCATTCTCTGCCCAGGCAGGACACCCTGTTACATCTACTTTATTAGTTGCCATGATCGCTATTTTAAAGTTTTATAAAAGGTTAGGAGATGAGGTTTGATCAGGAGAAAAAAGTACATCTTTTCAAAGCTTTTCTTAGAATTTGAGAGGAAGGAACTATTCAAGGATGGGAAATGTATGAGTAATTATGTTACTTTAGTCTTCCTTATTTTTTCTTTGTAATCATGAAGTTTTCTCTTCCCCAAAGCTCACATCCTAAACCCTGTGCTGCACTTCAGAATAAATTCCAAAGTTCTCAATTATTAGTCTCTGTTAGAACTATTTTCTCCTCATTTTCTCTTTCTCTTTCCCTGCTAAAATTAGCATTCCTACTAGAGCTCTGTAGTTAACTTAGTACACCGTTCCAGCTCTGAGTCAGATGCCAAGAACACCTTTTCTGTCTGGCTCCCAGCGTGCCTGCATTGATGTACTACGCTGAGGTGCTGAGGACATCAATATGATGTTCAGTGATGCATAGTTGTTTCTATTCTAAGGGATATATTTGACTGTTTATAGAGCAGCAAGAAACAGCCTAATGTTCACCTGCTGACAAAATGAATGTGGATAAGATGCTTCTAGATTTCTGGTATAGATGCTTGTGAGCAGTGATCAGCTAAGTTTAGGTGTGGCTTATAGGAGGCAGGAACTCACTGAATCTCAGATTCTCAGATGACCTTTTCACCTGGGCAGGAAGGCAACTTTTCTTAGCTGGGCAAAAGTAAGAAGGGTTCAGGAATTTGATGTGTCAAATTCACCATGACTCATTTATCAGAGTGAGGGGGGGATAATTTTTTTTTATCTTTTCATATCAAGTTGGAGGATATTAGCCAAAAGCCCAAAAAAGAAATCAAACTGGATGAAGAAGAATTGAATGCATTCATTAGAACTTGTTCCTAGTTACACAAAAACTAGGGTGGCTGTAGGATTTATTATACAGACAAGGACACTTTGAGAGTGCAAGGAAGCACTACTAACAATTACACCACGACAGCAGGTGTGTAGGCTTGGACGGCCCTAGGCAAACAGGGATGCATTTCCACCCTTGAAATAGCCCAACTCAAGTTGTCTTAAGGCAATAAAGGAGATTCACTGGGCTGCTTTAGAAGAAATGCAACGGTTAGGTGGGCTTTGAAACAACTCGACCAGTTTCTCTTAATGTCTCTATTCTGCCTTCTGGATGGTAGCTTTTTTATATATATAAATAAATATTTCCCTAGCAATCAGACTGAGAATATAGTAGTTTTAGTTCAAGACTGGTTCTTCTTGTGGTCATAGGTGGATGCCAGTAGCAGTTGGCATGTTTCCTTTTTCGCATTCAGCAACAGAAAGAACACCTCAATCCCAGCATTCTGAGCAAGAATTGCAAGGCTCAGACACGTCAATGCCCACTGCTATAACTGACAAGGAAGTGGAATGTCGTGTATGGCTTCAACCAACAAGGGTTGGTTGGAGCTTTGAGTAAGTTCTGTTTCTTAACAAGTACTCAGGACAGTTTGGAGATGAGAGATTTTTTTTTTTCCATGAAAATTATGGGGAATGTTTTTTAAAAAAAGAGTGGGAATGAATACTGGATAGGTAAGCAGCAAACATCTGCTCTATTGGAAACAAACCTGAAATTTAATAAAGTAGCTTTCTTGGTGCCCTGAAAGTTAAAAGAGAGGGACTCTGATATCAGACTTTCTACGTGTAAACCCAGATTTTACCTTTAATAACCACGTAAACTTTTACCAGTTTTTTACTCTAAGTCTCATTTCCTCAAACTGGAAAATGGGGATAATGCTAATAACTGCCTTACACGGTTGCTGTGAGATTAAACGAGACAATGTATACAAAATGCTTATGACACTTATGACAGAGCCTGTCATATTGTGAGAGCTTAATACACGTTAGCCTCTATTACAATAGTCATTGAAGTGATTGTTTAGCAGGATGTTCATGAGAATGTGTAAGGAAATTCTAAGGTATCAGCAGTAAAGAAATTAATGTACTTAGTTGAGGGAGAAATAATGAAGGCAGGAATAAGAGCTGAAGGAACTGGGGTGTGAGGGCGGCATCTGGGAGAGAAGAATGATCCCAAGTAAATAGATGAGTAGAGTCAGGGTTCAGCAAATTTAAAATGATTCCCATCCAAGGTGAGTCTCTCACTTTTAAACATCACAGCAGACACTCTCAGGAGCCTTTTCTAATGTTTCATGGTCAAGAAATTCTCCCTTATATTCAAGATAAATCCCTGGTTGTCACATAAGCCCGTTTTATGTCTTCACACAGGATAAAGCATAGGTAAAGATTTTAGAGACATAGAGAGCTGAGATGGAGCTTTAGAGATGTTGCAGGGGAAAAGTGACAAGGCTTAGTGACATCCATTTCTTAGTGACAGGGAGAAAAGGGTAGAGTCAGATGCAGGCCCATGATAGTGGGCATGAAAGACGAGGGAGACAATGGTATCTGTGACAAAGAGGGAGTGGGGAGAGGTTGGTCTGCTAGATAAGGAGTTGGATTTATAAATATAAGGTGGTGGTATTACGAGGACTCTGATAATAAAATCAAAATGGTGCCAGAATAGCAAAGAAGACATTTTCTCTTTTTCTCTTTCCTCTCCTAGATAAGTAGGAAGCTAAAAAAGAAAGGGCAGGGGGACAGAAAAAGATGTTGCAATGACAACTTTTAGCAACATGTACACATCAAAAATTGATCTAATCCAGTCCTACTTGCTGGTGTGAGTGTAGCAGTGGGCGTGGTAGTTAACGGTTGGCTTTTC
The DNA here is from genome assembly GCF_006542625.1 of Nomascus leucogenys. Lineage (NCBI taxonomy): Eukaryota > Metazoa > Chordata > Mammalia > Primates > Hylobatidae > Nomascus > Nomascus leucogenys. The sequence continues at coordinate 53,597,406 of NC_044386.1, forward strand.
TTTGCCTTACAGGGGCTTTTATAACAAAAGTGGCACTTTGCCCCAGTCATCTATCGAGTGAGTCTTCTGTCTTACAAATGCAGAGTCTGAATCACTTACAACAACCACAGATGTGCAGCAATTTTTGCTTTCCTGTGTTTTCCTATAAATTTTCTGTGGGATTGCATTTGGGTAGACTCTTGTATTTAAAATGAAATTACATTTTTTTCATGATTGGTTTCAATAAAAGATAAACTAGATTATCTACATTTTGGTTGTTTATTAATGTAACTGAATTAAAGATAAGTTCTCCAACAACTAAATACATTTTAATTACAAAAAGTTATATGAGGTTTTATAAGTACTTAATTTAACTTGCTATATACACTTAGCACCAGGTAATCATTTTGCATTGAAAATAATGAGGAATAAGGATCCATTGTTGAAGTTTGTACTTTGATTTGGGAGGTGCAAATATCTAGTTGTATCACTGATGGGAAATTGAAGTTCTAGAGAGAATAGTGTCCCACTTAAAAGAGATAATATGAAAATAATTTGTTTGTTTCTTGTGATTTTGCTCTTCAAGTACACTTTGCTTGTGAAACCAATTATAGATTTTTCATACAGAACCATTATCTCCATCATCAAATTGATGGCAAATAACATGCTTTTTTTTTCAAATAGTAGTTTCTCAAAGGATAATTGCAACTGAATGAATGAATGAGTAAATAACTAAATGTACCTATTATACTGGAGAAAATCAATTCAGAGTCCTGAATTTGTTCATGAGAAGCATCAAAACAGTATGTGTATTGATGCAAAGTTATGGACATAATAAAGTTGCATTTTGTATTTTAAGCTATATCTGACCCTGATTTATTAATATGTTTAAGAATTTAATTCTTGCTTAACTACTTGACCTACTACTGTCCACTAGTCTCAATTATTTAACAGCTTAAACTGACACTTAATAAGTATGTAAATGGAAGGCACCCTAACATAATACAGGTATCTTCCTAAGTGCCAATTATATGCCTCAACATTCCCTTCAATTTGAATGTGTTAGTAAGAATCTAATTACACTGGTTTATAGCTGATGGAATTACAGAAGGAGAAGATTTCTCTCCTACATACTTATTAGACCTCAATAAGTGTTCCTTTGCAATCTGTTGCTATTCAATTACCAAGTAATAACTGTCTTAATGAATCTAATTGAAATGCTTATTTCAGACTCCTATCACACCAAAAAAAGAGGCTTCACTTGGAGTGCTGCCCCTGGATGGGGCCTGACTTGTTTATCCAGAAAGAAGTGACTTCTCTGGGAAGAAGGTTGCATTTGTGAAAGCCTGTGCAGCATTTCAAGGACATTCATGTCCTCATCATTCAGGTGTCAGAAAACTGAAGCCCCTACTCAAAAATCTTACTAGTCAAGCCCATGCCTGTGTGCGCACTTATACAGTCATTCTGCCTGAATTTTTCCCTCACCATGAGAAGCTTTTGTTCAGTTTTCCTCAATGAAGACAAAATAATAATAATTAAAATATCAGTAGCTAATATCTGTAGGGTACTTACTAGTGCCAGTGCTGCCTAAACACTAGTTTAACCTTCACAAGTCCCCTAAGAGAGATACATATGGTTATTGACTCCATTTAACAGATTTGGAAACTGAGTATAGTTTAGTCTTTGGCAGAGGGCAAATTCATACAGTGTATAGGTTAATAAGTGGCAGAGATCATGATACAACTGCAGGCCCACTGGCTTTGGAGCCTCCCACCCACCTGCAAAAACTATCACAAAAGCAAAGACATGAAATAAATGTTATTTTAGTTGATGCAACCTCTTGTTTCTTGGGAAACTGAAACTTTAAACTCACACGGCAAATATGAAACTAGCTCCAAGACTCCTGAGCCCCAGTCCTGTGCACATCAACCTACACCATGCTGCCATGCTGCATTAAAAAAAAACAAAAAAACAAAAAACAGCAAACAAACAAAAAAACACTCATTGAGCTTGGTATTCTATGTAATACTCTCCGCATCCCCATTCTTTGGTAACTTTTTTTTTGGATCCACAACTGGGACATAAAATGCATTCATCTCAAGGTCGTGATTGGAATTTGTTTGGAAGATATGTTAGAGGACAGTTCAAAACATACCACTGTGTTTATTTCATTTAAAGAAAAAGTTTAAAGTTTTATTGGCCCAAACAAAAAAGTGATATTAATTCAAGATAATGGCAAATCACTTTGACAGGCACAATTTTTATGCAGATTCTGTGAAGCTCCCTCTTTTAAAACCACCCCTGGAGATCTGGGCATGGCCATGAACCTGCTCACACAGATGGGCTCAGCCCAGAGACTCCCTGAAAAGTGAAGTTCTCCTCAGCAGTATGTGACCCTTCTTGAGTTGCTTCCTCACTGTCAGGGTGAGGGATAGATGCCATGGTACATCGTTGGGACGTCTGCAGCGTGAAGTTTCTTCCTCTCCAAAAATGATGATAATGTGGTCATTTCAGGGGTTTCAAGGATTTCTGATGAACAATGTCTCTACGGAATATACAAGGATTTTAGGTGCAGTACAAATAAAGGATTTGACAAGAATAAAAACAACACTTTATATAAATTACCTCAGTTTGCTAAAGAGTCACCTTCTCACTTACACAGGTGTGGTGTTCATCTTTAACCATTGGTCCTTTTTCAGTAGCGATTGGTTTCATTGCCCTAGGTATGAATAGACAGAGTTGCTCAGGTCTGTTCCCGTCCCATTTTTCCCATTTGAAACTATGATGTTTCCCTCCAAACACCTGTTGTGGTCAGTGCTAATTCCAGGGGCTTAATTCCCCCTTTGCATTCATCCAGAAACAGTTTGTTGTTGTTTCCCCAGAAAGGGTCTCACTCTGTCACCAGGCTAGAGTGCAGTAACACGATGATACCTCACTGATAATCTCGAACTCCTGGGTTCAAGTGATTCTCTTGCCTCAGCCTCCCAACCAAGTAGCTGAGACTACAAGTGTGAACCACTACACCAGCTAATTAAAAAAAAATTTTTTTTTTTTTTTGAGACAGAGACTAGCGCAGTGGTGCGATCTCAGCTCACTGCAAGCTCCGCCTCCCGGGTTCACGCCATTCTCCTGCCTCAGCCTCCCGAGTAGCTGGGACTACAGGTGCCCACCACCACGCCAGCTCATTTTTTTGTATTTTTAGTAGAGACGGGGTTTCATCATGTTAACGAGGATGGTCTCGATCTCGTAACCTCTTGATCTGCCCGTCTTGGCCTCCCAAAGTGCTGGGATTACAGGCATGAGCCACTGTGCCCGGCATTTTTGAAAATTTTTTTGTAGAAACAGGGTCTTGACGTGCTGCCCAGGCTGGTCATGAACTCCTGGCCTCAAGTGATCCTCCTGCCTTAGCCTCCCAAAGTGTTGGGATTACAGGCATGAGTCACGGTGCCAGTCTTCTAAGAAGCAGTTTTTAAAGAGCAACAGGTCCTTGTAGTTATCCAGTTAACACAGTACCAAAATTATGAGCCTGCCAACAGGCCATAATTTCTTTTATATGGAAAGAAAACAATATGATAGAAGGGAGTTATTTAGCCTCTTGAGGAAGCCCTGAGTTCACCCAGCCAGACGACCTGATAGTTTTGAGTGCCATTAATTTGCTGAGCGCTGGGCAAGGTTCCTTCCCTCCCCTTAGGACTTGCAGCCTGGAGAACTACAGCTTATTATTGTTGGAAAACTCCCGGGAATGCCCTTACAATGATGTACATGGGAAATTTGAAGTGGGGAAGAGAGAATACACAATGGTGAAATGACAGTTTAACTTAATCCTGTCTTTTCTAAACAGAGAAAGCTCAGAACAAGGGTTTATACAAACAACCAGCAGGCAGGGACCAGCTCTATGCAGAAAGAGTAGTTTACGGAACAAAAAATGGACAATAATTTTTATGTCCAAAATTGATAGTTTTGAAAATGACTAAGGATTATAAGAACTTGAAATCTTTTATATTGAAATTTTAAAATATTTTAAATGTGAAATTGTGAAATGTGATATTTTAAAGGTGAAATCGTATACTTTCAAGCAGTAAATTTAATAGAAAATGTGAAACTTCTTCTGAAACAGAATAGATTGTAAAGTGTTTACGGAATATACACTACATATGGTATTCCTATTTAATTTTTTTTAAAATAGTGAGTTGTTTGGTTTTAAATTTTTACAGGGTTATTTATTAAATGTATTTTTTATTTATGTATTTATTATTAAATTATGACTAGTTTTACTTTGTTGTTTCTTTAAGGCACAGGTCTTTGAAGAGTTTGCATTGCTCTGTGAGTTACCAGAGGACTGCAATCTTTAATCCAATTCAGACAGCGATTCACCAGGCTTGCATGGGCTCAGGCCTGTTGCTCCTTATCAGAGGCCCACAAGGAGCTCTCAGTACAGCTGCAGCCTTGGAGAATTTCCCTGTCTTCTCCTGTTCTCTCTCTCTCCTCCTCCTCCCGCTTCTCTTCCCTGCCTCTCCCCCACCCCTATACAGACACACACATACACACACAGACCCCCACCCACCCACCGCCACACACACACACACACTACTCCTTGGCTCTTTAACTTTCCTTTTAAGGCATCAAAATCAATTTTGGGACTCTATTTGGTACAAAGAGTTGATATGGATTTGATATGGATAGAGTTGACTGATCTCTACTCTGGGTTTGAAGATGCTGATGCAAATGGAAAGGAAATAATCCCAGGCTATTGTGACAGATGACATGGTGTAGAAGGAAGAGCACAGGACTGAAGGTGGAGAATCACTTGTTTATGCAACACACATTTCCTGAACGTCAAATACGAGGATAAAGCCACGAAAGAAACAGAGCCCTGTTTCTGCAGAACACACGTTCTGGTTGGAGAAGACAAGTAGCGAATACACCAACAAATAAGAGAGTATTTGATGATGATGAGTGTTTTATGAAGGGGATAAAGAGTGACTGCAGGGCTCAGAAGGAAGCGATTATTTTAAGTAGGGAAGGTCTTTTCTAAGAAGGTCCTATTTAAATTGAGACTTTAAAGGTGTGCAACTTTGGATAAATTGGAAACAAGAAGGGAAGTGCATTCTATGGGATCTAGTAAGAGCAGAGAGTGACGACCAACTCCAGACCCCAAAGAGAAAGGAGAGTGAGGCTACTGGCACTTGGAGGCAGAGAAAGCCATGTGGAGAGGGCGGCCCGACTGAGCTAAAACCTTCAGTCTGTTGGTCCTGAGCTATTTGAGGGTCTGTTATGTGCAGGATTAGGCTCGGCACTATCGAGGATCACAAAAGTGTGTTAGTTATGGAGGCTTCCAGCAATAGGCTTACAGTCAAGAATGGGAAACAACACATATGCACGTAATTTGATTGAAATGCAGGAAGTCTTAAGGATCATAGGAGGAGTTCAGATAAAGACTGGAAAGTTCTGAGGTGCCAGATTGCTTCCAGCCAACAGATCAGAGGAACTGTCATAGAGGAGGTGGCTGTGTGTGCCCTGGACCTCAAAGGAGAGAGATGATATTCAGATGTGTAGCAGTGATGGGCAGAAGCACATTTTAAATGGAGGGAATGAAACAGGATAAGCAAATGGCTGGTGATTAAAAAACTCTGGTTGCATGTGCAGAAAAGAGAAATCTTAGTTTGACTGGAGCCTCTGCCACATGAAAGGGATTTAGAGTTTGCTGTTTCTGTGAATCTGTCCGTCTTCACCCTCATGCTGTTCTCCTTTCCTTTTTTAACCTATATCTTCTCTCTCTTTGTTTTGTTGACTTTCTCTTTTTTGTTTTCCGTTGTCCTTTTTTATGAGTGGAGCATTTCAGTGCAAGGGCAAATGGGAGTGGAGTGGGGTTCTGTGGAATGTCAGAAATGCATGCTTAACCTAGATTTCCCAAGCTCTCACTCAGTCTTATCCCAGGGATCACTTGACATGATGGGAAATGATGAGAAAAAAATAAACAATGTGATCCCAGAGCAAAGCTTATTTACTTTATCCGTTTAACCCAGTTCTACTGCTTCTCTCTCCATTTCCCAAGAACCAGGGGCAGAAAACATGAGAAAGCAGAAGAGAGACAGATTTTAGAGAACGTGAGTTTGTCCTTCTAAGATGAGAGGCCATGTCTGCCACCACCAGTTTCAGGGAACAACTGATTCATTTCACAGCCCCACCGATGTACACAACCTGGCTTGTTCTCGAGCCAGGTGCTTTCTCATTGGTGACAGAGCAGCAGTACTTTCCAGCATGCTGTACAATTACCCAGACTAGAGGCCCTTCCTCTGCATGCACTGGCCCTACTTAAGAAAAGATACATAAACTCTCCTGGCCTATGCTGTGTTTTTGGTTTTTGTTTCTTTATTCATCATCAAAGCCCAGTTAAAGTGGAAAACTTAAGCTCAATGCATTTCCACAGATTTCTCTAAGTGCTCTCATGAGGCTCAACAGTACACACTCAATAAATGCACATTGAATAAATGAATAGTTGCAAAAGGGTATCTGGGTTAAAGAATCATGATAATTATGATGCAAAATGTACTCGAGTTGCCATTCATTATTTTATCTTTGTCTTTCCAGTAAGCCTTGACCCCATTGTGGAGAGAAACAATACTTTGATTATTTTTAAGTTTCCAGCTACTAGAAGACTATATATGGTCCATAATAGGCCCTCAATGCATACTTGTTTGAAGGAATAAATAACTAAATCACTGAATAAACAATCCTGTCTTCTAAGCCGATTTAGGGAAATGATGGGAAATAGCAAGCCCCTTCTCAACATGAAAGCCATGTTGGGAAGGGCCTTGTATAGAAGACTAAGGATGGTGCATTTTATTATTTATTCTTTTTGCTATAGGGGATGACTGAAGCATTTTGAGTAATCAGTGAATGATTTAGTGGTCAAGGCTGTTTTAGAAAGATTATTCTGATGGTTATGTAGAAGATGGATTGCTGTGGTGATAAATCTGATGTATGTCTAAGCTTTTGTTGTTTTCAAAAAGTAACAATGAAAACTTCAATGAACAAAGGGCTTTAAGTTCAAACATAGGTATGGTTGCCTTAATTCTATTGCTTACTGATGGGAACAAATGTACTTTACCCAGCTTACATAGTCTAAAGGTGTTGTACAGTTTTAGAAGACAACATGTCCTCATGAGACTAGTATAAGTTAAATGTGCTCAATTATTTGTCATTTCTGTAAAGTACGAAGTCTCAAAGATCTTCCATGTTCTTAATCGCAAAAAACAAGACTATCTTCAAACTAGGAAAGAGAAATGTTCCCATTCTCATTTATTAGACATCCCTCTGACAAAGAAACAATGCTCTTTAAAGTGCTGGACCTAAAATTGTAAGCTTTTTGTAGCCACTCTAAGGTTTGAAAAGTTAAACTTGTAGAAGCAGATTGTTTTGTTTGTTTTTGGCCATCTGAATAGCTGGCATCTAATGGTCACACATGCTATTTTAGTTAACCACTTGGGATTTTCTTAGTCAGAGCCAACTGAAATATGTTGGGCTGTAGAAGAGAATAACTCAAATCCATCTACCCATGATTTTTTGCACCTGTAAAACCATTCAAACACCTCTTTGTTAATATATCATCATAAATATTGATTACTCACTGTGATATACAGCTATACATTTTTTACAGCTCCTCTATCAAGCATTGGAGTCTATTTCCCCTACTTTCTGATCTGGACTGGCTTTGTGACTTGCTTTGACCAAAAAGACGTGGCAGATGTGATTTTGTGCGATTTCCAAGCCTCTTGTTAATGAGGCCTGGGAGCATCCTCTCTCATTCTCTTAGAATACTGCATTTTGAAAGAAGTCTAGGCAGCCTCTTTGAGGTTAAGAGATCACAGGGAGACAGTGAAAGAGACCATTTGACAATAGAGATCTGTCTGTCCCAGATGTCCTAGCCAAGACCCAAGGTATATGAGGCTATTGGGGACAACCAACCTCACAGACAAATCTACTAACTGACTGACTACGAATGCATAAGTAAGCCTAGTCGACACTCTGTGGAAGAGAGGTAGGATCTCCCAAATGAGCCCTGCCAAACTGTCTTACAGAACTGTAAGGAAATAAATGGTTATTGTTGTCAGCCATCAAATGTGAAGGTATTGTGGTAGACAGAATCCTAAAGATGGCCATTCTAAGATTCCCATTGCCTGGTTACTCAATCAAATACTAATCTAGGTACGGCTGTGAAGGGATTTTTCAAATATAATTAAAGCCCCAAGTCCGTTGACCTTCCAATATGATCCTTATGTGATCTTATAAGATATTTAAATGAGCACTTAAGAGCAGCAAGTTTTCTCTGGCTGGTAGCAGAATAAAAACACATAGGGATATGAAGAATAAGAAGGATTTGAGGCCGGGCATGGTGGCTCATGCCTGTAATCCTAGCACTTTGGGAGGCCGAGATGGGTGGATCACTTGAGGTCAGGAGTTCAAGACCAGCCTGGCCAACATGGTGAAACCCAGTTTCTACTAAAAATACAAAAAATTAGCTGGGTGAGATAGCACATGCCTGTAATCCCAGCTACTCAGAAGGCTGGAGCACGAGAACTGCTTGAACCCGGGGGACGGAGGTTGCAGTGAGCAGAGATTACAGAGATCGCGCCTCTGCACTCCAGCCTGGGCGACAGAGTGAGACTCCTTCTCAAAAATAAAGAAGGATTTGATATGGCCTTACTGTCTTAAAGATGTAGAGGGCCATATGACAAGAAGTAAAACAACCTCTAGATGATAAGAGCAGCCCCTGCTGACTGCCAGCAAGAAAACTGGGACCTCAGTCCTACAGCCATAGGAAACTGAATTCTACCAACAGTCTGAGACAGGTGTGAGCAGATTCTTCTCCAGAGCCTCCAGATAAGAGCACAGTTCAGTTAACACCTTGATTATAGATTCGTGCAACCCTGAGTGGGGAACCCTGTCCAGCTGGCCCCCGTTTCTGACCTACAGAACTGTGAACTAATAAATGAGTGTTATAAGTCTCCAAGTTTGTGCTAATGCATTATGTAGCAATATGAAACAAAAACAAGAGTTTATTTCATAACAATCGATGACAAATACACACATGAAGATTTTTACAATACATAGAAAAGACATAGCATGGAGCAGAAGATTTCAACTCTCTAAATCAAAATCTTTTCGAGACCACTTTTAAAATACCAATGCCTGGGCCCACCCTAGAGATGCTAATTTAATTGTTTAATTATTCTGGGGTGTAGTCCAGGCCTTGGTGGTTTTAAAAACCTCTCCAGATGATTCTAATGTACAGCCAGGCTTGAAAAGCACCAATATAAACAAATTATATAGGACAGATAAATAGATAAGAGAGAGGGGGAGATTTTCACCCCATCTTCCCTCCTAATCCATCCACTGTGAGATGACCATCTCGAACCTGTTGGTTACTCTATCTGTTGGGTGCTTTTGACTAGAAGAAGCAATACCTGACCAACAATGGGACAAGAAGTACATTTGCCAGGCGCGGTGGTTCATGCCTGTAATCCCAGTACTTTGGGAGGCTGAGGACTGTGGATCACCTGAGGCCAGGAATTCGAGACCAGCCTGGCCAACATGGTGAAATCCCATCTCTATTAAAAATACAAAAATTAGCTGGGCATGGTGGCAGGAGCCTGTAATCCCAGCTACTTGGGAGGCAGAGGCAGGAGAATCGCTTGAACCCGGGAGATGGAGGTCGCAGTGAGTCGAGACTGCACCACTTCACTGCAGCCTGGGCAAAAGAGCGAGACTCCGTCTCAAAACAAAACAAAACAAAACAAAATAAAAACATTCATGTCTCCTGTAACAGGAAATCCAAACCTGAGGGTCTTCAAAGTTGGTTAGGTTAGCAGCTCTACACAGCCATTAAGGACTTGAGGTCTCTCAATCTCTTTACTATGCCATCTTCAGCATGTGAACCTTTCCCCCAGCCTGCTTTCATGGTACCAAGACGGCAGCTGCTGATCCATGCACCATCTATTGCTTCCACTACCGGAAAGAAGACTTTTCTTCATGTATTCCCTTTTTCTTAGAAAAGACAACCTTCCTCAAAGCCCTCCCACACTTTTGCTCAGATTCTACTGGCCAGAATTGAGTCACGTGTCTATGCTCTCACTGAAGGAGAGACTGGAAAAGGAAGTATTTTGCATTTTCAGGCTCTGTAGGTGGAGGTGACCACACCCAGCAAGTTAGAAGTAGGTGTAGGTGGGTGGATGGTTAGTAGGTAGACAGCCAAATACGCTGATCCTCCACACATCTCTTTATCCTGATATAAAGACACAGTATTTGTGTGTCTATATAGATATAGATATGGATATGTACTCAGGAATGGGATTATATCATAAATGCTCTTTACTATGGTCATCCTCCCTGTCACATTCTGTTATTGTTGTTATTACCATTTTGACTTCCCGCACTTTATTCAGTAACATATGTTAACACTTGGTGTTTATCCCTTAATAATTTCCTCAATGCTTATATAAATCATAGAATATACATATACTTATAGAATGGAAGTGTGTCATTATTTATTTACCAAAATAATATTATGCAGTATATTATGACAATCCTTTTAAGTATGTAGAAACACTTAGGTACCTAGCTTACTAGTCTTTAAATGTTATCACTGCTCCCCAGCTCCTCCCACTTTTCCTTCCTATTCAACTTTCCTTTCTATCTCCTTCAACTTTTATCAAAGAGTCCAGCTAAGCATGAGTACAGAGCTTCCTAGTCTCCCTCATACTTTGTTGTTTGGGATGTCAGGGTAACGTAGTTATGAAGCAGAATGTTCTCTACGTTCCTTTCTGTCTTTCAACTAGTTGCTTGCTCTTAGAGAAGTTTTCAGGGTCTTCTGACACTCCCGTTTAATTTCTAAGATCTTTCATTCTCTTTCTGCTTTCCCAGTGAAAGCCTGTAATTAATCTGTCCCTCCTAAGCTTCTGGAAGCTACCTTCTCTCCTGCGGGAAATATAAGACCTCAGAGTGATATTTTACATTTCCAAACATGCCACATTCCCCATGCCTTTTGCCACTCACACGGTGGAAGGATCTTAATTATAGGGCTGAAGGGGAATTCATTCTTTCTAGACTCCCTGCCTTCCTTTTCAGTGTTTATTCTGACACTGAAGGGAGTTTTTTCACAAAGCTCTAAAACTCAACCATTTTGCCAAGAATTTTAGTTGTGTTGTTTTTACGAACTGTGACTTTTCCTGTTATGTTTTAATCAGATGTGAACAAAACCAAATAGTTGTTAGACACGTTTATACAGGGATTATCTTATAGATTTCTGTCAAACATAGTCAAACTGAATCTTTCTTGTATGTCTTCTAAATAACTGCGTAAATATACTGGTGTTCAAATAAACATGAGAGGAAAAGAAGCAAAAGATAAGATCACTGGCAAAGACATAAAAGATTCAAAGGGAAAAACTGCAAAATATTGTAGCTCTTGGCCACCATCAATTCTGGCACAGGGCAGTAACTTTGTTAGGCTAGAGCCTGACATGATTTTCACCAAATGTGTATAAGGCCCAGTGTAGCAGGGGTCTCAAAATGTAACCAATGTGTTTTCAGTGTTCCCAGGGTACACATTGTAGATACTGGAGATTTAGAAATTGTTCAACTCGGGAGATTTCATATGTACAGTAAAAGCATTCTAACTCCAGAGCTATCTCCTAATTCCCTGGCAGTGGGTGACTAATCTAAAATCAAGAGATACACGTCTGTTACAGGAAAAGGGTCCTGATACAGACCCCAAGACAGGGTTCTTGGATCTCTTGCAAGAAAGAATTCAGGGCAAATCCACAGTGCAAAGCAAAAGCAAGTTTATTAAGAAAGTAAAGTTGTGAAAGAACAGCTACTCCATAGACAGAGTAGGGTGCTTCCAAAAGTAGGAGAAACACAACCACCCTAGGTACAATGCTTGTGTGTGTATGTGTGTGTGTGTGTATATATATATATAGATAGATAGATAGATATATGATGAAAAAAGATTATGGGGAGATGTGCTCTGCTACAAAGGTTTGTGATAAGGGGTTAATTTTCTTAAGAATCAATATTATTATCTTTCAAGCAAAATTAGGAATGCTTTTGTTCTCAAGATAACAGGATTTTAGGACAATCCCAAGTCTGAGTCTGTTTAGTAAACATTATCAATGTGTTCCCTTAACTGTAAACATCTAGAGGCTAGGAATGCCTAACTTTCTGGGAATGCAGCTCAGCAAGTCCCAGCCTCATTTTCCTAGCCCTCACTCAAAATGGGGTCGCTGTGGCTCGAACGCCTCTGACATGTCCAGTTATGCAATAACTTAATTTTTTTCAACAATGGGGGTAATTTTCTCTATGGCGGCTTTATGCCTTTTGATTCCTAGGCTCATTTTAAGGAAACAAGATCTTCCTATTGAATGGTCTTGGTATTGACATTCTTGATGTAAGTTGGAACCGTGGAAACCCTAATGAAATAGTGTGACATACAACCAGGCCATTAAATGCCAATTCCATTTTGGCTGGCTAGCCTGGTTGAGATTACCCCAAAACATCTTCCCTCTCCTTAAGGTAGTCCATAGCTACAATAGAAGGAGGAGCAGAATTACTTCTCCTAAAAGAGAACTTGTTAAATTGAGAAAATTTACTTTTTAAAAAGTAGGGGGAGGGGAGGAATGGCAGGGAACTTTGCAAAAGGGGTGTGGTTTTCCTGACATCCTTAACTGGCAGGCTGTCACAGATGAGAGGGTTTTGCTCTACTAATTATTTCATATTTTCCCAAGTTGTCATTACCATAATAATGTCATTGTCCTCAAAGCTACCTGCTCTCTATTCATCTTCTTCCTTGCTTTCTGTTATTCTTGAATCTAGGAAAGAAAAGACAAAGGAGAAAATGGGGTTTTCCAGCTTTTTGTGTGGTTGCCCTTTGAGACACAGAGAAGGCCCAGGCTGCCACAGCATCTCCATTCTGAGTTCCTGCTCTGGACGCTAGCCATGTACTCACACCGTGCTCTGCCATTGCCTGGCTATTCTGCCTGGGTCCTAGTTCTGTCCCGAGTTCTGTCTTTTGGTATTTTTATAATTTCCACATTTCATCAGTTTATTCCCAGTATCTCCAGCAAAAAAAAAAAAAAAAAAAAAAAGAAACATTTTATTTAAACACTCTAGGAACCAAAGAACATCAAGGTCCATCATAATCATAGATACCTTCCTTGCAGTGAAATCCAACATTCTGGGAGTTTGTTTTCAGTGGTAAATAAAGATTTCATCTTTTCTTGAGACTAGATAACTAAACAAAGTCAGGGGCTGTTTCCAGGATTTTTTTTCCTTTTTAAAACAAACTCAGAATAGAAATGTACAGAGAATTTTCAAAAATGTATGTTTGAATGAAGCATGTTTCAAAACATGTCAGTTTTAATGATTCTAAGCAGTTTTTAATATTTTTGTACTTTTTTCTAGACTCATATATACGTATATATATTTAAAATAGTTTGAACTCTATTGCTTTCTTCCATTTTAGTGTTTTGCTCTTTTCTCTCATTTATGATATTCATGTAAATTAAGCAAACCACATGATGTCAATCATTTCTACCTCTATGAAGTGTGGGTTCCATAGGTAGTTGGAAATAATAGCTTAGTAAGTCCTGAAAAGCTGATGGAATTTTTCAGGGTGAAGTCTTAACTGGGCAGCCAGAAGAGGCTATCATCAAATCAGATCGAATCTTAAGAATTGATCTCAATTTTATGAGTCACTCCAGTAACATACAGACCAACAAAACTCCAAATTGCCTGACTCTGTCTCTGAACCTGAGATGTCATTGAACTCTGAAACCTAATTCATATCCCAAATGCTCTCTAAAACTCTCTAAACTTTCACATTTGCAAATGTACCCCAAGGGTTCCATTTCTTTCTTATACTTTCCAAAGCTGTCTCCCAAACCCATGGAATACTCCTTTGAGAATGGTTAAAGAATGCTATAATCCTCTTATCTGAAAACCTGATTTGCAAATGCTAAGAAGGTATATATGCTTTTACTATGCTTATTAGCATTAACAGTTGTAAATGTCTGGTAAGGCCCTGCCAGCTGACTTAGGATAAGATGCTGGGGCAATCACCAAATTTGTTTCTTCAACAGATTTTTTTGTGTGCTTACTCTAATGCCTCACAGAAGGCTAGGCAGCTCAAATGATCAGAAAACTTTAAGATAGTCTATCTTTAAGATAGTCCGACTCCTAAAGATCTCCCAACCATAGGGAGCAGTGGAAAAATCGTAACTGTGTTTAACTCCCGATACACAACCACAGCTCAATATGAAGAAATTCCAAAGTAAAAAATAAACACATTCTCCCCAGAGACTTTCTGCCAGTCCACAGGTGTAGATCTGGCAAGATGCCCAGAAACTTAGATGGGTAAAATTTGGACACATCAGGTTAGTTCCTTGTAATATCTCTGAATGCATCCTTTTGGTTGCTTTCAGCCTACACCTTGTCAATTCAGCCATGGATTCTTTTTTCAAATAATTGATTTGGCATGTTCATTATGAAGGCTCAGCATGTGACTGATGTCACTGAATGTTCCATTTTTCATTGGAAGTTTGGCACGTATTCCTGGATACTGTAATTATTCTACCTTTTTTTGTTTCTCCTCATCATACATGAAGTGCTGGAGAGAGGCCATCCTTACTGACTGAACACTGATATTCCCTTTTCAATCCTCTCACAGAGGGTGTTAGCTTGTGCGTCCGGCATGAGTGTGAGAATATGTGAATTAGCCCTGATTTTTGAATTGACTGTCATTCATATGTCCATAGTTGTCACACTCACACTAATCTTAATTTCTGTACCTTGAAAATGGGAATGACAATCTTATCCCTTTCAAAAAGAAAAAAAAAAGGCATGTTGGGGATTAACTGAATAGGGCTCAAAAGCACCAGGAAAATGTAAGAGAAGTCTGTCCACATAAGCCAAGCGCTGATGCTTTCTTAGCGGTCAATGGATGTGCTTATTACAGTTTCTAAATCAGAAAACAGACCTCAAACTAGATCTATGATTGATCGGGTGATCAATTGTGAGTTCAACTCTCTGTGAAGCCCGAGGGTAGATACACAAAATGTACACGGCGTGTCTTATCTTTTAATCAGATTTAAATAACTCATGAAATGGCTGTATTCAGAGCCACAGCCTGCCCTCTTACAGTGGTGCCAGAGCAGGGGTGGCCTTGTAGATGGCTTTGCCCAGTATAGTTAAGTCCTCACAAATACTGGCCACATTTCAAGGACTCAGTAACCACATATGCTAAGCTACTAGGTTGGACAGCACAGATTTAGAACTGGATCAGCATGGAACATTCCACTGCATAGGGCTGCTTGAAACTGACAAATCTTCCTTCTTACCACTGCTCTAACTAGTCTGAAGTCAATCTTTACAGCGGCATTGGGTAGGTCCATCTCACACTAATGAAGAACTCTCACAAGTAATAGTGCATATATAATGCTGTATTTTCATACTTTCCTTTACCCAAACCCTGCATATGAGGCTAAGTGTACTCAAGTGCATGTTAAAATGAGATTTATCAACCAGTAATCAATACCTAATTTTTAAAAAGAATTATATTATGAGACGGGCTAAAAATATGCTGTTTTTCTTTATATATGAATTCTAGTTGATTCACCATTTGAATGACCAAGACATTACCTCCCCCTCCAGCTTTGCACCCTCCATATCCCCAAGAATTAAAGATTAATTTTATTATAGGTCCATTCCTGTTTATGATATCACATCTATTTGATTAAAAAAAATGCAACACTGGCAGAGATTTAAGTGTTTCACATGTTATATATACAAAAAGTGTAAGCATCAAGTATGTTAATAGATCCAAGGTAAATGGCTTGAAGTGCACTGTTTATCATAACTTGCTTGTTAATCTCACATATACCTTATATCTAACAGGGAGCAGGCCTCATGCATCCATAAACATACTACCAACCAAGCTATTGAACTTGTAATAGTTAAACATAGAATTCATAAAATAATCAAATTGCGGAGTTGACAGAGACCATAGAACTGTCAGAGAAATGGATGTCAAATCATCTCTTTACCAAAGTCAGGAGAGGTGGAGTGCCCCTTAATCACTAGATGAGTGATAAAGTGAGGATTAGAACTCAGCTCCCTGGACCTGGACCTAGGGCTGCTTTGGACACTTTGTTCTTTGCCCTCCTCTGACAAGGAGATGAGAGAGACCAGCTGGGAGAAGATGAGAAAGTTGAACTCTCTCTGATGACAGGAAGGTGAGTCCTCCTGGTGCCAGACCAGCACCTGGGCCATCATGCCACTACCTGGCAGAAGAAGAGATGCCCTTTCTTCTTAGCCTGTATCAGCATTTCAAGTGTTCCATCTGGCTTCAAAATTGCCCCTTCCCAGGGTAACCAAGGGCTTAGTCGATGGAATTTCTGGAACCAGAGCACAGTGCCTTGTCCTGGTTAGTTTCTTGTATTTGTCCCACTACTCTCTGGTTTTATGTGCTCCCTTTGAAAAAAATCCCAAGTTCCCTTACCCTACTTCTCTCAAATGGGATCTGAGCATTTATCTTGAGGATTCATAGATGTGATTTTAGGGGACTGTAAATGTCCTGGAAAGGAAAGGGAAATGCGCCTTTCAGTCCACAGCATTTATTAAATTATCAACAATGTCTATGATAGAATAAGGCTAAGAACTTCTATAAGGGAGAAAAGAAAGGTGCATTTTTTAGAAGAGAAAAAAATCGCTGAACTCAGAAAAACTAGTAAATAGGCAGTAGGTATAATAAACACCAATTTAATGGAAACAGGCAATGCAAATGAATGATAATGCAATGCTAAAGAAGCCTAGGAAGAGGCTGTGTGTGGTGGCTCATGCCTATAATCCCAGCACTTTGGAAGGCTGAGGTGGGTGGACCACCTGAGGTTAGGAGTTCGAGACCAACCTGGCCAACATGGTGAAACCCTTTCTCTACTAAAAATACAAAAATTAGGTGGGCATGGTGGTGAGTGCCTGTGCCTGTAATCCCTGCCACTCAGGAGGCTGAGGCAGGAGAATCACTTGAACCTGGGATACGGAGGTTGCAGGGAGCCGAGATCATGCCACTGCACTTCAGCCTGGGTGACAGAGCGAGACAAGGTTGAAGATGCATTTCCCTTGTGTCTTCTTTCATCCATTTGTTCGAAATCTGAGTTACAAATTGACTTCTGCAAGTCAGTGAGATGGGAGACACCTTCCACCCTCTTCTCCAGCACTACAATGGTGTGCACTTCCACAGACTTCCTCCCAACGATAGGGTAGTTTGGAAGGCCAAGGTCAAGTTCTGTGGCTGGTGGCACCACCTGTGGTGCTGGGAGCTATGAAATGGGGCAAATAGGCCATCCACTGGTCTTCTTCTCTCACAAAAAGATTCCTGCAAATTTTTCATGTCTCTGGAGTGTTGCATGCCATGATAGGAATAAACAAGGATTTCTGATACCACTAAATTGACACTGAAATGCAGCACCCCTAATTAGATGACACTATCAAGGAGAATAAGACTCGAGACAGGAATATGGCCATTCTGCTGTTCAGCAAAGATGCTGCTGAGGCTCCTTGAGAAAACATGACATGGGAGCTGCAGATGGGCTTTGGCCAGGAGTAGCAGCTAGAACCGAGGGCAGGGATTGCTACAACCACCCCTGTTGTCTCTCTCAGAAGTGGCTTGCCACTGTCAACATCCACGAGAAGCAATGACAGCAGCCACCAACTCATTACGTGCTAAGAGAGAGCCATGGAATCATATTGTTACCTTCCACTTCAATGTTTAGGGAAGAGAGCTCCCAATTTATTCTATTCATTTAAAACAAGGGAACTGAGAAACTCCTTATGCCAAATAGCAAGAAATGTTCACGGGAATCCTGTTTGCCTGTTATAATTTTGAACTGAAATTACGTGAAAAATTTCATGCAGGAAAACAAATCATGAATTTTAAAAATGTCTGTTGAACTAGATACATCTATGGACAATGTGAACCACTACTGTTTGCCTAAAGCATTTGACTGTTGACACAGTACAGTTCAACTGGTTTTCTGAACAGTTTCTCATTTTTTTCAGGGGCTCTGACCTTCAGTATCAGCCTTCCAAGGAGAGAATGGTAGTGTAACCATGACTGGAGAGCAACTGTTCCAGATAAGAATATTTTGGCAGATTTTAAAAGCAACTCTTACTGGTGTTGATTGACTTAAAAATATTTTAAAAATATAATACGTTATAAACCTCTTCAATAGCAAGAGGCAGGATATAATGATTTGTATATTTTATTTTGACTTTACATGCGGTGTTAAAAACCCAAAGTACATATTATTTACACATCCACAATACAAGTTTACAAGGTATCTATACATGTTAAAGTACTCTATAAAACAGTATAGAGCCACTTCACTTGAGGGTTACTTTTTATGCCGTACCATTAAAAAAGATACAATCTGCGTTTACCTTTGCACAAATGGATAAAGCACTTAAAAATTAAATTAACAGGATACAGACTAGATTTAATGTTAGAAATTTCAACATAAATACTGATTGAACTCACATTACAAACTACAAGGAAGCACAATGTTACAAAATGTTATCTGGGGTCACATAGAGTTACTGTTCTGTTTTACACACGCTGGGATTAATATTGGTAAGGTGAATTCATACACGTTTGTTGTTGGTGGACTGAGTAGTGTTTATCATTGGTTGGTTTAATTTATTATTAATCTGTAATATTTTAGTTGCAAAGCTGAAGTGTTTCAATAACAGAAATTTTAGCTTTAGCGCTTCCAGAGATCACTGGAAATCATGTTCTTTACAAAACAACGTTCTTTAAAAAAAAAGAATAACTGTATCAGTATTTCACATTCTGTATAAAAATGATCTGGTCTTCTGCAACCTGTCCTCCCCCAAGTAATAGGTACCAACAGTATTGTCAAAAGAAATCCAGTTGAACTCATTTGCCTGACTACAGCAGGAGCATTCCTCTGCCTTGGTACTTTCTAGATTTGGTTCACTAAACAAGTATGTGGTGTGCAGCATATTAACTGAAACAGTCAGCAGGGTTGCGCATCATCAGCCGTAAGTGGTTTCTGCCAAACTACGTATAAATGACGCTCTATAGTTTCTGCAGGTGTCACATTACCCAGGAAACCTCATTTGAGTTCACATTATCACTGTTTCATCCTTAGGAAAGCAGGAGTGGAATGTTTATCATGGCAAAGAATGTAATGCTGCTATGAAGTTGGATTATGTAACAAATAATTGTTCTAGGTTGTTTCTGTGATTTTTTGAAAAGAGTCTTTTCAGGTGCTGGTTGAAAAACATTTACAACTGGCACTCAGTAAATAATGTGCTATACTGAAAACACTTGACAGATTTTAGTACTTCTATCATTCTCATGAATAAGGCACAAAATGCACAGATTCAGGTAAACTCACATGTGGTATTTACAGTATATTGTCATTACCTGCATGACTTAGGAGAAAATTCTCACATAACACAACACAGACAACATGATTGCACCACTGTTAGGTTTTTACAGACACCACTGTTTGGTTTCTGTTAAGCCAATTACAATTCCTTTCATATGTCTTTTTTTGTCTTCTATTTTTTTTTTGTTTGATTTTTTTGTTTTTTGTTTCTTACCTTGGGAGGTAGGAAGAGTTAAAAGAGGATAAATTTTACTATATGGGGGGAAAAACGAACACAATAAAAATAAAACCTTGTTAGTGTGTCCAAGGTTGAATAGAGTGACTCAGGCTTTGATTCACAGTGGACAGGAAAATTTTACTACTGAATACTGGAAAATAAATCAAGGATACCTCTTAATATCTTGATCTCCTTAAGCTGGCAAGACTGGAATACATGTTTTAATGAATAGCAGCACAAAATCACTTGCAACTCTTACATTCTGACATTGGGTACCACATAAGTAAAGTTCATCATGTTGATGGTGAAAGGAGCCTCAATTCTATTCCTCTTTCAAAGCTGAACCCAATGGACTCCTGTGGGAAATAGTATTGTCTCTCGTTCAGTCATGCTTAATGTAAACAACTCCATAGCACGAAAAGATGCAATGGGCACCTAAACAAATCCTAGTGGGTACAGAACACACACACACACACACACACGCATGCGCGCGCGCGTGCGTGCACGCAACAAGTTTGTTGGTGGCATGAAAAAAATGCCACACATGAAAAAAAATGCTACAGCTTGGATCAAAGATTGAATTTTTAGCAAACTGCTTGGTAATCTACAAGTTCATTTCTTTGAGACATTACCATCTTTTTTTTGACATTTGTGCAAGAGGCAAGGTGAATGCATACAAATTAAAATGTTCACATTTAATGGGAAGACCACACATAATGGCAGTCTACATTGAACCCATTTTCAAGTATTTGTTCACAGATTCTTCTGAGTACTGTTATCAGCTCTTTATACTGGTAAGGTAGCCCCTGTGAGCTACACATCTCTTTAGCTTCAAACAAAAGAAATGGAATGACCAGCACCTTCCTTTGTTTTCAGGCAAGTACACAGAAGCCTTGCTGCAGTAGCTACATGTGGCAAGTTCTGATGTTGCCAAAGTTAGAAAGAGTTTCTTTGGCCACTTGGTTCTCTTAAAATACAAGCGAGTCTCTTGTTTTAAGGTACCTTTACAACATCATCCTCTCAACAACACGGACAGGATAAAGCCACATGGGAATAGCACACTTGAGGCCTAGTACGTGTATTTGTTCAGTGGTCTGACAGATGGGGTTTGAGGAACAAAGGAAGGCTTTGGTGGCACGTCAGGTTTTAAGGACGGTGTCCTCTTTAGTCCCGTCCTAGGAAGAGTGCCATTACTGGTGTAGCTGCTCTGTCTGGAGAGGGAAGGCTGCAGGTGAACACTCACTGGTGTTCCCTGAATATAGTCCACCTTCGCCCCAGTGGGGGTGGGCATATATCCTCCACGGTTCATACTAGGCTGTCTGGATAACAAAACACCATTTGGTGAGTTTAAGTTTTTAGGCATAGCAGATATAGAGTGCCTCTGGGAGGAATTTTTGTGATAACCCCTTTGTCTTTCCAGAGAAGTCATTGGGACTCCAGGAGTGGTGGGGACATCCACTCGCTTGGTTGGGCTATTTCTGGGGAGAGTTGAAGGAGGGGAGTATAGCGATGCCTCCCGGTTAGGGACTTTAGGTGGGACCTCAGACATCGATGCCATGGGATCCAGCATTAAGTTCTGGTGTGCCATTTGGATGTCTCCCATGATGGCTTTGGGGTTACTATTTGGGTCATTCAGATGCTTCAGGAGATCATTGAGGGTATTTCTGGAATCAACAGAACGCCGGTGATCTCTCTTACTGGATGACTTTGTGAGAGGGTGATCAATGTTTTGAAGCTTCTTTTCAGCTTTGTGAGCATTGGAGTTTGAGAAAGACGTGTTGTAGTCATGGGTAGCATTTGGAAGAACAATGGCACTGGGGATATGCCCATGACTTAATGGGGAATGAGGTGGCGGACTAGAGGGAAAAAACTGAGGAGTTTCTTTCCTTGAAGCCCCATGGCCATGGGCCTTTTCTGAGTGGCTCTTCATGGCCTGCAGGGTCTTCTGGTGAAGCACGGGTGTAGACTCAGGAGTGGGAAGAGCAGCCAGCTCTGGCGGTTGCCCTCGATGGTCCATTACCATGGATTTAGTATCTCCATTGGGTGGTAGCTCTTTCCGACTGGTTAGCAGGTTACTATACAGTTTAGGAGAATCAATATTCTGTTGGTATTCCTTGACAGGGCTGTCAAAGAGACCATTCAGTTTGGCAAAACTTCCACTGGAGTCTGTGCATGACTGGGCGGACTCTGCATCTTTATGGATCTTTCTGTTTTTCCGAACAAACATGTCTCGATAGCAGTATACTGCCACACCTGCAATGAATGCCCCCAAAACAAAAGCAGCAAAGACACAGGTGATGAGGACATTCATGTGGACCATCTGGTTGGACTCTCCAGACTGGACTTCCCATCGTACACCTGCAATAGACACATGGGACAGTGTGAATGAGGTGCTTTTTAAAAATAATAATAAACAGCAAATGGCTTTCAGTGAGCCAACACGACCTTCACATGGTTCATATGCTTAGCTTGGAGGGTCAAGTAGACTCCAAAATTCCTTGTATATTTTGTCTTTAATCAAACTAGGATCCCCAGAGACATACAGGATTGCTGCAAATGCCAGGATAACTCTAATCTCCCACTGATCTGTATTCTTCTGTTCTTTTCCTCCAATCCCTCATAAAGTTGTTATATGTTAGAAATGTAAGAGTTTCTATCTAAAAAATAATTAGAAGTACATATTTTCTAAATAGCTAACTTTAAACTCATAGGTTTTGTCTCATAATTTTCTCTTAATTCAGGATTAAAAGGTAGCTGCTAGGATATAGGAAAATGTAATAATTAGCATAAACATATATTATGCTAAAATAATTATTCCAATACAATTATACTAACTTTAATAAGAACATATAATTTGTTCACAAACCAAAAATATCTGCTTGATCACTGTTAGCTATAAATAGAGACTTTCATGTTTGCTTGGATTTTTTTTTTCATTCCATCTTGGGGTGAAGCACTCCTGAATGACCGACTATGTAAGAAATCCAGACAGTCTAAAGAAACATACTATGTATTAGTTAAGTAAACTGTCAAATTATCTGAAGATATTTGAAAATATTTAAATTAGACCTAGAAGAAGAAGGGCAAATTAGTTTATAATTATTGAAATTAAACTCAACCTTTTAATGCAACCACAGACATCTAACAATTAATTTAAAAAAGTTAGTTTAAGAGGTATTCAAGTCTGTTACATGCTATAAACACAGCTATCCCAGAGTAAGGTAAGTCAGAGTGATTTTGAAGATTCTGTTGCTTTAAGTTAGTACTAAGGCCTTTGAACATTAGTTGTTTTTAATTAATGTTTAATTAATGTTATGGAATTCAGTGGCACTGTGAAAGACTGAGAAAGAAAAGTAGAAAAAAATGGTATTACTAAAGAAAGTAAAGCAGAAAGAAGAATGATTATAAAATTGTTTACAACGAAAACATATAAAATGAAAATCAACCGATATAAATCATAAATGACAATGCGCTGCCATAAAAACTGATTGGAAACCTGATACCATAGTTTAGTAAGTACTAAAGAATAGATTTTTTTCTTAGAGTAATATATTTAATAAGCTAACTCAACAGGCAGCTATTTTATAACTGCTCCTATTACGGGCTGAAAATGATAGTTATGGACAAGCACTCTGTTATGTTTTATTGCTTGCGGCATTCAAGCAACTTAGCATCTCACATATCCTTTTCAGATTGCATTTTGAATTGAAGCTAAACAAGAGTCTGGGAAAGGCTCCTAGACAAAACATCTGATATCAGGATATTTGCAATTAATGAGTTTTGTTTTTTGATGTTGCTGCGGTGACCCTCGAAATTCCCTGAAATCCAGCAGGCTCTCTGCTTCTTCAAACAGAAATCAACACAGATTAGATTGTCTGAGTGGCTGTTTCACCAGCCTTTTCTCCAACAGCTTTCCACCTCTTTTATCTTTTAAGGAATGCACTCAGATATAACCACAGAAAGCCAGAGAGACTGTGGCAAGGGGTGGTGGAGGTACAACCGCAGAAGCTCCAGTGAGGCTCACCTCTGGAGAACCACATACTCCTCAGTGACATTAAGGATCAGGTTTCCATGCAGTTAGAGATGAGGTCCCTGCTGAGGCCTTACCCTTTGGGATACCCGATAAAGGATCAGTAAAATCAGAAGTGTTTGGATCATCTTGAACTACAAATTTCCGAGAGCTTGTCAGTTTAGGTCTCCACGTATCAATCACTTTAGGTGTGATTTCTGGGATACTTGCCATTGTGGTAACAGAAGATGAAGATACCTCCATGTCTGTGGTGGCAAACAGATTTTTATTAATATGGATAGTGTCAAGATTTTTTTTGATTGGTCTGTTGCATTTTTAAATAAAGTTTGAGTAAATTTCATGAGAAAGTTTGCTCTAGGATTTTGTAAAAACACGCCTGAGGAAGCTACATCAAATTCCTTCCTTTCAAAGGAAGAATGAAAACTAAAAATTAACAGTAAAGATATATTAAGCAGATTTCAAAATTAAAGATACTCGAAAGGCTCTTAGGAAAGCCCCTGTGGTTACTAATGACACTCATGAAAAAGGTAATATAATTCCCAGGGCAGATTAGTTGCTGTTTCTTCCTTCTCTTGTGAGACATCATTTCATTTCTTTTTATGCATTTTTAAAAGCACTTTCACAGAAGGTTAGAAAATCTATAGGCTTTACTGGGGAAGAAGCTACGATGGAACGTTGTTGGAAAATATCTGGTTGAGTCTATGAAAATACTTGATTTTGGATGTGATAAACCACCTCTGCCTAAGAGGCTGTTACCAGGGGCTCCTGTCCATTTGTAGATTATTCACTATACTGAGGCTCTGCCACCCAAAGTAAAACAACGAAGGAGGGGACAGACTTTGCTTGTACTCTCTCCAAAACTGCTGGGGAGTTTCTTCCGAAGAGTTAGCAGAACCTAATGCAAAGGCAACGGCATTTACAAACTGAATGAGGATATTCTGATACATAAGATCTACCATCTTTTTCTCCCCCTGAGGAAAGGAATTGCTGGTGAGTTTTAGAAGCAGCAATAGGACCGGGAGTAACTTAACCTTTTAGCATATCTAGTACTGATTTCCTCCAAATAGATTTTCCCTCAAAATGTAAGCCTACGCTTTTAAGCTAAAACCTCAGAGACCACAATTCTGACTGGTGCAACAGTTAACAGAAGGAGGCTCCAAACAGGTACAGAGAGGCTTGGAGAGCCCACTGAACATCTTAATACATCAAAAATCAGCTTCACTCCACTGAAGCCTTTTTCACACCACTGAGACCACAACATTCAAAGATTCCCAGGATTAGCGCAAACCATTCAAAGATCTCTAAAACTTATAAATACACATTTATGGGAAATGTGTATTTGTTTACTAGGTCATAGGAAAGGTGAGGAGAGATGGGGAAAATAATGAAATTCCGCCATCCATTAAATACAGATGACCAGAAGAAACATTCACAATGCAAAGAGGTGAGAAAGAAGAAAGCTTGGGTGGGCGTGCGTGCAGCTGGAATGCAGTCTATGTTAGCCCATTTGAATTTTCTTAAAGGATGTGGCTTGGTCAATGATGAAGTGTTAACATGCTATACAAGGGTGAAGTGCTCAGTAAGAAAAGTCTTTTGGTACCATCAGTGGGAATATGAGTCAAAGCGGAAAAATGAAGGGCTGCCAAACTGCGCAAAAGGAGGGGAGAAGGGGCTGAAAATGCTGAACTGAAGGAAAGAAAAGGTTGTTAATTCAAAAAAATTAAAAAAAACTAACCAGATGTTGGACCGCCAAATATTTTGTAATCTGGTGTAGTTGAAGTAGGCAAAATTTCTAAAAGAATTAAAGGAACAAGTAATCAGTGAAAAGTAACCAAAAGAAAGCAAAAATTTATGAATTCCAATTAACTAAAAAAGTAAAAAAAAAAGACTATAAATTAAAAAGATTAACCTACTGGTTAGACTACCTTTCTCTAGATTTCCTACAAAATTGTAAATGGTGAAGGAAAAAAAAGTAAGCCTCTTTTCTAATGTATCCCCATGACCGAACAGCTCAGCTTTTGCGAAGTTTAAGTTAAATGCTAGGTGGTATGTGTCCTGAGTCATTAAAAAGACTGATTGTAAAATAATGTCCACGTGCAAATGTGGTCAAAAAGAACCTCCAGGTGGGAATGGAAGATTCTGTCTTACCATGGCAGTCCCCTAGATGAGCTGTGTTGCCGAATTCTGTGTCTTGCTCATATCCTTCAGCACTGTGGTTATGGAAAGCAAAGAAGTCTTCGGTTAACAGCCTTCATAGGAACACAAGTGACAACCAGAGCAGAACCAAGAACACAGACTGATTAGTAAGAATGGGCAGAGAGAACAAAAAAACAGCAACATTTTAACATAACTTGCTAAAATGACTATTTCTGTTAAAAACTGGTGAACTAGAATGTTTAAGAGAACAGAAGAGAATCGGTTTTTTCTTTCCATCCATTTCCCTTAAGTCTTATTATTAGGTCTACCATTTCCCTTAAGTATTATTATTCCCTTCCTTCTCACATCTCCTGGTTTTCGTTTTCCTGTTTCTCCCATAACAAAAAAAAAAAGAAAAGAAAAGTAGTATAATTGGAAGTTTTCTACAATTTCTAGCTTTAGAGACCCTGGAGAAGACAGTTCACCCTAGCTCATGTGACAAAGTATACTTACAGCATCCCTGGGGTCACTCTACCACAGGATCCCTGGCTTAACCAGCCACAATATGGGTCACGAGATGCAATACAAGACCTGCACAAAACCAAACAGAATGTAACTTGGATTTTCTCATCATCAAAGGTTTCGAGGCTGCAAGACCCAGGGTAAGTAGAGAAACACGAGCTTACTTTTTACATGATCCATAACGCTCACAGCGACTGAGGGGGATGCGGATAACGCAGCTAGAGAACGCCACATATAAAGCGTGGTGATCTTTATCCAACTGTAATGAGATGACCTTTTTGTCTTCCTCATTCTCAGCATTGCACCTATTTTGTGGGATACATTTTGAAGTCATATGTTTAGTCAGTCAAGTGTGGTTTGCTTTAGCAATTACTGAGAGCTGGGAAATCGTAAGGAATATTCTTGGTAACAAACCAGGCAAGTACATAGTTTGGGAAATAATTATGTGATTCATCTTCTACTTCTCTGCTTGGTTGGTTAAATTTCAGGCTGGACAAAGGGTTTTTAAAGATTGCTTTCCTGTTATGATGATAGAAGTGAATTGCATTTGTGAAGGCCACGTTTGACTATAGAAATAAAAAGGATCGTGCTTTAATGCATATAAATTTTCCTGTGTTAGATGGTTCTGGTTCTCTCCTTAGTCCCCTTTGCTCCATTTCTCTCTTCTGTTTCTTGTTTGTTTTTTTTTTAAATGGTCTAAATATTCTCTTACATATTAAAGATAGGAAGGAAACGCTTAACTAGTACTACATTCTGTGTATGTGTGTGTATATTTGTGTGTGTGTGTATGCAAGCTCACAACTGTCTGCTGCATGTAGCATCTTGGAATATATCTGCAAGATAAGAGAGGTGCTGTTGAAATGTTCTCATATTCTACAGGTGAAAAACAAGGGCTGAATTATTTTTAAACTCATCAACTGTTCACCCTCCTTGCCCTAGAAGGCTCAGGAAAAAAACAAACCCAAGATTTATTTCAATGAGAAAAAAACACAAAACACTATTATGCCAAACCACTGCTAATTTAGAGGGCCAAAAGGACATGACTAGATGAAATACACGCCGAAAATTTTTGAGCAGTGCTGAAGGGCGTTCTCGTAACATATACCTACTTTGCATGGTTGTAGGCTTCAATCTCTTCCAGTAATACGCTGTCGTTCAAAGAGAAAGGACTAGTCTTTGCCAGAACTTTAAGTACCACGCCAGCTTCAGAGCCAACAAAGATGACTGTGTAGTTCTGGTAGGGTCCAGCTGAATGGTCCACTGCGATGGCTGTCAGTCTGTACCTACGAGAGGAGGCGGCACAGATCAGAAGGGAAGGCCAACAGGCAGAGGAAACGTTGAATAGGAAGGAGTGCTTCCCACACAATCTCACCTGACCCGAGTCTTTGTGAACCAGGGCTCATCGGCAATGGGTGGAACGGCAGAGTCCATCAGGGGATGAGATTTGATGAATGACAGAGTTTCATCCGGGAAATCGATGGAGGTTTTATAAGCTTCAGCAAGGCCGTGTTTTGCACAACAGCCAGGCCTGAAAGGAAAACAGCGTTCATTTATGCTCTCGGCTGCCCCTGCCACACCATGTACTGTATCTAAGGAATAAGTGTATATTCTCAGAGAAGAGGTCAAGGGAGGAAGGAGAGTGAGTGAAACTAAAGGAGCAACGCTATGCCCCTGAATTCAATGGGTTCTCCATTCACACTCATGGGCTTGCAGGTCACAAGGCTATGTCTGCTGGCTCTGTCTGAGATGCTGCAGAGAGAGGGACCCCTTCCTGGTGTGGGAGCTTGGCCAACCTGCTCCCTGAGGAGGGATGCTTCCAATGACCGGAGGGTTTTGTTCAAGACAAAACCCTTTTCTACTTTTTTATTTACCTTGGCTTTGGGACTTTGTCTTCGGGAACTGCTGTCCAAACAGAATCTGGAGTTTTCTGTTCCTTAAACCGTCCTTTGAATACTTTTTCAATGTCATCCATGCTAAATGCACAGACAGCAGAACCAGGGATGCTGAAAAGGAAGAAAATCATCAGGAAGAGGCTGGCGACATGGAGCCTGTCTTGGTTGTGACAGGCACGTAGAGAATATCTTTGCAGTGCCGGGGTTCTGCTCTCTCACCTGTTGAGCTGCGTGGTAAACACGCCGACCACAGTGGGGATGCCATTGATTTGTATTATGTCTGTAATAGACTGCAGAACATCAAAGTAGAAAAACGAATCTCCAGGGACAGAACAGTTCAGCCGAGCCTTCAGAAATGAAGTCCAGTGTTTCTCCAGGACCCGCTGGGAGCCACCCATGTCGTTTTTACATATGCGGGCCACGCGGGAATACACAGCCTGCCCAATGGACAGAAGCAAAGCAATGGGGTTATGAGCATGGAAAGGAATGGAAACAAAATGATACTGTTTAAGGGAGGGACAAAAAATGCTAAAAATACATCTGGTTCAAAAGAATCTAGCAGTCTTCTCTCTGGGGGTCTGTTTAGTAAGAAGGTAAACTAGATTC
This sequence comes from Nomascus leucogenys, assembly GCF_006542625.1. Taxonomy (NCBI): domain Eukaryota; kingdom Metazoa; phylum Chordata; class Mammalia; order Primates; family Hylobatidae; genus Nomascus; species Nomascus leucogenys. The sequence continues at coordinate 53,626,256 of NC_044386.1, forward strand.
ACCTGTGGGGAAAAAAGAGCCACTTTCCTGTTTTGCTAAACATGCTCCCCAAGAAGTGAGTTGTCTATCTGCCTTGCTGAATGAAAACCATCCCTGCACTTGGTCTCCAACTTTGCTTCCTGTATTGTTAATGAAACGTGTCATCTTTCAACTTGGCATAGAAGGGGTTGCAATACTTTAAAATCACATGGGCTTTCACTGAAACACTAAAAATTGAATGGGGTCGCTACTTTCTATCCTGTCTTTTGACACTGAGAAAGAATAGACTATCAATGGTTTTCTAAAGAGTGAAAAAAGCATCCGTAGCTCAAGGGTACCTGTAGAACACTCTCTGTGGCTGCAGGAAAAAAAGGAAACCTTCTCAAAACTCAAGGCTGCTGTTCCCACTCAGGTTATTGTTCAGATGTTTTCCAGCAATTATTCTCATGACAAGTAACCCACCTCTCTGCAGTTGGCCCTATGTATACTGAATTGAGAGCTGGAAAACATGCCAAGGGAGCACCCTTAACTCTATCACAGTGGTCTCAATTTCATGCAGTACAAGTCCACAATTCAAGCCAAATGCATATACTTGCCTTGCCTAAATTATTATGTTCGACAGCGATTTCTCGAAAGAAGAAATAGACATAGTTTCCGTATTCTATGGCATGAAGAAAGTGTGGCTCTGAAAGAAAAATTAAAAACAAACTGGTTCCTAAAGGATAATTCAATTAGCATAAGACCCCGACTGCAAAGCATGACTGACAGATGTTGCACAGTTACATTCAAGCCAACAAGAACTCCAATCTGCCAATGACTTTGAGGAGTCCCAATATGGGTGTGTTCAAGCTTCAGGGAACCCGTCATCTCTAGAGTCAGCTAATGGACTGTAAAAAGACCTACAGGGAACTGAACTACAGCAAAGGTCTTTGTTTCAACAGATTTATTCATTAACCTATTTAACTATGGAAGAAAACCTCTTACACTGAAAATAAAAAATTTTGATTTCTAGACTCTGAAGAACAAAATGGCTCTCATATGGACTAATCGATTCTCACTGTTAACTTTCCAAGATGGGCAGATGGCAAGTAGTACTATGTGCATTTAGAAAGTTAGATAAATTGGCATACACAGAGATGAAATCTCCCCCTCCCCTTTTTTTTTGAGGTCACCTAGGATGAACACCTGGATGAACTTACTCTCCTGACATGGTTACTAGCCTCCTCATTCCCTGTCAATGCTCCTGTTCACAATCAAAGCAGTGTGTACTTATTCTAAATAAACAATATAAAGTCATGTGCTGAACCTCTTGATGGCCATGGCTGCTCTCCCCACTTGGGCCATCCACTATCCTGGTGACCCCACGACACTGCTATTCAAAGGTACCTTTTATCCATTTGGAATCATATTTTATTGTGCGAAGGGCAGATCCATCACCCATGCTTCGATAAATAACGGCATCACTGGCCAAGAAGTCAGCCACTGTGGCAGAATACAGCTTCCCATCTGAAACCAAAGTTATAATTTTGGTAAGATAACCATAATTATACTGCAGTGTGTTAGCTTTGGTAGCGTGTTATGCCCTTTGGAGTGCTCTCACTGGTATTACCATTATCTATACAAATAGGGCTATACCTGATGCTCACCATCAACGTGTGACAGGTCAGCCATGATATTATCTAATTTTACAGATGAGGGATCTAGGCATCAAAAAGTCAAGCAACTTATCTGGGGTCACTGGCCTAGTTAACAACAGGGTGTCATGATACTTATAGTGTGCACTGAAATATCCTTGCCCTTAATTTCTTTTTTTTTTGAAAATTTGTGCATAGATTTTAGCCTTTCGAACACTTAGATCAAGGTGGGTATCCAAGTTATTAACTTTTACTCTTCCATTAAATTCCTTTTTCGCCTTCAATGTCATTAATCATTTATATTCATTACGCTGAAGGATCTTACCAGCAAAGAGGGCAACATTGGTTTGTCTGGCATCAAATGGGCATCTTGCCAGGCCACTAATTTCTTCCCCATCATATTCTAAGGTACTCAACTACAAAAGAAAAACAAATAGCCAGTGTCATATCTATTCAATGTGCCTGTTTGAAGGCAATACTGTTTTATTCGTATTAAAATTCCATTTGAAGAATTCTGTCTTTATTCTTTCATAGCACTAGAGATAAATTACTGGAAAGCAGAAAGGTTTCAACTCTAACAGCATACCAGTGAAGGGAGAAAAGTTGATCAAAACAAGCATATCACATAAAATATACTTACCCTGTAGTATCTACACATGGGATTGAATGCATTGGTACCACAAACAAAAACCATCTCATCGTTTCTTGGAACAAATACTTTGATAAAGTTGTGGCATTCATCCTAAAGAAAGTAGTAGTTACATTAATATCAGACATTCAAACATGCTGGCACTGTGGTATCAAGCCCACAGAAAGACTAAGTCTAGCAGACATTTGTCTGTTTAACTCACTTTATGCTTGCCTTTCATAGCACAGTTTTCTCGATCCTGTTGTCTTGATCGCCATGTCAGTTTCTGTATTAATCAAGTAAAACCAAAGTTCAGTTTTTAACTGGGAACATTTTTGGGGGAGGCAGTGGGAAAATTAATCAGGTTCAGAGGGAATGTAAATACATTTGCCAAATACGGTTGCTCACCTTGCTTGGTATTACTTCTGTTTTGGGCATTTCATTTAAGTTTACTGTATAAACTTGATCCCTGTTGGAAACAAGGCAAGAAAACATATCATGTGAATACATAAAAATGTTAAGCTGCTTATTTGATTTTTACAGATCTGCCTTTATTGTGTTTTAGAGATCATCTGGATTTTCTCTGTCTCAAACAAAGTCAACAAAGAGTACTTTTTCATTAGTGAAATGCTTTTATATATCACTGTAGTCAGAGAGCAAAGAAAGCTCTTCTCTCCAGGCATGGGTCAAACTGCTACTTGGTATTAGCATAGACATATTTCTAATATTTGCTTGAATAATTCTAAGTTAAAAACGCATAAAGAAAGGTTTTTTTCCCCCCTGTTGCTTTAGGAAAAAAGAATGGTGCATGATTTCTTGATGGCAGTAATAAAATAGTACTGCTGAAAGCCTGAGCTCTGTATTTTGTTCCTGGTATACAACACTGACTCTTCTCAGTGAATATTTCTGGCTACTTGCAATTTTTGATCACAATCACATATTAGTTTTTCATGAACTAGACACATTAATGCAAGCACCACAAGAGAAAAGAATTTTAATCTAATAAACCAATGAGAGGAAAATTACCTGCCAGCAATATAAAGTGTGTCTCGAATTTTCAACATCAGCTGAAAGTCCAGCCTGTGCTGCGATTCATTGCCTGAAGGGCGTCCTCTAAAAACCGGATATTGCCTTGAATCTGCAAGTAAAAATGGGCTAAACCATCATTCAGGATTACGGAGCTGAGGGATCAATAAACAGCATTGATTAGCTGTATATACTTGTTGTAGAAGGGTTTTAACTAAATTCCTCTCTTAAGGTCTTGAATATAAATGAATAAAAGGCAGCGAATGTCAGCAAATGGTCTTTTTCTTTTAACTCAAAATATATAACCTATATACGGGTTGCTGTAGAAAAGCACCCAACAAAACTGCCCCATTTTCTCCAAACACTAGGAAATGATTACTGATAAACTCAGACGCAAATTCAAGGTTAAGACATAAAAAATCTCTGCCTCTTTCTGAAAACGAACATGCTTAGAGAATGAAAAACAGAAAAGCTTCCTTCTCAGAATAGAAGACTGTTCTCGAGACGACTTACGGTGATAGTCGACAGTATTAAGGGGTTCATCATCTTCAGGAAAGCTGACTGCCCTCAACTGGGAAACCATCAGCAGCAGTATGTAGGCACAAAGCAGGAAGACCCTCATGGTGGGCCAAGGTGAAGTCAGGGTAGCCCCTGCTCAGAAATGTCACTGAGCTACCTGGAAAACAGAAGCAGTTTGGAAAGATCTCTACGCTGCAATGAAGTGGTTTTCTCGTTTGTAATCAGCTCAGTTTTCGCCATCAGCTCCCTCCAAAGCCCCTCTCCCACCAGGAATGCTGGCAGTGGTAGATCAGGTATTGCCAAAAACACAGGCAAAAGATGGCAGCATGCCAGGCCTGATTAAAGCATCTGGTTGAGCACAGTGAAGTTTTCAGCAAATTCACAAGAATTTTGGAGGTAATCGTATGCCATCACAGCAGTCACCAGAACCATGAGCAGAAATGCTAGCTGCTGACTTGGCCAGAAGATGGGCAAAGTTGGGATCCGAATTTTAATTAAATTCCAATCCTCTTCCCTTCCCCCAGTCCTGAAATATACCTAATACAGCTTGTCTCTGCCCCACATAAAATGTTCAAGCTGCCTCAAAAATAGCCAGAGGGCTGATGATCCTGTCATAATTTCTCCTTAGCTCTTTGCTTATGGTGTTGCCAAATTCCCAGCATTACCCAAGCATTAGCCCTAAATTCTTAAGTCGAGTATTTCCCTATGCTTACTAAGACCAACATGGAGACAATGACATGAATGACCCTGAATCAGGGTGAAAGGGAATTAAAAGAAATACAATGATTTCATGATAACCAATCAAGCAAAGCAAGGCAGGGATGAAGTGGCACAGCTGACACCAGGCCACCAGGGAAGTCTACGTTTTTACATAAAACCATTGGGACACAAACCAATTGCCTAAGTACACCGGTCCTTTTAGCTTTATTGAACTTCAGAGCTGTGGGGGTCCTTAGGGACCATCTAGTCCAACCCCCTCATTTTTCAGATGAAAATCCAAGGGCCAAAAAATTAAAGGACTCACTGAATTGCGTGGAGCTAGTTAAGGCAAGATTGGAGTCCAGACTCACATAATCTGGGTCCCTGTCCAGGCTCTTTTCACCAAATGGAAAGGAGAACATAAATGACTGGATTTTTCTCCTTCAAAAATACAGCATTACAAAAAACTTTTGGGGAAATGGATATATTCATCATTTTTATTGAAGTGATGTTTCATAGGTGTTAAATTTAATCAAATTGTACATTAAATACCTGCAGTTTATTACATATCAATACCTCAATAAAGCTATCAAAACACAGCATTAATTGCATTATAGTAACAGTAAAAAATTTAAAAGATCTTTAGTTATTGGCTTATTAAAAAGATAAATTAGGGCCCTGTTGGGTCAATGAGATGGATATTTTTGTGAAGCTGTAAGTGTTCTACTTTGCAACAATAACATCCCTCCCTCAACCAAAACTGTCACTTCTAGCTACGGTTCTGAACAACAAAACATTTAGCTTTATCCTCAGTCTTACATATCTAAGAACTTTAGGAGCGATCATGAGAGTCACTGCAAATTCCAGGGGAGTCCAACCACTAAACCAGGTGTTTACTGTACCTTTTTTATGGACTTCAGGTGAAGCACACAGATATGCATGTTATCCAATGCTCTAAATATTTCTCCAACTAAAGTACAAGTCAAGTATATGTGAGTTTTAAAGTCCCAGTTTTTCAAAAAGAGAATAATATATTGCAGCAGTTTTTTTCGTGGATGATCAATCCAGCAGTAAGTTCACATGTTTAAACTGCCTTACAAAAAGCAGGTGGAATGGAAACTGTGGTGGCATCATTTTGTACTAAAGTTAAAAGAGTATGGACTTTGGAGTCAGTATGACTTGGTCATGGATGAAATTATACCACATATTAGCTAATTGGCCTGGGAACGTTCTTTCAATCTCTTTGAGCATTAGTTTCTTTATCTGTAAAATATGGATAATAGCACCTTCTCAGAGTGAAAAGGAAGCAAATACCTGGCACATAGGAAATTCTGAGAAAAGTTAGGCAGCTCTACCCATTTCCTACTGGAGAATCCTGTGTATGACCAGATTGACTTTAAGAGTCTCATCAGGGCCTGGGGAAAAGATATCCTAAAATATTAAGGTTATTTGGCCAGTTATTTTTCATAACTAGTTACTTTAAAGCACTAAAGGACTACTTATAGAATAAATTTTACAACTTGTGCCTATGTATTGGACCTGGAAAATAAAGTAACATAACAAAACAAAAAAGCAATCGCCAACAATCCCACTATCCTACCTCGACAACCACAATGACTTGGTTCTAGTTTTTCACTACATCTACATGGTTTCCGTTGTGCTGACAAGATGGTTTCTCGTTTACCCCTTCTTCTGAAGCAGTGTCTTCCTGTCTTGCTTTTCCGTACTATTCTGATCACTTATAAAGATCTTCTAAAGTTGAAGTAGTGTAAAAGTATAAAATGTTGCCCCAAGAACTAGATTCTGCTTTGACACCAGTCCCAAACATCATCCTCTAGATAGAAAATCACCAAATCTTTCTGCTGGATATCAGGAAAAATAATTAGAAATACCAATTAATCCCAAAGAAGTGTAGAAACATCTGCATTAAAACAAAAAGATCGTTCTGTGTCTCTTTCTCCTCCATGACAGGTAACTGAATGGTTCACATCAGGTAAGCAGAATATCCATGTCCCAGACAGCAGGGCGGGGAGGAGCCCTCACCAGGAGGAGTGTCTCTCAGCTGTGATCCCAGCACTGGGGCTGAGGATGGAATCACTGCTGACTCACCAGCAAGCACCAAGCTGCTGGCTGAGCTATCATTTCCTATAACTCATTCATCTGACACTGCAGAAAGCAATTTCTCCCGATGCCCCACCCCCTACCACTCTAATCCTCCCAAAATAAAGCCCTACCACTAACTGCTTCCTGTCTCTGCATAAAGCTGTATTTTTGAAAAAAAAAAAAAAAAAAAAATTACATTCAGACTTGCCATAGTAGTTATAAATGGAGGCATTTAATGTGATACATATTTCAAAGGCTGGGTGGGGGAGGGAAGAATCTGGAAATACCTGAAAGCAGTGTACCAGGAAGGGGATGTCTTTGCATGTAAACCCCTCAGACTACTTAGCTCTGACTTTATATAAGAAGATATATCAGGAGTCCAGGGGTCAATGAAATCATGATACTAGTTATGCTGAAAAAGGGCAGGCCAAGTAGCAGGATGAAATGTTGGAAAAAAACATGGATCTTGAGATTAGAAAAATCTGAGTTCAAACTTGCTTGTGCCATTTACTTCCTGGCTCTTGGGCCCTGTTTAAATTAACTTTATCTCTTTAAGCCTCAGTTTCATCAAATTTAAAATGGGAATAATTATCTTTATTACCTCAAAGGCTCTGTTTAGGATTAAATGAGATAATCAGCATGAGGCATCTAACACGGAGCCTGTTCCGCAGTAAATCTTTAGTAAATTTTAACGAATATCATCGTGTCTATTCTGGTTACGTCTTGTCTGGCAAAAAGGCGGAAAAAAAAAAGCAATGTTCATTCCTTCATCTTGTACAACTATTTGCTAAACTGTTTATGTATACCGTCCTAACAATGACAGGGGCATTCTTAGAGGATAAGGCACACCTTCACAGATGTACAGGCCTCCAAAAAAGAGGAAATCATCTTCCTCACATGCAAGCTTAGGGTAAAGAACATTCCTACATGAAGTTATTCCTGTTTGTGACACAGTCAGAGAGCAAGGATGCCTGACTAGCTATGTTTATTCAGTTTTTGGTATTTTATATGAACTTCTCCCATACATTCCTAATGTTAAATACTAAATATGATGAGGAAAGCTCTTAACGGGAGTTCAGAGCTCCCAGAACAACCAAGGCATGAGTGACAAGATACTTGGGAGAAGGGAGGTACATGGAGCTTAGCCCCACACTCAGCATTTGATTTTACCTTATGGAGACTTGATGATTTTATATAATATTTATACTTATATATATTATTATACATAATATGTTGTTATATTTATATTATAATATATTGTTATATTTTTATAATTTTATATTTGCTAATTTCATAGAGCTTAAGGCTCTATAAAAATGAGAGTATAGCTATAAAGAAAAGTCAAACTTCTGGCAGTCACAAGTTTAGGTCCCACCAAGAAGGAAGAGTACCAGTAAATAACCGAAGGCTCTCATTTGGACCTCTGACAAGCTACACTCTAGAAGAGCAGAAAAATGTGAGGTAAACCATGTTTTACAAAAATTCCAATCCAATCCAATAAGCTAAGTCCCACACTGAATGGATATAATTTCCCACTCTAGCTGCTTGTCAGAAAAGATAAGATTACACTTCTTTAGAAAAAGATAACATCATCCAGAGACTACAATTATTTACATACATTGCCCAACATTCAAGTAGAAATTATCAGAAATTCCAAAAACTGCAGCTAAGAGAGAGAAAAAAAAACACAATAGAAATAGGCCCACAGGTAACCCAGATATTAGAGTTACCAAACATATGTTTTGAAAATAACTGTGCTTTTTTTGTGCAAGAAAAAAAGATGACAAGATGGAGAATTTCACCAGAGAACTGGAATCTATAAAAAAGAATTAAATAAAAATTCAACAACAAGGCTGGGCGCGGTGGCTCATGCCTGTAATACTTTGGGAGGCTGAGGTGGGGGGATCATGAGGTCAGGAGTTGGAGACCAGCCTGACCAACATGGTGAAACCCTGTCTCTACTAAAAATACAACAATTAGGCGGGCATGGTGGTGCACACCTGTAATCCCAGCTACTCAGGAGGCTGAGGCAGGAGAATCGCTTGAACCTGGGAGGCAGAGATTGCAGTGAGCCAAGATTGCACCACTGAACTCCAGCCTAGGCAACAAAGCGAGACTCCATCTCAAAGAAAACAACAACAACAACAACAAAAGCACAATAAATAACACATCTTCTTAATAGATGTGTTTAGCAACATAATTGTTAGAGGTAAAGAGATTAGTGAGTAAGAAGACAAACAAATAGAAATTATCAGACAGAAATATGGAGAGCAAAAAGTTTGAAAGAAACAGACAAGAGAGAAAGAGACACAGAATTTTGTGAAAGAATTAACATACTGGAGTCCCTGAGACTGCAGAGAGAGAAATGGACAAAAGCAATATTTGACAAGATAATGGCTGCACACATTTTCAAAACTGATATGATTATAAGCCACACATTCAAGAAATTCTAAGAAGTTCTAAATACAAGGAAATAAAGTTAGACACATCATAGTAAAAATGCTGAAACAAGGAAAATTTTTAAAAATATTACACACTAAGATATATTACCTTCCAAAAAGCAAGAAAAATACAGACAACTGACTTATCAGTAGAAACAATGGAAGCCAGCAGACCATAGAATGACATTTTTAAGTTGCTGAAAGAAAATAAATTTCCAGCCTAGAATTCTACAACCTGTAAAAATATTCTTCAAAAATGAAGGCAAAATAAGGATGTTTTAGACAAAAACTCAGATTTGTTCCAGATGCAAACTAAAAGAAATATTGAAAGGAGAGTTCTTTAGGCAGGGGAATTTATAGGGAAGGTTAATGCAAATTTTTAAACTTTAAAAGAAAATTTATTTTGTATTTTTAGTAGAGTGAGGTCTCACCATGTCGCCTAGGCTGGTCTCAAACTTCTGGCTTCAAGTGATTCTCTCACCTGGGCCTCCCAACGTGCTGGGATTACAGGCATGAGCCATCATATCTGGCCACAAGTTCTTGTTATGGTTATAGCATAGTAGCCAAATTTGAAATTAATAAATCCCAGATAGAGAAAGTGGTATATAGTCTTTGTCTCCCTGAAAACTAGATAGTTCAAAGGAAATTAGAATGTAGAAATGGGGTAGACTTACTTTATCACTAGCCCAAAGAACCCAGAGAGATACCACATTGATTTGAAAGCTATCCTCTAGCTCTCATCCCAAGATGCCACTATACAAAGAGTATCTGCTTAGACTCTCCTACTCCACCTGCCTCAGAATCTGAATGTGGAGTTGGTTCCTTTTAGTTTCCCGATGACTCTTCCAGACCTTGGGCCTCCGTGATTTTACAAAAAGTCTTTGGTCGAAGTCCTGCCCCTCCTCCTCTCTTTTACCTGATAGTGTCCCAGTCATTTTCTCTAGCTTTACAAAGACTTTACTAGCCTCAGCCCATGATTCCACATGAGGATTTCAGCCTCAAAATCATAAAGCAAAGCATTGTGTGCTCTGATGCTAACCTCTTGTTCTTCCAGCTTGCTCATACTGCTCTACTTTCTCATCAGGACCTTTAGCCCACTAACTGTTCTCTTTTCTGCTAGTCATTAGTCTTCTCTGATCTTGACATACCTCTTTATCCATCTTAGGTTGTCAATGGTCAATCATGTCCATTATTCTGCCTGTGCTCCTGACTCCCCCATCCTCTGTGTCCTTGTCAGCTTTTCTTGCAAAGTCTTAACCTTGGATGAACTCTGCCACTCACCTTCTGCACCTTCTCCAGAGCAGCTGAGCACTAGTTGAGACAACCACACTCTAGGACAACTCGCTAGTAGTGTAACAGAATTCTTTGTCATCAACTACAAATAGCATCAAAACCTCCATGGAGATCCTATGTTTCTCAATTAAATTAGACCACTCCCCAAATCCATAAATGTAAATGTAAACTTCCCACTTTCCTCAAGGCCCTGATCTGCCATGTCTCCACACTCTGCTACTTACATTCCTCCCTCCTGCCCCATAGCTACTTCACATAGAATATGAAAGCCATAACATGGGAGCTTCCTCAGTTTTCTCCTTTCCCACTGCCAAATACATCAACTCTGTCCCATGTGCTTTTTTTTTTTTTTTTTTTTTGACAGTGTCTTGCTCTGTTGCCCAGGGTGGAGTGCAGTGGTGCAACCTTGGCTCACTGCAACCTCCGCCTCCCAGGTTCAAGCAATTCTCCTGCCTCAGCCTCCAAAGTAGCTGGTATTACAGGCGTGCACCACCACGTCCAGCTAATTTTTATATTTTTAGTAGAGGTGGGGTTTCATCATGTTGGTCAGGCTAGTCTCAAACTCCTGACCTCAAGTGATCTGTCCACCTCGGCCTCCCTAAATGCTGGGATTACAGGCGTGAGCCACTGTCCCCGGCCCCAATGTAAAGCAATTGGATTGCTTTAAATCCAATCCCTTCACTTCTTTCTGGAATAAAAAGACATTGATTATATTTCTCTCTTTCTGGTATTTTCTGTAACTCTTAACCATTTAAGTACTGTCCATCAGCACTGAAATTTGTCCATGTCTCTTTCATCACACACACAAAAGGAAAATACCTCCTGTAGCCCTGATCCCACTCAAACTATCACCTGGGTCTTCACTGCTCTTCAGTGGCACTGAAACAAATTTTGCTCTACTGCTATAATTTCCTCACCTCCTGCTCATTCTTCTACTTTCTGTGTTCTAGTTCCTCTGTCAGTAGAGACTGATGACCTACAAGTACTTAAAGGCAATGGACATTTTCCAGTCCTATTTTATTTGACTGCTCAGTAGCTTTAGACTCAGTTGACAGTTCACAGCTTTTCCAAACACTGCCTTTCCTTGCTTTTCCTCATACCACATTCTTCTGATGGTTTACCCACCTCTCTGTCTGCCTGTTTGTCTCCCATTAGTTTTCTAGATACAACAAGAATGATCTTTTCAGAATATAAACCTAATCACGGCATCTCATAATCCTCCAGTAACCTTCTATTACTCCCCCAGGATGGAGCCCAAATCTTTAAATGTGGCCTTCAAGGCTTTTCAGGTTCTGAGTCCTGCCCCCCTCTCACAAGGAGTCCTGTCTCACCTTGGGCCTCTATCCCTCTTTTCTTATGCTTCTACCACCCTGCCTCTGTTTTCGGCCCTGGAATATGTCATGTCATGCCACCCACCAAGCCTTGCTTCTCCTTTCCCTCTATGACGGCCCTTTCTGCCTCCCATCCTTGGTCTAGTTAAGTCCCCCTAATTTTTCAGAAACTAGGGAAGATTTTTTTTTCAGTCCCTTGGGTCAAGTATATCTCACAGCTGTCAATCCCTATGACAACTGTGAATCAACTGTGAATAAAGGATAAGCAGAAGAATGAACCACGTGTCCTGAATCACCACATCCCCGCTGAATCTCTGACTGCCAGGTTAGCATTTTGGACTCCAGTTTAATTTAGATTGATTTAATACCACTAAACAAACAACAGAAGGCAGCAGACCCAGGGGGTATGGGCCTCCAGGGCTTCCACTTCCCAAGAGCATGGACTCTTTCAGCAGAGAATGCTATAACTAAAGGAAGAAGAGGGGGTGGAACTAGACCTGTGGCACAAAGAGCACCATTCACTCTGTAGTCTATGACATTTCAGGGGCACTGCTCACACTGTAGTCAATGAGAACGATGGCACCTGGCATCACAGGAATTATCCATTTACCAACTATGGGTCATGAGAGCCCCAAGAGACTAAACAAAAAAGGAGCCGTGGGTTTAGGTAAGCTGAGAGAGAGCAAAGAGAAGCAAGTTGATTGCTATAGCTTGGAGCCTATCAAGACAAGGAGGGTTGTAATTGAAGATCAATTATAAAAGGGAGGTTTAGGTTTTATATATAAAAGGGAGGTTTAGGTTTAGGTTTATATTCATGTGCCTAGATTCTAGGCAGTGCGTTCTGGGCAGGGCTTTAGATCTTAATGATCACCGTATTTAATCAGAATGGTATGACAGCTTGGCTGACGCCACAAGCTTTGGAATATAAGGTAATATCCACTGAATTGCAGGCCTTCTTTCACCTTCCACGTGTGGTATGAAGACTAGATTATTAATCATCACTATATATACAGATTCCAGGAGACCCTGAAGTAGAGCTGGGGCAGGCTACTCTGGTCCCTTCTGAAAAGCATGGGTGCTCCTTGCCTCCAGGCTCACCAAGTAACTCTTGGCTGATGTGGTGTTTTAAAGGAGCAGAGGCTTTTTCATTTAAGGAATCGCTACTGCTACCCCACCCTCTACCTCATGCACGCAGGTTCTGTGTGCAGGTGCCACATCTGAACAAATAAATACATCCTCTCTCACTGTGGGCCATGAGGAGATTGCTGAAAGGCCCCAACTCTGAGACCCTTCCTCCTTCTAGGAATGTGGGTTCCCAGGTTAGAGGAAGAGGCTTCTAGCACTGTTATGTTACTGACACTTAATAATTAACCATCTAAAACTCTGCCCCATGCCATGTGGAGGAAATGACGAAGCAGCTCTGTGACTCACCTTCCATGCAGCTGAAGCCCTGTTGACACATCAGAATCTGTGAAATGTGCATTCTGAAGGAGCAAGCAAGGGCCTGATGGGAGCAGTGGAGACTCACACCATGAGGAACAAATCAGGGATGATTCTTCTCCCACCAACACTGGCAGCAAGAGAGGAAAGAGGCCAGGAACCAGGAGATCTGGGGTCACAGACTGGCTAGCTAGGTGGCCAGAGACAAGTCACTTCACCAATCTGGACTGATTTTACGCAATACAAGGGGGCTGCTAAATTAAAACTGTAGAAACCTGTTTTTTCTCTAAGAATCCATGTTCTCCTCCTGATGGCTAGAGGGATTCCTACTTCCCTATCTAGTGGGATAAACATCCTGGTGTAATTCCCACCGCTCCAGGCTCTTTCTCCTCAACATCCAAGCATTTCAAGTCATTATCATCATAAATAAACAGCCATTCCCCTGACCTTGAGGCTGCCTCTCCTTACTCTCTCTCCCACTTCCTTTCTCAGCCAGGCTTCTTTGAAGAGAAGCCTGAGTCCATATTCTCCATTTTCTCACTTTTCATTATATTTGTAGCCCACTCTAGCCTAACTTTAATGACTATGCATCAACCACCTAATTGCCAAATCCAAGGCAATCCTCATTTTAAATCTTCCTTCATCTCCTTGAGGCATTTTATCTCACTGGTCATTCCATCAGATCTTCAAACTCCACCTGTGACTCCCCTAGTTCTCTCCACCTATCTAGCTGCTCCTTTTCATTGTCTTCCCAAATTTGTCTTAGCATGCTTGCCCGTTGGATGTGGTTCTTCCTAGTGCCATCCCGGGTCTCTAGGGATGTGCTCACATGACACCTACCTTCTTCACTACCACCAATTCACTAATCCCAGATCACACGTCCAGCACACACCAGTTCCAATCTAGCTGTCCAACACCCTGCTAGATATTTTGACCTTGGTAAAATATAGGCATTTTAAATTCAGTAGTCTAAAATTGAACTTAAGATACTTTGCCTTGACTTCTCCTCCTGCTGAATTTCCTGCAGAGCATAGGTTTAGAGCTCAGAGTACCTGGCTTCAAATGTAAGCACTACCATTTACAAGCCATGTGACTTTGGGCATGTTACTTAACTTTCAAACTTTCTTGTTTTCCTCCCTGCAGTGAGGATAATAATAGCACTAATATTATTACGATTATTGAATGAGATAACCCATATAAAGCATGTAGCCAAACCCCTTGTGCCCGACAAGAATCCAGTAATTAGGCCGGGCGTGGTGGCTCATGTCTGTAATCCCAGCAATCTGGGAGGCCGAGGTGGTCAGATCACTTGAGGTCAGGAGTTCAAGACCAGCCCGGCCAACATGGTGAAACCATAGTTCTACTAAAAATACAAAAATCATCTGGGCATGGTGGTGTGTGCCTGTAATCCCAGCTACTTGGGAGGCTGAGGCAGGAGAATTGCTTGAACCCGGGAGGTGGAGGTTGCAGTGAGCTGAGATTATGCCACTGCACTCCAGCCTGGGTGACAAGAATGAAACTCTATCTTCAAAAAAAAAAAAAAAAAAAAGAAAAAAAAGATTTACAACTATTATTGTTATTGCTATTTTTCATATCCTTCTCAGGCACTTGTGTTTTAAGCCTAGGAGTCTTCCTAGACGGCCCCCTCTCCACCATCCTCTCCTTTGTTCCTGTCAGTACATCCCATTGCTTCTATCTCTTCATTGGTCTAGAACTGACTCTTCATTGATTTCTGTTCTCCTAGACTTCTAGTACATTCTCCACAACACCACCAGAATGATCTTTCTAAAACACAAATGCTATCATGTTACATCCCTGTCTAAAAGCACTTTAATGGTTCCCGAAGGCCTATGTGTAAAGTCTAAATTCATTTCCAAGATTTACAAGATCCTTCACAATTCCATTCTTGCTAGCTTCTCCATTTCATCTAATGATACTTCCCCACCTGGATCTCAAAGCAGTGTCTTCTGCACACGCTATTCTTTCTAAAATGTCCTTCCTGAAAACTGTCTATTCACCAGCTCAAAACTTACCTGGCCCTCTCCCCTTTCTCATTCTTCCCTCTTCAGCCACCCTGCTCTGCTCAGGACAGCTAGTCATACTATGATATTGTATAAATACTTCTATTGCAGAACTTATCACTCCACAGCAATGTTACTGATTTTCACATTTTCTCTATTCGGCTGTGCTACTCAAAGGATCATCTTCCTCTTTACTGCCAGGATCAGGCACAGGGCCTGGCACCTGACAGGTCCTCAGTAAATACTTAATGAATGGAGGAAGAAATAAAGAAAGAAGGTAGAACACTGACAGGACTCCATTGTGGCACACAGGCCACATCAAAATGAACAGCTCTCCACCACCAACCCGACAGTGAATCTTGAGTCTACCACTATTCTCCTGCAACGTTGGCACAACATCCTCATTAGCCTCCAGTTCATGAGCTTCAGGTGCTGCAAAACCAAGAGGTTCTCTATAAAAGGCAACAGATGCCTCTTTTCACACCTACCCATCATTAACAAACTGCCCACCAGAAACGGGCAACGCAGGCCAAATAACTAAATGATTTCTGTCAACCTCCCTACCTCCACCACTGAAATTCCTGCTTACTTTGCAGCTTTCCCAGAACAAACGGAAGGAAAGCAGGGCTATTCCTGAGATTAGAGAGTGGATATATGGGACTGGCAGAGAAGAATCCTATGTGACTCTTCACTACCTAACAAACAAATATAAAATGAAAATCAGCTTGCCTAATGGCTGCGTTATGCCTGAAATTCTGCAATGGGAAATTCTTTTCTTTGGCCAATGGCCTTTTTTCCAGTTATAAATTAAGTAATGATAGAACATACCATAAGCCAGAAACCAGTATGAAGACATTTGTAAGATCTGATCTTACCCAGCGTATCAGAACATGCTGGATTCTGACAGAAGAGAAAAAAGCGCAGGTGGCAGTAGATACTATGGGAGAGAAGAAAGGGGAGGCTGGAGCTATGGAAGTCTGGGTGATCCTTATTAATGCCTTGCTCTTAAAATCAGTGTCTTCCTCAAAGTTGGGTCAATTTTATTTGAGTTATATTTTAGGTACATGATAAAGCTGTCGACTTAAGTTTTCTGAAAATTAAAAACCTCTTACGCAAGGTTTTCACTTTAAGTCTGGATTTTCTTAAAGCAAAGCACACCAATATCTGAATCAGTAATACTTTGGTTACATATTAATAATTCAAAAAGGAACTGAAATTAAAAAGAGTTGGACAGGAAGGGACAGAAAACAGGATCTAACCTGTCTTTGCCAATTCTAAGCAAACCTGGACAAGAATCCCAGGATCTGACCCGTGATCAGAACCACTGCTCGGGGACCATAATTCTAGTGACAATTTGCCTACAAGTTTTTGCCTTTCTGCCCTAACTCAAATTGAATAACATTCATTTTAAAGCAAAATTGTCCTAGAAATAATCCTCATTAGCAGTGAAAATAATACAAGAAACTAATGAGAATATGAGCCTGAGATGTAAGCAGAAAATCTGCTATCCGGTAAGATGACAAAATATATCTGCCTCTTAAGACATCAATATAATAACTTGCTTTGTGAAAGTATAATGCACAAGGAACCTTCTACAGCAGGAGACTGTTGTGGCAGAAATGAACAATGGTGTCTCCTTTTTTCAGGGGAACCGAAGGGTTTTCAAGGCTAACTAATGACAAGAGAAATTAAAAGCCTTCTTTTTTGGTTATCTCCTCCATACGCATATCCCAGCCAGACCGGGCTCCTCCCCTTCAGCCTCCAGGAAAAGGAGCCATTCTAGACAAAGGAAGGGCTCAAGGTTCCAAGGGATGACCCAGATGCCAAAGGACTCAGCCTGTCTGTGGAACGTTGGCTTATTCTACCAGATGACCTGCTGAGGCTGCCATATGGCCTGCATGTGACATTCTATTCAGGATATGGGGGCCTGGGTCTATGCCTGGTTCTGCCCTTTGGGCTGGGATGACAGAAGTAGATTATGTTTGTTCTGATGCTACTGACTTGTCTGATGCTACCACCGTGTAGCCATAGCTTTCAATGTACTCCATGGAGCCTTTTCAGGCTTTCAAAGAAATGAACAATACCCTGGCAAAGAAGGACTGAGGATGGGCTGCTGCTCCTATTCCTGTCTGATGAAGGTCAAGCAGATAAATTAAGGGACTTATGATCCAGGAGTGGTGAAGCCAGTGCAGAACCCAGATGTCACAACAGAATTCAGTGATCTACGTTAGCAACACTGCCAACAACAATGGGATTTCACTCTATTTTAAAAGGCTCACGTCTTCAGGCTTGATATTCTGCAAAGTGCCTCATCAGAGGTTCTCAGGTGATGTCATGCTTTAAAACAGTTGGTGATGAGTTTACAGAAGGGTTAAAACTCTAACGACCCAGAGGAAGAGAAGTGAAATTTTAAAAGCCAAGAATTTTTAGTCCCAAGTCCTTTGGTTTTCGGTCACCAAAAATAAGGCCTTTGTATTAATATTTGCCTTCTGTATTTGAAAATACAGTAACAGTTGCCTGTCTCTAACAAATGTAGAGAAAGATTACTGATTGCTCAGAAGGATCTAGGGCATTAACCTTATCAGGATTCTGTTAGTCAATCCTAACTTGTTTTTTAAAATCTACTTCCCGGGTGAAGGGGACATAGAACTCTCTGTACTATTATTACAACTTCTTGTGAGTTCATAATTATTTCAAAATAATTATTTTTAATGTATTTTGTCCTACTGATGGAAATGTGGCCCATGATAAGTTAGGTTCCATTTGATAGATCTGGACTAAAAATGGAGCTGTAACCAAGAATGAGAATAATAAACAGCCCAGGTGAATTTTATGTCCTGCGAAGCTCAGGGAGGGCCCAGGCTAAGCCTGAGTCAGTGCGCCTGTGCCTTACCTGCAGCCTTTTGTCTAGGCTCTGTATCTGACGGACTATGAAATTCTGAAACCTCTGGGTCCACAGAGGCAAAATGGGAGTTTAGGTCAATCCATGCAAGTTCTTAAAATCTCAGTTCCTAATTTTTACTAAATTGATGCAAGACCAAGAGGGTATTAAGCAAACTCAGCCCTTGCTGCTCTCAGGGACGGAGCCTGACAAGCGTTGAGCAGTGGAGTACAGGGTAGAGAACATGGCTCTGGAGTCAGGCTGCCCAGGTAGGTGCCCCAGCTTTGCTGCGCAACCAGTGATCTGACCTTGGGCGAGCTAGTTCACCACTTGGTCCCTCCATTACCCTGTACATTGCGGATAGGATCACACTAGCAGCTACCTCATAGAGCTGCTGAGGACTGAAGGAGTTCTTCAAAGAGTTTACCAGAGATCCTGGCACACGGTAAGCACCATAAAAATCACTATTAGACCAGGTGAGTACCAGGAAGCCTGTTCAAGGCTAAAGGTACAACCTTGAGGAAGGGTGTGTGGTTCTAATGCCAGAGATAATTACGCTTCAAACACTATTATATTACCCTTATCTACATTTATTCTCACCTTCCTTATGAATCACCTTGGGGGATGTTAATCTTATCCCAGACATTAAACACACCTGGAGATAATAGGGAGGTAAAAAATCTGGATTCTACTCTTAACTCAGCCTCTAAGGATCTGACAGACCACGAGAAAGCCAACTTGCCTCTTCCAGCCTCGGTTTCCCAATCTATACAATGAGAACGCAGGTGATCTCCAAGGCCCCTTCCAAGTTGTGACATTTTATGATTTTGAGTTTGGTGCCTGGGTTGAAAAAGGTTCCTTACTCAAAGTAAAATTCCTCCCAATTCACACTTCTAAGTTTTTTGTTGTAGCATTGCCGTTGCCTAGGATACAAAGTGCATGTGCTCCCTCTGTACCCTGAGACAGGAGAGCGCTGCGATTGCTGCCTCTGATGTGTGACGCTGAACGACAAATGAGCTTTGTACTACAAACTGACTGATGCCTTGAACAGGGACCGAGCCTCCACTGGCACTTACGGATGTGGACTTGGCATTCTGATGGCGTCCCAGATGAAACGGCAGAGGGTGCATTTTTCCCCCCACAACCATGTGGCCTTGGGAAATACAGCCTTTAAGTGTCTCTTCGAGCTTTCTTGGACCCAGGGGTGAGGTGCTCCCACAGGCTAGCAGATCATGTCCAATTTCTTTTTTAAATTGTACGATGTGCAGTTCACATACACTCAGGACCTCTGTCTAGGTTTCTTAGCCTCTCTCTGCATTCCCAATGTACTTTGCAGCTGATATTTAATAAACTTCTGTGTGTGGGTGGGGATTGGGGTGCCTAGCTCTCATCGAGATTCAGCCTAGACCAGGGTTTGGGGAAAGAGCTTTTCACTTACAGTGTTTTATGCTCTTCAAAGCAAATATGTCTATCTACTCTAGTCCTTAAAGCTGCCCTTAGAGGCTTAGGGCAGAAGTTATTTTCTCCACTGAACTTCGTGTCAGCTTCAGGAGAACAGAAGTCATGTCTGTCTGTTCCCTACTTTATCTTTATTACCCACCATAGCATCTGGAACTCACTATCTACTTGGTAAATATTTGCTGAATTAGTAAACAGATGCTTTTCAAGTTCAGTTCTTTAACAAGGAGTTAAAGAACTGCCGGAGGTCATACTGCTGATAAGAGGCTTCTGGGTCATGTGTCTCCAGGTCCATTGTTCTATGACCTCCATGGCTAATCTCAGAGAGGCTCAAAACGGATTTGCATTGACAAAAATCAAAACTAGGTTCCACAGTGACATTCAGCATTGGTCTTACAGCTATGGGGCCAAGAGGGACCAGAGGACAGCATTTGGATGCCACTTCTCTGAACCCCCTATATTTCGGGCATGGTAAAGCACCCCCTCATTCCAGTGCAAACTCAGCTTCTCCTACCTTTCTGCCTTTGGATGTGCTGTCCCCATCACTACCTGGAATGCTCTTCTTGTCCCTTCCTCTTCATGACTGATTCCTCATGAGAAATCATTTCCCACCGGGATTTTCCTTCTTTTCCTTCTCCGGCCATGAAAATCTGGGCTCACTTTCATCAGAGCACATATCACGTGATAGTCTGTTTCCTTTTTTTCATAACTTACTCCCCCGCACTGTAGGTTTTTTTGAGTTCAGGAACTGTCTTTTATGTCCATAAATAAACTCCCAAAAAAGTGGTTAGTCCACAGGGTTTTAATAGTTCTTGTTGAATGAATTTCTGTGTGCGACCCTGTGCCTTCTCAAGAAAAAAAAAACAGTTGAAAAATCTCCACAGAGCCCTTTACCCACTGATGGTGAACTGCTAATAACAGGTCATCCACGATCACCAGTAATGAACACACACACACACCAACATATTAAATTATGCATTAAATTATTAAATTAAGCATTAAATTATGCAGCAGTATTTCTGGTAGGCATTTGCCCTTACAGCTGCAGATGTGACCATAGTGAGATCTGGGCTTCCCTTGATTTTGAAATTGTTGGGAAGGACATATAGGACTTAGCAGTGTGCCAGTGATATTGTCTGGCCCATTTCCTAAATTGACCAATGCCTTGGACCTAGGGCCCCAAATTCTATTCTAATCACAGGAGGCATCCTGGGGAGGTATAAAGAAAAAAGAATGTTACTTTCTTTAGACATGCAAACAGGCTAAACATTGGTGAAAAGATTGAGAGAAATTAGCCTAATTATCTTTGGAGGAAAAAGTGTGACTGGTTTTCCTTTTCCCCACCTATTCTCACTATAGAGACTTGCAGCTCTTTGACAAAAAAGAAAGGATTATGAAACCAGGAAACACAGAGGGTGTGGGGTCCTTTGTATGAAGGATACAGGGACAAGGCAGGATTACAACCAGAGTAAGAAAGGCGTTCTAGCAGGACTGGGGGAAAGAACTGGAGGGACTTGTGGGTTTCTTCCTGAGGGGCTGCATTTATTCCAAGCTGGGTAGAGAGGCAGAGCCACCTCTTTCATGTCATATGTGCCGAAAGTCCCAGACACCCTTCAGATCAGTGGACATTCAACAAGTAGAAGCAGCCATTAACACAAACACAACCCCAGCCCAACAGGCCTGGCCTGGTTTATGAGGTGCTCTAATCACCAGTCCCCAGGCCCTAGGCTCTGTCTCAAGTGGGTCGGTTATTCCTTCTGCTTGCTGTCTTTCAGCAGTATCCAAGCTGCCCAAGGGAGAAGAGGGAATGGAGGCCAGTGTGAAGGACAGGAGGGATCCCTCCCGTGCAGCAAGGCACTGCTGACTGCTCCCACCTCCCTCCTTACCTCACCTCTTCTGAGATGAGGGAAGGATGCATCTCTGCTGACTCCCTCTTTCACCATGGTTTTTTTTAAAGGGACAAGTGAGAAAATGTGAGTAAAAATACCTTAAAAATTGTAAAGGTGCTATACAAGTGTGAAGAAGTAGCATTATTATCACTGCTTTATTTAGTCGCAGTTTGCATCACCCTGGTATACTGACATCGCTTACACTTTTGCTCAAATCAGTATTCACACGCTTATTTCCACGGCCGCAGTTCCTCTGTGAGTGGCCAGCTCAGCTGAGGCCTCCTGCCCTTGGCTCCTGTCGTTCTCTGAATCTGGAACACCTTCTGCAGCTCCTCCGACTGGCAAACTCCTAGTCATCCTTAGGACCCAGCGCCAGTCTGAGACCCTCTCCATCCCTCTCTCTGCTCTCCTCGCAGGACACTCTATCCATTTCTACTGTGGATTTGCCACAGTGGGTAGAATTGCTCATCTACCTCCTGTCTTGCTCTTTAGACTGTGAGCTAATCGAAGGCAGGATCTATGGCTTATTAGTAGAAATAACTTCCCAGGCCCAAATAGAAAATATTTCACATGCCTGCTCTACTAAGAGAAGAGAGTATGCTTGCTAACCTTCTTAATTTGTTTCGTTTTCTTTTTTCTTTTTTTTTTGGACGGAGTTTTGTTCTTGTTGCCCAGGCTGGAGTGCGATGGCACGATCTCGGCTCACTGCAACCTTCACTTCCTGGGTTCAAGCACTCCTGCCTCAGCCTTGAGTAGCTGGGATTACAGGCATGTGCCATCATGCCCGGCTAATTTTGTATTTTTAGTAGAGACGGGGTTTCTCCATGTCGGTCAGGCTGGTCTTGAACTGCCAACCTCAGGTGATCTGCCCGCCTCGGCCTCCCAAAGTGTTGGGATTACAGGCGTGAGCCACCGTGCCCGGCCTTCTTATTTTGTTTTCATGGGACACACCTGGAATTAGGTGTAATATGTAGACGTCACAGACTGGAAAATTAGAGCTGATTATAACAAGCCAGGGTTGCATGCTAACAAAGCACCAGGCATTATGCTAAGCACCCCCTAGGAGGTTGGTGCTATTTTGCAGATGAGGAAATAAAGAAGTAATCTGCCTTTGGTCACAAAACTAAATAACGGGGCTTAAATCAGTTTGACTCCAATGTCTGTAGTCTTAATCCCTGCAGCAGAAAAAGGTAACACAGAAGAAAAGGAACAGAGAGGAGAAAGAGGAACTTAAGAATTTATTAAGATAAGGATACTGTCATAGTTTTTTAGCTTGATTTTATGATTGTTATTTTAAGACATGAACATCACTATTTCCCCCTTCTAGTCTAATAGTCTAGCAGGTAACTGTGTCAGAAAAATAAGTAAGTAAAGGTTTCTATGAGAAAGTCAAGTAATTGAGAAGATTCATGCAGGGAGCTAGCAAGGATCCTGCCTCCCTAAATCTTAAGTATCGGTTTCCACCTCTTTCTCCTGCCTATCTTTGAAGTTAAGGGTCACCAGTGGTCAGAGGCCTCTTCCCTATCATCCTAGACCTAACATCAAGCCTTTGTTTCCAGGCATGACAGGGCAGTGGTGCAGCAGGGACCTACCCCAAGGTCAGGGAAAAGAGTATATTGAGTACCTCCCTGCTCAGGTGCTCTTGCTTGGAAATAAACTGAGGGCTCACGGCTCACTCCTCTGGCTCCTGGGCCCTTCAAAGTTAAAGAGAGGCTCCCTTTGAAACCTTTCTTTTAAGTATCTGGCTGACCAGGCAGAGTGGATATGAGGGAAAAGTACATCAGAAGTCAAGTCTCTATCTCTGGAAGGCTTGTCTATGTTTTTTTGTTTGTTTCGTTTTTTGACATGGAGTCTTGCTGTGTCACCAGGCTGGAGTGCAGTGGCGCAATCTTGGCTCACTGCAACCTCCACCTCCCGGGTTCAAGTGATCCTACTGCCTCACCCTCCTGAGTAGCTGGGACTACAGGCGCCCACCACCATGCCCAGTTAATTTTTTGTGTTTTTAGTAGAGATGGGGTTTCACCATGTTGGTCAGGATGGTCTCAATCTCTTGACCTGGTGATCTGCCCGCCTCAGCCTCCCAAAGTGCTGGGATTACAGGCATGAGCCACCACGCCTGGCCACATTTTTTACTTTCTATTTTCAACTATCAACAAAAATACTGTAACCCAACCCGACAAAATGGCTGAAAAAGGAGTGGCAATGCATGAAACCCTCAGGAGTTGCTGGATGATGGCCATCCTCTCACCACACCGGAGGATAAGTACCCTCATATAAACCAATGGGAAAGCAGGCTCTACTTTATGAATATTTTGGCTTTACCACCCACTAGCTGTGTGATCTTGGAAAAGCTACTTCACTTCACATCTATTAAAAGTAGAAAATAATTGGACCTATCTAACATGGTTGTTTCCAGGGTTGTAGACTTAATATACGGAAAACTTAAACTTCTTTTCCTGGTAATAGAGACACCTAAATCAACCACTCAGCCATGAGGTGGGATTCTCATACATATGGCTGTCAACACATTAGAAGTTAAGCATCTTGCCAGTGTACATGGACCAAATATGCCTAATGTCATTATTCTTCTTGAGATGTATCACATGCTCAGACCCACCTCTAAAATCTATCTTAATAGGAAAGAGCAACTACACAGATGGTTAAAAGCCCTGAGACTTGACTGCTTGTGTGGGCGGGGGGTGGTGGAATACTACAGATTCCCCATAGTGCAAAAGTCAGTCCAAGAGGCACCTGGCCGAATTCTTTGTTGTAGAAAAAGTAGACTAGGTTAATGGAGAACCCATCCCTGGACTACTCTGGAAAGCAGAGGTGGTGGTTGGTGCTATAATATCTACTAGTCCACTGTGCTCCAACTATCTAGTTTTTCAGCTTCCCGAAGGGCTGAAAATTCTGTATGGCAGTTTACAAACACAATCTCTAAGTGTTTTTTATACTGTTTCCATTCAGAAGTGGGTGTATATATCCTCCCTGTGAATCTGGGCTACGAGTGTTTGAATAATAGAATGTGGTGATGTGATGCTGTGCCAGTTTGGGGCCCAGGACTTAATACATAGGCAGCTTCCACTTCCTATTTCTTGGACACTTTTTGGAACCCAGCTACTGAAGTTTGAAATAGCCTAAGCTGCTTGTGAAGACATCCTCATGAAGTGGCCCATAGGGAGAGGAACTAAGGCTATGGCTCTCAGCCCTAGCTGAGCCCTGAGCTGACAGGCAGCACCCACTGGCCTTCCATGAGAATGAGCACCTTAGAACTGCAGCCCCCCTCACCTACTAGAGCCACCCTGGTTGACACTACATAGAGTCGTGATGAGTCTTTGCTGAGCTCTGCCCACATTGTAGATTCAGGGGCTAAACAAATGATCGTGGTAGTTTTAAGCACTAGGTTGTGGGATGGTGTCTTAGGCGGCTGGGTAAATGAACCCTTCCCTGGATCCCCTCAGCACTCTCTTTATCCTAAAATCCTGCTTCCTCTGCTCTTTCCTGTCAGTCCAGCTGAAGATTTAGCTGTCAGAGCTGGAAATATTCCAGAGAAACAGAGAGTCTTTGGTCAGAATACAGATGTTATGACAATTCCCTAGTAATAGTCTTCAGATTGCTTTTCTATGTGTCAAACAGTAGAAACTTGTCCCTAAAATGTCTTGTCCCAGTCTCTTTAAAAAATCAGGCTTCTTAGCACTATTTGCAATAGCAAAGACATGGAACGAACCCAAATGCCCATCAATGGTACACTGGATAAAGAAAACGTGGTACATATACACCATGGAATACTATGCAGCCATACAAAGGAATGAGATCATGTCCTTTGCAGGGACATGGATGAAGCTGGAAGCCATCATCCTCAGCAAACTAACACAGGAACAGAAAACCAAACACCGCATGTTCTCACTCATTAGTGGGAGTTGAACATTGAGAACACATAGACACAGAGAGGGGAACATCACACACCAGGGCCTGTTTGGGGTAGGGGTTGAGGGGAGGGAACTTAGAGGACAGGCCAAGAGGTGCAGCAAAACACCATGGCACGTGCATAACTATGGAACAAACCTGCACGTTCTGCATATGTAACCCTTTTTTTTTTTTAAAGTTTATCAGGCTTCTTGATAGCAATACTAGAAATGCAAATTGTTACAAAGGAGACACAATTTTACACTGGTGAAATTAGCTTCCGTTTTTTTACAGAATACTGGTAAAGTTGGGATGAAATCAATATATTGCACATGGCAGGGTAAATTAGTACAACTATTTTAGAAAATAATTTGGCAATGTGTAACACACATGCTCCTATATACACAACACACACTTATTAAACTAACCTTTGACTTAGTAATTTTACTTCTGGTGATTTATCCTTAGCAAATAGTCTAAAGTAGGAAGGAAAAAAATGAAACTTATTTTATAATGGTGAACAAACTGGAAATAGCTTAGAATTGTAAACACAGGGAAGTAGTTAAAAGTATATTACGCTAGCCTCATGAAATATGATGCAATCATTCAGATAATAATAATGAAAACCAGTAATCCTCAGCTTATGATGCAATACTAAGAAGGAAAAAAAAATCAGAATATAAGGTTGTATGTTCACTGATCACAACTTTATAAAACCGGAGATGCATATAGACAAATACTAGAAGGAAACAGATTTTTAAAAATTTAAGTTATTTTAGATTTTTCCCCTTTAAAAGTAATACTTTATAATTTTTTTAACATTTAACAAAGGGAGGATGGGAAGATGCTTCACTAAAAAACATTAAGTTACCTTCCATCCAAATAAACAGCTCATTTTCTTGGTGAAGACAGTTATTGTCTGTCTGTTGAATAAAACCAAGAACTAGTACTGGAGTCCTATGGGATATGATTTTTGAAATATGTAATTTATTCTAGAGGATAACTTCCTAGAGAACAAGTCCTTGATTATGTTTTGTTTTATCTGTACTGTGGATGTACCCTAAGAAATCACGAAGGTAATTAAGAGATTTCAGCTAAATTAGCATATTATAATTTTTTGCTCCCTTTTTCCTTCTTACCTCCTACTTTTTCCTTTCTACCTCCTACTTTTTCCTTCCTAAGCTTCTGAAATATAAAGTGCTAAAATAAAATTAGCAACAGCAATTTCTATTTTTAGAGTGAACTTTAATCTGATTTTCACAAAGATCCATGCCAATTTAAAATCACTGCTGTTCTCTTGGTGCTGGTATTACAGGGATTGTCTTTTGTATTAAAAGTTAAGAATTACAGTCACACAGGAGAAAGAAAACCTGGCTTAAACTTCTCAGTGGTCAAATCTACACCAGTAAAAGCAAACGAAAAACTGATTGCAATTGTGTACTTGAATATTTAAAGCCAAAAACATGTGTACCCCAGTTGTTTAAATACTGGCATTTAAGATCTTCCTCAACTCTAAAACATGCACAGGGAAATGGAGAAGGAAGATCTGGCTTATTTAAATTCCAAAATCCTGCTTAAAGTCCTATGTGTATGACAGCAGGAAGTAAGGACATTTTCTGTGCCAGCCTTCTTGCTCTTTGCTGGAGTAATCACCCTACATCACCACAATCCAAATAAGCGACAAACTAAGCATTAAGTAAATTCCTATCTGAATATGTAGCAAAACAGTAAATCTGTGTTTTCATAAACAAATTTCTACAGATGACTTGTTTATATTTTACTTTGAAGATACATGGCTGCTTGGAACACTGAATCTATTTCAAAATTTGGTCACATTGAGCATTTTTCTCAGTCATAAGATAATCGTAGCAGATAAGGGTGATTCTGCAATTCTGCCTCTGTCAGGGCAACAAGGAGTCAGACTTATCTCTGTGGCTCTTTTCAAATTAGCCCACTCAATGCTAATACAAATGTAAACACATTAGTTAGCCAACCATTAGGGGCTTGGGAGCTAAAATGTAAACTCCCTCATTTCTTAGTAGGCTTCTAAGCTAAACAGCCTACTGCTACACAATAAAACAGACCAACAGACTCAAGTCAGAATGTTCTCCACCAAAATAAAATAAAAATAAATTGAATACAATTAAATTAAGCTAAGTCAATAAATAAACAAACCCCACAAACTGGATAACAAATTTTAAGAGGCCCAAAGATAGCTCTGGAAAGCAGAAAAGACAATCATTCCTTTTCTCTCCTTCTGTCTCTTACACACACCCTAAATCACTTGAGTTGTTTAAAAGAATCTGCATTAACACCTCCTGATTAGTGTCAAAGTAAAAATTGCTTAATAGTTAAGTGATGAAATGTGTAGAACTAAGCATCATAGGTTTGATCTTAATTGGCTTGATACTGTGACTTACACTGGAGTTGTTTGTGGGCTTTCACCATTATGGAAAAGCTCCCCATCTCTTCAGGCCGACAGCAGGCTTGTAAAGTGGAGAGACCAAATTAATGATGCAAACGTTTAGGCGGGTGATTAGGGACACTCTGAGCATCACATTCTCTTGTGATCTCAAATTCGCTCAAGTAAATGATGGCTTCAAGCAGAACTGAAGTTGTATCTAAAAATGATGATTGCAGAATCTCAGTTAATTTGGAGTTGTTTGTTTTCTCTGAAATGTCTTTTATCATTTCCATTTGTCAGTGACCTTAAGTGGATGAAAAACAAGTGTCTCTAAAGTCTGTGTCTGCCATTAAACAGCTATAACTTTTAATACAGACTTTGTAGCAATGCTTGCAGAGGTGCAAGCTGACTGAACTAGGAGAGATCTTGGTTCCCACACTGAATAAACACAGACTCACTGTGTTTAGTGGTACCTCTTTCTTGCATGTTGGAGAGTCTGGGTCACTGGAGAACAGATATTTGGGCCATGATGACTATACCGTAGTGCCTTCTCTAAAAGTTATTGTTGACATGTAAGACCGTAGGGCTGCCAATCACTTGGTACCACATTGTGGGGTCTGTTTTGATTGGTTAGTGCCCATGCCAGAGGGCTGGCAACATATTTTTATTATAATCTCCCAATACACAAAACTTCTTGGGCTGAAAATCAGAAAATCCTCAGGGATGTCAATATTTGTATATTAGAGTTTTAAGGTCTTGGCTATAGATTTTTTTTTAAGTGTGGCAAAAGTACAGGAGTGAGTTAAGTCTCTTCTGGGAAATTAGCATAAAATCTATAGAAAAAAAGGACAGATCCAAATGAAATGAGCAGAATAATACCAGTGCTCAATCAATTTGATTTTATATTTTAAAAACCACCAAACTGCATGTAGGCCTTGGCTAGAAGTCAAAGATTTCAACTACACAGCTCAACTTTCTCTAGAAGAGTGCTAATTTCAATTTTTATTTTGGTCCCATAATTCCCATAATCCCCATAATTTCTAGTTTTCAAAGTAGAGTCACCACACATACAATTCAAACCCAGGCCTGGCATTATTTTACCTATGTCTTATTCTCCTGAGGTATCAAGATTACCAGCCATGTTCTTGGAGACCATGTGTAGTCTGCCTTAGTTTACAGTTGAAAAACCAAGGACCAGAAATTAGGTAGCTTCCTGAGTATGTGTCACAGTGGAAACTCAAGACCCAAAGTCTGTGGCTCTTTTCAACTCATGTCTGCTTACTCAGATCAATACAGAGTAAATGTCATTGGTGAAAAGGAGAAGTCAGGATCAGCTATGTGATTTGCAGGCCCCTGTGTAAATAAAAGTGTGGTTCTCCTTGTTCGAAAAAAATTGAGGATTTCAAGATGACGACAGCAGAACATTCCAAGCATGGGACCAAGTGCAGCTGCAGGTCACATACCCAGGAAACTGATGCTACATGCAGTTGTTCCATGATTTACTAGACTTTGATGCTTTGAAGGCAAAGGGGAAGAAAAGCTCTGTGAACACTGAAGATGCTCTAAAATTATCTGTTGCATGGATAAATGAATGAATGAATAAGTGAGTGAGTAAGATGCTTCTATACCTAGAGGCATCTTAAAAATTACTACTAAGACTGAGAGTCAGGTTGAGCTAATCTAGAAAGTTACTATGAGTACTTAGTCCATCATTTATGTTCCAAAATTCATCATCTGAAAATACTTCACAACATGATAAACCTTCCCACCCCATCACAAACAAGTCTCCAGAATCAGATTCAACAATGAGTGGCCATGTGTACATGTGGTGCTGCTTCTGTGTTCTGATGGGCTCAAGAAACGCCACATGCAGAATTGTTCTTATATTTTCTCTGTCTCTTTGTGCTTTTAGAAGTAGCCATCTAAATACTTTTTTTGGGGGAGGAACCAATCCATGTATAAAATCCATAAGCCTTTCCTATATGAATATTTCATATATTGCCAAACATCCTTGATTTGAAAACAGTAAATATAAAAACCAAAACTACTATAACTTACTGAGTTTATGTCAGATACCATGCTAAGTGCCTTGCATGTATGTCCTCCTGAAGACCTAGTAACATCCCTATTTGGTAGAAATATTATCCTAACTTTCCAGTGAGGAAAACCAGGCTCTGAGGGGTTAAGTGGCAGACTCAGAATTTGAACCCCGGACTCTCTGGACTCACAAGGATGCACAGTTGGGAAGGAAAATTGCAGGCTGAATATAGAGAGAGTAGAGAAGCAAGGGTTATTGCTTTCCCTTAAGGAACAAGACTCGTATTCAATAAAGCCTGAGTGAAGTTTTACCTTGGTGAACAAAAATGCAACTAGAAAACACTGACAGTAGAAATGTCAAATATTGAAAATCTAGGTGGTTAATTTTTACAGCTTCTTGCAAAGGAACATCAGCTGTACAAAGAGAGGTAAAGGAGGAGCCTCCTCACCCGTATTTTATGATGTCTTGGGACTGATTTATTGTATTATTGTACCAGGAAAAGAGGTTAAACAGGACAGGGTGAAGGAGGACTCGGAGCCAGGCCAAGAGTTCCACTCAGGTAGTCTGCAGTGTATTTCATTAAGTGATAAGAAAGATTAAAAAAAAGTGAGTGGGTACCTGTCCTCAGTAGATACAGAATTTATCACATGTAACAGAAACACTACGAAACTTTAACTTTAGAGCTTTAAGGGTTAATGAGCTTTTTGAAGTAGGAACCATGAGAAAATGTGAATTTATAATCATGAAATGTCTTACAGAGTTGAAGAGAATCGAGTTAGCGTCTGTGTCTCCACCTCTCAAGAGATAAAAGTGCCTTCATAATTACGGCTCGTGTTTACTATGATGTTTCAAAGTGTTAATCTGGCAGGGGTATCTTATTTCTCATTTAAAAGAAGCTACAGGAAAAAAAATATGGAAGTATAGTGAAAGCGAAGTCATTTTATGAATCCTGCCTACATGTTTGTAGCATTTTCTTGCAATGTCATATCTTTTATTTTTTTAATTGCCTAATCAAATGCAAATTCTGTTCCAAGTATGCAAAATTTTCAAATCATGCAGAAAAATATTGCTGGCCAAACACCAAACTTTGAATAGTTTGAGCACATTCACAAATGTGCTTAATGTACACTATGTGTAGGTAATATGTATAAATAACAATGTATAATTCTCTATAACAAAATGGTGATTTTGTTTATGTATCCACTGGTAAGCCAATCTCTCCCATTTGGGTCAACTGAGGTGGTCCCATGCCCCTGCCCAAGGCTGCTTTAGGCTTCATACATGAGCAGGTGACATGATGTTATCCAATGAGAGCCCGGGGAAATCTGTTACTGGGAAAGGTTTCCTGGGAGAGTTTGTCTCTTGATCTGTTGGATTCTCACCTGGAATGTACCAGTCCTACTAGGAACATGAAAGGAGCTAGCAAAGGAGAAGGTTAACAGGTTGAGAATGGCAGAGAAGAAACATGGAAAACACCTGAGTCTTTGATTACTTTGTTTAGCCAAAGAATTAACCAACCTTGGAGCAACCACATTTCAGGACTTCTTATTGTGTGACTTAATAAAATCCTAATTGTTTAAGCAATTTTAAATGAGGTTTCCTCTTACTTGTAGTCCAAAGCATACTAACGATGGAAAACCCAACATGACTGAGCACCTTATTGTGTTCTAGGAACTGTGATGGTCAATTTCCATGCATTATATTTAACTGATTTCACAACTCTTTAAGAATATTTTCTCCATTTTACAGAAAAGGAAACTAGACTCAGAGGTCTAGTGATATACCCAATTTCTCAAATCTGTTAAGCAAACAGGATGGGTTTCCAACCTATGTCTGTCTGATGTTGAAGGCTATCATTTAAAATCTCTATAGGGGCACATGTCTATGTGTGGTGTATTATATTTTTATATATGTCTACATTTACATACACCTATGTATAGCATGGACATATGTACATACTTACATATACATACACGTGTAGTGAAGGCAATATCTATGGTAGCATAATCATTTATCATATATTTTGAATCTTTGATGGAGTGTTAAAGACAGCAGGAATAATTGCGGAAAAAGGCAACAAAATAAATCAAATGGCAAGAACTGGGTAAAGTAATAATTACCAAATTTTTTTATGCATTGGAAGTTACTTATCTGCCTTCCCATGGATCAGAGATAATTCAAGCTCTGTTCTTGCAGCTAGCTGGGACATCACTTCAGATGACATCTGCATTAGACACTTATCAACCTGTACAAAGACCATGCTCAATGAGGGCTACCATACACGCTCCCTTTTTCATAGAACACTTTGCCAATCTGTGAAGGCATTCTCTTTCTCTTTGACCTTGGATGCAGGCCTACAAATTTCTGAAGCACAAGCTGCAACAGCCACTACCAGTAAGTCAGGTTTGGCTCTCTACTTTGAAACTCATTTGCCCTCTCAGTTCTATGTGTTCAACCAGGGGCGGGGGGCGGGGGTGGCCCTTTGGGGATGTAACTGAAAATTACTGGGAAATTGTGCAATGGTAAGGCATCAACCCCTGAGAGCTGAATGAGGTGCAATTACTGCTAACTGAAAATATTATCTATGTATTTCTGAAAATTGAGTCTCAAAACCATATTAGCAGCAATGAAGTTTAAGTGATCCCAAAAGAAAAGGGCAAAGTGTTGAAAAATGTAAATGGCAATAATAAATTTGAGAAGTTGGACTATCTATGTGTCTGTCTCTTTTTACAGGTAGCTACATGCACGTTCATGAAGCAGATTCGTATTTTCTAAAATCAGCATGGTATTTGATTGTACTGCTTAGGTAATTAAAATAGGAAGATAAACATAGCATTAAGGGATCTTACTACTAGAAAGAACTCTGGAGGTCATATAGACTCTCTCTCGCCCATCACCACCTCTCTTTGTTCTAAGGAGAAAACTAAGGCTAGCAAGGCCAGTCCTTCTCCACAGATAATCTGGTTGTCTAACAGTTCAGCTAGGCTGTGTTCTTCCAGACTCTCAGCTCTGTGTTCCTACTCCTTTTTCAAATTGCTCTGGCAGCCTTTTCAGTAATGAGCACACATTTTGAACTTTAAAATTACATTAAACCTTAGAGATTAGCTAAGTGTGTGGTGAAGAGAAGAGTGGGAGAGATGGGTAAGAGAGTGAGGGAGGGATCTCTGATAGCTTTCCATAGTTCTTTGGAAATCTAGCAGAATACAGGCTCCTGATTTTCTGATTGGCCTCTGTGGGTATCAGTCCTCACAGGCTGGAAATGAACTTGGCTATCAGTGGATGGAGTGGGGTGGTCTTACCTGACAAACCCCATCCAATCTGCCAAGGGGCAGTGCCAGAGCCAGAAAATGATGGCCCAACTGCCCCTGCCATCCTTCTTCAACTACCCTTTGCTGAACTAGTAGTTCCATTAAAACACATTCCTATAGACCTCCAAAGTGGTCCCTTGGCCCCCAAAATGCTCCTTGTTCCTTCAGTTATCCAGTGAAAGACAAATGGATTCAGGGATCTCTGTAAATCTAGTTAATCGGATAAATAATATACACCCTGAGAAGAAATAAATGAACGACTCTGTGTAGTATGCTTAGTATAAAACAGGACTTGAAGATCAGGAGGTCAACGTTTGTGTTTTTACTACTATGATGATTATATTTAAAAGTCCCCAATGGATTATTCTAAA
This sequence comes from Nomascus leucogenys, assembly GCF_006542625.1. Classification (NCBI taxonomy): domain Eukaryota; kingdom Metazoa; phylum Chordata; class Mammalia; order Primates; family Hylobatidae; genus Nomascus; species Nomascus leucogenys. The sequence continues at coordinate 53,659,625 of NC_044386.1, forward strand.
AGCAACAGGGCTTTTCTTACCACTCACATTCTATGATTTTATTGTTTCCTTCACTGATTAAATTGAAGGGTTTATAGTGAGTAATTGAGATGGTGGACTTTGAAGTGACAGCCTTGGGTGTGAATTCTGACTCTGGCTGCACACTCCTAGCAAGGTACTTCACTGTGGGAGGCAGAATAATGTCCACACCCCTCAAAGATGTCCATGCCGTAATCCCTGGAATGGGTAAATATGCTGCCTTACATGGCGAGAGGGACTCTGCATTATAATTAAGTAATGGATATTAAAATAGGGAGATTATCCTGGATTATCTGAGTGGTCCCAAGCTAACCACAAGGGTCCTTTGAAGATGGAAGAGAGAGGCAGAAGAGTCGGAGAGGGAGAAGTGACTATGGAAGAAGTCTCAGTCATAGGATTGCTGGCTTTGAAGATGGAGGAAAAGGGTCATGTGTGAAGAAATGAAGACAGCTTAAGAAGCTGGAAAAGGCAAGGACACATTCTCTCCTGGAGCCGCTATCTGGATTTTAGCTCAGGGAAACCCGTTTCAGACTTCTGACCTCCAGAACTAAAATAATACATCTGTGTGGCTTTAGGCCAATGCGTTTGTGGAAATTCGTTACAACAGCGATCGGAAACTAAGTGATGCTCCTTGAGCATCTGTGTCCTCATCTATAAAATGGGAGGTAAAAGTATGTGCCCCAAAAGGCTGATATGAGCATTAGATGAGAGAATGTAAACAAAACTTCAGTGCTTGGCACAGATTAAGAACTCAATAAATGTTTGCTGTCATTATGTTTATGATGTCACCACACAGAGTATGAATTTATATATGGCTGATAATAATAAAGTGATTCCACAAAGTATATTTCATTGTATCATAATAATACTTTTCACTAGAGCAGCACCTATCTGGTTTTTATGAAGCACTTTTATCCATACTGTCTTATTTAATGCTTATTCTAATTGTGCAGAGTGAGTAAGGGATCCACAGGTGAGGAAACTGAGTCTCCAAGTGGGGAGTGCTTTCCTTAGGTAACTCAGAAGCTCATTCTGTTGGCCAGGGCTGGAGTACAGGGCATCTGCTTCCAAATGCAGTATGCTCCCAGCTTCATTGTGTGACTTATAGAAATACACACATACGGTACACAGAATCTTAATATGAAACAAAAATGATAAAGCCAAATGATGATGGGGGTTGCTCATTGCAACCCAAACCATTTCCCATAAGATCTCAGCCAGCGGAGCTTTCTGCTGGGCCTCCAGCTCTTCCAAGCACGGCTTGAGCACTCTCTCTAATGCATCTAGTCAATTGTGCAAAGCACAAGGGAAAAAATTCCATCCTGACCGCGGCAGGCAATCACCTTATGCCCTGAAGCATGAAGTTTGATTACCCTTATCTCAGTTTATCATTAAATCAAAAACTGTTGCTAGGAATACTGGCCCAGGACTTCATTTATGAAATGATATAGGCCAGTCAGCAGAAATAAGTGAGTGTCCTTTTTCTTTCATAATTTCTGCTCACTATAAAGATCCTTTGCAAACTTGGGGGGGTTGAGGGGGAGGCCACTTTAGCTCTGAGCAGATTTTATTACTTTCTTTAGTCTTTCATGAGCTAGCTGGGATGTCTTTGGCTCATAATCATTCTCTTTGCGCCACAGGCAAGAGGTCTTAGATCTCCTACTGAGTGGCCTGCCAACAGTAGCCCTGAGATCTAGCACCTTGCTTGGATGGGAATCTGCATTTTAGCAAGACGCCAGGCAATCTGTAGGCACATTGATGTTTGAGGAGCTCTGGCTACATTAGAGCACCATTTCTCAAAATGTGGTGAAGGGACAATGGGCACAAGCTACCTGAAGTGTTCCTTAAAAACACAGACTACCGGGCTTCATTCAAGACGCAGCAAAACAGACCCATTGATGTTGGAGCTCTGGGAATCTGCATTTTAACCCTACATGATTGTGATGAAATTTAAAGTTTGAAGACCACTGGTGGAGACTGAAGATGTGGGTGATGACAGAGATGGCCTGGAGTGTGCTTAACTTTTTATGACATTATTCAGATTTTTAATAGCCCCGGGGCCACCAGCATAGAACATGTGCTAATTATCGATGTTTTGTCCTTCAACAGTACTGACAGTAGAAGCCAGATTTTTGACACCACAATTCTGAAACAGCTGACATCGGGGTTAGGGATCTTCAAAAAGGTGCCAAGGTCTAGGGTAAATCTCCAGCCCACTGAACCTCTCCTTCTAAATTCCCCTTTGCAGTTTGGCTGAATGTGTGGCAAGTATACTGAGTGGGAGTGCAGGGTAGCTGTTGTGGAACTGGCCTCAAGGTTCATATATCAGTTAAAGAAATAGGATAAAATCACATGTGAAAAGACAGCATAGTACAAGGGCTAAAAGCATAGGCTTTGGAGCCAGCCTGCATTTATTTTTATTTAACAGACACTGATATATTTATAGCACTCACTACATGCCAAGCACTATTATAAGTGCTGTTCAAATATTAATTCATCTGTGTCTCACAACACCCCTAGGAGGTGGGTACTACCATCATCATCCACCTTTTATAAGGTGAAAATGAGTCTCAGAGAGGTGAAGTAATTTGTTCAAGATTACACAGCTTATCAGTCACACTCCAAGACACAGCCCCCACCAAGTTGACTCCAAGAGTTCATGTTCTTACTCACACTGCCTATCATGGGTCCAAGTTCCCTGGTTCCACTAGTCACCAGCTGTTTGACCCTAGGAAAATGACTTCATCATCCATGACTCAGTTTCCTCCTGTACAAAATGAGAATATTCTTAATAATATTACTCATGTCAAAGAATGCTGATCAAATGATTTAATACATGTTCTTAAAAGTGTATCAGGCACATAGTAAGCACTCAATATATGTTGGCTCTTAGTTAGCTATTAGTCCTATACTCCCAGAGGTAGAGTGAGGATTAAATTAGATAACATATTTGAAGTGCTAGGCACTGTGCCATGGCACATGGTAAGCACACAGTAAGTGCTAGCTGTTATTATTAGTCTAGTTGAACCAGGCCAGTTTATTTTAGATCCCGTCTGTAGGCAAGTGTGCTCTGTGCAGGGGGAGGCAGCTTGCCCTTCACTTCGACAAGCAACTGGGTGGGAGCCAGACCAATTACTAAATTAAACAGGTTCTCTGCTTTATGTCACTCGAATATTCCTGAAAAGTTCCCAATATTGAATTTGTATATGCTTAATCCTTTTTCCCTATTGACCTATTTTATAATTTCTCATTGATCTTTAATTGGCAGTGATTCTTCAGACTTAAGATTCGTCTCTAAGACTATCTGTCACATAACTATTAACTTGTAATAGACTTAAATATACCATGGAAAATTGAACCACTGGAGCAATTCTTGGCAAAGCAATTGACTTGATCATTCCCTAATGTAACTGTTTTCCTTTTATTTTTCCTTTATTATGTGTTTTAATAAGCATACTTATACTACACAGAACTTCTGGTCTTTCCTCTCATGAAGCTTATTACCTCCACTATTAAACTTAACCATGGATTGATTATACTTTATGTTAATCAAAGGGTTAATGATGGCTTGGAAACTCTAATGTCTAAACAGGTTATCTTGGGTTAGGGGGTTGAGTATGGCAGGTCGAAGGGGGAAGGTGAGGGAGGTGGGAAAGTGGGGGATTGGGGACTGTTAGTGGCAGATAAGTTTATCTGGAAGACTCAGGCCCCGAAAGGGGTGCTGATTCCCCCTGGGAACCTTAAAATGAGATTTTCCAAAAGGAAGTATTAAAAACATTCCAAGTCATTTCCCTTTTCTCTATTAGGAAAAGGTTGTCATAGCTCCAACCTCATTTCTTTCAGTTTACCAGCCATGATAAGCTATATCCGCAATGTAATAAAAGTTAAACTCAATTAGTGCATTTACTAAAACACTTGCTGCGTATCTACTACGTGTCACTCCCTCTGCTAACTTACAGTGATGAGCATGCAATATATCCTCAAAGAACCTGCAGTGTAAGCAGCACCTAGAGTCCAACTCATAAGAGCATGGTTTCAGTATGTCTATCCTCTCTTCCACTTCCTATCTTCACATTCTCTTCTCTCCCCTCCAAAAATCCTCATATACATATGCGACGTATTCTTTATTTTAGAATCTACGTCTACAGCCTTTTCAAGCTTAAGAAAAAAGATGAAGCCAGTGAAGCCACAGCCTTCCAGTTTGGTTCTGCTAAACAACTCTATGAGAGGAACTCGGTGCTGGGTAATTTGAGGCAAATCATCTTACTCCTTGCAACGTTCATGTGTATCACTGAACCAGTTGGCAGCTGATGTGCGGGTTTTAGTCCTGATCACGGAGCAATCTAGTGAATTGCCACAAGATTGATCCTATTCATTCTGATGGCTTAAGCTGTAGGGCCATCTGCTGAATGGCTAAGTATAGTAGACCAGAGATGCTCAATAAATATTTGTGGATGGCATGGCAAACTGCCTCTTCACACCTGAATTACAAGTCTGTCGTAGGTAAGGGCATAAATATGGACAACTGATCTAGACCCTCACCCCCACCCCACCCCTGGGCTTTTGCCTAAGCTGTTCTCTATGCCTGGAATTCCCTCCCTCTCAACACCTCCCCCACCACCCCTCACTGTCCACCTGTCCAAATCCTACCTAGTTCAAGAACCAGCTCAAATATCAGTGACTCCACAGAGCCTTCCCTGACCACCCTAGCCAGAAATAACCTCTCACTCTTCTCAATTTCCCTAAGTCTGTGTATATCTTTTCTGGAACCTAAAAGACACAGCGTTTCAGCTATTTGTACACCTTGTTTTTCCTACAGCACTCAGTAAGATCCCTGACCTCTGGAATTGTGTGATGCTCCTCTTTGAGCCCTCTCCTGCCCTGTACCCACTTGTACAGAGTAGACCCAGGGTAAGAGTTAGCTGAATGAACAAATGTTAGTGCCAGCAATGGCAAGAACAACTGCAACATTCTTTATTCCTTCTTCTGCCTCCTCTTCTCCCTCTGTAGCTTTTAAAAATATCTTTATTTGATCCACCAATTACCCAGAGGAGGCCTGAAGACTTACTGATAAATAAAGACAACTCTGTAGACCAAAAAAAGCTTGCAAAGACCCTTATACTAACAAGTGAGGCGTAGGCCAATGGAGAGGGGAATCTCGGTCCCTGCTTTGCTGACAGCCTGCTCCTGGGGTGTGGAAGTGTTATTTTCTCAAAGAGCTTCGTCTGCTCTGGTTCTTATGTGCCAGTTCCTCAGCTGAGTAGAAACTCCTGACGTTATTTTTAAGTACAGACTCCAATAATAGGCTAAGTAACTACAGATCTTCCTGAGGCCTTATTATATATGCACCAACATATTGGGCTTTAAAAACCCATATTCCTTCCTGTAAATATATGTTGAGAACCTTACATTTCAGTATTATGTGTAGTGGTCATGCGTATTTCCCTTTTTGTTTCCTCTCATAGAGATCCTGAATAAAAAAAAGAACAAAAAAAATGCTGATGCATGAGAGAGAATTTCTCAACAATGTATCTGATTGAAAGATTTTCCCTCTGTCATAACTAAGAAAAATGTATAGTACAATCTAATAGAGACTTTAACTTCAGTAATACACTTTCCATACTGGTGCCACTAATGCTTGAACAGCTGCAGCTCTCACTGTCTTTGCTGATGGGGCCCATAAATACTCCTGGGAAATGGGACAAAGATACGTAATGGATCTTCACCTGCCAAGATCGGGGAAATGAATGTCAATCGCACCCGGACGCAGAAGCACTTTTTGGTGGAGAGTGATGAATATTGCCATTTGTCCTATGCCACTGTAATCTTGGACAGGAAAGCCTAACATGGAGAAAAATGGTGGGAGAAGATACCGTTCTAGGATGCTTGAAAAGAAGGGCGTGTAATAATTATACGGCCAACGGAAATAAAAAATGAAAGTAAAGTATAACAATGTGATTTAGATTAGAAAAAAGATGGTGATTTAAGAGCATATCCACCCTGTACATATCATTTCACTCAGTATGCAATTTTCCCCCCAAACATGACTTTTTCATTGAAAAGCAAATGTCAGAAATATTAGGAAGTCAGAAAACTGCAGGGTGGTCTGTGTTCTTGGAAGCAATCCGGTGCAGTGGTGAAAAAGTGGGCTGAGATGTCGGGAAGCCTGAGTTCAAATCCTGCCCCTACCACCTTTCCATTGTGTAACCTCAGGAAAATGACAGCTTCTCAGCACCTCACTGTTTACCAATAAAGCAGCGATAATAACAGAATTCACCTTACAGAGCTGTCTGAGGGTTACAAGATATAATCAACATAAAGACCTTAGGGTTGTGCCTAGAATTTAGTAAGCTAATATTAAGTGTTAAGTATTGTGGTTGCTGCTGTTTTTTCCTCTTCTTCCTCTGCCTCCATCATCATCACCATCATCCTTCAGATGTTTTGTGGCTGATTTCACTAGTAAATGTTATGGAGAGAAGAAAGACTACATGCTAACTCACACCCAAACATGAGGCAGTCTCCCCTTGACACATCAATTTCCAAAAACTGGATTCCTAATTATGAAAGTTTAAACATCCAAACAAAAAAAGCTTGGCAACATAACCTACAGATGTAGCCAGCTAATTCATGTTATTCTTGCTTTAACAAGCAATGGCTACTATAACAGATATCTTATTGAGTAAAAAGAAGAAAACAAAACAAAAAAATGCGACAGAAGGTATTGGGCACTAGTAGACACGGACCCCATATTTAGGTACATCGCGTGTTCTTTGTGAAAAGGGATGTAGCAATAACATGCTCAGTTCACCAAAAAAGGTCTTTTTCTGTCTTCAGTCATTTGGGATCACAGGATGAAGGCGACTTCATTCCTTTCTTCCCCTTTTAAAGTAGGCTTAAGTTCTGAAGGTGTAAGATGAGTGGTGGCTGAATGGCTCCTTCTAATTCTGTGATTCTGGTGGTTTGATCTTACAAGCTTCAAGAATTTTTCCTGTGGTGGTATAGTTGGGGCAAGCCTCCTTTTAAATGGAACACACGATTGCAAGGTGGCAAGGCCTTTCAGCAGGTGTGACCCCAGAACTGGATGAGGGGCCTGGGACAGGTTGCCAAACAATGGAAACTTCCCGTTCTGGGTGTTAACTTTAGTTACCACAGCCAGACAATACTGCCAGTGGTGTGGAAGAAAAAATTGCTGTAGCCAGCTGTGCTGTTCACAGTCGGATGGATTCCATGTAGCTCCAAATGGTGATAGAGCCAGCAGCCTGTTGTAGTCAAGGACAGGATGATGGATGATCTACATACTGTGTCCAAGCAGAGAGAATGGCAGAAGTTCACTTCAGGGTTGTTAAAATGCTAATCTGGGTGAGTTAACAAAAGCTTAATAGAAAAGGAAAGTTTGAGAAATAAGTACACCTCATGTGGTATCTGTGTGGACCACTGATTTGATCTCCCTTGGTTACATAAATGGTTGTTTTTCAAAGTAAGAACGTCTAGTAGTTTTCCTGTTGGGAGAAATGCAAGCAGCTTCAATTATCAGTGGCACTGCCAGTGTTGTCAGGGTGTGAGGAGGAAAACTCCACCTGACAATAGCCACCTCAACTAGAAAGTGTTATGGTATGTTTAAAATAGTTATGTGATTTTTATTCTCTCTGTGTGTCATGGGAATAAATCAGAACACTTTTCTTTTTTTTCCCAATTGGAAGTTGGCAGCTGTTCACAAAATCAGCAGCAACCCAAGACACTAGCTTTGGTAGATATTAACACTAAGTCTCCATTCACATGAGCCACAGAAAGTGAGATCTCTCACTCTAAGGACAGATTCAATGCGTGAATTACACTTAACAGTACATTGAATCATTCACTAGTGTTAAAGGCAGGTAGGCTGCACCACTGCAAATATCTGGTATGGATAATCTTGCTTTAAAATCTCTAGAATAAAATAATACACTTCTAAAGAAAGGAGCATATCTACATTTCTTGTCAAAAGGTTTGTTTTCCCATCCTTTATTTCCTTTTATTTTTGCTCTATTGAAAATACAGAGAAACATATCTGGCTCACTTGGTGTTGGAACACTGGCTAGCACAGCTCCTTGCAAATGATAAATATTCAATAAATACTGCCTAGTTGGCATACCCCAACTGCTTCTTGCTTCCTCTAGAAAGGCATCTAGAATATGTAGGCTTAAAGTCTATTAATTAAAATAAAAGACAATATTTTATCGTGCAATATGCCAAGGAAAGAGTTCACCTCCTATGGTTACACTACTAATGGTTAGGCATTCAGCCAGGCTCTTAACTCTGCATAAAATGCATCAAAAGGGTGAAAAATGACCCTATTTCAGATGCATTTTTCACTCTTTGTATCTTAGTGAAACTCACATGCAAGAACAATGACTAAGCTAATTACTAAGGTTTATTATGATGGAGCAGCAAGAAGTGAAGAACTTCTCCAGTTTCAATAAGTCTTTAGCAATTATGGCCATCTTTGTGAATCACGGCTCTGATTCCTGTTTACTCGCTTGTGGCCTTTCAAGCGATAGAAACCACGACATTGATGTAGGGGCCGGCTTACCCCAATCACAGTTACTCGACAGAGCCTTTCTGTGCATGCAGCAAGCAAGAGAACCGAAGTCTTCTGGATTTCTAAGTTGCCCTCACTCTAAGGACTAACGCATTTACATCACAGCCATCTTTCAATTCCATCAACCCATCAAACCAGGGGAGACATGACCAGATGGTGCTATTAGAGGGCACCAAAAGAAAAAAAGAGACAAAGAAGAGGAAGATGGCAAAATGCCCACAAATCTAAATCAAACTCAAGTTAACCAGCTGTTGGTGATGAAGAAGTCACAATATTTCTGGCATACTCTCCTGAGTCACAGAAATATTCTAAAAAAAAAAAAAAAAAGAAAAGGGAAGTTATCGATATAGCATCCCTACTAGGAATAAGGCCAGGTAGGAATATTCTGTAGGATGCAGTAAGAAATAGTTGCTAGTTGTTAATCTAACAAAATGTGCCAGTGAAAAAAAAACAGTCTGCTCAACAACACATTTTGGAAGCTTTAGGGTTATCTATTTAACTGTCTTTCTGGAAGTACATTCTAAGAGACCTAAACCAAACAAAGCACAGACAGTAACTATAAAAAACAAAACTCAGCTATGGCTGAGCTATGGTTTATTTATCTCTAGATGTTTAGGTTCATGGTAATATAGACCCAAATCTCGGAGCTTATCTGGCATTTTCTATTTATCTAAGCCAGAGTAAATGTTTGTGTAATATCTGCCAGCTTGACAGAATATGCCTGTCACTCACTACATTAAACAGGACTATACACAACTTAATTTCCTGAGTTAGACACCTAAGAGGGTAAGAGGATTTATTTTTTAACAGCATGAGTAAGCCAGTATCAAAACCTATTGTTTTAAGCCACCAAAAGAGAGTAAAATCCTTCCCTTGAGCGGTCTGAGATGAGATTTCTTAATACTACAAGGAAGAAACCTTGAACATTTTCTTCAAACAAGTATTTTTCCTATTCTAAGGGACAGAAATCAAACCAGTTTAGAAAACTGTTAGACCTTTCCCTGGGACTTCAGCTTTGGAATAAACAAAATAATCCACTTAATGGCCCCAAATATCAAGTAGGGGGAAGGGCAAACTTAAAAAGCACCCATAATTTTTACTACAGACTTAAAATTCTTAGTGGCCAGAAGTTTTGGGGAAAAATCGTCCTACTCATTGCCCTTTCACCCCAAGTAACAGGAAACACTACAGTTATTTTTAAAGGAAAGCCCCTGCTGTAGTGGCAGACACAAGGTCCAATGACTGTTGACGAAGTCTATATATCTATAGTAACGATGTGCGGCGCCTTCCGTTTGAGATCATCCAGCTGACGGCGCTGAGGGCTCCGGATGTTGGAACATCAGTTACCCAATGGTCCCCCCAGAACAGGGAGTACTGCCCTAAGTTCTTCAAACGCTGCGATTCATACCGGGACTTCAATCCCCTTCCACACCCCCAGCCCTGCCAGCTTCCTGACATTTCGCCTTTTAACAAGTTCAGGATTTAAAAAATCACCTGACAGCAATGGTCCCAAGAGTGGATGGAGCACAAATTTTTCAAACCCAGTTCTCGTCCACACTTCCAAGTCCTTTATGACCTTTCATTTCAATCCAAGAATTACGCATGACAGAAGCAGCTTCGAGCCCTCCTAAATTACCCAAGGCAGGCGGCTGCTGTATCAGTTTCTGCAGACCAGGGAAAACACCGCCGCTGTCAAGACGGGAAATAAAAGTTTCCCTACCTTCCTCCTCATCATGTCCCTGCCAGCGACTGCCGGCGCGAGCGGCGGCTCCCTCCCGGCTGCAGGACGCCTCTCGCTGCCAGAGAAGGGGCTCATGCAAAATTGACTCTTCCTTATTTGTTTCCATCCATAATTGATGTGGAGATGAGAACGTAACACATCTCAGCACCGAGCTCTTGCCGCCTGGCGGAGACCCTGTCCAAGACGCTTCCGTAGAGCATTTCCAGCCGGGGAACAAAGCACGGAAAGTTGCTGGGTAGAGCGGCCGGGAGGAGACACCGGGCGCCGGGTGGGCGGTGGGCTGCTCCGGGCCCGGGAGTCCGCCCGCAGCGCGCTCTGCCAGTAAGAGAAGAGGGACGGTGGGAAGTGGCCGCCCTCCGGGCCTGAGCCGGTGCCCGGGCCCGGGGGGCCGGGGATGGGGATGGCCAAGTCACCCGAGCTCCCGCCCCTCGCCGGCAGGCACTATCCGGGAGCCGTGCAATCCGGGGGCTGACAGGTATCCTACGCCCGCGAGGGGCTGCTCCGGCCTCAACTGCGGCGCTGCGCCCCTTCTCCAGGACGCAGACGAATGCTCGCCCGCCAGCTCCTAGCCGGGCCCAGAGCTGCCAGACCCCGGGCGTCCCAGCGTCCGCTCTGGGGCCAACGGGCGGGAGGGGGCGGCTAAGCCCGCAGGCGGCTCCTTCGGCCTTGGCTCAGCTCTCTCAGGCTGGCTCCTGGAGACGCTGTGCCCGGCACAGAAGCAACCCCTGCTCCCCCCAGCTATGTGCGAGGGACGCCGAGCTGGCTCTGCCTGGCAAGAAACTTTTACTTGGTGCCCCCTCCGCTTTTTTTCCAAGGGGGTGCACAGTGGAGGAGGGCCTCCAAGTCCACTTGCCCCTCCCCCTAAGCCGCCAGCTTTGCCAGTTTTGACGCGTCCGCCAAACCTCTCCAGCCCTTTGCGCGTCCCTTGCACGGCAGGCAGAGAGAGCAGCTTGGAAAATAAATCAACTGTCCAGTGGCAACACACACACACACACACACACACACACACACACACAGCGATACGGGATCTCAGGTTCCGACCCCCACCGAGCGCCACAAGAGCATTAGCAAATTGTTGAAAACGGTCTTACCTCATTGGGGGGAGGCTGGTAAGAAAAAAAGAAAAAGAAAAAAAAAAAAGCTTGCCACGCGCAAGGATGAAAGAAAATAAAGAAAAATATTGTAAAAATAGATATCCCTCTGTCTCCCTAGGTCTTGGCTTCCTTGATAGAATCCTGAAAGTCGCCACCACCCCTTGTAGCAGCAGCAGCAGCAGCAGCAGCAGCGGGACAGAGCAGAAGCAAAACAAACCGATGGACGGCAAATGGTGTAATTCGATCCATCTCCAAGTCAATCCATCAGGCGAGCCGGAGCCTGGCTCCCTCCACGCACTCGGCAGCTCCCGGCGCGGGTCCCACCCCCGGGCACGGACGGCAGGAGGCGCGGCCGGCCGGGCGCGCTCGCCCTCGCGGGTGAACCGTGGCCAGCGCCGCCTGGAGGCCCCCACCCTGGCGCCGCGGCCCTGCTGACCCCTCGGTGGCCTCCGCGTCCCTCCTCTCCGGCGCTCTACTGCGCACCCTCCCTCTCCCCACCTCTGAGGAGCTTCTCCTTCTAGCAACTCCCAGTGCCTCAGTCATCCAGCTCGCGGTGGGTGCTGCAGCCTGCGAAGCAACCTTTTCGATTCCCTCCCTCTTTCCCTCTTTTTCCCTCTCGCTCACTTCTTTCAGAGCTTTCCTCCAGACACCCAGAGGACAAATCACTGCAGCCCAGAAGAGCTGCGGACGCAGTTGTTCCGTGAAGTTCTGCCTTAGTTTTCCAGTGTAAGATTTATGTTTTAAGCACATCTTTACAAACCCGCCCCCACATTACCCCCCGCCCCCCATTTCTCTTTATAACCACTAAGCAAAACAGCTGGGAAGAAAGCAATCAAACATTGCTTTATCTTTATAAAATACAGAAATTGCCTACTAAAAATCCCATTTCTACTTTGAATGAAAGCCATTCTGTACAGTATAATTTTGCAGGCTAATGAGCCGGTTTTACAGGCAAGTGTTTCGTGTAATATGTTGTGGGAGAAATGAAAATGTCCTTGAAGTGACATCATTTAAAATTGACTGTCACAAATGAAAAGAAAAAAAAAGTCACATATTCCAAAACAAGAGGATTTTAATTCAAACTTCATTTCCAAGAACGGGCTGTGTTTTATTAATTTCCAGTTGAATTATGGATCACTGAGGGCTCTAAATGGCTAGAATGAACCATGATGCCCCTGTTTAAAGAAAAAGAAAGAAGAGAGCTTTTTCCGCCAAACTTTTAATTTTCATTTGAGTATGGTTAATTACCGTGAAAGAGAGAAGAGAGGGGCGCAGAAAGGGCTTCCTTTCCTCAATGGTTCCTGCTTTCTCCCAAACACAGTTACATGTTTACATTTAGGAAAAATACCCTGGTCCTCGTTGTTTCTGAAACTTCCAAGGACAGCCTTGAAAAGGAACTCAAAAAAGACACCCCAAGCAACTGCTGCAGGACTCATCCGGACAACTATTTCCTCCCTAGTTAACACTGTGTAACCCAAGGAAAGAAGGGGAGAGAAGGATGAGGAGTCTTTTAAAATATAGATTCTTTCCTGCTGTTCTTCCAATTAGAAGAAAAGAGTAGGGGGCGGAAAGAACACCTTTGGCAATACAGCTCTGTGATATTTTTCCTGTTGTTATTAGGTCTTTTGTTGGCTGGCTAGTTGGTGTTTTCTGGTTGTGCTGGGCTCTGACATCATTGCAAGTTACTTGGCAGTCAGGGCCCTTCCCCAGCCAACTTCTGACCCAGAAAGCTGTGCCTGTTTCCTGGCGTGCAGTTATTCTGTATTTTCTCCATCAAGGGAGCAAGCCCCCGCTGCAGGCAGAGGATACTGTGCATTGCATAAAGATTGCAAGGGGGTGGCCATTGGCTTGATGAGGAGTCAAATCGCCACCCACTTGGAGACAGAAAGCTCTTGAGTTGTCCTGCATCTGCAGTAGCAGCAAAGTGGAAAAAAAATTCAATTCTGGAGATTCCTAAATTCCTTGCTAAAATTCTACAATCGCCAGCTTTCCAGAGTGCCACCTGAAGAGTGCCATTTGCCCTAGACTGAGTTCCTAAATCCAGGAAAAAAGAAACTTTTAGATTGCAGAAGGATATGCTGGTAGGTCATTTCAAGCCATGGATTAGACATGTTTTCAGTCTGCATTATCAGTGAAGACCTCAGAGTCAATCCCTATATTTGGCCTGCTGGGGATGAGAGGTAGGGAAGTAGGCTCTTCACTGTGGCATAGTAAGAATGGTATCCTTTACCTTTTGGTCAAGACCAAAATATTACTTTTAAGCATTTATCATTTCCCTGGTTCCAAGAATCTTGATAGGAAAACAACACTCCTTTTATTTGGATTTTAGTGGAAAGAAGTCTAAGGAAAACTGCTAACTCTTTATGCAGCTACCATTGTTGTGGTTTATTAGCTTTTGGTCTCATCAGTTGGTTTTCCACACTTTTAACCTTTTAACTTTGCTACTTCTCCAGCCCGACTCCCCCCTCTCCCTACCTTATGCTTTAGATGCTAGCATTACCCAGAAACTTGCGGTTCACCACTGTGCCACACTGTTTCATGGTGTCTCTGCTTTCTGGGTACTCCATCCCCATATTGGTATGTAGTTTAATTTCTGCTTTTCTTGACTTCTAGCCAACAATTTGTTTAAATGTCAAAACTTGCCTCATCCCACTAGCCCCTACAATGGGCATAAGTGCTTCTCTTCTGTGCTCCCCTAACCAGTTCACTATGTAATTAAGTAAATTGAAGGGAAATTACTGATTTAGCATGTCTTCCCCACTCACACTCCTTAACAGCAGAAATCTCTATTTACCTAGACAGTCCCAGTGCCTACTACAGTGCTTGGCATTTAATGGACGCCCAATAAATACTTGTTAAGCAGATCTAACAATGGAACCTACGACTTTCTTGCACTCCCTTATGTGCTAAACCAGAGAATACAGTCAGCTCTAGATTGGATGCTTCTCCATTTATTCATCCTGTGTCCCCAGGACTCAGCAAAGTACTGGCATGAGAATGTTTGTTAAATGAGTAAAAGAAGGAAGGTATAGATGAATGGAGATAATTGAGTGTTTTCACCAGAAGAAACTGTAAAGGGCTCAATGCTTTACATGGTTAGTGATTATGCTTAAACATTATCTACATACATTTCCCATCAGTGGAAAGCAGTCATTTTGTTTACAGTCTAGTCTGAAGCGTAACGGTCATCTGAAAATTATAGAAAATCTGTGTGTGTAATTGTTAATAAAAGTTCATCAGTCATCAGAAAGTACAACTTCTTAACTGTTAGTTATTAAACAAAACATCAGTACTTAATATGCACCCAAACTCTGTTCTAAGCATTTTACAAATATTAACTTGCAACAATGCTACAAGGTAAGTACTATTATTATTATTTATCATTTTTATAGATGAGAAAACTGAAGCTTAGAGAGTTTAAGTGAATTGCCTGATGTCACAGAGTAGTAAGCAAGTAGGAGTTGAATTCTACCCCTTACTTAGTTGTAATAGTAGTTAATAGTGAGGTCATAGTTAATAGCAACAGATGATAATGAAGTCTTTGGAATATTAGTCTGGATTGAAATCCTTCTCTCACTAGACTTGTGACTTGAGATAATTTATTTAGCCACATATGCTTCAGTCTTCTCATCTGGAAAACAGGGATGATGATAATAATATTCAAATTGATTTTATAAAAACGGAATGTGGTAATGCATGTAAAGTGTTTAGCATCTGACCTGGAACAAAGCAAGCATTGAATAAATATTAAACAATATTTTTATAGATTCTCTGAAGGCAGCAGAATCTTGGAATCCTGCAGAATTGAATTCGAAACTTAATCCAACCTCACATTAAATGTGAGATTAAGGGCAAAAGTCCGTGCTACACAATAGATTTGCAATAAATTTTTGTTCCATTCCATCTCCTTCATTTTCTTATCTATGTGTATATGTCCATTAATTCTGATACACACACCACTCACTATCCAGTTGATATGAGATAACATTTTGTATGAATTTTAATGAATAATAAAATTTAGGATGTAGAATTTCATGTTTCAAAATAAAAAGAGGTATTGAAATTTCAAAGGTTGCTGTGGCTTCTGTGATTACTTTAATTTGGAATGCACATATAGTATTCCTTGCGTTCACACATTATAGAAAGTGCTTTTGTGGCAAGGGATTGCTTTCAAAACTAATCTAAGCTCTCCATGACATGATAAATAATTAATAATATAGACCCAAATCTCGGCATCTGCATAGGCACAGCTAGCCTCCTTGTGTCAACAGTCTGCATATGAAAGTGACTCTGCCAAGATATTTCACTTTAATGAAAAATATTTATCACAGTAAATCTTAAGCCTCAAGATTTTACTGACATAATTCATTTCTATTATTATGTACTATGATAGTATACCACCACAGCAATGCTTATGTTTAGAATGATAAAAATGTGCTTTTTAAAGTCATTTTGATTATTCTACCTCAGCATGAATAATTTTTGCTCTACACTCTGAGGAAAGGGAATACACTGTGCATTTATGGAACTAATATATCAGTTACTTATCTAATTTTCCTAATGGCTCTGTAGGTGTCACTGTGTGGAAGGACACTGAGTGCCCAAGCCAAATAAGAATCAGGCTTTAAAAAAATATTGTTATTTCCATAAGAAAGAGGAACAGCAAACAGCCTTTAATAACAACTAGCTCTTTTGCAAACAGACAAGAGATATGAAGACTATCATTTTATCAAAGATCTTTTGAACAAACAGAAGCAAAACGAACTTTTTGAAGGGTGGGTCATACAAAAAGCTGGCAACTCAGTCAGTCACTAAATTGTGCTTATCTGTACTTTGAAAAGGAATACTTAGGATACTGGAATGCCAGCTTACATCCCAACAAAAAGGAAGCTGAGACTCCAAATTCCTGACAGACTTCTCTCTACAAATTTACAGTAGCCAAGCCTCTGACCTTGAAGAATTGGAGCTGAATAATACCTATTAAATGTTAGAATGTCTTAACCAAGGAGAAAGATAATGAAACTAATTAAAAGTGGTAGAAATTAAAAGTTTACTTTTAAAAATATATACTTAAAACTTGTTTTTTAAAAACAAACCTCCCCACCTAATCTTATTATTATTATTTGCTTCTGCCAGCCTTAAAACTGAAACCGACAAAGGGAGAAGGAACTGACTGGATACCTGTTTCATCCCAGATCATGGCCAGGTACAATAGTATTAATTCTCACCACAGCTCTTTGAGACAGACATCATTTTATGAACAAAGAAACCTAGGCTTGGTTAAAATAACTACCTTATTAGGGTTTTCTGCCCTAGTAGGTGGTAGCCTAGATTCTAATCCAGGTTTGTTTGCCCCTCAATCCTTATTTTTTTTGCTAGTATACCATTCTATGAAAAATGATATAAGCACAAGTTTTAAAAACTATGTCTTGGATAACACATGAAATAAATAAATAAATAAATAAATAAATAAATAAATAAATAAAAAAACCCCACAATTAGATATTCAAAGCTAGACTACAAGTAAATGTGTGCTTCAATGTCAAAATTTTTAATAATTTTTGCTTGTCACATAAAATCCAGTGTAAGGACATCTGCGACAGGATTCATAGCATAGTTTAAACCTCTGTATATTATATACATTCTATTATTCATATAACTGCTCTGAATCACTTGTAAATAATAATAAGACCTATTTCACACCATGCAGGTTTATATTAAAATAAACCTCTTTGGTTAAGCCATAAATGTTTCAATTAATGTTTAGGGCCATATGTTCACATCCTCCTCATCTTCCCCCAAATCTTAATCATTGAATGTTTTACACACAAAACCCCCTACATTATAGGTACAGAGAGCTGATTCATTGCCAGAAACCACTAGTGCCACCTACTGGTTAAGGAAAAGAGAATAGAATTCTGGGTAATTTCCATCTTTCCAAATAAGAGGCACTAAATGAAAACAATCTTTTCTTTCCTGTTTGCCTTCTCAGATAGGATGTTTACTATTATGGACATTTTATTAACGTTGAATATATTGAAGTTATTAAAATTACACTGCTAATATGCAAGGGAGTGAAGGGTGGTGTGTGTTTTGAGGGACACGAAGCAGCTGATGTTCTGGGATAAAAATCAAAAGCAAACACTGTTAGAGTTTGGCTTTAATAATAGGGGTTGTCTAAAGTCCAAAATGCCCTCTTAAGCTGTGGTGAAGTGGCAAGAAGTGCTCCCTCCACCAGTCCCAGTTACGGGGGGTTCATTTATGTCCTAGAAGGAGGCTCAAGAGAAACTTAGTTTGTTTAACTTTTGTTTGGTTCCACAAAGTGTACTGCTCAAGTTCTGGTTCCCATCTACTCTGGCCTTCGAACCTAATCAATTGCCAGTCAGCGAGTAAATAGTTCAGGCCTATACATTTTTACAACAAACTTTCTTATTAGTAGGTTGGCCCCAGCAACCAAGTTAGATTTAAACATTATCTGATTCATTTGACAATTGCTAGGGTATGTTCCTTGGTGGCTGTCTTCTAGAAGCTTGAATTGTGATATATGCTGAAAAGATCACTTCAAATTGATATTTTTAAGGAAAGCTTAAAACAGGAGCCTCACAGAATTTGTGTCGTCTGCCTTTGTGTTTCACTTACACAGCTAAAATGAAAACCTCTTTGGCTGAGAGCTTTTCTGGAAAATCCAAAAAGGTCCAGAAGGACTGGTTAGACGTTTTTAACAATATCACACACCCATTAAATTTGAATATTTTGGTTATAGTTGTATTCGATGGCTGGCTTTTCAAATCTTATTGCCACTGTATCATTGCACACATTGTGTGTGTGTTTGTGTGTGTGCGTGTGTGTGTATTTTTCCTCCAAGAGTTTCTGTTTAAGGCTTTATGAATTCTTTTGCTATAATAAAATCTTTGGAATTATGTTCATAAACTACCACGATATGTTCTGAATTTCTGGGTCATAATTATAAAATAAACAGATTCATTTCTCTCACAAATTTTAATTAAGAATTCCCGTTATGCAATTATTTGCTAATGAATAATACCCACTCAGTTCCAAGGCATACTATTAAATATGTTTACTCAAAAATTTGTTTTCTGAAGACAGTTTCCAGGGGTCGGTTTCTCATTTGTAAGCCATCAACCTCAGTAACTGTCATATTAAAATAAGAAGAAATGCTTGTCTCTTATATCATTGAGATAGGTGAGCATTCAGGAGACAAGGATAATTTATAATTGATGGAAATAATTTAATATAAAAAGCTAATCCATCAGCCAGTATTTTAGTTCCTCATAAATATCAAGCTACTGGATTCTGTGATTTATTTTGTTTAGATCTTTTGGTTAGGCTATCCAATTGCCCAGTCATTGGCTAGGCTTTTGCTTGTAAAAGGGGGCAGTAGAGGAACTTATTTGCCTGATGTTTATTTATTGTGCTTTGAGAAAACTACCCCAGTCTGGGCTACTGACTCCTTAAATATGATCTTGGTTCTCATGTAGTAAAGGAACAATCAATTTGCTTGCTTTTGACTTTTTTTTTGCCAGTTTTTATGTTGAAGAAGAAAAAATATGAATAAACAAATAAGTAACATATTTTTGATATCAAGTAAATGTGCAGCCTAGAGAAGGGGGATATTTCTAGAAATTGGAAACAAAGTTGGCCCTTTCAAGTTAAACCACTAGAAATATACAAGGGCTGACATTTCTGCAGATAGTCTAAGAGACAGTGAGTTCCAAGGGAAAAGGGGACCTCCCAAATCAAACCAGGGCATTACAAAATCTAATCAAGGTGACAAGGATATATCCCCAGAATAAGACTGTAACTAAAGTGGAAGGAGGCAGGATCATTCACTCATTCATTCTTGCATATATTCATTTCACCATTTATTATTAATAGCAGCAATCTGCTTTGTGTAAAGCGCTACACAGAGATAAACGAGAAATACCTTGCATTTAGACAGCAACTTAAAATTTCAAAAGCAGTTTTATCATTTAGAGTCGTGGTAGGGAACAGATGGCACACTTGACTTTGGTAATTTAAGGAGCCTTTAATAAAGGGACTGTTTATTAAGGTGTGGGTAGAGTACAGGGAGACCATAGGGGCCAGTTACTCTGGAGCCTTTACTACCTCTAGGTCCTAAGGAGCCAGATGAGGGAGGTAATTGCTCCAGCAGAACCTGGAGATATGAAGACTGTAGAGAGGACCCACTTGCAGCAGCTGTGTCCTTCAGTCAAGGGACTCTCTCATCCTGGGGTGACATGTAGGAAAGGGATGGGGAAATAAATATCACCACCCACTCTCTTCCCTCTTTCTGATCCCCTGCAGGTGCTCTTCATTGGTTCAACCTCACTTGAAGACAAAGGACAAGAAGGCCCATTGATGCAGCCCTTAATGGTCAATCTCCAGGGAGTAGGGAAAAAAGGATTAAGAGTAGATCTGGTGGTACAAATGGAAATTTACTATTTAATTTTATTTTGGTCCTTATAGGCCACTATGTGGTAGGGGTGCTCCTTTTGCAAATGAGAAAGCTGCAACTGGGAAATTTGCTTATTATAAAGATAACCCAGTTACATAGCAGAGCCAGACCTTGAACCTGCGTCTTCTGAATCTAAGTCTGGTGCTTATCACACTGTCTCCCTATTCTCTGCCCTTTGGACTTCCTTATTACACTTATCTCACCATGTAACTTTATGAACATGTTTTATTACTTACTAGACAGAGCTCCCTGAGACAGGGAACTAGGTCTTTGTATCCTTACTGTCTAGAATTAGAGGCTGAGATAGGAACCCAGGAGACTTTTGATGGATGGAATAATAAGTGAGAGAGCACGCAACCTGACTGAAGAGACAGATGTGCAAAGAGTTAACATCACATGTAGCAGAATCCTGTAAATACTAAACCCAGATGTAGAGAAAATGTACTTTGGATGTATAGGACAAGAGGAAATGCATAATACTGCAGGTTATAAAAGCTTCATGACGTGGGGCCTATAAGCTGAGTCACACTGGAAGATAAATGTCTACAGGTAGAAACTCTAACAGAGGTACTTTGGGCAGAGAGGGCAGCAGAATCAAGGGAGGGTGATAGGGCATGGTATACTGGGGCCACGATTAGTATTCTTGGAGGCAAGTAACAGGAAATGTGACGGAAAAGACAGGATGAGATCATTGTACCGAGTTCCTTAATTGGCACGTGCTAGAGTTTGAATGTTTTCCTCATGTGTTTAGAAGACAGATTTTTTAGGAAAAGATGATTGTAATGCTTTTGAGTGAGAGACAGCTCTCAAGCTGTCTCAAGCCAGAGGATATATAGCTTGGAGAAGCAAGAGGTTTCAGATGTAAGAATGCTAGTGTAGGGGTCAGGACAGAAGATGACTTTAATGGAGGTAGAATCAATAGAAAAGTGGGAACATACACCAGAACACACAGCAGAGTTGGTAGATGTTTGAATGTCAGGGAAGGGGATGTGGGAGATTTTTCCAAGTTTCTTAGTCTGGCCAAATTTAAGAAAAGTTGAATTTTGATAAAAGAAACATGAGGTGGAAAAGATTAATGGGGGGATAATTGAGTATGGTTTTGGGTAAATGGAGTTTAAAGGGCGGGCATGGCGTCCATGAGGTGATGCCCAGCAGAAAATTGGAAATTATTACACAGTTACTTCAGTAGACAGGGAGAACATATTTTCCAGAAAAATACCAAAATCTACATGAGCCACATACATACAAAAAAGTAAGAGGAAATCCAGTTTTTATCCAGTGATGCAGGTTAGCCTATCTACCTTCTGAAGGCATACGTGCTCAGGAGAACGTGCACAAGAAACCCTTCATCCTTCACATTCCTAGGCTCTGTCCTCCAACTTGGAAATTATGCAGTCTTACTGGTGGCTTGCAAGCATAGGAAATGCAGACGTGGCAATTCATCATATTTTATCTACTATTTTTTTTGAGCTGACTGTTTAGTGATATCTTTTCAGCCTGACACTTTTACAGAAAATGCTGACAGACACTTTTAAAACTTTTAATGAAACTATATAAAAATCATTATTTCAGAAATTTTAAGAGAAGTTTGGTCTTAGTGTGGTGTAGATGAGGTTGAAAAATTACCGAAATCAATTTACTTAACCATTACCACTGCATGTAAACTTAGGCATCCTTAGGCTCTGATCATCAAGATTTGCTGCTAAAGTGTAAATGAACTTAGGGAAACACAGTTCAGTAGCTTCTCTCAATTTTCTTGGACAACATGAACACGTCATTTTACTTGATTTGAAATGCTAACGTGAAACATAAGAGAGTGGATCATTTCAGAGGAAAAAGAATCACATCTTGACAGCCAGATGATAAAATGCTATAACAATAAAAGATTAGATCACTTCCAATTCTCTTTACAAAAAAACCTCTGAAATATATAGGATATAATTTTAATTCTTTAAGCAGAGTTTTCCATTTTATTTTGAAAAGGAAAGCTTATGAAAAGTGAGTATGGATATCATGAGCATCATGGTATTATTTAATGGTTAGGGTGCTTTGAGGTAGCAGTACGTTCAAGACAATTTATCATGTAATAGTTATAGGATTACAAAATGGGCACTTTCTTTTCTTACGGTGATTTGTTTCTTCATTCATATTATGTGGGTCATTTTAAAACAACTTATATAGTGTTCTCCTAATATCTAGAGGAGAGGGAGAGAGAAAAATAGAAAGAGAGAGAGAGAGAGAGGTCGAGAGACAGAGTGAAAAGGAAAGCAAATGAAAAATCTAATTAAATTTAATGGAACATTTCCAAGAAAAAGATAAAGTCTTTAGCAGCATCTGCAGTTTCAATTTGCGAACTGTAGGTACTTACATTGCCAGGAACTTACTTTTCTTTTCTTTTTGTTTATGATTTGTCATTAATGCAGAGAGAAATAAAATAGATATAAGTATTTGTTAATTTCAGGCAAACCATTTCAACTTACATAGAATGTCATAGAATGTATGCTTAATTACATAAGCAACCTTTGTATTAAAAATATCACTTTATTACTCTCCATAAACATTTATGAATCTCTTCAGTTTATGATGAAATTAAGAGAAAATGAAAGGCAGGAATAAACTACAAAGGATTTTTTCCTCATCTTTTAAACTGACTTCATTAAAACTGTAATTTAGTGCTGTGTATAACTGAGCAATCCAAGAGTAGAGATGGGACAAATTTATACTTTTATTCAGTCAAATGTTGAAAAAATAGTGTTTGGCTTTTGATGAATATTTAATGTGCCAGGGAGCTCTCAAGATCCCACTTTAGCAGTGAGATCTGGGGCAGTTTTCAGCAGAGACTGAATTTCTGATCTGGCCTCCTGAGTTCCCTCTACCACTTTTCTTCCTCTCATATTCCTTAAGTTGCAAAGAGGCAGAAAAATACAACATCCTTTGCCCAAACAGTCTCTCACATGTGCCCTGTAACTGAGGTAGATTAGGACAAGGGCTCTGGGACTGAAGCAGTCTTCATTCTGGAGAAGGAGCAGGCTGCCCTTGATTGGAAGCCATAGGAGTGTGGCTATCCACTGAAGGTTCTGGCTCCCTGGTAATGGCCTTAAGCCTTGAGGGCTTGATAGAAAGCCAAAATGCTTCATAGTGCAGCACAGACTTTGGCCCTGCACTTCCTCTCTTACCTCTTGATAGCATAAGTCAATGCGCATCAAGAACCCGGAAATATCCTGGGGAACTGGTCTTACGTATTCCTGTACTTCAGAAGAATTGGGAAAAACACTGGTTGGAAAGGCCTGTTGTGATTAAGAGGTGCTTCTCTGGTTGAAGGAGGAAATGAGAGAGATTGGGTAAAAAATCAGGGAAGAATGAGTTCTAGATCCCACTAACAAAAATTATGAAAATTATTAAGTCATGTATTACATTTATTCAATTATTTTACAAGTCCAGTGCCCAATTTGGTGGCCATATCAGAATCACTTGGGGGTGCTTTGATCTGCCTCCCTTCCTTCTCCATTACAATAAGCCCCTCTAGTGTCCCCCTCTCTCCGTTTGGTACCATTGCTCTCCTGACCCATTGTTGTGCTGTGTCCCATAGGTGCTTCAGAGTAAAAGTAATTGCCTTCAGGTGTGCTAGAAAGTGTGGGCCTTATATTTATCCTGAGTGCTTAGGACAATGTTTAGCTAAATATATATTTATTGAATGGATGGCTTGAGTGGTAACACAAAGATGCTTACGAGAAAAGTGAATGTATTTTTACTGTTATAGAATCTTTTTTAAAAAAAAACTTTAAGTACATCTTGATTATAGCTCTTATACAAAACTAGAATAGGACAATTTTTTGCCATGTTCAAAATGTAAACCTCTCATTTCAAAATCCAACAGTTCTTACTGGTAAAATACAAGAATCCTTTTTTTTTAAAGAAAATAAGAGCCCTGGATATCAATCATCAATTGCTACTGTTATTTACCATTATTTTGAAGGTGTTAACCAATGCAGTAAGACAATATTTTTTTTTTTTGAGACAGGGTCTGGCTCTGTTGCCCAGGCTGGAGTGCAGTGGCATGATCATGGCTCCATGGCTCACTGCAGCCTTGAGCTCCTGGGCTCAATCAGTCCTCCCACATGAGCCTCCTGGGTAGCTGGGACTACAGGCACATGCCACCACATCCAGGTAATTTTTTGTAGAGATGGGGTTTGGCCATGTTGCCCAGGCTGGTTTCAAACTCCTGGGCTCAAGTGATCTGCCCATTTGGGCCTCCCAAAGTGCTGGGATTACAGGCGTGAGCTGCTGTTCCTGGCCCCAAAATTTGAATTATCATGTATATTCTGAGATTGGCAGCAAAAACTCACTATTTACAGTGATGGCATACATTAAAACTATACAAAATATTTTAAAAATATAAAGTGGTGGTATATATTAACACTTAATGCATAGAAAGACATCCACTGTAGGCTGGACATGGTGGCTCACGACTGTAATCCCAGTACTTTGGGAGGCTGAGGAGGGAGGATTGCTTGAGCTGAAGAGTTTGAGGCCAGCCTGGGCAACTTACTAAGACCTTGTCTCTACAAAAAATTTAAAAAAGAAAGAAAGAAAGAGAGAGAGAGAGAAAGAAAGAAAAAGAAAGAAAGACATCCACTATATACTGAGAGATAAAAATATGCTATAGAAGAGCTTATTTCATGTGCTTCCATTTTTGAAAAACAAAAGCAAAATGAGGACTGCGTATATGAGCGCATATGTATGTGTGTCTGTGTAAAGCTATATATCAAAACATTAAAAATCCCTGGGTTTTTGCAACAGATAATTTTCTTTCTTTTACACACCCCCATGTACTATGAAAAGGTTTTCCTTTCATTAAGAATAATTAATTTTATTAGCAGACAACTTAATCTTTATTAAGAAAATCTGAAGCGTTGTAAAACTTTTCAAAATATTCCAACATCAGATGGTAAATACACACACAGTTAAACCTCCCCATCTCCCCTTGCCCTGAAAAAGAGAGAGAACTGGGCCATTGTTTAGTATTGGACCTAACTATACTTTTTAATCTCCATTATTGATTTGGATATTGCAGGGTTTTTCTGTGGTTTCTTTTGCCAGAATTATCTATATAATAATATTAATTTTCTACTCTCCTTTATGTAAGTGCAAATTCAAAGAATAGGAACTGTTTTTCACAGTCATCATTTTTCTCTGCAGGAGTTTCTGGAAATTGTCACAAATTGGGTTGCTGCGTAGTGGGTTCCTTTCATTTTTTTTTCCACAGGAATAGTGATGCACATGAAAGTTTGCATATTGGACCAAAATACGTTATTATTGATACTGTGGCATAAATCACAGTTAGAGCCTATGTCATAAATTTAACTATGCAAATGTGCACCTTTACATTTAAATAGCAAACTTGTATTTCATGTCTTAGAAAAAAAGCATGAAAATGTTTTTATTGATTTTACAAAAGGCCCCAAAGTACAATAAAATGAATGTATAGCCTATAAAAATATAATTTCACCCATGCCATATATTGCAGTGATCTAAAATTAATGGGCTAGCTTGAGTAAACATTAAGCACTTGATTAACAACATGTACACCTGCTATAGATTATAGAAATTCTTTTGGAGGGTTATTTCAATGGATCGTGTCTTTTTGAAAAAGTTGTACGTGGAAATTTGAAATAAGCATATTTTTGCTCTTAATAAATAAATTCATTTTCACATACAGCTATGTACAAAATCTTTCCATCTATTTTTTTCTATAAACACACACTGCATTTACATTATAATTCACTATTTGTGCTGTACATTCTAGGAGTCTGGATGAATGCATAATGACATGTATCCACTATTACGGTATTATACAGAGCAGTTTCACTGCCCTAAAAAAATCTTCTATGTTCTGATTACTCATCCCTCCTTTTTTCCCCTCTCAACCCCTGATCTTTTCACTGTGTCCCTGGTTTTGCCTTTTCCAGAATGTCATAGTTGGAGTCATACAGTACATAGCCTGTTTATATTGGCTTCTTTCACTTAATATATATTGAATTTCCCCATATGTCTTTTCATAGATTGATAGCTCATTTCATTCAAATATTGAATAATATTCCATGGTCCGCATGTATTATACTTTATCCATTCACCTACTGAAGGACATTCTGGTTGCTTCCAGGTTTTGGCCATTATGAACAAAGCTGTATAAATATCCATACACAAGTTTCTGCGTGGACATAAGTTTTCAGCTCCTCTCGGTAAATACTAAAATGTGCGATTGTTGGATTGTATGGTAAGCATATGTTTAGTTTTGTAAGAAAACACCAAACTGTTTTCCAAAGTGGCTGTACCATTTTGCATTCCCATCAGCAATGCATGAAAGTTCCTGTTGCTTCACGTCCTTTCCAGCATTTCTTGTTGTCAGTGTTCTGAATTTTGGTCATTCTAATAGGTGTGTGGCAGTATCCTGCTGCTTAATTTGCATTTCTTTGATGACATATGATGTAGAGCATCTTTTCATATGTTTATTTGCCATTTGTATATCTTCTTTGGTGAGGTGTTTCTGAAGGTTTTGGCCCTTTTTTTTTGAGGGGCAAGGAATGGGGAAGAGACCTTAATGCTGTGTCAGAGGCATCCATTAGCCAAGTATGACCATCAGTGTCTGGCTGTAGGTAAAAATCATTGGGAAAATGTGTTTCTATAGGCAAGAAAAATTAAAGCTAATATAAATTTCTGAATAAAAATTTGGCTAAAAAGAAGAAAAATGTTGAGTATAGGAAACACTTTTGACTAGTTTTGACTGCAGTGGGCCACTTTTTCTGTCTACTGTAGAACCAGCAAACTAGCAGTTCAGAGGATGTGCTCACAATAAGGATGGGTGAAAGGGTACAGCTTCCCTAGGTTTCCATCATTCTTCAGAGAGGTGTGTCTGAACTTCACTGTTAAAAGCAGTACTGTGCCTGAAGAACCAGGTGAGGGGATGCCAGAGCAAGGCTTCCTGCATTTCATACCATTAGCCATGGAAGGGGATATATTATCACTAAAGCAGCTTCTGTAATACCATATGAGGAAATTTTTGCTATGCTACATTACATATTTCTACTTTCACCTTCTTTCTGGACCAAAAGTCTTTTTAATTTTAACTTTATTTATTTATAAGTGGATGAATACAAATTGTGAATATTTATTCTGTACAACATGTTTTAAAGTCTGTATACATTGCAGATGGTTAAATTGAGCTTACTAATATATGGGTTATCTCATGTAATTACCATTTTTTGGTGGTGAGAAAATTTAAAATCTACTTTTTTAGCAATTTGCAAGAATAGAATTCATTGTTATTAACTATAGTCACCATGTTGTACAATAAATATCGTGAACTTATTCCTCCTATCTAACTGAAATTTTGTATCCTCTGGCCAACATCTCCCCAATCCCCCTCCCCTCGGCTCCTGGTAACCACCATTCTACTCTCTACTTCTATGAGTTCAACATTTTTAGATTTCACATACAGATGAAATATTTGGCCTATTTTTTAATTGGGTTGTTTGTTTTCTTATTATTGAATTTTAAGTGTTCTTTATATATTTTGGACAACAGTCCTTTGTCAGATATGTCATTTGGGAATATATTTTCCCAATACTTGGTTTATCTTTTCATTCCCTTGACTGTGCTGTTCACAGAGCAAAAGTTTTTGATTTTAATGAATTCCAGCTTATCACTTCCTTCTTTCATAGACTTTGCCTTTGGTGCTGTATCTAAAATGTCACCCAAACCCAAGGTCATCTAGAATTTTTCCTATATTATCTAATAGAAATTTTACAGTTTTACATTTAGGTCTGTGACTTTTTGGGTATAAGGGTATAAGGTCTCTATAGATTAATGTTTTTTCCATGTGGGTATCCAGTTGTTATAGTAAAATTTGTTGAAATAGCTATCTCTTCTCCATTGTATTACATTTGCTTCTTTGTCAACCATCTGGGCTCTCCATTCCATTACATTGACCTATTTGTCTGTTCTTTTGCCAATACTATACTTTAAAAAACGATATATGAGCTTGCTATGTTGCCCAGGCTGGCCTCGAACCCCTGGGCTCAAGCGATTCTCCTGTCTCAGCCTCCCGAATAACAAGGACTACAGGTGCACGCCACTGCACCTAGTCTATACTTTCTCCTTCAATAGGCTATTCTGAGTCTTTTGCCTTTCAATATAAACTTTGAAATCAATTTTTTAAAATTATTTATTTACTTATTATTTATTTATTCACTAGAGAAAGGATCTTACTTTATCACCCAGGCTAGAGTGCAGTGGTTTCATCATAGGTCACTGTAACCTTGAACTCCTAGGCTCAAGCAGTCCTCCCACCTCAACCTCCTGAGTAACTAGCACTACAGGTGTGTGCCATCATGCGTGGCGAATTTTTGTTTTTTAAAAAATATTTTGTAGAGACAAGGTCTCCCTACATTGTCTAGGCTGGTCTCAAACTCCTGGCCTCAAGTGATCCTCCCACCTTGGCCTCCCAAGAATCAGTTTGTTGATGTTTACAAAATAGCTTGGTAGGATTTTGATTGGGATTGCATTGAAACTATAGATCAATTTGGCAAGAACTGACATCTTAACAATATTGTCTTCCTATCCATGAGCATTGAATATCCTTTCATTTATTTAGTTCCTTTTTGATTTATTTCAATAAAGTTGTGTAGTTTTCCTCAAATAAATCTTGTACCTATGTTGCACATATTTATATCTAAGTATTTCATTTTGCAGGATGCTAATGTAAATTGTATTGTGTTTTAAATTTCAAATTCCACTTTCTTATTGCTGATATATAGGAAGGCAATTGGCTTTTGCATATTAATCTTGCATCCTGCAACCTTGTTATAATTGCTTATTGGTTTTAGGAGGTGCTTTTTCATCAATTCTTTCAGATTTTCTGCATTAATGATCATGTCATCTGCAAAGGCAGTTTTATTTCATATTATTGTTTTCATTGTATTAGCTAATATTTCCAGTATGTGTCAAAAAGCAGTAGCGAGAAGCGCCATCCTTGTCCTGTCTTGGTCTTCATGGGGAAAGTGAAATGTCTTGAATTTGCTTGCTTTTCTTTTGTTTTCTTTTCTCCCACAAATATTCCCCTTCCTTTGCAATGGAATTGATGTGAAATGCAGGAGGACAGTTTAGGTATATGCCTAGGCACGACATGGAGGGACAGCCACTATCCTCTGTCTGTTGCTGGTAGCTTATGTTTTCAAGATTTGCTTTGCTATCTGTTAATTAAACAGAATGACAAATGTCTAAGGTCTTTTTTAGAGGTGATTTGATGTGGTGAAAACGCACTGCACAGAGACAAGTAAAGCCAAACTTCACTCCTTAATAGCTGTTTGACCTCAGAAAAGTCACTTTAATTTGATGAGTTTTAATTTCCTCATATATAAAATAGGGATAATACCAGTCTTCATAGGATTGTAAAAGACAAATGAAATAGCAAGGGCAAAGTACTTTGCACAGTGCTTGGCACACAGTAGGCTTGTAATAAATTAGTTGTCTTGCTCTTTGACCTAAATCCTATGATTGTGTGAAGGTTAATTTGAGGTAAAATATAGGTTCCCATTGAATAGTATTGAATAAAAGGAAAAGTAAAATAAAGGCCTTTAAAAAGCTGGCATAGGCTCACTCTTCTTGTCCTTACTAGACTGGGTATAGAGTAGGTGCTCAATAAATTGTACAGATAATTAATATAAAAAAGCAACTTAGGGATTATTCTTCTTTCATATTCTCCTTCTTTTAAAATCAGTCACTTCCCTTTGCCTGCCTCTGCTCTCACAGCCATTTTAAATTTAACTTTATTGAATCATACAATGGAGAATGTTATAGCTACTCCTTGGAGTGGTGGTGGTAGGTTATGACAGTGGCTGGAAAATCATACTGTCTAGGGATCTAGTTTGTCTCTAGTTCATGGGAGGCAAGTAAGTAGCAAGTATAGTATATTGGGGCAACTCTGATAGTGACTGCATGGAATGTTGCATTGACAAAGATGCTGTGGCTGCAGCAGAACTCATGGGAAAAGAGTATTATCATTAATTAGTTCCTGGGTTTAGCAAGACAGACTAGATACCTGTGTGCCATGTATTTCTACTTCATATATGTGAATTAGCTACATCAGAGGAAAAGATGGAAGAAGGGAAAAAGTAACAGGTGATTTCCAGGCAGGAAGGGAATAATCAAGTTTATAAATGTTTCTCATTTAGTGGATTCACATTTTTAGGTCCCATCTATATCAACACATTTTTCATTTACCTCTTGAGAAGATTTCCCTGGTAGGAAGATTTTAGTAGCCTGGAAGCCATGCCTTGATGAAGTCTTCAGAGAGTTTTATTTTTATTGCCAGAGGTTTTGCAGTAGCAGCATAAAGCATTTATAAAATTTTGCTCTCGCCACTGGAAAATTTGATCATTTTGTCTGTTAAATAATACCTAAGCTTATACTGGCCCTTTTTTTCTCATCTCTTTTATTGGTTACTTACTTCCACAGAGTGGCAGAACATCTAAAACAGCTTGCATTTCATTGTTTATTGACCATTCCTCACTTCACCATGAGAAATATTTAAGTGTTATTTTTGGATAATGAAAAAATATGTAATCTCAAAGGGATCTCCCTAAACTCATATTTTAATAATGGGAAATAACCATTTTGAGGAGAAATGAAAAAGTGAATTATGCTACAAGCATATGTTAAAGATTAGGGGACTTTTGACAGAATAAAAAAATTGAATGGATTCTAAAAGATCATCTATGGCCAAGTCTTCTATTTTACTAATGGGAAAACTGTGACCCAGAGCAGCTGGCAATCTTTTGGCCTTAGCAAGTTAGGGAAGCATTGGGTTGGTATTGAATCTAAGTTTCATGGCTATCAGTATTTTCCAACCTTCAAAAGAACTGTGTCAGACATGAGATGGTGGTGTACGTGCTGAGGATGCTATAAGCCCTTCTCCTAAGGCGGGGGAGGTGGGGGCGCAGGTTGAGATGGAAACATCAGAAAGCTTTAATCAGTGATGGAATTAGATTAATTAGAATTAACTTCAAATTCACCAGACCTTCCCTATATAGAAAGAGAGATTTTGAAAGAGACTAAAGGACAATTAAAAATATCAAACAATGGGCTAAAAGGGTTTTGGAGTTTGATTTCTAACAAATCCAGTTTATTAAATTATTACCTAAAAATAATTAGAATTTAGAAGTAAAAATAGGATGAATCTTAGAATTCAATAAGTATTAGTCAATATTCAACCAATAGGCAAAATTGCTACAGCTTTTCTTAGTGGGAGAGGAGAGGAGTCAAGAGGTAAATTAGGGCAACAAACCATTATTGTGGATACTTCCAGTGTCCTGAGAAGTTCTTGTGGGAGTTCAGAGAGGAAATCAAGGCAGGGCTTGCGGTTTGGGAGAGCAGGATAACTATTAAACGCCAGAATTCCTATCAAGATATGAATACCTATGAACAGACATATCCTTCCTGCGGTTCTCTGCTCTGGCAGTGAGGAGAGATATTCAAGGCCCTCCATCCTGCTCCCTTGTTTCCTGCAAGTTGCCAGATGTGCATTGCCCTTACCCTTCCTACTGAAGGGAAATGCAACTGACTTGTTCTACTAAGTTCTTTAAAATCTGGTGCCAAGAAGGAAGGTGAGGAGCAGTAAATACATTTTTTCCCTTATTCAACAATTTCGTAAAAATTTATTGGACCCCTATGAAGTGCCAACCATCTGATCCCATTGCAGTGGAGGCCTAGGTAGGACTTAAAAGATGATGATGATTATAATGAAGACGACAACAACCACAAGAATGATGACAATAATAGAAGTTCCCATGTATTGAGTCCTTATTGTGTCAAATATTCAGTTAGATATTTATAAATGTTAATCTTCATAACTATGAGACATAACTTCAAATCTATGAGACAGATATTACTATCACCAGTATTATACCTACATCTATGAACTGTACAGCCAGTCCCTAATGCAGAATTCCAAATGCTCAGCTCTATCACTGCCTGTGTGATTTAGGGGAAAGGACTGAATTGTTGGAGCCTCAGTTTCTCACCTACAAAATTAAAGTAACAATCCCCACGCCCCCGTCCCCATGGCAGGATTTGGGTGAAGGGCCTGTCATAGTACTTGGCTGCCAAGAAGCTGCACAGCAGATGTCAGGTCCTTACCACTCCCTGCATCCTTTCTTTTCATCTTTGGCAGCAAGACAAGTCACTAGGGGCTTTTGCCAAGTGGAGATACCACCACGGAGAGACCCTGTCTCTCCTTCCCCACAGCCCCTATTTCTAAAAATAACTGCTGAGACTTGCAGTCCCTGAAGACAATGTCTAAAGTGTGTTGTTCACACTGAAAGATACTCTTGGACGTCCCTTGTTCTGCGTGAACTTAGCAAGAAACCCCATTGCTCAGGAGACTTACAGAATTGCAGTGTGAGACAACTTTGGCTTGTGGGGAGAGGTAGAGAATGCTGAATGTCCAACTACACTTGGAGTAGATACTATAAATGGATTTGAAGACTGAGTCATCTAATGAAATTTTGAATTGAAAACAAGTTTTTCAGTCCCTAACAAAATCTTGGAAAAGTGGAGTTCAGATCACCCTGGTAATCCATCATCAATTTAGGTCAAGGAAGTGCGTTAAGGGTGAGTGAAGGGAAGACCTTTGTTTGTGCTAAGGAA
This sequence comes from Nomascus leucogenys, assembly GCF_006542625.1. Lineage (NCBI taxonomy): Eukaryota > Metazoa > Chordata > Mammalia > Primates > Hylobatidae > Nomascus > Nomascus leucogenys. The sequence goes on from NC_044386.1 coordinate 53,692,237, forward strand.
ACAATAGATTTCCTAGTAGATAAAGGAGAGAATTAAATAGCATAAACATACATGCACATCTGCAAATATGTTTATGTTCCTTCTTGCAAAAACTGTTTTAAATGTGTACTAAAACTACCAATGACCAGGTTATAACAATACATTAGTGAAACCCATGCTTACTGGATATACTGATGGTTTACTGGTTACAAAAATGTCAGCTTGGTTTATCACAAATCAATAACTCATTACATGCTCCAGAATATATAAAATCCAATATAAATCAACTTGCTGTCACATCCAGGCATTCAAATATCACACCAATTGTACTTTCAGTCACGTGACTCTTCATTTTCCCTTCCTATACTAGTTTTGGGGACTAAAATACATTTTGTGTTTTGTTAGATAACAAATAACAAATATTATTCTTCTATTTCTTTGGATATTTTGATAGTCAAAGGGCAGACATCAGATGATAATATAAATTAAGAACTTCATTTAACAAGACCTAGCCTATAAATTTGTGTGTGTGTGTGCATGTGTTCGTGTGTGTGTCTGTGTGTGTGTGTCACACTTCCCTCTTTCCTATGTAGAAGTTATCAGGGCTTCCATAATTCAGATTAACAAAGCTAAGCTAGGAGCACCAAATCTCTTCCAGCTGGTGTTGGCTGAGATGATTACTGGCACTTTGCAAAGGAAGGAAGATGCTCAAACTGTCCCTATAACCTATTAGGAAACAATACAGAGCTTCATTGAAAAGAATATTAATTTGCACGGCTATTCTAGCAAGATTCTTAAAGGTGAACAGGGACACATTATCTTTTTTCTTTTCTGCCTTTGAAAAACGAGAATTCAGTTTTGGCATTGATATTATAAATCAGCTTGAGTCCACAGAAGTTTGATTTATATTTGGGCACAGATGAGGAACTTCATTAAGTGTGCCCACCAACAAGCATGGACCACCTAGTGGCTAGGCAATCTGCCTGTCTATGTAACTTAGGTCTTAAGCCCTGGGGGCATATGCCAGGCACAGTGTTGCCGTTCAATAAATAAATAATCTCCATCCATATTGACTTTAATTTTTGCCTAAGGCAATGCCCTGCTCCCAAGCCTATGGTGTTCAGGGCTTCGGATCCTCTCCCTGGTACCAGCATATATCACTACCATCTCAATAACTGTAACACATACTCTAATTGGACACAGATGTATTTTAATTACCAACCTTCCCTGCCATGACTTTTCATCTTTGTCACTATCATAGAAAAATGATCTGATTTGAGAAAAGCTGCCGTATTCTTCCCGTGCCATGCTGCAAAAAATAACTTGCAGTTGACTGGTCACAACAGACACATGCCTTGATCTTTTCACAGCTGGGTTGTTTGTATTCATGTGAGCCTAGGAAAAATATTGCTATTTGTATCAGGTGAATGAATACACAGCTAAGCCACAGGCCTGTAAACCTCAGCATGCAGATTGATGGCCACAAGCAGGAGGCATATGTTTCTCCCAAGCAGGCCCTGAATTAGTTGAAGAGGGGCACAGGAAGAAAGACTTTTCCTTTGGAGGTTTATTTTGTAATAAGAAAGAATAAGCTTTTTTTCTAAATGTATGGTTTGGTGGGTTGGAGGTGAAGGCAAGGAGTCTTAAGTTCTCAAATTGGGGTCCTTAAAGACATTGAGATGTCATGGACCTGACTGAGGTAGACCAATGAATTTCTATATTAAATATATACTTTTTGCACATATACTTTGTGTATGTGTGTGGGAAGGTCCCATAATTTTTCAGATTCTCTTGACCTTCTAACATGTAAACTATTGATGCATTAGATTGTTTTTCAAATGTGAGCATTTCTCAGCATTGTTTTGAGGGCTTGTTAAAACATTGATTCTTAGACTCTGCCCCAAGAGTTTCTGTTTCAGTAGCTCTGTTTGTGGGGCCAAAGATTTTGCATTTCTAACAAGTTTCCAGTTGACTCTAATGCAGCTAGTTTGGGAGCCACACTTTGAGGACCACTCCTTTAAACTAATGCAAGGGTTTCCAAATCTATCTGTACGTTAGAATCTCTTGGAGAGCTCTGAGAAAATCAAGTGCTAGTCTCTGCTCTCAGATTTTTTTGTTTTTTCTAGAGTAAGGGTTTTGCTCTGTTGCCAGGCTGGAGTGTCGTGGTGCGACCACAGCTCACTGTAACATCGAACTCTTGGGCTCAAGTGATCGATCCTCCTAACTCAGCCTCCCAAGCAGCTGGGACAACAGGTATGAATGAGCCACCACACCCAGCTAAGTTTTTAATGTTTTTGTAGAGATGGGGTCTCACTATGTTGCCCAGGTTGGTCTCCAACTCCTGACCTCAAGCAATTCTTCCTCCTTGCCCTCCCAAAGTGTTGGGATTACAAGTGTGAACCACGGCATCTGGCCCACAGAAATTTGAGTTTAATTGATCTGGGGTCCCCAAGCATTTGAAATTTTTCAAAACTTTCCAGGTGATTCTAATAATATGCAGGCAGGACTGAGAATCACTGTCTTAGGGCTTAGGGACTGTCACAGTGATAGTATGATAGGGGAATGGAGGGGGATAGGTGATCCTTTTCACTTTCATATATTTAGCCACCTAATTGTTCCTTCCACCTAAGGTTATAAACAATTATGTTAGTTTGCTAGGGCTGGTGTAACAAACTACAGAAACTTATTGTTTCACAGTTCTAGGGGCCAGAAGTCCAAAATCACGGTGTTGGCAAGCTTGGTTCCCTCTGAGAGCTTTGAGGGAAGAGTCTGTTCCAGGGCTCTCCCTTGGGCTTGTAGATGGTGGTTTCCTCCCTATGTCTCTTCACATTGCCTTTTCCTGTGTGTGTCTCTGTGTATACATTTCCTTCTTTTATACGGACAACAGTCATACTGGATTAGGGACCATCGTAACGACCTCATTTTAACTTGATTACCTCTGTAGGGACCTTATCTCCAAATACGGTCACACTCTGAAGTACTGAGAGTTAGAACTAAAGCCTGTAAGTTTTGGAGGAATAGGGGTACAATTCAACTCATAACACTAATTCTGCTCTAAAGCTGAAAATATTTGAGGCTGGGAGAGGGATACTCTCTACTCCTTTTTGCAAGATTTCCCATTAAAATCGGAGCCTTTCCTAATCATATTAACAGAAAGTCAGTCTTTTGTAAACATTGTCTTTTCAGCCTATCATTATAGATTCTGAACTTTTCATATGATGCTTTTGAAGCAGAGCTGCTAGATACTAGAATGAGGCCCCAGGGTCATTGCTACACAACTAGAAAAGCGAAGGTCACTGGCACCTGTTGCGATAAGCCCATCCAGGAGACACCGTCAGCCACGTCTGCAAACAGACCCCAAGAAAACTTCAGCCAGTCTAGCCAGCCAAGAATTCTCCAGCAGGTTTACATGAGTCTGCTTTGCTTTGAGCATTGGAGGATCAGGTATAATATGTTTTTAATGTAACATGACAATATTTAAGGTACTAGACAACCTTGTTTTTACAGCTTCACTCTCTGGGCTGAAGGGATGCTATGTTGGCAGCATGCTTAGGGATTTTTTTAAGCAGAGCAAATTGTGCAATCAGCAAGTGGACCTTAGCAAGACTGTTACCAGGTTGGCAGAACAGAGCTGGTATGGGAGATGCAGGAAACCAAAGAAAGTAAGTGGGTGCACATTTAATATTCTGGTATGTTCACAGTAGAGGAAGGAAACCTCTGTGGAATAAATAACACTTTCAACTACAAGCGGAATTAAGGTATGGGCTGGAGTCAGGAGGAAAGTACATTTCTACCACCAATGACTTACAGAAATGTCTAAAACTGGGCAGAAGTCTAGATGGTCATTAGCTAAGGAACAAATATGCATATAAGCCTCCTAAATAGTTTTGGCTATTAAGTACCCGTAGCTCTTAAATTATTCATTGTGCTCTGGCCACTCTGGCTCTCTTCCATTTTCTCAAACATCCTAGGCTCTTTTCCCATGTCAGGGTCTTTGTCTTCACTATTCTTCTTGCTAGAAATGCTTTTCCTCTTGCTCTTTGCATAGAGCAGTTTTTGCCATCCTTTGTGCTTCATTGTAAATGTTGCCTCTTGAATGAAGTTTTCTTCTATGACTCCATCTAAATATGTTCCCTCTCCCATTTTTCTTTTATAAAGCATTTCACATTTTGTGTATTTTCCATTTTTTTTTTTACTGTCTTTTCTTCCATGAAGGTATACTTTCCATGAGGGCTGGGACTATAAAACCAGCACCTGGCATATGGTGGGCACTCAATATAGGGTTTTTTTGAATAAACGAATGAACTAGGCTAGCAAAGAGTTCATGAATATGACCTGTGTTACACCAGAACAGAGACATCTATCCCATCACCCAAAAGACATGGCTAATACTTTTAATTAAGTACCCACTACTGATCTGGCCTTACATGGAAACCTTATATTTATAATCTCTAATATTCAAATCAATCATGCAAGATAGAAACTATTATCACTATTTTGTTAAAGAGAAGGTTAAAGACTTGTCCAACACTGCAGACCTATGATTCAAACCTTGGACAATCTAACCCATATTATTCTCATTTCATCATGAGACTAACAATTGTCCTTTGAGTCTCTGTAGTCCTCTTTGACTACAGTGACAAAGATGGAGGAAGTATTTATACTGCCTATCACCTCTAGTAAATGTAGATCCAAAGGAGAAACAGCATGATTTGGCTTCCTGGCCCTCCCTTCTTTTCAAGCCCAGAGGGGCAAAGCGATTACTATCCTGGGTTACACAGGCCTTCAGGTATCACCCTGAAACTCTAGCTTTGAAAAATCATGGTTTCAAAGGGAAAAATAGTAACTTTACAGTGGAGCAACATGGAAGACTCTGCTTTAACCAAGTGATCAAAGTCAACATCATCAATATTAAAACATTGATATCAAGTACTTCTTGATGGGATGCTTTGAGATGAACTGAATATTGCTTCTTTGGTATCCTTGGCAAAAATACATAAACACATTTTAATCATGAGACAACACAGACAACCCCAAACAGGCATATTCTAAAAAAATAACTAGCCAGTACTCTTCAAAAGTATGATGGTCATGAGGAATAGTCCCAGATGAAAGGAGACTAAGGCGACATGAAACTAAATTATCCTATCGTTATATACAATCTTAACATGAGGGTGAGTTGGGCAAAGGGTATCATGGGACTCTCTATATATTTTTATACCTTTTTAAGGTTTAAAATTGCTACAAAAGGAAGTGTTAAAAAATAGCATGGTTTCTATAAAAGACTATTCCAATTTCTAAAAACTAAAAACTAAAACAATAGCTTACCAAAGGGAGTTTAGCACAAGCTTGCATGTAAGTTGGGGACTCTGTATACATTTTTGACACTGGGAACCACCTTGTAGTGCCAGAAGTTGTTTAGCAGATTCTGAAGGTACAAGGTGGTGATGCTTTGTTATTATTTGGTCTCTTAGAGTAGGAATCAAGAAAAAAATGATTTTGAAATCATTTTTCAAATGAGAACATCTGTGCACATTTGAAGGGAAACAGACAATTTTTGGACCTCTCATTTCTAAATGCATTATTGGGAAAATGAGTTCTTTGTGGAGAATAGTGGACAAAGTCTGAAATCAAGAAAGGAAGTGGATGCTAATTGTGTATTTTACAACTATAATTATCTCTTAATATTTGTGTTTTTTTTCCATCTATCATTAAAGACTAAGTCAAATGCTATTCCTTTCCCGTCTTTATTCCTTTACCTGAAATAGACCAGGAAAAATCTCAGAATAATTTAATTAGGAGCTAGCCTCTGGGTACAATGACCTAAGGCCTTAAGAGGGAATCACTTATGTTTTGAGGCTTTTGACTTTTTCAGTAGATGCAACTTGTTTCCTATTGCCTGTAACTTCATCAATGGGCTAAACACCATGTCTGCAGATGGGCAGCGCAAGGTGTAATTGCTGGAGCAGCCAGAGCCTCTGTCCCTGTGACAGGAACACTCCCCTGCATAGAGAAAGGAAGGCGGCTGGCCATGGAGGGGGTTTTTAACAGCAGAACTGGCCTGCCCAGGAAACATTTTGCTCTAAATCCCTGCTTTCCCCACCCGTAGCAAATCTCTTGCTGTCCAGGAAACCCCTGAGGAGCTGTGAATAGGAAAGAGATGATGATGAGCAAATTTATGCATACCAAAAAGCTGTGTGCCCTGGCAAGCTCATTTCATCAGACTGTCATGGAAGTCAGTCCTCTGCGGAGACACATGCCCAGGAGAAGGGGAGGGAATGGAGTAAGAACTTTGCTCTGAAACAGAAAGTCCTCATCTCTCAGTGTGTTGGCAGGGCATCTGAAGGTGGTGGCATGGCTGGAGAAAATTAGGATTCCTGAAGACCAGTCTCTCTCCTTGTTAGAGCCTTTAGGTTGTCTGGGCTCTTTGTTAAAGGCTCTGAAGGAAGTAGAGGCCCTTCCTCATTTTACCCAGTGTCCAAGGCAAGACCTGAAGAAAGCAATGCAGAGATGTGCTTATTTTCTTTTTTCCTATCATCTCACTGAGATAGAAGCTGATTTATAAGCCCAGGATTCCTATTCTAAGACATAGCCAATTGGCTAAGCATGACAAAGTTATCTGTATATTGCCATCTCATTGGTATAATTTTATATGTGTTTATTTATGAAAAAGCCAATCAGCTTTTACTACTGAATTCAGTTACATGCTGTCTAAGACTGCCTTCTTACAGCATCTTCTAAGATTTCAGCATTTTCTGAACAGGTTATCAAACCTAGAGATATTCCAGTTATCCATATAAAAATGAAATTCAAAGGGGTGACTGAAACAAGAAGGATATATTTTAAGAACCTGAATATGAGCGTATTGTTGAGCATAGTGAATGTGAACAGATATTACTGATAAATTATGCCATGTAAAGTCTAAGCTCATATCTGTTTCCAGGTATGAGAAGGGCATTACTGTATGATCCATATTTCTGCCACTGCGTCCCAGACCCTCCTTTTCCTGGGTGGATCTTTGAGGAATATTAAATCCATTATATTTGTAATGATTCAAAATTGTTTATCCATGATTCAAAATTGGTTTACACTGTCTTTGCCAACTTGCATGATGGCCTATGAGTCATTTCCTTTGCCTCCCTGGAAGCCTTCATTTTTTAAACAGTCCTTTCATCCAACCAAAATATGCATGTGAAAAATTTACATAACTGAGATATATTGGTAATGTGTGTAGAAACTCTCATTAGGGACCTTACCAAAGATTTTGTCAATCCCTCCTCTGTCAGTGAAGAAACTGAAGTACAGTTTGGTGAAGTTGCCAGGTTACACTATGAAATGGTAGACTCAAAACTTGAAAATAAGTCCTCGTCCAAGTAGTCTGCTGAAATTATGTTGCCTCATCAATGTCCCTCCCATCTCTAGTCAATGCGAATCAGTCTCAAGGTTGGAAAGTACCTTAAAGGTTTGTTAACCTACTCATTTATCTGATCTTCTCATACTCTACAAAACCCTTAACAGCTCTTCCCCTAGCCTATGCTTAAATACTCCCATGACAATGCCTTCAATAATAATTGTTGAATGAATGAAGACATAATAATTTTATTCCAGCTTCTATTATGATTGTCCTTTTAATATTTGAAGAATTTTCTTGTATTTAGACTGAACATTCATGCTTGATTCAATAGTTTCTAGGTTTTATCTTGGTTTTCAGCCTCCTCATCACCAGGACTCTCTTCTGAAGCTGCTTCTAGTATGGTACCCAACAGTCAGTATGATGCTCAGCATGACCTGATCAGCTTCAAGGAGAACATGACTGTCCCTACCTTATTTTAGAGCCAAATACATTCTGGGTTAACACATACTATCATCACACTGTCACACTGTGGACTCTATGAACTTAGTGTAAATTCAAACTCATTTCTAATATTCTATCTCTAATTCTCTTGTCTCATTTATTCCCATGGTTTTAGTTACTATGTATATGTTGATTCTCAAATATATACCTCATTAAGTTAGTTTGGACCTCATTTGTGAGCTCCAAGTTCTTACGTTCAACTGTATCTTGGTCATCTGTAGTTGGATAGCGCACAGGAACATGAGCTATCAAAATTCTACATGTCCTAAATTTTAGCCCTTATTTTCTCTTTTTAAACTGCTGTTCCTCCAATATTTTCTTCTCCCTAAACAGTACCATCCTATAATGAGATACTCAAGTCAGAAATCTCAATGTAAGTATCATCAACGTCTTCCCCATCCTTCACATCTCAAATCCAAAAACTTATCACATCTGGTTGCTTCTACTCCACAAATCTCTCTGCTACTTTTCTCTCTGTTACCGGCTGTCAGCCTCTGTTGCAGGGATCCCTCCTGAACACGCTTATTCTCCACATGCTTCCAGATTGATACTTCTAGAGCTCATATTTGATCATGTTACTTTCCCGCTTGAACTGCTCAGTGGGCTTCCGTTGCTTTTATAATAAGATCTAATCGTTTAATATGGCTTAAGGGGGCCTTTCATGATCTTGATTTTGCTACGTTTTCCACCTCCTTGAATATCTATCTCTCTGCTTCACTTAGCTAATTCCAAATCTCCTCTCTTTCTTTTTTTAGATTCCAGCCTAAATGTTGCTTCTTGGGGGCATGGAAGACATTACCCAGATAAGTTAGGGACCCCAACACTATTTCTACTATCATAACACTTGGCCACACATTTTAATTTTGCTGGCTTAAAGATCTGCCTTCCTTGTCACATTCTAAGTGCTTCTAGGGCATGGAAGCATCTGTCTTGCCCACCACTGTATCCACAGTGCCTGGTACGGTGGGAGGCATTATCACAGAGGCTCAAAATTATTCATGGAAAGAAGAAAGTCCAGGAGCTTTCATTTTATCTCTACAAAACCTTCATATTTCTAGATATAGTCAAAGTTTTCCATGTTCTTTTTGGGAATTCTGTATGTCATAATTAATAATACTTTTTTTTTTTTTTTTTGGATACAGGGTCTTGCTCTGTCACCCAGGCTGAAATACAGTGGTACAATCATAGCTCCCTAAAGCCTCAAAATCCTGGGCTCAAGCGATCTTCCTGCCTCAGCCTCCTGAGTAGCTAGGACTACAGGTACAAGCCACCCCTCTTAGCTGATTTTTTCATTTTTTGTAGAGATGGGGTCTTGCTATGTTGCCCAGACTGGTCTTGAACTCCCATCCTCAAGTGATCCTTCCTCCTCAGTCCCCCAAAGTGCTGGGACTACAGGTGTGAGCCACCATGACTGGTTTAAGTTATCTACAATTTTAACTCATCTACAATTTTGATAATTCTATCTCTTGTGTGTTCATTCAAGGAATTTGACACACGTTGAAGTGCTGATGAGATCATGTGCTAAGAAATATGCATGATTGGAGTGTTGGAGGGCCTGGGAGGGTGGGTGACCAGGAAGAAGGAGAAAATGACACTGGAACTATCCCGAGGCTCTCATCAAGTTTGGTAAGAGTAAATTTGTGTGCTATCTTTTGTTTATCCATAGTGTTAGCAACTTAGGTATTGTGCATTTGCACGATGATGGAGAATTTTCTAAATCTCTTTGAAATGGCTTTTCTTGCAGAAACTCATACCATGTAATCATATGTATTTTTCCTCTGAACATTTTTTGAGGTTTGTCAAAATAGCTACTCGGAGAGGCTGAGGCAGGAGAATGGCGTGAACCCAGGAGGCGGAGCTTGCAGTGAGCTGAGATTGCGCCACTGCACTCCAGCCTGGGCAACAGAGCGAGACTCCGTCTCAAAAAAAAAAAAAAAAAAATTGAAGTTGGTTAGATAGGTAAGTCTTCACATGTAGGACTGAAACTGTCATGGAAGCACTTAAAGAAAGTTTCAGAGGGTTATAAGTAATTCTTCTGAGACATCTAAATATTTAAAGTTTTTTTTCTTTTTGCCTTAATTCATGACTTAGTTCTTATTTTACTTGTGAACCATTGCAAATGATTCTATAATATGACATCTTACTGGGAACAGGTAGAGTATAAGTAAATAAATGACTTGAAGTCCTCTTAATATATGTTGCCACTGCACAGGAATGCATCATCCATTTTTTTCCACCTGGATAGTAGCTGAGAGTACTACTCATTTTTTTCCCCACCTGATAGTAGCTGAATGTCTGCAATATTTTAATTTCTATTCCTCTCTGCAAATCCACACCCACCTGCTCTCCAGTGGACTCTCTGTGTCAGAAATCACATCTATCCCCTATTTTAAATCTCAGATATGCATCTTTTAATCAGGCAATGTTTCCCTCTGGTTTTGAGTTCTCCCAGGGGTACTGAATCTGGAGGTGTTACAAAGCCATAACAGGAATATGGCACAAGTTTCTGGGGTCAATCTTGCTCACAGGTTGTATTAGATTCCTCATATGGTCAGCTCTAGATACCTGGGATTCAACCTGTCTCCAGGATCCTTGTTCACATGTTCTACCATAGCTGTGTTGGTTTGAGACTCCCACTAGGGATCTCAGGATGCTCCTACCATTCTAGACTCAAAGAAGTCCCTCCCATATGGGTGATGTGGCTTGCTCTGTGGTGTCTTGAAGGGGTCATGTGGCCCTAACCCAGAATGCAGAAGTGTTAACTCCCCACTGGGCAAAGTTTGATAAATATGAAATGGACCCAGTGCACAAATTCCCTCCCATCTCCTTCCTCACCCCTTCAATGACAGAGTCTCCATATGGCCTTTGAGGAGACATCCAGCAGACCAGGCCATCAACTCTGTTTGCTACAAAGGGAAAGCTAACTTGGTGATGTCCCTCATATCTGCATTCCACCTAATCTGCCTCATCCCCCTTCTCTCTCCCTCCTGCCTCTCTGGGATTGTGCTACTCAGCAAAGTGTCAGTGTGAAAGCATTTGCCTCAGGCACTGTTTTCTAGGGATTCTGGGAAAATCTATTGGATGGTATTGCACAAAAGTTTCATGAATTTCAGGATAAAATATGACTCTTCAAAGATACTTAATGCTCACAGTGGGCTCTTCAAGAGAAACAGACCCCTTGGAAAGACAGGTTTGATCTCATCTACTCTTAGGGATTCTTCAGTGGAAACATTTGAAGAGGACTAGAATATGTTCTGAGTTTTTCAATACTATATTTAATGTTGAAATTTAGTCCACTCTTTCCTCCTCTTCCTTCTCTTCTTTTTTCTTTTGTGATATAATCATTACTTCACTTTGTCATTTATGTTCCCTGCCTTGGTTTCCATGGTAAGTTTCCCCATGTCTCTGGTATTTGGCATTGAGCCTGGCATATAGAATACAGCCAGTGAATATTTCCAAATCAATTCATGAATGAATGAATGGAGTACCTTTCATTTTTTTCTATCAAAATTAATAAAGATTGAATAACTGAAACTGATGCTAATTGTGATAAATCTTCCAATTCACACACATTTTTAAAAAAGAGAATTACCATTTTAAAAGTTCTTACAATTTTCTAAGTATTTAACTTTAAATTATTACAGGGCAACTGCTAGCACAGTAACCTTAGAGTAACCTATGTTCATTCATTCATTTATTCAGCAAATGTCATTGAGCTCCTGGTATGTACTGCGCATTATTATAAACTCCAGGAAACACAACAGTGAACTAAATACTCAAACCTTCCTGCTATTATGGAGCTTACATTCTATATCATGTCTCTGTGCTTTAATATGAATTGTAAATGAGTATAGTTCCTATCTCAACCTTTTTAAAAGATAAAATGAGGATACCTGATACAGCGATAACTAAATATAATCTTGAAGAATATATATATCTTGATTTACATAATTAATATATAGGTATAATTTTCCAGTTTTAAAGATAGTATCAAGCATGTAGTAAGTACTTAATGAATGTTAGCAGGTGTTATTATTGTTGTTAATTTTTTTATTATTGTTGTTAATTTTTTTTATTATTGTCATCATTAAGCAGACTGGGGCATATTCCATAAAACTGCATAATCCGCATGAAGATAACGCAAACACGAACACCCATTTTAGTGTAGGCAGTGTTTGATATAGCCTTAGGAAGGCATCAGCATCTTTCAGGGAGAGGCAAATGGGGCTTATAATGCCGTTCTTTCTGCCAAATCTGCTGAGACGTGAAGACCTTTGTGTCTGCCATCTTGAAGATGACTCCGTATCAATTGATATAAAACATAATCCATCCCTTTAAAGAATCCTGCTTCTTTATTATCTATCTTCAGCAGCTCTTGGATTTTGCTATCACTAGGTATTAAACTTGAGGAGGGTCACTAAATGCATGTTGATAGAAAAAAAAAGTAACACTAGTTATACATTATAAGGCCTGAACTCAGTGAAGACACAATGCCTTCCCATTGTGCAGTCAATATTTCACTCAGCCATGGCCTCAATGCCTGGATTCCCAGGGAATATGAATCATTCATGTGCTGGTAAAGCCATACCAATACTAGTAATACTTAAATAACTCTTTTGTGTGTGTTATATATGATGTCTGCTTGTGAAAACAGGGTAAATATCAATACAAATTAAGTAAAGTGTGCAAGGCTGATTTTTTTCTAAAAAAATGCAGACAAGATATATAACCAAATATATCACATTCAGTTAAAACAGTAGATACAAAACATAAAAGCATTGAGTTTTCCAAGTACAGAGTTTATAATATGATGCAAATTTAAGGATGTTGAGATTTTTCATAAACTACTAGCTTTTCTATCTCCAGAACTTGGACATTAGCACTTTTCAGTAAAAATCTTGACATAAAAATATGTGCAGACATAAAAAAGAATGAAATCCAGTCCTTTGCAGCAACACTGATGGAGCTGGAGGCCATTATTCTAAGTGAAATAACTCAGAAACAGAAAATCAAATACTGCATGCTCTCAAATGGAAGTGGGAGCTAAGCAATGGGTGGGTACACATGGACATACCGAGGGAAATAATGGACACTGGGGGCTCCAAGAAGGGAAGGGTGGGTGAGAGGCGAGGACTGAAAAATTACCATCTGGGTATAATGTTCACTCTTCAAGTGATGGATACACTCTAAGCCCAAACCTCACAACTATGCAATTTATCTATGTAGCAAACCTTCATATGTACCCCCAAATCTATAAAAAATATAAAAAATATGTGCACAGACTAATCATTTCTACTCATGGTCTGCTCTTTAGAGTCTCAATGCAGCCATGAGAATTAAACCTGAACGTGCTCACTGTATTCAGGAAACCAATCAACAGCACTTATGTGCTTAGCATCAGTGATGAGCATGCAGTTTTGCTGGGGAAATCTGTCCCTCTTCTCTCAAATGGTGTTTGTGTGGTATCCAGGGTTTCCATCTTCAGCTCTATCAGTGGACATTTGTGAGGAGGGTTTTACGTACTGCGGGTAAATGAACTCATTTCAAAAAAATGAGTAGTCAGTTTAACTAGAATATTATTACTTGGCAGAGCTGTGCTATTCTTAGAGCAATGGTACCAAATGATTTGCAGTAGTTTAATTGGTCTTTTACTCATTTGGGATAAGATGGCAAAGCCATCCTGGAAAAGCATCATCCAAGATTTGGTATGCAGGGTGGGTAAACCAAGCCCTGTAAATGGGGCAATAAAGAGGGAAGCTGGTCACTGAGGTTACCAATTCTTTACATATTTTCATTTGTGATTTGAAGATATACGTCAGAATGATATGAGCATTGCAAAGATAACTGACACAAAAGTGGCACTGTTGGCCGGGCGCGGTGGCTCACACCTGTAATCCCAGCACTTTGGGAGGCCGAGGCGGGCGGATCACGAGGTCAGGAGATCGAGACCATCCTGGCTAACATGGTGAAACCCCGTCTCTACTAAAAATACAAAAAATTAGCCAGGTACAGTGGCGGGTGCCTGTAGTCCCAGCTACTCGGGAGACTGAGGCAGGAGAATGGCGTGAACCCGGGAGGCGGAGCTTGCAGTGAGCCGAGATAGAGCCACTGCAGTTTGGCATGGGCAAAAGAGTGAGACTTTGTCTCAAAAAAAAAAAAAAAAAAAAAAAAACCGTGGCACTGTTTGGATCAGGCTGTGCACCATTGTCTCCTCACATAGTAACTGGTTGAGAAAAGATCTCGGGGCTAAATTTACCCTTTAGGGGTTTACATACATCCCCTAAATCATGCCTTACTCAGTGACATTTTGGAAGATTAATGTTACGGAGCTAAAACTTGGCTTTTATAAAAATTGAATATTATTTGAAACAACTAGACCATCGAACCTAAAAGCTTTTTCTTAGAGAGTAATTTTTATGATCAAATATTTTTATTACTGATTACACTTGAGAAATTTTGCCAACATCAACTATATCCCCATGATGATCTCTTCTTCAGGTGGAGAAGCAGTTATACAATTTATGATAACAACAATACATCTACTGTTTATTTCACAATGTTTTACAATTAATCATCATTTCAATTCAACCTCATATCACCATTGTAAAGAATATATTGCTATTTGAGGACTGGAGAGGTTAATTATTATGTCCAATGTCATATAGTGATTGACTAATAAAGGTTGGTCTGAAGCAGACATTCGTTTATCCATTTATTCATTCATTCTATTTTTTATTGTGCTAAATAGCACATGAGATCTATCCTCTTAACATGTTAAAGTGTATAGTACAGTATTGCTATCTCTAAATACAATGTTGTACAGTACAGCTCTAGAAATTTTTCATCTTGCATCACTGAGACTCTTTACTCATTAAACAGCAACTCTCCATTTTCTCCTCCTCCCAGTCCCTGGAAACCACCATTCTACTTTCTGCTTCTATGCGTTTGGCTACTTTAGATACCTCAGATGAATGGAATCATACAGTATTTGTCCTTCCGTGACTGGCTTATTTCACGTAGCTTAATCTTCTCAAGGTTCATCCATATGGCAGGATATGACAGGATTTCCTTCCTTGTAGGCTGAATAATATCTCAATGCATGTATATACTATTTTCTCTACCCATTCATAAATCCATCTATTCATATTTTCATATGCATTTACAGTGTTTCTACGTCTTGGCTATTGTGACTCATGCTGCAGTGGACATTGGAGTGCAAATATCTCTTTGACATACCGATTTCAATTCCTTTGCATAAATACCCAGAAGTGGGATTGCTGGATCATACAGTAGTTCTACTTTTAGTTTGCTGAGTAATCTCTATACTGTTTTCCATAGTGGCAACAATATTTTACATTCCCAACAGTTCAGAGGAGTTTCAATTTCCCTAAATCCTCTAAATACTTGTTATTGTCTGTTGTTTTGATAATGGCTTGTCCTAACATGTGAGGTGATACCTCATTGTGATTTTGGTTAGCATTTCCCCAATTATTAGTGATGTTGAGAATCTTTCTATAGACCTGTTGGTCATTTGTATGTCTTCTTTGGTGAAATGTCTATTCAAGTCCTTTGCCCATTTTAAAAACAGGTTATTTATTTTTTGCTATTGAGTTGTATAAGTTCCTTATATATTTTGGATACTAATCCCTTTTCAGATATATGGTTTACACATATATTTTTTGTATTACACCATCTAGTAATTGTTTAGATTGAGTCATTTGAGCAATAGACAAAGCTCTATGTTGTCAATAATGATCTGATTTTCTGATGTGTCCATGTCTCCACATTTATGTCATCAACCTCATTTTTTGAGGGGTAAGGGTAAAAAGTCTTTTCAATGCATGTATATTACCAGAAAAGGGCAATATGCTAACCAGTTAGTACCTATGTTCTTGTATAACAATAAATTCATTAATCAAGTTTCCATCCTGTTATTTGGCTCAGAGCAGCATTCATAAACAAAGTGACCCCAAAGATGAGAAATCTGGTGAGTGAAGTGTATCAAGCCAGTTAAGCATAAAGTATACCTAGGAAGACAGGCTGTGGGATATGGGGATGGATTTCAGTGAGGGCCTCTGAATTATAAAAAAACAGTAGGAAGAATAATATGAAGATTAGGAACATGTGATATGCTAGGAGCTGCTACAGGCAGGCAATGAAAAGGGCAACAAAGGAAAATTTTTGTCATTTTGTCCTGATAAGAGTAAACTGGTTTCCCTAATCTTACCCCGGATAGCACAGGGGCCTATTTACACTCTAATCAGATTTATGTGGGAGCCACTTTGTAATGGGGCTTCTTGGGGTCCTCATGCAGGTAAGTGGGGCAATTCTATGACCCTTAACCCTTGGCATGGAAATCCAAATTCTGTGATGCTTTGAGGCCCACTTTTGTCATTTAACAGCTCGGAGACATGAGACAATCTGGGTGGCCACTCAGGCAAATCACCTAAAGCAACCGGATCTCTAGTTTTCCCTTCTGTGGAAACCAGGATTGGCATGGGGACCAAACAGCCAAAGATTGCAAAAATGCTTTCATGTCTGCAGAATGTTACAGCCACATTACTGATGGGCATTGTGCTTATTTTTCCTTCAGATGTCTCAACACTGCAAAATTTCCCATGGAGAAATTTATTTCAATTTTTATCAAGTTAAAAAATAAAATATACACTGTGAAGCACTTTGGGGAACAGCGAAATTGTAAAGCAAAACAAAACAAAACAAAACAAAACAAAACAAACAAACAAACAAACAAAAGGGTGTTCCCTCTCTGCAAGGCTAAAAATCAGCAGGACAAGGGATCCAGGGCTGCCAAGAGGCCAGAGTGAAGCTCCTGGGAAACCAGGCGTTTTCTTTTCTCCTGGTGAAAATGGAAGAGACCCACTTGGAAGAATAAAAGAACCAAGGCCAAAGAAGTACTTTTTTTAATTTCTCAGCCAGAAAATATGTCTAGAAAACCATATCATGTTGTTGGATTTCAGAGTAATTATCACTACTTTGTCCAATCCTTTTATTTTATCCATAAGGCAATTGCCTAATTGACCAAAGAGGGCAATTAACTCCCTCACAGTCAAACAGCCCTAAGCGGCAGAGCTCAGTCCCAGGTCTGGGTCTTCTGATTCTCAATCCAATGTTTTAATCTCATGTCAACTGAATTTATAGCAAAACAAAATACATATCTGTAGTATAAATGTTAGTCTAGGCACTTATTTGCAGCAGCAGCAAATATTAATTCTATGTGCATGAATACACGGTGTACAACATCGGACATATTTTAATATCAAATTTTGAAGAGTCTAAATGTAAGTATGAAATGTCACCTTCTCAGAGGACCAGCATTCGTAAGGATAGAAAATATCTTATGATTTGGAGTCAGATATCCTGGCTTTTATTCCCATTTTAACATCTTAATTTAGCCTCTCTCTACCTCAGTTTATCCATCTGAAAATGGGGCCAATAATAGCAAACACCCCACAATAACACTATGTGAAAATCAAATAAAATATGATACAAATACAATATATAAATATTAAATAACATAAATACATACATAGAAAATATTATAAAGTACCTCACACAGAGCCCAACACACAGAAAGGACTAAATAAATCTTAGCCATTAGAACAAATATTATGGCTAAAGGGAAATAGAAAGTGTGCTAAAAAAAAACAAAAAGGTTAGGATAAGAAATCAGTACTTCGCCACTCCCATCCATGGCACTTTGCTGCTTACTAGCTATGTGCCCTTTGGGAAGTCTCTCAACTCGAATGGGCTCCATTTTCCTCAGCTGTGAAATGCAAGCAATAGTCTTTAGAAGTATCCTAGTGTTGGTGTAAGGATCAAACAAAATAACCTGGACAGCATTTTCTGATATATAATATATCCATAACAAAATATTGTGAAAGAAAGGAAGGATGGGAGGAAGGGAAGCTATGAAAACAATTGAAAACCATAAAGCATTTTTTGACTGTCAGTGACTGGGGACTTCTGCTTGTCTGTGGCTGAAAAGTCAAGAACTTTACCTTTTTGCCACAGCTCAGCTGCTGACTCATTGTTTGATGCTGGGGAAATAATTTAATCTCTAGATGACTATCTCAGTGGGTGTATATAATTTGTACTCTTCTGCCCAGAGTCACTGCATTGGATGAGATGACCTTGAGGTCCCCTTCAACTCTAATTTTCTATGATAAAATTATGTTCTCTCTGCCAGTGGTGCCTCTCCAATAAAAAGAAAATAGTAAAACCTTAGGCTAGTGAATGTGTCAAATGCTCTGAGATTTGCAGGAGAAAATTAACGTTCACAGGGTGGTTCTTGTTGAGAAAGGATACTTCCCATTTTCACACTCCCTTTTTTTCTATTGAAGTTTTTAATTTAGTTGAATTATAATGCTTTTTTGCTGCTCTACAACTTTCAGACATGGGTGTGCTTTTGTGAAAAGTCTTTAATCATCTAATTTCTTACATTCTCTGTCTAAAAGCGGCATCATGAGAATTGCTAGCAATTTAAGCTTTTCCTTTCATATGACTTTTTGGTTTTCAAGACCTATGGCTAGGTAGATACAGATACTGGTGTTCACAATGAGCCAAACACTGAATTTTTAAATGTGAATGACTGTAAAAAGTGTCTCATTCAATTCCATCATTTAACAATAGGAGAGCCTGGGGCTCAGAGAGGGAAAGCATCTAAACCAAGGTCAAACAGGAATGGACTTCAGATCTCTTGATAAGCAGTAACTATGGCAAATTGCCTTTTTCAAAGATACTTGTAACACTGTCTCCCATTCCACATGCTTCTCTGTAATGTGCTTTTTGCCACTCTTCCATTACAAGATGGAGGCTAATTCTGTTCTCCTTGAATCTGCTTGACTAATAGAATGTGGCAAAAGTGACATTGGAAAATTGAAAGGCTAGGTCATGAGGGATCTTAGCAGCTTCTCCCTGGGTCTCTTGGGATGCCTCTTGGAACCCAGCCCCAATGCTATGGGAAACTCTAGCCACATGGAGAGGCCATATACAGGCAATACAGTCAACAGCCCCAGCTGAGCTCCCAGCCTATAACCAGCACCTACTCTTAGTCAAGAAGTGAAGCTTTCCTGGACATCCACCTCAGCTCAACCTTTACAACAGGGGTCCCCAACCCCCAGGTCGCAGACTGGTACCAGTCTGTGGCCTGTTAGGAACCTGGCCACAAAGGAGGAGGTGAGTGGTGGGTGAGTGAGCATTATCACCTGAGCTCTGCCTCCTGTCAGATCAGCAGCATTAGATTCTCAGAGGAGTGCAAACCCTATTGTGAACTGTGCCTCCAAGGGATCTAGGTTGTACTCTCCTTATGAGAATCTAATGCCTGATGATCTGAGGTGGAACAGTTTCATCCTGGAACCACCCACCCACCCCACATGAAAAAACTGTCTTCCTCAAAACTGGTTCCTGGTGCCAAAAAGGTTGGAGACTGCTGCTTTAGGAGACTGAAGCCCCAACCACCATCTATGACCCCATGAAACATTCAGGAGAGAACTCTCTGAGTCCAGCCTACCCACAGAACCATGAGAGATAATGAATACCTGTTTCAAGATCTATGTGTTGGGGTTGTTTGTTTTGCAGCAATAGGTAACTTGAACAGTACCCTAGCCTGCATTGGCTCTCGGGTTCACACTGTTTCCTGCTGGTAAACTATTTGGGATTAGCAGGGTATCTCAATTGTTGCAAGTGAGAGCCATTAATTTGAGTTTGACTGGAGGAACAATTTAATGTCAGAATTCTTAAAATTGCAGAAATTGTAACTTCCCATCTTTTGCTTATATGGAAAACTTGCCTCCTTTGCTTCTAGGGGTAGTCATGGCACTAACTGTTGACCAATGAGGTATAAGCAGAAATGTGTGCGATTTTTCCAAAAGATTGCTTAAAGGAGCTGAGTTAGCCAAGAAGCAAGACCTTTTTATTCTACTTTACTTTCTCTCTCCTTCTGTCCTAGAACTAGACATGATGGGTGCAGTTTTAGCAGCTAGCTTGGATAATGAGGCGATCTCCAGTATAGAAGTTGCATCAGGCAGGGTCTAACCAGGAAAGCAAAATCATACTTCACATTTAACGTTGATTGAATTTAAAGGGGGGAAGTGGTTACACAGATCCTGGAGGAGCTGAGAAGCCAAACAAAATGGTGAGAAAACCTAGAGATTAGCAAGAGATTAGCCACTACCAATGCCAGATGGGAGGCAAAGGAGAGAGACAGTCTTGCTGGAGCCGACTGCAGAGTCACCCAACAGAAGCTGAAACACAGTGGGCCTAGCCTGTAGGAGCCAGAGCCCCAAACAGACACAGCCACTGCCAGGGGCAGCCCAAGGCAGAAAGGCTTCTCCCTTCCCCCTGTCCACCAAACTCTGGCCAATGCCTCCCACTGGCAAAACTCAGCAGGAAGCCAATAATCTCAAGAATCAGGGCAATACAAGCTACAGGGGCCAGCTTCCCTGCAGTACAGGGCACATCAGGGAAAGGGGTAGGGATGCCTCTGAGGGCAAATAAGCCCAGAACCACCACAGAAGCCAGTGCCGGGATGGTGAAACAGAAAGACAGAAGGAAGCTGAGCTCTGATGATCATGGAATTGCCATACAAAATAAATGCTGGTTTTCTGCAAGCTGTCATTTATTCTGATTTTTTTCTTTTCTTTTTTTTTTTTTTAATTATACTTTAGGGTTTTAGGGTACATGTGCACAATGTGCAGGTTTGTTACATATGTATCCATGTGCCATGTTGATTTCCTGCACCCATTAACTCGTCATTTAGCGATTTTTTTCTTATATACAGAAAAAAACAATACTAATTGATATCAATGCCTCTTAGGGAGGGGAGTATATTAGTGTGCCAAGTCTACCATAGCAAAATACCACAGACTGGGTGGTTTAAACAACAGAAATGTATTTTCTCACAATTCTGGAGGCTGGAAGTCCCAGATCAAGGTGTCAGCAGGCTAGTTTTCCCTGAGGTCCCTCTCCTTGTCTTGCAGATGACTACTTTCCTGCCGTGCCCCTCACATGGCCTTTTCTCTGTGTGTGCCCTGCTGGTCTCTCTGTGGGTCCAAGTTTCCTCTTCTTGCAAGGACTCCAGTCTGATTGAATTAGGGCCCACCCTAATTGCCTCATTTTAACTTAATTACCTCTTTAAAGGCTCTCTCTCCTAATATGGTCACATTCTGAGGTCCTAGGGAATAGGGCTTCAACATACAAATTCGAGGGAGACAAAATTTCACCCCACGAGGGCCAAGGAAAAGAATCAGAAAGTTGGAGAGTTAAGTCATCCTAAATGATGTATACCAACCAGAAAATAATAGTGTTGATAATGCCAAACGGCCAATAATCTCAGAAACATTTTTATGTGGCTTTATGACACCAAGGTCACTCCTGGATCGAACACCTCTGTGTCTTACAATGCTGATATGCTGTTATGTAACTTAGCCTGTTTTATTTGCTCATGCGGAGGCTCACCATTCGTTTTCACTTAGATCACTGAGTCTTCTAAGAGACCTAGAATTTGGCAGGTGCTAATTATTGGCTAACCCCTCAACTAACAGGAATTCCCACTTCTGCTGGGGAAGGGATTCGGATGCGCAGTGAATCCTCAATAAAGGGGCAGCTGCAAAATGGTGTCAGTTCCATAGTCTGTTCCTATAATTAGCTGCACCTTAATCCTCATGTACACAATTCTTTCTGAGACTACAAAAGCGCCATCCTCCTCCAGCTGCCAGCCCTTTCCCCAAAGCTTGCTTTTGGCTACACAGCACTGCTTCTGAAGATGTAATTTAGCCTTTCGGTTTAAAAGGCAAGGTCTAATGAGTGATCCTGAGTGGTGATACGCAGAACCCTCACCCTTCCAAGCACAATGGCTGCACATAGAATAAGAGAAAGCAGAGGCAGTCAGAATGTCACTAAAGGAGGCAAATGTGACCCCGTGGGTGGAAATTTCAAGTTATCCTCTTAATCAAAGAATAGTTTATTGACAATGTTTTCAACACGGATCAAGCTTTCTCAAAGACCATGCTTTAGTCAGGTTGAATTACAAGGGTTTAAAATGGCCCCAGTGACTTCTGATGACAATAATGGTGTCTGAGGAATCAGTCGCTTTTCCCACAGGCTACATCGTCTTTCCTTCCAACCTGCCTTGACACTCACCTTTCTGTGAAAGAAAGCCAGGCTTGACATTTCAGATGTGAAAATTACCCTAAAACTGATTTCTGAGGTAGACACTCAGTTCTTATTTGGAAACATTCTGTTGCCAACAGCATATTCTCTCTATTTCATTTTAATTGGGCTCAGACCCAAGGGGGTCTGGGGCACTTGATCTGAGATGTGGTCCCAGGAGCCAGTGCTGGTTTTGTGTTGAGACACGGCTGTCCCATGGGCTGCAGAGCGTGAAGAGAGATCGACAGAGAGTGTCTGGGGACAACATGAGACAAACCCGCCAAAAAGATTGGATGCAAAGATTGAATTAGATAGGAGACAATGACATAAGAAGCAGAGGTGTCAAGACATAGAAATACTAGCTTGCGAAAGCACTGCACAGAGGGCACAGCCTGAGGACATAGCCTAAGGAATGGAAGCATAGCGTTACTCCTCCTGCAGAGCCCTTTCTACAGTGATATGCCTGTAAGCTTTCCTGGGGGTAGGAGGGCACTTCTGCAGGCATCAGGCTAGTTTGCAGACTTAATTCCCTGGTCTCTCTTCATAATCTTTCTTCCAGTTATTCTGGGGCTAATTCTCCCCCCCTGCCCTGCCACGTGACAGCTCCCTCCTTTTCCTTCCTGCTGCAAGTTCCTGAGCAGGGCTGGTCTTGCCCCATAGACTGGGTTGTTTTTCAGCTGATTATGAAGCTTACAGTGTGCCCACTGCATCAAAACAAGGTTCCCCTGCAAACCTTATCCCTGGATGGAACGTGACATCTTCCACTGAATGTCTTCTGGACCCGCCCGGTCATTCTGTGACAGGCAGCATGTAGGCAGCATTCCCAGACGTGGATTCTGGGAGACAGCCATTTGAAGGCAGGGGTTAAGTTGGAGAGGGGAAGGAGGAGGGGGAGGAGTGTTTCAGCTCATGTTGATTCTGTCAGATTTCAGCTGAGGTTTGTGAAGAGATAATTGTGTTATATTTTCTCATCCTTCACAGCCTGGTGGTTCCTGTATAATTATATATGCCTGAGCTTAATATTATTTCAGAAAGAAGAAAAGTATACAACAGATTTTTAGCCTCAGGCTTCTTATGATTGGGTACAGATTTTACTCTTGCAAATAATTTAGTTCTTTTTTCCCTTTGCAAGGAGTAATTGTAGGGACGTGGCTCAAGTGGATAGCTGGCCTTTGGGGGATTTTCTCGGGGTGAGAAGAGTCACCAAGCTAGGGGCATATGTCATTCGTGACCTGATGAAACCCACCAAAGTGGTCCTCCTGTGTTTTAGACAGCAACTAGGGAAATGAAGGATCTTTCTGCCGTAGGCACCAGAAGCTAAAGGGGTTGGCTTGCAATAAAAATCCCATTTGAAAAAATTCCTTGCCTTTTGGGTAACCCAACCAATTTGTAAAAATTTTAGGAACATTTCCAAATATCATTTAAGTTTTGCCACTTACATTATTAATATGATTAAATATTATTAGGTTATATTTATTATGTTACACTGAATTATTACGCTAATTATTAATACATTGCCTGGACTAGAAAAATAAAAAAGAGCACCTCAAGTTGAGTGAAATTTTCATATTGATGCTATATAATTACCATTATTGAACCAGAAAGAGAAGCCGAATGCAATTAGGAAAAGAAAGCCTAGTCCAAATGTTTTTATTGATATCATTAATACACATACTCAAGATTGCTGATAAAAATTTTAATACAACCTAGTGATAGAATAAATTATACCAGTAATATAATTATTTCAAGTTAATTAAAATACTATTGGCATATATAATATTTTTCTTAAAATTGAGGATGTAATCCTACCTTCCTATTTACACTATTTAGAGTTTAAGTTACCATGTTATTGACTTTTATGTATAACTTTGGCTTTTTCTTCCCTTATAAGCTTTTGTGGTCTATAGTCAACAGAATATTGGATATTCTGGCAAATACCTCACTTTCTATGAATCTGTTTCTGATATGTAATATGGGGATGATCAGGAAAGCCATTTCTCACTGTGGTTGGGTTTTGCAGTGGTATGACAACGTCAGACACAAAATGCTTAGCAGGAAAGCACGGTGGTATGAGTTCAGGCTCTGACGCCAGGCTTCCTGGTTTTGAATACTGGCTCTGCGTGAGCCCTTTGGCAAGTCGCTTAACATCTCTGTGTCTTGGATCCCCCATGTGTAAAATGGAGATAAATATATCACAAAGGGAAATTTAAGAATTATATGTGATAATAATAACATAGAGGGATGTTAGAAGTCTTCCATGAATTCATAGAGGTAATAGTTTTAGAACAATGTTTGGTACACAATGCTCACAATATAAAATGTTTGTAATATTATTAGCAGACTATTTGGCATGCTGTAAATGCTCAATAAATAGTAGTATTTGTTATTTTTATAAACATCCTCACCCACGCAAGTCCACAAAGCAGAATGTCCTTACTTCCTATTCTACTCCCTGCCATTCACAATATTTCTCTCTTGCTTGCCCTTATATTGATCTTGTTTCCAAGCCTTATCGCTGCTTCTTTCACATCTCTTTGATTCCGTTTTATTGCTACCACCACCAGGTTTTCAAACTTAAAATATCATGATAGCCTTCAAACTGCTATTCCTGCCTTCAAACTTTTCCCATTTCAATCCATCCTTTGTGTTATTAAAAAACATGATTTTTTTTCCTGCTCACTGACTACTTGAATCCATTGTCCAGATTCTTTATCAACTGAAGCTTTCCATTTGTAGTCCCCGAATACGTTCCATTATCCAGTGCTCCAGCCAGGCTGATTTATTCCCAGTGGTCATGATCGCTTTTCCTTTGTCTGATGTTTGTCCAACTATTTGAATCCTACCTGTTTTCCTCCTTAAGTTTCTCCTCCTAGCCCTTAGGCTTTTCTCATTATGTTGATTCTTATAGGTCTTTCCTATACCTTTTATATACTTGCCGATAGGAACAAATACTAGATTGCATCACTTTATATTTTACATTATGTCCACATTTTGTATATACTTTTAAGGATCTGGATCACTTTTGACAGCTCTCTTGGAAACCCTATGTTGCCCAGCATAGTGATAAACAAAATGGTAGGTATTTTAAAAAATTTTAAACAACTATCATATCTAGCTGAAACTACTCAGTTTCCTTTTCCAACTCAATTCAGCATCATTTTCTGGTTCTTATGTGCTATGTGTAATGAGATTTGCTTTGAGTTATCAACACTGCAGGGAAATGTTTAAATTAGAATGAAAAAACCCACCACCGATTTCTTTGAAAATGGAATAAAAACACATTTTTTTTCTGTATTCTATTACCAAAATATCTAAATCCAAAGCTATCATCTCAAAATATCACTTTTTTTCTTAAGAATATAAACTTGGTTTAGGAAATATACTTATAGAAAGTAATTAAATGGAAACCAAAATCCCTACAAAGCATTACTGCATAATATTTCTTGCAACAAAAAGATTGCCTAATGCTTAGAAATTGACAGAGTAGTAGAAAAGACCAGATATCCACTAGTAAAATTCCCACTGGACTTGGGAATTTAATAGCAGCCCTTTAAAAATGAGGAGTCAGGAAAGAGGGAGGTGAGAGGGTTTATAAGTGTGGAAGTGTTTGTATGGGAAAAAGGCACTGGAAATTCCTTTTGTTCCTCAAACTCAATCCCTTAACTACTTTAATCCCTTGAAGATTTTTCTTGTGCTCATCACAGGAACAGAAAACCTACTAAGCCTCATTGAGAGTCTACACTGCTGGGAAGAAATCATTAAGGCAATGCCTTCCCCACGTGCATTCTACCCCATGTTTTGCTTGCTTCCCGCTATGCATTAGCCAAGACTCCTGACCTTGGTTCTGTGATCAGGTACAGCACTAAGCAGGCAAGGACAGACACACCGAAATCATGAAACCATACCCTCTTACTTAAGAAATTTCTTAAGGGTTAATTACTTCTCAGATAAGGTACCATGTTCTCTGTGGTGAAGTTAGCATCTGTGTGTGTAAGACAGCCATGAAGAACACATTGCTATTCATAGTGTGGTGTGTAGGACAGACCCTCAACCAGTGTTCACAATGGAACACAATGAATATTTCCTAAGAGTATTTATGGGAAGTTAAGGGAGCACAGAGAAGGGACTCACTAATTCTATTTTGCGCCAGGGTGGCCAAGAGGAGGGAGTGATGCTCCAGAAATGCTTCACAGCCAGTATGCCATTTGAACAAGGTCTTGAAGGACGCACAGAATTTCTCCAGTTGGAGAAGAACAAAGGCAGAGGACAGTGTGTCCATAGGTGAGGAATGACAGAAAGAACTTGATGTGCTCTGGGGAACTGAACAAGGACAGGGACTGGATGTCAGTAGTTGTTTTACAAAAGTTATCAAAACCTCACAATTTCCTAGAACAATACAATTCCCTTCGTCTGGAAGAAGATGGGTTGGTAACAGCTGCTAAGTGTTAGACTTCAGCTTCAAGTCCAGGTCAGACTTCAAGGTGGTTTGTTGTAGACCACATAAGAAGGGATGTGATCGAGCACAGGTGGAAGTATAGCTCAGCTGAGGAAGAAGAACATTTCTTTCTCTGAAAGTGTTGAGAAGGAAAGGGCAGATACAGGTATGGAGGAGAAGGAGATGGACAGAGGAATTTATATTTATGCATAAGGAGATTGGTGGGGTCATCTTTTGAAAGTGAAATGGAAAAGGCTGGGGTAAGAGAAGGATAAGAGTTTTGAATAGTAGCCATGGAGAATAATAAAGGAAGTCTCTATGGATTGTCAAGGCAGCCATAACAGATGGCCAAGGGGAGCAGGGGCTTTGGAGTTTTGGGATGGGAAAGCAAGGGAGGGCTATCATCATTCAGCCATTCATTTAGCTAACAGTTAAACACACACCATATGCCAGGCATTATGCCAAACATTGATGATCCAGAGAAAAATAAAAGAAGCCCTGCCTCTAGGAGTTTACAGCTGATGAAGAAGTTACAGACTTATAAACAACTCCGTGCAAGGGTTACAAGTGCTGAGATAAAGATGTATATGCGAAAAATGCGGAGAGGGAATTTTAAAATAAGTGTTAAGGAATTCATTTATGTGGAGGAAAAGGATGCCAGGAAGGCCTTCAAGAAGTGGCACTATAAAAATGTCCTTATTCTGAGGACCTACTTGCCCATATAGGGATGAAATGGCCTGATGGCTCTGCCCAACTTCCCTTCAAATCATTAGCCAAATGGGAAAAAAAAGAGAGGTAGAAAAATAGAGACAATGCCAAATGTAGCAAGATAACCATTAGTGAATCTATATGGGCGTCCATTATAATATTTTTCAACTTTTCTATAAGTTTGATTTTGTTTATAACTAAAAAAGGAAAGGAAACAAAAAGATGGACCTTAACATGAGAATTGCACTGCGGTAATTTATTTCCTGCCAGTACACAAGGGCTGAGGGTGGAGGTGGGGCTGGAAGATGGATACTGCCCCAAGAGCAGTGACGATGGCCCGGAGGCAACAGTCAACCTGGGTGGGAACTGCAGGCATCCACATTCAGAATGCTTAGAACCCCAGGTACAAGGGGGAGGATGGGGAGTGATGAGGCTGAAGAGGCAGAGAGGGTCCAGACACGGGTAGGAAGAGGACCATTCGCTAGGTCAGGGAACTATGATATCAAGGTGTTGGAAGGGACTCTTCCTTTCCAGTCTTCAAAGGGTCTCACTCTGTAGGTTCAGGCATGCCTTTGGCTTCTTGAAGTGAAACATGCAGCAGAGAAGTGGGAATGGAAGCTAGGGTGGCATTTGTCTCATTGATTTTGTAATTTCTGGGATGTATGAAACCAGGGTAAGCAGCTAGGGGCAGAATAGAGCCCATATATTACGCAGCTCTTTATACCCAAGATGTTGGAATAGTGTATACATTATAAACAGTGGAATGGAAATTAGATGGCCATGACCAGGCTGGAATAGGTCAGACTGTTTTTTGTCTTAATGTTTTCCAGTGTTAGATCTACTGGCTGTTTATAGTACAAGAAAGAACAAGCTGACCCAAGTTATTTGAAAGCCATTGACAGTGTGCATTATTTTAGATTATTATTTTAACAGAGTTAATTCCAGGCCACCAGGTACGTGAAAGGGGAAATAAAGTCAGTGAAGTTCAGTCTAAGTGATACTTTTAAGTAATCTTAGAGATAAAGAAATACCCCACAGTTGTACTCTAAGGCATTCATTTTTCCAAGGCAATTTTCAAGAAAATTTTAACTAATTGTATTTGTTTCAGAAAACTTTAAAGAATTCAAATATTTTCATGTAATAATAGTATATATTCATTCAGAGAATGAACGGAGAATAAAGATATAGGAATAAATAGAGAAGCAAAAACTTTCCTGTTCTTGGCATCTGCCCCAGTGCAGCTCTAGGATCCTGGGAACCTGCGTCAGTGCCCCCGTTTACGAAGCTAGCTGGGTTCTCACAGGGTTCACCCTAAATATTATAGACTGAATGTTTACAACCCCACAGATTCATATGTCGAAATCTGATCCTTAATGGGCTGGTATTTGGAGGTGAGGCCTTTGGGAGGTGAGTGCTGTTATAAAAGAGACAGTGCTGGGCTCCCTCAGCCCTCCTGCCATGTGAGGACACAGCAAGAAGATGGTCGTCTATCAGCCAGGAAGTGCGCTGTCACCGGACATCAAGTCTTCCTTGTTCCTGCACTTCTCAGCCTCCACAACTGTGAGAAATAAATTTCTATTGTTTATAAGCTACTCAGTTCATGATATTTTGTTAGAGCAGCCCGATCAGACTAAAACACTGTCAGAAGGATTATTTGTTGGGAATACCGCAGAGGGGATAGTGTGTTCTCAGTACCTCTTATCAGAATGTATTCTCTCCAGCCCAAGTCGGCTGCCCTCTTCAGGCAGCCCTCTAGGAAGCCTCAGACCTCACATGCTTGAGAACGTGTAGCTCTACAGAAATCTACGTGACTTTGTGTTTGAATGGTGTTTGTACTTACCCCTAGTGTTATGTACAATTACTTAGTGTTTCAGAAAATCAAAACTTGTTGACGATGGTGATGGTTCCAGTTATTCTTGCTTTATAACAAACCATTCCAGAATTTAATGGTGTAAAATAACTGTTTTCTTATGCCCACGGATTCTGTAGGTCAGGAATTTGGAAAGGCCATGGCAGAAGGGGCTTGGTTGTGCTCTGCAGTTCCTGGTGCTTCAGTAGGGAGGATGTGGAGGCTGAAGGTGATGGGATGGCTCAGTGCTGGAATCTTCTGGAGGCTTCTGGACTCTTATGCTGGATGTGTGGGCTCGTGTGACTCCAAGGCTGAGTCCAGTCAGGACTATTGATTGGATTAACTATGAGTGGCCTCTCCATGTGGCTTGGGAACTCTCCCAGCATGGTGGCCTCAGGGTAGTTGGACATCCTACATGGTAACTTATTGAGGGTCATGTAAGAGCCATGTGAAGGCCATGGGATGATAATTTGGAAAGCACTTTTCTTTCAAACACTTAAAACACATTTACATTGAGTAGCTTCATTTGCTGTTTATGTGAGGAACATACATTCCCTAGATGTAAAAAAATAGGGAGAAAGAACAAAACAAGGAGGGAATTCTTATATGTGGATCCTAGTGAGAGCAATTTAGCTGTACTTTGATAACTCTAAGAAAAAAATACTGTAAGAATACAGAAATTTGGCACTGTAGTGTACCCACTTAGTGGTATATATACTCATGGTTATTGTCTGTCTTGCTACCCCTACCCAGCTCTTGTTTCAGAAAGATGCCATCAAACCAGTAAGGCTTGCTTTGTTTGAAAGCATTCTCTTAGTTGCAGTCTCCCCAATTCTCCTCCTAAATAAAAATCAAGGAGTTGGTGACTAAGCAGGAGATTATCCCTTCAATGTCACAATTTTGCCCTCAGCCAGGCTGGTCCTAAATATAATTCCTAGCACAATTACTCAACAGGGGCAAAATAGGGGTTTTCTTAGGGCACTAGCCTTGCCATTACATATAGAGACGTGTCTGGGCCCAGCTTCCTGAAACAGGAAGGCAGTTTAATTTCTTGTTTCTTTTCACAGCCTCTTACAGCACAGTGAAGATGTAAACACTATCTGAGCAGGAAATCTGAATAGAAGTTTGTACGCAAAACATTTTTGTAGGTTGATATGTCATACAAAATTTCCTTTAACAGCTGGCTAAAAATTTCACCAGAAATGTTCAGGATATCTGAACTCTTATGCTGCTGGGGATATCCATATATTATTGGCAAGCATCTAACTTTAGGATAGCAATGTTTTGCAGTCGAAGAATTGGGACACGTGTCTAACAACACAAAAAACCTGGAACTCCTAGTTTATTCCTAATACTCTTGTCTGTATTATTGCCAAATGCAGTCTCCTGAGGTTGTTTCTTCATCTGCAAAAATGGGAGTGTTACTGGTGATCTAATGCTCACTAGTTATTTTAGGCCAGTCACTATGAGTAAACTATTATTTATTGTTTTTTTTTTGGAAACAGAGTCTTGCTCTGTCGCCCGGGCTGGAGTGCAGTGGCATGATCTTGGCTCACTGCAACCTCCACCTCCCGGGTTCAAGCGATTCTCCTGCCTCAGCCTCCTGAGTAGCTAGGATTACAGGCACATGTCACCATGCCCAGCTAATTTTTGTATTTTTAGTAGAGACGGGATTTCATCATGTTGGCCAGGATGGTCTCACACTCCTGACCTCAGGTTATCTGCCCACTTCAGCCTCCCAAAGTGCTGGGATTACAGGTGTGAGCCACCGCACCTGGATAAACATTTCTTAAATAGGGACTGAATGTATTTTGTCCAGCCCAAGTCTGCCCATGCCCTTTCTCTAACCATGACCTTATTATTTGATTAGTTGCTGTTCTGGCTTCCTGAAGAGCTTACAGGATAAAGAAAGACTGGAAGGGAAATGCAGAAAACAAAAGACAAAAGCATAAATAAAGATAGGAAAGGGAAGAAAAGGCAAGAAGAATGAAAAGGTAAATGGAAAGCAATTGTTTAGAACAATTAAATGTAGAGGAAATGATCTAAAGCTGCAAAGAAAAAAAAAAGAGAATGGATTTTCTTTGTCCCTGCTTTCTTCCTACTCAAGGGCTGATAGTATCAAGCAAGAATTATTCCTACCATGACTTAAAGAAAGAAGTCAAATAAGAAACCCCAGCAACTCAACAGGTACATGCTACCACTATAGGTATGTTTGACAGAGGAAGACATTAAAATAGGAAGAATAACGAGCTTCTGAAATATAAAAGAGGACCTTCTCGGTAATACTGAGCCTTGGAATTGTTACCCACGTCCCCACCTCCATTAAAGCGGGGAAGGTAAATACAGTCCTCCCACGAAAACTGCAGTGGGAGTTTTGTAGCAGCCATGCTTGCTGAGGTTATTCACTGGGGCTGCCCAGCATTTGCCTACCTGCCTCATTAATGCAGAGACTATGAACTGCATGCAGAGTTGATTGGGGGAACTCAATTCTCAAGATGAGCTTTGAACAACTGCAAAGAGAAAGCTTGAAAACTTTGCAATCAGATGCTCAGTCCTAATCTTGGGAAGTGGTTCATCACCGCAGATTGGCATGTTTCAAGTGAAGAGGACAGGAGAGGTACACACGGGGCAGGAAGGAAAAGGAAGGCAGAAAGTAGGACCAAGGGAGGGTCTCATTCCTTCTGGAGAAGTTCCCCTCACAGGCATGCTCAGTGATCCACCTACGTCACACTCCAGTGAGGAGGGATGGTCAGTTCTGTGATACACATTATAGTGACATTTGCATGCTTTTTGAATACTGTAGAGCTGTGATACATGACAAATGGTTCAGTTCACAGTGCAGTGTGGTTTCTGGTCTAAATAATTATTTTATGGTCTTTTTAAGTTAAGAAGATTTCTTAAGTGGAATCATCATTACCTAGAATGTTTCCTGGCACATG
Source organism: Nomascus leucogenys (assembly GCF_006542625.1). Classification (NCBI taxonomy): domain Eukaryota; kingdom Metazoa; phylum Chordata; class Mammalia; order Primates; family Hylobatidae; genus Nomascus; species Nomascus leucogenys. Next base: position 53,724,171 of record NC_044386.1, read on the forward strand.
TGGTAAGAGCTCATTAAATATTCTATAAACAGAGCTCAGTTATTATACAGGTGAGGAATCTTCCAAAATAATCCAATCAGAGCAAATTCCTCTGTTGTGCCTGTATTTGTAAAGCATAAGATAGGCACCTTAAAAAAGAAGACAAGTGTCATCATTTGATGTGTATGTGTATATATAAATGTATGATAGTTGAGCAGAAAGAGCTATAAATAAATAATGGTATCTGCAGTAGATATAATACCATGGGATGAAAATTGTTTTGCTTTGAGGCTCTGTTAATATATTCAATGCCGTTTATCTTCAGATTTGTTCTAACACTGATTTCTGGATTTTTTATTCATAAGAAGAATAACGAGAATAAAGAATAACTTTTTCAAAATGAAAAAGTTCGATGAAGTCTGGTAGTAAAACAAGAATAGATCCAAAAGTCAGAAGATTCAGGTTCTGATCCCACAAGCGCTCCTAGTAGTTTGAGTGTCCACGAGCAACCACTTTACATTTCTAGGGCTGAACTTCTGCATCTCCAAACAAAAGAGCTGGGTTAGATGAATTTAATCACCACATCCATGTGCCTGGATTTTCTGAAACAGAGTGACATTTTCTAGCTTTCTTTCTCTTCTCCTATCCAAACTCTTAGCATATCTTGGAATTTCCAGCAACTCCGTTTTCGAATTACATTCACAGGTGCCTCGAATTCACAAAACATTGGGATCTTTTGAGGGGTGTCGTTTCCAGAATTCTGGTGAAGAACTATGATCACTGTATTCCCTATACTCCCCTCTAGTTCTAATATTCTATGATGCTAAGTTGTATATTTTTTTCATTTCTGGGCACCATTAGGACTAGCAATAGTTTACAAGTAAATGCCTCTTTTCAAAGCTCCCAACCCTATTACTATTGCAGAAACAAAACAAAGCAAAATCCTAATTTTGTTACTTCAGAGATCAATCCAAGATTAATTCAAGATCAGGAAATAAGGTAATTTGGTTCTAGTGACACTGAATTGAGTCAGGATAAACAGTTTACTGGCCAAAAGGAATTACACATTTCAAGCATCTTACTAGCTGGAACAAAGTAATTTTCCATTACTGAACACACTTAGCCTTTTTCACAGTGAGCAATGTTCTTGGAACATTCCTCCTGGAATTTGTTAGCATCTGTGTAATCTTTAAGGACTCCCACTGCCCACTGAATTAAGGGAGTTGACGTTTATTGGGTACCTGCACTGTAACATACACTGTTAGATGCCTTATAAATGTTTTAAAATATATTATCTCATGTTGATCATTAAAATTGCTTTGAAATTTAATTATGAGTACTTTACTCTGATCTTCGATGCCTTCTGGCATATGGTTTCAATTTACCTTTTGAGCCTACTTCTTGCCAACATGTAGGATAGCCTATTTCATCCTGGCTAAACTATTTGTTATGCCCAAAATACACATCCTTGATTTGCCATTTCTCTAACTTTTACTACTCCATATGATTCATGGTGTGTGTGTGTGTGTGTGTATGTGTATGTGTGTGTGTGCGTGCTCATACACGTGTGAATAGTGACTGCTTACTTCTATCTCCTTTTTCTCTCCCACAACCTACTCCCTCAATCTAGGTGAAATGCCATCTGCTTAAAACAGTCTTTTGTGCTCTACTCAACTCAAAGTTTGCAAAGAGTGGTATCCAAAATATATGCATTGAGTTGAACCGAAGTCATGTATTCTTTAAAGTGTAAGTTTAGAAGAAATAAACTCCTAACAAATGATGTAAATATGTATAAGTGGAGAATGCCTAATGAGGCAGGTTATTGTTGGAATGTATTTGGACACATTTAGGGCTCCCTTCAGAGACAGAGGAATATAAATTCTAAGAAAGATACACAAAAATTTGTGAACTAATAACAGGATTTTCTGGCCTTCCTGATTGTACAACACTGTCACTAGAAGATAAAACTGAGACGAATGCTTATGGAGTAGCATAGAGACATGGTTATTTTGAAGTTTCAGTGGTGCACTCAAAGAAGATGGCAAAAATCACAGAAATGGATTTGCCATTGTCATTCTGCCGCTTCTAGCCCTGCTCTTGGAGGTGTCACTCAAAGACTATGAGGAAACAACACAGCCACATGCCCAGTATTCTGACTGCCAATGTGTGTGTTTGTTGAGGTGGGGGGTGAGGGGATGGGGCAGTGATGGTGGCAGTAAACCTGCTCCAACATTGCATCTCTGTATGCAGAGCCTATTGGAACTACTGCAACCTACTGCCCTCCATGTTTGCTTTCCCAGACACCGCAGACACCCGCTGATACACTCTAACATACAGCTTCACTCACTCCATTTTTGCTTCCAGTCAGGCAAGTCAGATGCATAGCTGGGATTTGCAGACCACATCTGAAGACTGTAACAACTGGCTGGGAAGGAGCCTCCATTAATTGCTGCTGTTAGGAATGCCAGAAATGAAATGAAGAAGCAACTGAGCAGTTTCAACAGTGATCTGTGCAAGATATCTAGGCTGATTCTCCAATTGGGACAATAAGAGTGTTTGAATAACTCAAATACTTGTGTTAGCATTGCTTTTTAAAACATTTGCTTCCTTTTAGAGACATGGGTTCTAATTCTACTCCTGACTGCACTTTTGACATTTAGAGCAAAAATCTCTCAGTAACTAGGCAACACGGTTTTGCTTTGCACAAAAGGACTCTAGCATCACCTTCTCAGGACACAAGCTGGTCATTATTCTTCTTGGACGCACAAACATTCTTACCTTCAAAGTCTCCATTTTCCCACAGAGCCAAAGCTTCAGTTCCTCTGTTCACTTCCTGGAATGAGCTTTTCACTAATACTGTTTTTCTCTCTGAGTTCCTCCCTTCAGGAGAGAATGGGAGAAGCCAGCTCTTCATGCAGTTTCCATAGCTTCACCCCTCACCCAGAAAATCTTAAGGATTGTAGATTTAGCAGGGCAGTGCCAAGGTGTCAAAGCCAAAATGTATTTTAGAAATCTTCATTCTAAAATACATTACAGAAATCTTAACTCTGACATAGGCAGAGATTACATCATCAGTTATTTGCATCATCACCAACTTTTGTTTTGTTTTTGTTCAAGTCGTAAAAAAGAAGGATGTGAAAGTATGTAAAAGGAGGCATTTACAACAGGCTACCTCAAAACCAAATAGAGTCAAGTGCAATTTTTGTATACATTTCTTAGGGAACAGTTTCCCCAGGGAATTGCATATTGGAGCTGTCACTGAGCAGGAAGGGAAGAGGCCTGTCAGGTAAATCTTCCTTAAACAAATGTGCAAGAAACAAAGTGGTATCTAAAGTTGCCCAAGAAAGAAGTTCCACTTTTCCTTTAGTTGCTTTTCTTGGAAAATTAAGTGAATATGGAAACAAACTGATAACTGTGTCAGAGAGTTCAAAACTGACCTGCTCCATTTTGCTCAAAGAAGACATTAGGCAAATGCGACTGTGTTTCTTTATCCAAAACCTAACTTTATTAAGAAATGAAAGCAGCAGACTTTGCTTGCTTTTCAAATTATTTTCATTTCATTTCAAATTTTCATTTGAAAACACGTGCTCCCTTATGCTGTCCAAACAAGTGTAAAGAAATAAAATGAAAAATCAACTTTTCAAGATCTTCAGCAAATTTATGAATCACTCTAGATTCAGAAAAATATCACTTCTAATATCAAAAAGTTTTAAAATAAACTAGATGTTTTAATTGATAAAGTAATGTATGCATATAGTAAAAAATCAAATATTATAAAAGACTGTCCATCAGAAAGTAAGATTTCCCAAGACCCTAGTCACTTCCTGGAGCAATTTCTGTTAATAGTTACTTGTTTATCCAGAAATAGGCAAATAGATCCCATACAAGCCTTTGCATCTGCCTGGGTCTGTCTGTTTGTCCACATTCCATATATGCTTTCCTGTACCTTGCTACTCTTATTTTTTAACCTTAGATACATACTATAGGTTTTTGTATATAGTTATATATAGATCTGCATGTTTAAAAAAGTAACCGCAAGTTATCAATTGTGTGGAGGTCTGTAATTTATTAAATTAGGCCTCCTCTATTCATACACATTCAGATTATTCCCAGGCATTTACTGTAACTTTTCAAGAAATATCTTACGGTCCCTTCCAAGAAGTATGACCACATACAAAGTGACTTCATGTATTTCTCAGGGTTTTTTTTTTTTTTTAATTTGTTGACTGGGGATAACAGTAGTACATATCTAAGGCAGACACTTTTGATTGCCCATTCAGCAACTATTTCCTCCTTTTTAAGTGTTAATATTCTTACTTTGTCTTGGTGGCCACACAACATGTTCAGGTAAGTGGAGTCTATAATACAAAAAAAAATGGAGTCCTATGAGATTAAACAATGATTGGTTATAGCAAGATTGACAATGACAATCCCTTTTGGTAATGATCAAACTTAATATGTATCACTTAAATTACTCTTCAAAAAGGGACATCAAATTACAATGAGGTTATCTGTTTTCAAATACTCTTACCAATATGTACAATCAAACTTTTCTAATTTGTGGGTATAAAAATTTATTTTAACTTGCACATTTTAAATTGTGAGGTTAAACATCTTTCATCTATTTAGAAGCCATTCATATTTTTTCAGTAACCTGTGTATTCATGACCTTTGTTCTTTCCTTTCATGAATTTTAAGAACGTTGTATATGTAAAGGAGAATCATCCCTTTGTCATGGGCTGCAAATATAAATCTGTAATTTGTTCTTTTAGAAATATTTTTGACACATGAAAACTTTTGATTTTTATAAACAAATTTATCAGTCATCATTTTCCTGTTTACAAAGAACTCCGCTCCAAGTTTGTAAATTACAAAAATAAAAACATTGTAAAAATTATGATCCTATCTATTCTTATAAGATTTTAATGTTTTTAACATTTGATTCATATATCTATCTGTATTTAGTCACAGACATAGGTATTTTATTTTTTACTTTTTTTGCAGATGACTGGCTAGTTTTCCTAATACAATTGTATTGATCAATTCCTGTTCCTTCATTGATTTTAATATAATATTTATCATATACTAAATATTCTCAATAGACTTGGATCTATTAAATGGACTCTATCCTATTTTATTGACCCATTTGTATATAATGTGCTAAAATCAAATTGTTTAATGTAGAAATACATTTTTATACTAATTGAGTGATGTATCACATTATTTGTATTTTTTGGAAATGCTCTGACTATTCATATGTGTTAGTTTTTTCATGACAACTTTAGATTTTGTTTCTCTAATTTAAAATATTACATTGGTATTTTAATTTGGATTCCATAAATTCACTAATTTGAAAACCGACCTATTTACAATACTGATAAAGTATGCCCTTTTTAGTCCTCAATAGAATACTAAAGTTTTCTTCGTAAAAATCATGAAGCTTTCTTGTTAAGCATATTCTTTACTATTTTTGTTGTTATTTAAAAGGATATCTTTTCTTCTTTTGTATTTTCTAAACTGTTGCGTGTGGGGGTATGTGTGTTTGTGTGCATATATGTGTGTGTGTTTGTGGACCTAGGGAAGTTAAATGACAGTCTCCTATGCCTTGTTAAATATGATTTGCTTAATATAATGTAAGCTCTTCTTTTAATACAAATTGTTACTCTTATGTGGATTATTGTGACTAACTAATGTGATGAACAATTGCTATGTAAGATATTATAACAGACACTAGAAAATGACAGACCGAATGTTTAGATGTTAGTTGAGGGGGGAAGGATTGCACAGTTCAACACCAAAATTGGGCACAAGTAGCTTTGTCCAGTATTGTTTATGAATATTGTTGCTAAAATTCAAAATAAATGCTTGAAACTTAAATTCAGGGGTCTTATATCACTTCTTTAAGTCTAAGCTACATATTTTTTCACATTTTAATATTTTTGAAATTGAGAAGCATCTTATAGTCCATCTATATATCTTTTGTAGTAATGTTTCTTTTTCCTGCTGAAAAATCCCTTACCATAATACTTGATGGCATGCAGGGGTTGAGAAAAATATTATATTATAATCATATAGTTTTCTACCTCTAATCCCAGGAAAGCAAGAATAGTTTAGTCTATTTACTAATATGATCAGTTAATTCTGTTGTTCAAAGGATAAAATGTAAGAAATTATTAAGAGGTATTGAAAATTTTGGATAAAATTTAACATCTTACTATTTTTATAAGTCAATAACATGATATATAAAGAATAAAACTTCATTTGCATCATAAAAATATCTCAAACCAACTGCCACTATTATTCTTATAATAAGACATTACAAATATTACATTAAAGTAAGGGTAAAGAAATGAAGCCCTGCCGAGTGCGGTGGCTCACGCCTGTAATCCCGGCACTTTGGGAGGCCGAGGTGGGTGGATCACAAGGTCAGGAGATCGAGACCATCCTGGCTAACACGGTGAAACCCTGTCTCTACTACAAATACAAAAAATTAGCCAGGTGTGGTGGCAGATGCCTGTAGTCCCAGCTACTCGGGAGGCTGAGGCAGAAGAATGGTGTGAACCTGGGAGGTGGAGCTTGCAGTGAGCCGAGATCCGCCACTGCACTCCAGCCTGGGTGACAGAGCGAGACTCCTTCACAAAAAAAAAAAAAAAAAAAAATGAAGCCCTGTGTCACTAAATGGAGTAAATTTTTGTATGAATCCTAGCCTACATTTAGATAAAAAAGTTTTGATCCTATGATTAAAAAAGGTATACATGTTGAGAAAAAGGAGAACATGCACTATAATTTTTAGATATATTCTCTTTCTTTCTGAATTAAATTGTAAAATACATGTAATAAGAAAATTAGGAAATGCAAAAATTAGTAACTTCATTATATACCTGTAATCCCTAGTTCAAAGTTAAAATGGAAGAAAAATCTGTTCATGACAAAATTAATAACATTAAAAACGTAGGAAAAAGCTAAAAATGAGTAGAAATGAGTTGAAGAAAATCATGAAATTCTGCTCAAATACATAAAGCATATACACATGGAGAATCATATTGTTTCTTTATACAGAACGCTTAAGTATTAAGGCACTCAGAACCTACAAATATTTAACAGCTTTCTCTTCTTAATTTTAACAGTAGGACTTAAAAACTTACTACTCAGTTCACTCATTATCATCTGTCTGTGCTCAATCACTTTTTTCTATAAATGTTAGCATAACTTTTTAATTTCTGCTTTTTGCTTTTCACTAAAGGAAAACGAATCAAATTGTACAATTTCTTCAGTGCTCTGATCCACTGCAGAGATTGCATACATCCCATTATACAGAGTAGCATATTTCAGGTGAATCTGGCATTTGATACAATTTCAACAACACAGCCTGATGCTTTCAGGGATTATACACATTACACAGGGCATTCTCTGCCTCTTAATAGTATGTAGCTGTTCTCTTTCTGTCACTTTTGTCACTCACTATTTTCCACTATCCAAGTGTATACTGGTTTCCACTCCTCTCTCTGCTTCTAACTGATGCCACCATGCTGATCACCATCCTCTCTTGTGCATGTTTTGTAGCCATTTGCAAAAGGCAAGCTTAGTATTTCTCATCAAGGGGCTCTTCCCTTCCACAGGGCAAAGGGGTCTCATGTGCATGCAGCTTATATCAACTGCATTTGATGCTAAGATAACGCTTTACCACTAAAAAGTTTCTAGCTTTAAAAGCAAGCAAACAACAAAAACAAAAAAAAACCTAACAGAACTATTTATGAGTTTGAAGGCTTCCTAGAAGCCTGGCCATTCCAGAGGCTCAATTCTGGAGTTATCCTTACAGACAAAGAAACAATACATTGTTAAATACATATAAAGTAAGTGTGTTTATTGCTATTTGAACTTATTTTTAAAATAATTTTAAGGTGAAAATCCTAATATTGTATTAGAAGGGCACAGAAACCACATTTTCTAGCTAAGAATTATATGCCAGGTACCACGCTGGACACTTTACACAGTAAATATTCATTATTCATGGTAGGTATGTTCTATAAAGTCACCACAAACACTGCATTAGCAAATACTGAATCATTGTTCTTAGGGGAGCTACAGGGTTAGATTCCTGTGAGCCTCTGGTCATATTTTTGTCAACAGATCAATACATAGCCTTGTTTGATATGTGTTTCTATTTAAAGGCACCTTATTTAGTATATACTGTTGGTTCATTAGTGTTAAACACACAGCCAACAGCACTATAACTCAACTGTGAACAAAGCTTATCTAACACACATATTTTCTCCATAATGCACATCACGGCCTTCTTGTGTTTAGGAACATTAGACAGTATGTCAGCACTATGGTTGGGAGCCATTTAAAGCAGCAAAATGTGAAAAGGTGGCATTAAATAAACTGTGAAAAGGACATGTGTTTACAGTATTAGAGCTGAAATAAAAAGGCAGAGCATCACCTTGCTCAACCTCAGCTGGTAATGAATGCATGAGGCAACTCACATTTTTCACCACTTTGTGCATATCCAGAAATGACTGCACAAGTGCTACAAACATTGATTTTGAAATTATAAATACATTTTGGCAAGTAGATGAATTCACGACTACTGAATCCGTGAATAATGAGGATGAACTGTATTTGAGTTTTCATTTTAGCATCCCTAGCTTACAGATGAAAAAGCTAAGGTGTAGAGATGCTTTTTAATAGAGAGCTTCGAGAACATATTAATGATTTGCAAGGTTTTGTTTGCGTAATTCTAAGACCTTTGCTCTTCCCACGTGTTTTCTAAATATTAATGATGAACTTATAATTCACCTTCTTTGAAGGAAGTGAATGTAACTGCAACATTTAAAATAAGGTGCAATGCTCGCTTAAAACAAGATATTGATTTTCTTGGACTTCTTGTGGTCTTATTTAAGATATTTGTAAGTGTTTATAGCAAGAATACACACATACATATTATTTTCTTGTTGTTACTGGCTTTCTATTCAGAGAGATTTAAGAATATAATTATGGAGAGAGAAATTATGACAATAGTCCTCAACCCTGGTTTCACATCAAAATCCCTGGGAAGTTAAAAATGTACATATAAATGTCCAAAGCTGGCCCAGGCCACTTAATCAGAATGCCTATGGGGAAGGCCAAGACATCTGTAATGTATTTAAAAGCATCCCAGTTTATTTAGATGTGCAGCTAGGTTCGGATCCATTCAATTGCAAGATGTAGAAACCATTCAAGAAAATTCACTTCATCTTCTTCAGTAAGAGATCAAGAAAGGTATGGAGGGAAAGAGTAAAGATGTATCATATACGGTTGGCCTTTGAACAACACGGGTTTGAACTGAATGGGTCCACTTATTGTTCTGCTCCTGCCACCATGAGACAGTTAGACAAACCTCTCATCTTCTTCCTCCTCCTCCTTAGCCTACCCAGTGAGAAGATGATGAGGACGAAGATGTTTATGATTGTATTAGGCCATTCTTGCATTGCTATAAAGGAATATGTGAGACTGAGTAACTGATAAAGAAAACAGGTATAATTGGCATATGGTTCTGCAGTTTCTACAGGAAGCATGGTGCCAACATCTGCTCAGCTTCTGAAGAAACCTCAATAAGCTTAACCATTCTGACAGAAGATGAAGCAGAAGCAGGCATGTTAATGTGACAAAAGCAGGAGCAAGAGAGAAAGGCAGTCGGGGGAGGAGCCACACAGTTTTAAATGACCAGGTCCCCTGGGAATTCAGAGTGAGAGCTCACTTATCACCAATGAGATGGCCCAAGCCATTCCTGAGAAATCCGGCCTCACGATCCAATCACCTCCCACCAGGCCCAACCGCCAACATTGGGAATTACAATTCAACATGAGATTTGGGTGGGGACAAATATCCAAACTATATCAATGATGATCCACTTCCACTTACTGAATGGTATATATATAGTCTCTCCTCTATAATTTTTTAAATAACATTTTCTTTTCTCCAGCTTACTTTATTATAAGAATACACTATAGAATACAGATAACATACAAAATATGTGCTAATCAACTATTTGTGTTATCACTAACGTTTCTGGTCACAATAGGATATTGGTAATTAAGTTTTGGGAAAGTCAATTTATACATGGATTTTTGACTGCTCCAGGGAGTTGGCAGACCTAAGCCCCGCATTGATTGTTCAAGGGTCAACTGTAATTACAAAACTGGTTAAAAAGTGGTATAAATGGTGATCTAGCACCACTGAATTAAACTAAAAGAGGAAGAACCCTGCAGTTCAGGGTGGAAAAATGATCATCATCCCTTCTTTCTTCTTCATTTTAGGTGAAGACAACACTAATTTTGTGGGACCCTTGTAGAAGATTTATAATCACACCAACATGGAAGATAAGATTTTATATCACTATAAATCCCCAAGGCCAGGGATTATCGTCATTTTGCTCACCACTGAATTCCCAGAGCCGAGCACAGTGCCAGGAACAATGTAAGTCTCATTAGATTTGTGCTGAATATACTAATGAGGCATTGCATTGATTCTGAAATGAATGACGGCAAGGGCCTTTAATCCTTGATTAATTTTCCATTCGTTTATTTGTGGATATGACAAGCATGCCTTCTGTGTACATATATGCCCTCTGGGTGGCTGTTTACTATGTGGCATACAAGAGAAATATAAGATATGTTTTTACTACTAAGAAGTATATTATTGTTGCATGGGCAAGACATATGAAATATTAGTAATCCATGTTAAATAATTATTTTAAAAGCACCTCACTGAATCACAAAGATAGTAAGTATTGGGCAATTGTTTAGGCAAAGCTTTGCAATGGCTCTGGGTCTCTAAGTGGCTCCTAGAGAACCACTAAGCTCTGCCTAGGCAGAAAGGAGCAAGTCAATCAAAAGAACATTCAACAAATGAAGGAAACACTAGAGGCATCAGCTCTGTTCTCTACAGGTCTTGCTATGAAAGAGTTGGCATTTTCTCTGGGTTTGAGAAGAATGCGTGAGTACTAGGGAATGAGCACCAGCAGTCGATTTTCTCTGCTTTTTGTGATTTTTATTTTCATTGCATATTTGAAGAGTCTCTATTATTTCCTGCAGAGTCAAGTTTCTTTTTATGTGCAGATTCCATCACACATTAAGCATGCTTACATGCGAATAGCTTCAGGTTAAAGTTCTATTTGAAGTTTTTCTATGTAAAGAGTGATTCAGCCTTGATTTAAGAAAATTTCTCATTATCTCGCATTTTCCTTGCAAACTTATCTTCTCTCAATTATACCTTGCCAGGTGTATGGGCATGTTTATCTGCTAAGAAGACAGAACTATTTTTATCATACCCTTTCCTAGCCAAGGAGAACTGGGAGTGATAAGTATGCATGGAGAGTAAGTCCATCAACATTCTTAAGTTCTTGGCACCATAAGCTCAGGTACGAGGAGTGCTAGGCTCTTGTATGTTTCAAAATTTATATCATCTTGGTTGCTGTCACTGAAAAATGATTTGATTTAACCCTAGCTTTATTGTAGCTGGATTGAGAGCTCCTCAAAAATACTTCCACTCACTGATAGGAACAGCTTTATGAGTGTCTATCTAACTCTGAAGCAAAGCAGAGACAAAAAGGATCATTTCCTTAAATAAGAGAAACATCAGTGAGCCAATTATAGCACCAAGCCAGTCCTTGAATCTTCCTTTGGACCTTGCTTTCTTTAGAGACAGGCTGGGCACAAGCCACATGTAAAGTCTGTACATCTCACTGGGCAATGGCGAGTGCCAAGGGAAAGCAGTCTACACTTGAAACGGACTAAGTAATGCCCCCAAGGCTTTTCTGTTTATATATGATGCAAAAACACTCAACATTATCTAGCTACATCATTCCATAGTTACATTTTTAACACTCTCGGGAAATTGGAGACGGGTGGGGTTTTGAAGAAGGGGAGCGGAGCGGGCAGGCGGGGTGAGGAGGGGGTCTGGGGAATTCCAGAGACTAGCACAGACTTCAAAGTCCTATTCCTGCTAATCTCATAATGTCCTTGAGCTCCTCCAGGAACAGCTGCTGTTGTTGGTAAAGCTGATCTTAACCCTTAAGGTACTAGTTCCCTATAAACAGAAAACCACACAAAGACCAGGTGGGAATATCTCTTGAAAATAATAGATTTTGGGTTTTTTCTCCTGTTTGTCTCTCATATTTCTATATATGAGAAGCACTCATTCACTCCACATTACTTGAATGAAGCTTCTACATGCAAAGTACTTTAAAGACAGCAGGGAATTCCAAGTGTAAGAAATATTTCCTGACCACCAGGAGTTATAATTTCCCAGTAAAGGTAGAACAGTATATTACGTATGGCAAAAAATGATTCAGAAAATAAGCTTATGAATACTAAGAGTAGGATGAGATCACCACTGACTTGGGAAATCAGAGAAACATTCCTTTTTTAAGCAGGCCATTTTTGAAGGACACATAGACTTCTGATCATCCAAGATATATCCAGGCAGGGGAAAGATGTGGTTGTTGTAAAGCACAAAGGAGTGACTGGTACATCTGGGCTGAAGGAAGGATCACACAGGTGTCCTGGAGACCAGATACCAAAGCAAAGAGTCTTAAATGGAAACAATTGGAAATGTTACTCTCAACAGTATATCAGAAAATGTGCAGGGCACAAAAGGTGCAAAATTGCTGAGATGAACATCACAAAGGTTGTCAAATCTAGAATGGGACATGAACAGAATATCAGATGTAGCTGAATCAGGTCTGACCTAGAACATCCCCTGATAATAAACCAGGATTGAAAACAGGGGCAGGGTATGTGAAGAACCTGGTGGTTGCCTCATTCTAGAACACTCTTTATGCATTAAGAAAACATCATTCTCAGTAAACTATCGCAAGGACAAAAAACCAAACACCGCATGTTCTCACTCATAGGTGGGAATTGAACAATGAGAACTCATGGACACAGGAAGGGGAACATCACACTCCGGGGACTGTTGTGGGTTGGGGGGAGGGGGGAGGGACAGCATTAGGAGATATACCTAATGCTAAATGACGAGTTAATGGGTGCAGCAAACCAACACGGCACATGGATACATATGTAACAAACCTGCACATTGTGCACATGTACCCTAAAACCTAAAGTATAATAAAAAAAAATTCTCAATGAATTTCAAATGATTTAAGTTAAAAAAAAAAAAAAAAGATTCACAAGCAAGGATGGGTTAACTCTGGTTTTAAGGTCCCAATAAGATCAGCTATGAATGGATTAGGAATCAGGCTATTTTCCACTGATAGGAGCTCTTTGAGGACAGGATTTATGTTGCCTGTACTAACAGAACTTTACTAGCTTTTTTTTAGAGGCAGAGTGTTGCTCTGTTGCCCAGGCTGGGGGTGCAGCGGTATGATCATAGCTCACTGCAGCCTCCAATTCCTGGGCTCAAGTGATCCTCCCACTTCAGCCTCCTAAGTAGCAGGGATGACAGACACATGTCACTACGCCCGGCTAATTTATTTTTTAAAGATGGGATCTTGCTCTGTTGCTCAGGCTGGTCTCAAATTCCTGGCCTCCAGCGACCCCCATGCCTCAGCCTCCCAAAGTGCTGGGATTACAGGTATGAGCCATCATGCCCAGGCCAAATTTAGGAATTTTTTGGTAGCTCATAGGATTCAGTAAAAGAAAAGGAAAACAGACCTTTGCCACTCATGTCATTAAGGTAAAGCTCTGTCTGAAAATTATGAATGTGCCCAGAAGCAAAGAAACAGCACATAGACAATCACCAGCACCCTCACTGGCAAGCAGTAAAGAGAGAACAGGTGCAAACACTGACTGGTCTAATGAATCAATGACGCAGTGTGATCAGCACTGACTTCCAGATAATTTTTAAGTTTCTTCTTATACCATGTCGGGAAATTTGAGTGTAATTTTCCTGTTTCTCAGTGGGGTAGTATGAATTGAGCAGACTTGAGATTCAGCAGAGAAAGCAATACCACCCTGGGCTTTTGCCCCAGGTCAGTGTGGTACTTAGCATTGTTGTTTTCGTGAATTGCATCATCTCTTTAATCTGCATTTTCCTATTCTCTGTAGGGGAACTAGAATAACTGTTTCTCCTATATCACAATGTTCTTGTGAAGAAAAAAGTGAGTTAATAAACGTGAGATTTGAAATGAAAGCTTCCTGTGCTGCCAATCACTATATAAATTCATTGTACCTCAATCTATTGACAGGGAAATCAGCAATTCATTACTGAGCTTGGTGTCAGCTATGCCTAGAATTTTTTTGCTATATGCATATGTAATGTTAGTATTTATATAGAGCATCTTTAAAGTGCCAGGTGGCATATCTTTAAATGTAAATTCAGCAAAAGTCACTCAGCTGTGAGTTCCCACATAGTTATAGTGGTCTCTTGGACAGAGAGGTTGCCATGCTTTTTGCATAACAGGCCCCTCCCCAGGTGATGCTGACATCTTCATCTACAGCCTGGTGTATGGACTGTTAGATGAGGTAGTGTCCAGTCCAGCTTGTATGGACTAGGTTTTTAGAGAATTACAAACATGGGTCTACTGAATCCTGCACTGAACTAGCAATGTAACCTTGCACAAGTCAGTTAACCCAATACTAGAACCTTCTTCCCAGGATTGCTGGGAGGATAAGATCTGATGATGCCTGTGAGCACTCAGCATATCACTGGCACATCCAGGCGCTCAGTAAATGTTGTCTATGCTGAGGTGGTGGTAGCTGAGAACAGGGCATGTGGGGCCAATAATCTAGCTTCCAAAATCTGTTTTATTCCCTTGGGATAGTAAGCAGCTATGTTCACAAGAAATACTTTCAGTGCAACCCATACTTCTTCATACAACATTTCTTCAGTGAAGACTCTAAGCTGGTTGAGAAGTTTTAAGAGTACACTATTAGCCCTCACTTTTCATTTTGGAAACTGCCTCCAGGAGCTATTGTATAGCAGTATCTTTGAAAAGTTGTAGGCATTTGGCTTCTATTATGAAAGTGAACCGCCATCTGTTGGTCCTGCAACCATTTGCACAAAACTTGCATTCTTTTCTTTCTCTTTCTCTCTCCCTCTCTGCCTCTCTCTCCTCCCCTCTCTTTCTAGACAGGGTCTTGCTCTGTAGTCCAGGCTGGAGTACAGTGACTAGTCGCAGGTGTGATCATAGTGCACTTCAGCCTTTAACTCCTGGGCTCAAGCGATCCTCTGGCTTCAGCCTGCTAAGTAGCCGTGACTACAGGCACACGCCACAATACCTGGCTATGTAGCACTGTCTTTTGATGACTTGTGGCTCGTACTTTTTTTTTCTTCTTCTTTTATTTTTGTGAAGGTCTCTGAGGGAAGCCCCTTCCTGTGCAGGCCACTTTGATTGGTGTTAGATGTCTGTTATGTTAGCTGATAATGTCCCAGTGGCTTGTGTAGTTCAGTTTTGAATGACTCGGTGACATTTGTGTCAGACATTTATTTTTAGTACATTTTTTCCACAGATACGTATCTGAGATGTGTCTCTTCATCTGTCTATCTGGCTCAATGCTTCTGTTTATGTGACGTGTAAAGCCCTGTACACAATGCTTTATTCCTAAACTCTCCCATAGCTGTTCTCTTCCTTATGCCATTATAAACAGACGCAGAGCTGCAGGAAGGACCTTAAATGGGTTCTTTATGGTCATGACTTCAATATTACATATTAAATTAATATAAATGGGCATATTAAAATAGGCCCATTGAAAGTGGCCTAATATGTAAATCCAGTCCTATGCACACAGGCATACATATGTATTCACATATAAATACAAATATAGACGTACTACATATACAGTTGGTCTTCATGTGCTGTTGTCAATATTTTCTTGGAAACTGCAACTTTAAGTAAAACCACATATTAAAAAAGTAGTTTTACCATAAGCTAATTGATATAAACAAGAGTTAAGTTCCTGTGGGATATTTCTGGTCACAAAAACATCACCGAACTTCTAATTAAAGACTCAAAACCTTCTAATACTAAATACTGAAATAAACGTGAGCTATACACACATTTAAGAATGATTAATCAAAACAAGTCATAAAAACGTCGGGTTAAAAATTATTTACTCAATTTTTGGTAAATCAGTGAGTGCTGGCTGCTGTAGAGGTGCTGGGTTGCATCAAGGAATAAATGTTTGTGAAGTGAAAGTTGTCAGGAGCACCTCCTACCATCACACAGTTCAAAAACAAGCAATTACAAATAGGGCAGGCTCCCTAAGTGCATTTGTATGATTACCATCTACTTTACAAATTTTCATTCATTCATTCATTCATTCACTCTCCAACCCAGTTATTCCAGCTCAGGGTTGCAGGTGGCCAGAGTCTACCCTGGCAGGTCAGGGTGCAAGATGGGAACCAACCCTGGAGAGGATGCCATCCCATCTCAGGGCACACTCACACACACCCATGCTCAGTCAGACTGGGACACTTTAAACCTGCCATTTCAGCTAACATGCACATCTTTAGGATGTGAGAGGAAATCGGAGCACCAGGAGGAAGCCCATGCAGACATGGAGAGAATGTGCCAGCTCCACACAGACAGTGGCCCTGGCTGGCATAGATGTTTTTTTCTCAACATCATAGCAAAATGATGTTATCTGAGGACCTGCTGTATTTATTTTATATCATCAATATTATACTGACATATGAAAACAGGCCCATAAAAAGACATACAGTATCTACTTACACACAAATACACAGGTGGGTGTATATTACATATAAATATTGTGTTTTGTACCCTCAAGTAAGTTTACATTTTTCTTTTTCATTTCTGTTGGGTTTCATATGCTCCAAATCATCCAGAATATGTGAGTGTGAGGAAAGGATGATTCAGCACCCCACTATCACTCTGTGCCTGCTTAGGGATGGAATGTTAAGTCTCTTCTCCACAGTTAGGGAGTGTTCCACAGTTTTGTTTCGGAGCAAACATGTATAGGAAGCTAGCCCTATCTTACAATCTGTAGAATATTTCAGGCTATTTGGATTCATTGAATAATTTGCCTCTAAGAAGGCTGTCAGTGCTGATTTTTTTTTTTTTTTTTTTTTTGCCCACAATTGAATTGGGCATGCCTGTTGTAAATTCTGATTTAGCAAAACTCCATTCAATAGAACGTTAAAGAGTCAAAATATGCGAATTTAGTTTCATCTGCAACTAACCAGGCTGACTTAAGAGAGAACATGTTTCTATTTTCTCCTCTTTTTAAAATGTATGTGCTTTGCCACTAAAATATCAATACGTCTGTTAAGCATGGAAATGTATGTGAACCTACACGTTTTGCACATGCACAAAAATACTCAATACTTCTTTAGTGTAACCCCCATAACTTATCATGCGTTTCATCTGTCAGCACTAAGAATAAAGACCTTCCATGAATACAATTCCAATCATGTAATCCTGTTAGTTCAAAGTGAGCTTCAATAGCACTTGACAGACCCCAGCTAAACTAGCTCACTGCATGAAAACAAACCGCACAATTCTGTTTGTACTTGTTGACACGCTACTAAATTGTTTTAATAGGACTTACTTAGAAAGGTGTATATCTTGGTAGTTAAAGCCTATTACATTGTAAAGTACACTTCATATCCAAAATGTTGCTCTCATAGGAAAATTGTGATTACAACATTTAGACGACATAGCCAAACTATGTTGCTTTGTCTTGTCTTTGGAAAACTCGTACTAAGCTAAAATTGTACCTGTCTTCGAATCAGCAGTGATGAGAAAGAAAGAAAAAAAGAAAACCCCAAAACAATCACCTAGGGATTTAGCAGAGTATGGAGGGTGTAGGTTGCTGCACAATTAACCACAGTTCTGCTTGATTATTTTTGGTCACAGCTGCAGTTTGGATGAAACTTAAATGCCAACATTTTTTAGTCTCTGAAAATCTTGTTCTTTCATGAAATTTGTTTACCACAGCTTTCTCTCAGAGAAGATGGTGGCTAGTGATACATTTTTCAGCTCGTGGCATATTTTGCCAAAGGGGACACATTTACCTAGTGAATACATAAATCCAGTCCTATGCACACAAGCAGTCATTTCCTTCCACTTTTTTCCTAAAGTTGAACTCCCTGGCTGCTTTTGACATCATATCCCGAGTGAAGGCCTGGTCTCAGGTATGAATATGGCTCTGTTTATAATCAGCCCTTGGGGCTTAGGGAGAAGTACAGTGATTCAGAATCACACTGTCCCCAGAACATTTCCAGCTTAGCTGCAGCAATTTCATTTTCTTCTTTCCACTCTAAAAATCCTGAAAATGCCATCAGGAGATTTTCTCTGTCACCCAAATGATTCCACTAATGTTTCCTTCTTCTTAAGTGTCTTTTTCTTATTTAAAAATGGAGATATTTCTAAATGTGTTCAGTCCGTTCTCATGTCTAGGTAGGCACTATGATCTCAAACATCCTTCAGGCTGCCTGGCACACACTTGTGATATAGTGAAATCTATATATTTATTTGGTAAGTTTCCTGGCATATGGCTTCTAAAACCATTGAAATCAGCAGAGTAATAAGAAAATCTTTTGTATGCTAATGAAAGACTGGTGGCTGGGATTTCCCAGATAGCTTCAGGATGGGGGCTGGTCACCAGAAAGACTGAGGCAAGGTTAGAGGGTTGGGACTATTGTCCCCCACCCCCCAACCTTTGGGGAGGATAGAAGACTGAAGTTTGCCTTGATCCTCAATGGCCAATGATGTAATCAATCCTGCTTACATAATGAAGCCACCATAAAAACCCAGAAAGACGGGGTAGGAGAGCTTCTGGATAGCTAAGCATGCGGAGGTTCCTGGAGTGGGGCTCCCCGAGAGGACACGGAAGCTCGGTGCCTCACCCCACATACCTCAGCCTATGCATCTCTTCATCTGGCTGTTCACCTGTGTCCTCTCTAGTCTCCTTTCTAATACATGGGCAAACAGTAGAATGTTTCCCCGGGTTTCTGTGAACTGCTCTAGCAAATTATTGGAACCTGAGGAGGGAGTTGTGGGAATCCCAATGTATGGCTGGCTGGTCAGAAGCACAGGCCAACCACCCGGGGCTTATGATTGGCATGTGAAGTGGGACAGTCTTGTGGGACTGAGCACTCAACCTGTGTGACCTGATGCTATCTCCAGGTAGACAGTGCCAGGGCTGGAATGAATTATAGTACATCCAGCTGGTGTTCACTGAGGTACTGCTTGGTGTGTGGGGAAAAACCCCCACACATTTGGTGTCAGAAGTGTTGTGTTGAGTTGTGTAAGTGAGAAGAAGAAGAAAAAAAACCTCCAACTTTGTTTTTGGGCTTATTTTTTCCTATCTAAAAGAACATCCCACACCCATTCTGCCAGCACCTTGGTGCCAATCTCCAAGTAAGTTAATCTATATAAAGAGAAGGCTGCGAGAGAAGGCCAGGGAGTGGGCTGGACAAGGACAAATTGTGGAAGGTTTTATTGTTTCCTAAACGTCCTATAAAATACCCATGGTGGCCTGTGCTCACCCTGGTGCCTTCAGAGAGGGAGAAGTGACGCTCATTTTCCACAATTTGACTGTTTCCTTAAAGATGTTTCCAATAAGGGACTAAAGCATCACATAATTAGGCCAAACTTCCTTTATCCCTCTTTGGATCATCAAGGCTGCCAGCAACAAAACAGATTTGGAGCCCAACCAACTCTCAGATGATGCCCCGGCACCCACATGCTCTCTTTCCTGGATAGGCTGATGTCGATATCTTCACCAGAGTGGATGTTCTTTTGTTGTCTTGGAAACAGATGTGTGTGCCCTTTTAGAGACACACAGATCAGCATGCTGTGTCCCTGAAAAATCTCCAATATGCTAATTTTAGTCCTTGTCCTAACGTTATGAAGCTTCACTTGGTCCTCAGAGACTAAATCAGGCCCCCAAAAGAAACACTGATAGTTGGTGGGAACAGGAACAAGCCACTTCAGTTATCTCTAAGACCCGCCAGTATAAACTATTTGACGTGGGAAAGCCCCTGTCTAGTTTGTTTGGTGCTGCTATAATGGAATATCTGAGACTGGGTAATTTATAAAGAATAGACATGTATGTTTCATAGTTCTGGAGGGGAAGGCTGAGATCAAGGTGCTGGCATTTGCTGTCTGGCGAGGGCCTTCTCTCTACACTCTCAAAGGGCAGAAGGCAGAAGGGCAAGAGAGCAAGCTACTCCCTCCATCAAGCCCCTTTGTAAGGGCACCTACCCCCAATCACCAGGGAGGAGCCCTCATGGCCTAATTACCTCTTTGAAGGCCCTGCATCTTAATACTATCACATTGGCAGCACCTACATTTTGAAGGGACACATTCAAACCATAGTAACCACCTTATTGTAAGTGAGCAGAAAGCTAGAATTAATTGCTTCAAAATGCATAGTTGAGGCAATTCGATTTTATCATAAGTAAACAATTTTACTTGAATATGGCATTATACCTGACACAATGACTTTGAATGCCAACTGTGCAATTGTGTATGCACTTAACATCTGTATACCATTTTCACTCATTTTTCAACTGTGCATTGCAAGTCCACAATATGCAGGACACTGATGATTTTTTTAAATTACATGATATTTGAAGGAGTAAATATTAAGTGGGAGAATAAAGAATGGTGCACACACTTTGATCTTTGATTTTTTTTAACCATTTCACAGCAAATAAGACAGAAAGACTAAGATGAGACCTGGCATAGATGTTTTTTTTAAAAGCTCCCCAGGTATATAGCCAGGGATGCAGCTCACTAGTCTAGACAACGGGGAATTAATTGGCTGTTCTCACTCATATGTGGGAGCTAAAAACATTGAATCCATAGAAGTAGAGAGTAGAACTGTGGTTGCTAGGGCCTGAGAAGGGTGGGAGAGGAGAATAAGAAGAGGTTGGTTAATGGATACAAAATTATAGCTAGATAGAAGGAATACATTCTAGCGCTCTATAGCACTGTATAGTGACTATAACTAACAAAATTTATTGTGTATCTGTAAATAGCTAGAGAAGAGGATTTTGAATGTTCCCAACACACAGAAATGATGAATGTTTGAGGTGACAGATATACTAATTACGCTGATTTGATCATTACAAATTGTATACTTGTATCAAAATATTACTTTGTACTCCATGATATGTACGACTATTGCCTGTCAATAAAAAGACATGCTTTAGGATCTTGCTTGTATGTCTAGGGTCAACATTCCTTGGAAGTTTGTAATGAATGCAAAACCTCAGGCCCCATGCTAGACCAAATGAATCAGAATCTGCATTTTACTAAAATCCCCAAGTGATTAGCAAGTACATAAAAGTTTGAGAAGACCTGCTCTATCATGTTGCATACTACAGTTAGGTTACATATTTGAAGCCTGTAGCTAAGCCTCACCCCTTCCTCTTTCAAACCTGCCATCAAAAGCTATGCTGCAAACACTGAGAGTCTACACTGTGCAGCAAGATAGATTTTCTTCTGTTCATCAGATCTTCCAAAGCAGTGGAAATGCAGGCCCTGGATACTTTACATAGTGGAGAAAGGCAAGTTCCTTCACAGTAATTAGTCTTAAAGAGTCCTCTGCACTTACTGCATGTGGTATATTCAACAGGAGGTCTTCTTGTCAGTACAAGTGCAGCTACTACTGAAAAAGACATCTCACATGCAAGACATAGTAGAAACTTACACCTCCTTTCCTCATGCGCTTGAAGAATCCTTGCTGTAACTGAATTGTGAAATAATCCCCATCCTTGTTCCTATTTCTCTCTCTCTTATTCCTATTTCTGTCTCTCTCTCTCTCCCTATTTCCATCTCTGTCTGTATATCTATCTCCATCTCCATCTTCAACTCTATCTTACTCTCCATTGCAATCTCTATCCCTTCCTGCATTTCCTTCTCCATTTTCATCTCTAACTCTCTCTCTCTCAATATATCTAGCTGCTCCACCATTTTCCAAAACACTATTTGAAGTGGTTCACAGTAAAATCACAGGATAAAACCATACATCATCCCAGCTCATCCTGCCTTCCTGCCCTTTCTGAAATGGCCTTCTTTTCTCAGCCATCATATACTCAGTCCTATCCCCCCAGAAGTGACAGTTCCCTCTCTTGCTGCTCCACAACATCATTCCCTTTGTGCTGTCTCTCACAGACTCCCGGCTGGGCCACTCCAGGTCTTCTGACCCCTTGTGTCTCCTCTCAGATTCCTACATTGCTCCTATCTAGATTTGTGCAAGCCTTGCCTCTCCAACTAGACAGTGAAGCCTTTGAGGGCAAGGAATGTGACTTTGGGTGTCTGAAAAGGCATACCCTCTGCTGTACTCACAGTGTATGCTCAGCAGCTAGTGTGTGTGTGTGTGCATCTGTTTCTGTCACATGGTACAAAAGAGTGGAAAAAGCACTGGGTTTTGAGTAAAAAAAAATCACAGTAGAGTCTGAATGATCTTCACCAAGATGTTTAATCTCTGCACCCCAGTTTATTCATCTGTAAAAGCAAAGGGCTGAACTAATGATCTTTATGTTTCTCTCCAGCCCAGACTTGCTCTATTTCTGTTATTGTCCATAGTTAATGCCTCTACCAGCACTGGCTGATTGAGAATCCACTTTAACAGGCATATGACATATCTGTACCAAAAAGTAATGGCCATCAATTTGTCTCTAAACTACAGAAAGATTTGATGCTGTCATTATCATTAAGTTAGGTGGGCTTCCTCCACTAAGAAGGCTGGGGAAACAGATCATAATTCATTTAGCAAGCATTTACTGAGTGGCTACCTTGTGGCAGATACTGTGCTGAGCCCTGGAGATACAACCCTCAAGACTAGCAGGGGAGGCTGACAAGGCAACCAAGTGAAGCACAGTACACACACTGTTACAACAGGGCACATCCAGAGAGCTCTCCACATAGGAGTGCCCAATGCCAGACTGGGGATTATCAAAAAGTGATATTTTGGGTGAGTGTTTTAGAGTGAGGAATACCAGTGGGCAGTGTGGGGAGCATGACGTTTTATGGCAGAGGGAGTGGTGGATTCAAGACCTATGATTTGGAGGAACTAAAAACAGTTCAGTGAGGCGGAAGGGCAAGAGGTGTAAAGGCAAATGTGGCTGTAGAGGAAGAAGAAGCAATGTGGAAGGGCCTGTGATGTCCTGCAACACACAATAGGAATTAAGCTGGTACAAGCCAGGGCAATTCCCTCTTCATAAAAGGAGCCACATTTCCCAAAACTTCTGGATCCTTTGGAAGAGCCCAGTTAGCCTGGATCTAAGCCTCACCAAAATGCAGATTATTCTAACCTTCCCCCCAGGTACTTCCCTAAGCACAAAGCAGGAATTAGAAATCAGAGATTTTAGAAACTGTAGGAAGAGAGAGAGAGTGAGAGTGAGAGAGAGAGAGGGAGATCGAAATTCCTAAGGCCATGCAGACAAGAACAGCAAATAACAGGCCCCAAGTCACAGTCACATCCTTTGCCAACACACCCAGTTCTCGCACTTTCTCAGCCCTGCATCTTGAATAGTACCTGATTTTTTAAAATCTGTTTAAAGCCATGATATTTCTAGACATGGTTCTTGTTTCCTGCTGTCCTGCTGCTGGCCATGGCCATTCATTAGTTCACCCTGATCCCCAAGCTGCACATGCAGGTGGGAAGGGGATGCGCGAGGAATGGATACTGCGGCAGCCCTCAGGCGGAAGCAGCAGTGGGGAAATGGAGCAGCTCCTCCCCCTCCCACTCCGCTCCATTTAACTTGGCTTTGAAAAGGATGACCACTGGGGACCAGGTTTTTATCACTAGTGACTTCCTTTCCCAAGAAATGTGAGCCCTGTGGATATAAAGAATAATTGGTGAAGGACTTTGAGGTTTCTTGAATATAATAGGCTGTGTAGGTGTGTAATATTATTATTACCACTTTCTGTTCAAGAAGCGATTTAAAAAAAAAAAAAGCATGTAATTTTCAGCTTTCTTTCCAGACTGGCCTGTGGCCATATTTAACGTTAATATCATATTCCTTTGGGTGCACATGATTAGGATGTTTTTTGTGACTAGTTAACGCTGACTTAAGAAACGTGTTATATAACAACATTTTTGCTTCAACACTAGGGAGGTGTCAGCCACCCTGACGACCCTCAGTTCGTAAGAGAGAAAACAATACCTCCAACACATCAACTAAGGCTCACAGACGTACAAAATTCATTCTTATCAATTAATAAGCACCTTTCTTTTTGGTGATCCCTTAAGTGCACTGGAAGCTCTTTCAAGAGTACTGACCTCCTACTTGCAAGAGAATCACCAGTTTCCCTAGCGCATGGGGCATTTCTTTGAGCTCCGTGCAGGCTCAGATAATTTCACAAGTTCACTCTAAGGTGAAGATAAGCAGGATCTCAAGAGCTGCTCTAGAAAACACAGCAAGCAAGATTTTGAAGATTATAGACCGATATATTTGTGTCTTAAGACAAGCCAATTCTTTATATATTCTCTTCCTGAGACACCTTGGTTAGTCCCATCTGCAGGGCTTTCCCTGCAGATGGTGCGAGGACTCGTGCATGGGAATCTTTCCTCCGCTCAAGCCTGTTGGTTCCCCACACTGTGAATTATCCCTGGTGTCCAATATTTCTTCAAAAAATTATATGTGCTTTTTAAAAATATAGACTTTATTTTATAGAGCAGTTTTAGATATGCAAAAAAAGCTTAGAAGATCATTACAGAGACTTCTCAAATACCCCTGCATCAGTGTCTCCTATTATTAACATCCTACATTACTATGATACATTTGTTACTATTAATGAACTGATATTCATACATTATTGTTAACTAACATCACAGTTTATTTCGATATCCAGAGTTGTTACCCAATGTCTTTTTCAGTTCCAGGTTCCCATCTAGAAAATCATATTAAATGCATAAATCATGCCTCTTTCGGCTCCTGTTGGCTGTGACAGTTTCTCAGACTTTCTTTGTTTTTGATGACCTTGACAGTTTTTGAGGAGTGCTCATTAGGTATTTTTAAGAGTGTTCCACCAGTGGAATTTGTATGATGTTTTTCTCCTGATAAGACTAGGGTTATGGGTTATTGAGAGGAAGACTGGAAAAGTAAAGTGCCATTTTCATCACATCATATCAAAGTTACATGCCATCAACATGACTTCTGACTGTTGATATTGGCCTAGATCACATGCCTGAGGTAGTGTTTGTCAGGTTTTTTCACTGTAACACTTCTCTTTTTTCTCCTTTCCATACTGCACTCCTTGGAAGGAAGTCACTATGTATGTGCAGCCCACACTTGAGGACTGAGGAGTTACTCTTTCCCTCCTTGAGGTTGGAGAACCTCCATTAATTATTTGGAATTCATCTGCATGGGAGACTTGACTCTTATTTCCAGTTTATTGATGTATTCAATCATTTTATGTATAAGTGCATGGATTCATGGATATTTATTTTATATTTTGGGTTTTAACTCAATACTACTTTATTTTGTTCTTTAAATTGTTCCAGCTTGGTCCATTGAGAGCTTTTTCAGTTACATGCTGTGCTCCTTTGGCATATCCCACCATTGCATTTCTTTAGAGCATTTCATTACTTTCTGACACTACAAGATGCACCAGGCTCATGCTGTACACATGCTTTTCATTTGTAGAAAACATCCAGTCACTGGTGGTCATCCCTTTAAAGAGATCTGCCCTCAACCTTTGAGCCTTAAAGGGCATGTAGTTTAAAACCCCAGGCAGAAGGGTACCTCACATGAGCAGAGTCTGTGTCCTCCCTGCTAGTGGCCTAGGCTCCAGGAGACATAGTGCACGGATGTGAGAGGAAGCCACAGACAAGGAGGCAACTGCACAGAAGACTATCAGAAGTGGTTGCAGCTGGGGACCAGCCTTTTTCCTGAGACCAAGTGCCACATTTTAAGAATCAATGAACTGATCATTCACAGCTGAAAGCAAAGAGCCAGCCAACCTGACCCATCTGCTGGCAGAACATTTGAGTTGAGGCAGCCTGTTTTTAAAAGACATTGGGGTAATTTTTGGTTTAGACAAAAGCGAGAAATGGGGAGGGAGAACAGAGAGGAAGCGTCTCCTTGGTGTCATGTGCCAATCCAAATTAACAACTAATGAAAGCAGATTGTATTTAGCAGATTTTAATATAAATTAGGTTAATGCTGACACATTTGAAATAGTACATTGAAAAATCAGTCTGTAATAACAAGCTAACAGATGTTGGCATTTTTGTTATTAATTATACATTTCATTATCATCTGATTATTGTCAAACATCATTCAAGAGAAAAAAATCACATAAATGATTCATACACATTTGTTACATTGTTAAGGGGTGCTAGTATCTGTTTTATTAATGCAGTGACTTGAGTAGTCTGATATCATTCTAAAAATCTCAAGTTTAAT
Source organism: Nomascus leucogenys (assembly GCF_006542625.1). Classification (NCBI taxonomy): domain Eukaryota; kingdom Metazoa; phylum Chordata; class Mammalia; order Primates; family Hylobatidae; genus Nomascus; species Nomascus leucogenys. The sequence continues at coordinate 53,750,481 of NC_044386.1, forward strand.
GAAGACTATTGAGTCATACACAAAATGCTACAATATTCCTGAGTTTTACTGTGCTTGTCATTGGAAGGTCTCAATGAGTTTCACATCCTGCCTCATCTTACCCACCCTCCCATCTTCTTTACCAAGGCCCACAGACAGGATGATCAGTTTCTCAGGGAATATTGTGGAACAAATTGGACAGCATCATCACATATCATACGGCCATTTTGCAAGAAGATCCCAGAGAGAAACTGTTATGAAATTGCTATTGTAGAATCCAGGAAATTAAGAAATTGGGATTTTTTGTCTAAGATACACAAAATAAAATTATAAAACAAGCAGCAAAGATAGCTAGTCACTGCACCAAATTTTTAATAAGTTTTTTCCCTTCATATTTTTGGTCAAATCTGTTTATACAATATATATGCTCCAGATAATCTGTGCCAGCAACATAACCTTTCTACTCAGATATTATTCTAGTTACGGTTTGCTGACTACTTCAGACAGTAAAAAAGTCTTGTGATTTATGTGTTGTCTGGGGATTTCATTAGTCAAGTGGCTCCTTAACTTTGTTGGAACGTGTGGCACCAATGAGGACTGCCAAGGGTGGCATGGAAGCACTGGATATTCCCCATGAAGACTTGGTAATGGAGTGGGAGACCTTTAGCAGAGAGGCCACTTTTATTAGGCCACTACTTGTACTTGTATTGGGCCACGACTTTATTTACATGATTTGAAAGAGTCTAAAAGCCTTCCTGAAAATAACTACTTCCAAAAGCTTATTACAGCATCACACCTATTTACTACCTGGTCTGTGATTCCCAGCATGAAAATCATCCACATTGAAAAACTGACAAGATGCTGAGCACAGAAGGTTAGTGTGAAATGTTCCCCAATTTCCTGAGCATTGAGGAAACCCCATGGGCTCTCTGCTATTGATTGACATGCTAGAAAAAAAGTGTATCCTCTATCAGCCAAGTGACTTATCTTGGAGCCCTAATCTTGCTCTAAGGTCATAGCCAGATTAGTGGTTGGACCAGCCAAGCAGTTGCCCTGACTTCCAACCCAGAAAGGGTGATGAATGAAACATGGGTAGAAAAGTAATACAATTCAAAACCCACATTTACCAGAAGCTATCTCAGGGAAAGCACTGTTTGGGGTGGAAAGAAATATTTTATTAGCTTCTTGGAGTATAAGTTGAGGTCTTCTGGAGCGTGTTCCAGTAACAATAAGTAATAGCTACACTGGCTTTGAAGAGAATGTGTTCAGATCAAAGCAGACATTTTATTTTGCTGAGAAGATGTGCAAAAATTCTGTCCAGAGCTGAGTTGCTCAGAGCCAAATATGTGGTCTAAGCCTGGCACTCCTGGGCCCCTTCTCTGCCTTTTTTTCACCAGCATCACACTTATGTCTACAAAAGTGCTTCAGCACTACTTCAAAAACACCAATTTCATCAGGTATCAAATTACTAACCTACTAAGTGTGTTCACATAGCCCAGCCTAGGGCAGCCATGAGCACGCTTTGGCCTGGTGAAAAAATCTTTAGTGATCCTCTAACAAGGAGAGAACAGCAAGAAACACTGATATGAGATTAATATTTATATGCATCGGGTAGGGTTCTAGGGCCCTTCTGTATTGCAGGCCCTGGTTCTACAGTAGTGTTACCACAGGACAGAAGCCAATATACTGCCTTCTTCCCTTGGACGCTGGGACAGTGCTGACCGAGGGGACAGTACAGCTGCCCTGGGGTAAAGGAGAATATCTTGCCTTTGCTGTGATGTTAGGAAATGTGGAATCTTAAGAAGAAATGATAGAGGAGGACTGGCTAGAAGATAACGTCTAGGGTGTGGGTAATCGCAGGGGTGGGGTATCTTGAGAGTGGATTGTAGCCAAAGAGAACAGGTCCACCCTGATGAGAAGCTTGGGGTAGGAAACTGAGGAGATAACCATCATCCATGTTGGAAAGTGGAGCCCTGCAAACAGCCTGCACCTCTACCATAATTCAGCTCATGCCTGGTTTTAACAAGAGTTTCACTAGGGACAAAGAGTTGCATTATTGTCATCTTTGCATTGTACACTGGTTCAGCCATGATCAATATTGTTTTTCAAGACCATAATTCAAGTTTGAAAACCTGCTCTCAATTCAGAAATGAGCAGATTCTATTTGTGGTACTTTCAAATTTCATTTTATTACTCTTACTTTGTATTTTTATAGTTCAATTATTTTTAGTAAATGTATAAAGTCGTGCAACCATCAACACAATCCAGTGTGAGAACATTTCTATCATCCCTAAAATATTTTTTGTTACTGGTTTAGTCAATCCTGCTCCCCACCTGTGTCAATTTTGAGAGCAAAAGCAATCTATGTATGTTGAACATTCAAGATGGCTTCTGTGAAAAAAGTTGTGTGCTTGAGGCCCTTAAATGGCAAGATTCTCTTTGGTAAAAAGATTTTTTTTTTAGCATTTAAGTTTCGTGAATTTTTATTTTCCTGTCAGGTGCAGTCTTCATTGATAATAAACACCAGAAGAGAATTTCTGATTCTCACCTTGTATTTAGTTAAAACATGCATGACATTTGTCATGTGCACCTGCTGACATGACTGCCTGCCTGCCAAAGCTCAGGTACCCACCTGTGATCACACATTTGGGTGCCTTGGTATGGGCTGGGGAAGGGTTCCTAATACTGACAGTCAACTGATTCTCCAGATACCAACTGTGTGTTCAACAATTCTATTCAATTCTGATACTTACTAAACACCTCGACTTATTGCAGACAACACAGGTTAAAGTCTCAATCCCATAAGACTGCCCTCATCTTTAGATGCCAGTCGCAAGTCCAGGGACTCCCATACTTCTGACTGACCATGTATTGTAAATATTTTTAAATTTCCTATGTATGACAATGTTTTGGCGTCTTAAGACATCTGTCTGGCTGGGGAAGACATCTCTTCTTGGCATAGCCCATTCTTAGAGATAACAAAGGACCCTATTGGGAGCTGTTTTAATATGAAACTAACCAATCTAGGGTCATGCCTCCCTTATCTGCCAGTACACCCTCAGAGACAACATTCTTCTGTGTTGATCACCCCAAGGCCAGGTACTAGGCAACAGGAGACCACCCCTACAGCCAATCCCAAACTGTCTATCTTGTCCTGTCTTGCCTTTTCCTCAGAAACCCCAATAAAGTCAGTGGTGTAAACATTCCCCTAGTTCCTGTCTTCTGCCTTCTGATCATCATAGTGTCTTTCTCATGTATCCCTGAAATGTGGAAGGAGAAGCAGACTTTACAGGGAGGTCAGGACTTCAGGAGTGACAAGGTGGGGAGTTCTCTGGTTTCCTGATTATTTCCTGCATATTCTTCACAGGGAGCTAAAGAAGGCTCCATCTTGGATGTACTATCTGTTACTGACTGAAAAGCTCCAAAAAAGGTCTGTTCTCCTAGTCAAAACACCAGGAAAGTGCTGGCGTAAAAGCAGAAAACCTTTTTTGGCAATACCTCCCATATTCCAGTCAAACATGCAGGAAAAACCTGCACCATCAGTGGGGCAAACTTGAACTTGAACTTCCACCCCGCCCCCACCCCTGAAGAAGCAGGCAGTGCTCTGATTCCTCACTATGGTGCTGTCCATGGACACGGAAACTGATCTTCTATTCCCTGCCTGACAGACAGAGGCAGTGCTACAACTGCCTCCACCAGGGTAGTGTCAGCAAGGTCTAGTGGTGGGTTGAGCCTCCTTAATGACCCTGAAACAATGACACTGAATAAGCCTAGTTGATATTGCTGTTCCCCTGTCTACGCATCTCTGCTGCATCAACAGAGTGCAGTGGGAAGCTAAGCCTCCACTCTCACTTAATATCAATGAGGTGGAATAAGGTGCTTTGAAGACATGCTGGTGACACTCAGCTTCTTCTTTTCCACTGTCATGGTGTCATCGGGGCCCAGAAGGGAGCTGAACTTCTATCACCATCGTGCAGTAACAAAGTTGTGTGACTCAGCCCTCCTCCTCCTTCTCCCAGGTGGCAGTGAAGACCATCGGGAAGGTGATCTTCGACCTCAACTCAAGACAATCAAGACAATGAAAGCAAGTTGGTGCCCTGCTTTTGCTAGGAAGGGTCAGCAGCACCAAGGGGAGAGCTGAATGTTCCCCCAGCTTATTTGCAATGAGGAACTATGAGTAAGTGACCCATTTTTATTGGTGTTTTATTGGTGGTGCCCAACAGAAAGTTAAACAAATGCGCCCATCTGGCCTTCATAAAAACTGACACTCAAAAGATACCACACTCAAGGGAAATCATACGTCGGCTTATTTGACATTGACGTTAAAGCAGTTATGAAAATGCTTCAATAAGTAATTACAAATTCTCTTAATACAGATAAAAAGGAAAAAATCTCAGCAAAGGAATAGAAGTTATTTTAAAAAGACCGAATGGAAATTACAGAACTGAAAAAATGTAGTAAGCAAAAGAAAAACTTCCTGGATTGGCTCAGCAGTAGAGTGGAGATGACAGAGGACAGAACAAATGAACTTGAGGACAACTCAATAGAGTTTACCTAATTTGAACAATAGAGAGAAAATACACTGAAAAAAATTAATGGGGACCTTTGGAACCTGTGGTACAATAACAAAAGAGCTATCGTTTGTATCTTCAGATGTCAGAAGAAAAAGAAAGAGAGCATTGTACTGAAAACTGCTCAATTAAATGAAGTAGAACATTTCCCAAAGTTTACAGATAACATGAACTTACAGATTCAAGAAGGTGAGTGTACCCCAGATAGAATAAACCTAATGAAATCCACGACAAGACACATTACAATTCAACTTCTGAAAACTGAAGACAAAGAAACAAAAACTGTGAAAGCAACCACAGATAAATGATACATAACTCATGGGGAATACTAATTTGAATGACAGAGGATTTCTTATCTGAAACCATGGAAGCCAGGAGAAATTGCACATTATTTAAAAATACTAAAAGAATCATCAACTCTGATTTCTATATCCAGTGAAACAATCCTTTATCAATGAAGAGAAAATAAAGACATTCTCAGACAAAGGAAAACTAAGATAATTTGCTGCTAGAAAATCTACCCGTAAAAATGGCAATGACTAAATAGGAAATAATGACTAAAGAAAGGAAATAATAACAGAAGAAAGTTTGGAAACTCAAAAATGATAGAATACTGGAATGGGAGTAAATATAACATAAGAGTAAATATAATCAAATATGTACTTCTCATGAACTTCTTAAAACTTACAGACTGGCTGAAGCAAAACTTATAACATCATCTGATATGGTGCTCCATATATGTAGAGAATATACTTAAGGTAATTATGTTTTAAAAGTGGAGAGGGTAAAGGAACCTAAGTGAAAATAAGATTTCTACCTATCACTTGAAGTAGTAAAACATTGATACCAGTAGACTATGATAAGTTATATATGTGTAGTATAATACTTAAGGCAACCTTTAAGAAAACTATACACAGTGATATACTCACACACCATAAATAAATAAAGATGGAATACTAAAAAGATTCAAGTAACAAATAACAGCAAAATAAGATAAAAAAAAATAGAGGACTAAGAAACAAAGGAAGCAGAAAACAAATAATAAAATGAAACACTTAAGCATTAACATATCTATAATTACCGTAAACGTAAATGGCCTAACTATGCCAATCGGAAGATAAAGACTGGCAGTGGATAAAGGAAAAAAATGACTTAACTATATTCTGCTTATAAGAAACTCACTTCAAACTCAATAATGTAGGAAGGTTGAAAATAAAAATATAAACAAGATATTCTATGAAAATAGTAACCAAAAAATAAAAAACCAGGTGTAGCTATATTAATATTAGGTAAAGTAGAATTCACAACAAAATTTACTAGAGACAAAGAGAGATTAATTCTTCAGGAAGACATAATGATTACAAATGTGTACATATAAAACACCACATGAGCCAACCACTGAAAGCTGAAAGGAGAAATAAACAACTGCACAATTACAGCTGGAGACTTCAACACTCCCTTCTCAGCAACTGACAGGACTAACAGACAGAAAATCAACAAGGCTATAGAAGATCTGAACAATACAATTAACCAAGTAGGACCTAATCAACACAGAGAGAACACTCTATCCCAAAACAGCAGAATAGACTTTATAAAAAAAAGTAACCATGAAACATTCTTCAACATAGACCATAACTTGTGCCATAAAATAAACCTCAACAATTTTAAAATAAATTAAATCATACAGAGTGTGTTCTCTGACCAAAATGGAATCAAACTAGGAAGAAAACAAAAAACAGAAAGACAACAGGGAAATCTCCAAATACTTGAAAATTAAGCAACACACTTCTAAATAACCCATGGTCAAAGTGAAAGTCTCAAAGGAAATTTAAAAAAAATATAGAGCTCAATAAAAATGAAAATACAACATATCAAATTATGTGGGATGCAGCTAAAGCCAGTCGTGAGAGGAAATTATATAGCACTAAATGCTTACATTAGAAATGCTTACCATTAAAAGAAATCCATGCCAAGACACATTAGAATAAAGAAGAATATATTGGTTTCTTATGGGTGCTGTAACAAATTACCACAAACTTGGTGGTTTCAAACAATACACATTCATTCTCTTATAGTTCTGGAGATCTGAAGTCTGAAATGAGTTTCACTGGGCCTCTCTCTGGTTCTACAGAATAGGTTCTAGGGAAAGACCTATTTCCTTGATATTCCAGCTTCTAGAACTTCAGCCGTTTAGTGTCTTGCTTCAGTTTCACACTGCCTTTTTTTCCTTATTTGGTCAAATCTTCCCCCTACTTCCTATTATAAGGACACTCGTGTTTGCATTTATGGTCCACCTCTATAGTCCAGGATAATCTCCCTATTTCAAGATATTTAACTTAATTGCACAGGCAGAGCCTTTTTTTCCTTTTTCTTTCTTTCTTTCTTTTTTTTTTTTTTGTGTGTGTGTGTGTATAAGGTAGCATTTACAGATTTCAAGGGATATCTTTGGGGGCCATTATTCAGCTTACCACAGAGTACAGCAGATAACTTTATACTAATAAATTCTATAATTTAGAATAAATGGATTTCAAAAACCACAAACTGCTAAAACTCAAACAAAAATAACACAGACAATCTAAATAGTCTTATAACCATTACAGAAATCGAATAATTTAAAACTCCCTAAAGAAATTTTCAGGCCCCAGAGTTATCACTGAAGAATTATACCAAAGATTTACAGAAAAATTAACACTAATTTTATACAACCTGTTTTATATATAGATAAAGAAGGAACACATCACCACTTGTTTATGAGACTAATAATGCCCTGCTACCAAAACCAGACAAAGACACCACAAACAAGGCAAACTACAGACAAGTATCTCTCATGGACTCTGATGTAAAATCTACAAAAAAATTTAACAAATCAAATCCAGCAATGTATAAAAAGAATTATGCACCATGAGCAAGTGGTATTTATTCTAGGTATGCAAGACTGGTTAAACATGCAGAAATAAATCAATAACTCTAAACCAACAGACTAAAAAAGAAAAAAAATCCCATGATCATATCAATTGATAGAGAAGAAACATTCAATAAGTCTAATACCAATGTATGATTTTTAAAATCTCAGCAAAGTAGGAATAGAGGAAAATTTCCTTAGCTCAATAATAAGCATCCACAAAAACCCAACAGCTAATATCATACGTAATAATGAAAGACTGAATGCTATTCTTCTAGGGGTCAGAACAAAGCAAGAATATCCGCCCTTACTACTCTTATTCAACACAGTATTGGGAGACTTAGTCACTTCAATAAGGCAAGAAGGAGAAATAAAAGGCATACCAACTGCAAAGGAAGAAATAACACCGTCCCTATTTACAGACGATGCAACTGTCTTCATAGAAAATCTCAAAAAAAGTCTATAAAAAGTCCTAGAACTAATAAGTGTGTTCAGCAAGGTCACAGGATACAAAAATCAATCTCATTTTTATATAACAATGAACAATGTGGATGCTAAAAATAAAAACACAGTATCATAATCACTCCTAAGAAAATAAAATACTTAGATGCATTCGACAAAATATGTATAGAATATGTATGCCAAAAATTAGAAAGAAAAAATTAAAGGAAACAAATCACAAGAACGAGATATCATTTCACCGCAGTTAGAACGACTATTGCTAAAAAGGCAAAAAGATAACAGATGCTGGCAAGGACACAGAGAAAAAGGAACTCTTATATACCACTGTTGGTGGGAATGTAAGTTAGTACAACCACTAGGGGAAACAGTATGGAGTTTTCTCAAAAACCTAAAAATAGAATTGCCATATGGTCCCACAATCCCACTGCTGAATATCTATCCAAAGGAAAAGAATTCAGCACTATTTCCAATAACAAAGATATGGAATTAACCTAAGTGCCCATCAATGAATGTATGGATAAAGAAAATGTGGTATACATACACAAAGGAATACTATTCATCCATAAAAAAGAATAAAATCATGTCATTTGCAGAAACATGAATGGAACTGGTGGTCACTATATTAAGTAAAATAAACCAGGCACAGAAAGACAAATACTACATGTTCTCACTCATAAATGGGAGCCAAAAACTTGATCTCATGAACATAAAGAACAGAATAATAGATATCAGAGATTGGAAAGGGTGGGTTATGGGTACAAACACACAGTTAGATAAAAGAAGTGAGTTGTAATGTTTGACAGCAGACTAGAGTGACTATATTTAGCAACAATATTATATATATTTCAAAGTAACCTGAGGAGAGGACTTGAAATTATACTGACATGTAAAAATGATAAACACTCAGGATGCTGGATACTCCAAATGCCTTGAGTTGATCATTACTCATTCTATGCATGTAACAAACACTCACATGTACTGATAAATAGGTAAATTATTATATATCAATAAAAGGAGAGAAAAACCTTAAATCAAGGGATATACCATGTTCATGAATTGGAAGATTCAGCATAGTAAGAATATCAATTCTTTCTAAATTGACCTATTGGTTTCATGCAATTCCCATTTAGCTCCTAGCAATATTTGTCTATAGTCATAGATAAGCTTATTCTAAAATTTGCATGAAAATGCACAAGCCCTAGCCTAGCTAAAATAATATTGAAAAAGCATAATAAGGTGGAAAGAGTCACTATCTCCAACATTAGGATCTACCATATATTGGGAGGAATTGATTTATTCAATTTTATGACTTATTACATAGCTGCAGTAATCAAGAGTGTGTAGTATTAGAGGAGGGACAGACATATAGATCAATGACACTGAATAGAGAACTCAAAAATAGACCCACATGAATATGCTCAGTGGATTCTTGGCAAAGGTGCTTCCTCAATGGAGGAAGGATAGGCTTTTCATCAAATGTGTTGGAGCAAGTAGGCATCCATAGGCTAAATAAGTAAATACAATCTTGATCTAAAACTCACAACTTCTATAAAAATTATCTCAAAATGAATTTCAGACTTACATGTGAAACTATAACCCTTATAAAAAATAAGACAAAGTTTTCCAAATCTTGAATTAATTCTGCAAAGAATGCATGGATTTGACACTAAAAGTACAAGCCATGAAAGAAGAAAAGACCTCTTCAAATTTTCATTTTATTTTATTATTATTATACTTTAAGTTTTAGGGTACACGTGCACAACGTGCAGGTTTGTTACATATGTATACATGTGCCATGTTGGTGTGCTGCACGCATTAACTCGTCATTTAGCATTAGGTATATCTCCTAATGCTATCCCTCCCCAAGGCTTTGCTCTGCAAAAGACCTTGTACAGAGGATGAAAAGACAAGTTATAGACTGGGAGAAAATATTTGCAATACATATAGCTGACAAAGGACTAGCATCTAGAACATATTAAAAAATGTCAAAACAATTAAAAACTGTCAAAAGCAAACAATCCTACTAGAAAATGGGAAAATTTACTGAAGGGGATATATAGTTAGAAGAAAAGCCCATGAAAAGATGTTTAACATCATTAACCATTAGGGAAATACAAATAAAAATTATGCTGAGCTATCATTTCACACCCATCAGAATAACTAAAATAAAAAGTAGTGACAGCACCAAATGCTAGTGAGGATGCAGAGAAACTGGATCACATACCTTGCTGGTCAGAATAGAAAATGGTATAGCTATTCTTTTGTAAAACAACTTGGCAGTTTCTATAAAGAAAACTAAACATACAACTCACATAGAACCCTGCAAGTGCCTTAATCTCAGAGAAATGAAAAAATATGTTCACATAAAATCCATGTATGAATGCCCATAATAGTTTTATTTTATAATAATAGTATTATAATAGTTTTATTTATAACAGCTCCAAATTGGAAACAACCCAGATGTCTTCCAGTGGGTGAATGGTTAAACAATCCATGGTATATCATATCCATAGCATGTAATCTAGTGTGTGGGATTAGCAGAGGGGTAGGCTAATAGCATGTACCTAGCAGTGAAACAAAAACAAATTATTGATAATAATAATATAATAATAATAATAGCATGTACCTAGCAGTGAAACAAAAACAAATTATTGATACATGCAATGATAAAGAGGAATCTTCAGGCAATATTTGTGGGTGAAAAATGCTAGTTTCAAAAAGTTACTTACTGTATGATTTTATTTATACAACATTCTTGAAATGACAAAAATAACAGGTGTGTTTGCTCAGAGTCAGGGGTCAGTGGTCAGGGAGGGAGGGTTGGATATGTCTATAGAAGGGTAACAGGAGGAGTCCCTGCAGTGATGGAGCTATACTTTTATCTTGACAGCACCAATGTTGACATTGATTTAGATATTACATTATACTTTTGTAAGATATTATTAAAGGAAACTGGGTAAAGTGTACAGGGGATCTCTTTATACTATTTCTTACAAGAGTGTGTGAATCTACGATTGTCTCGAAATAGAAAAGTTTAATTACAAATAATCAAATGCAAGTGAGAGCATTTATTGAGTACTTACTATACATTTAGCACTTAGGTAAATGCTTTTCAGGTATTATGGCATAAATTCTCACCATATCTCTGTGATTATTATCCCATTTTACAGATAAGAAACAGTGATGGCTCAGAGATGAGAACTAAATTGATTTAGGAAACTTGATTGATAGAGGCAGGGTTAGAATTTTAACCTTGGCCAAACTAAAAAATCAATTAATTGATTTGTTTACTTACTTCCACATCACCAAAATTCTTGCTTATTGGGCACATTTAAATACTCTCTGTGGTGTTCCTTTAAGATCCAGACTGATTTCAAAGCAGCATTTGAGATGAAGATCTGGGAATGGATCTGGGAATAATCATGTTAAAGGCAAAGATGAACTGGCTTTTGTTTCCTTATCCTTCCTCCCACTCCTCCTACTTCAATCATATCACCAGGTTGGGAGAAGATGGGTAGTGAATGCTTAGCAAGTCACAAGTCAGGGCCGCCATCTGAGAAGGCTGTCCCACTAATTACCATTCTTGAACCAAACAAGGAAGGCTTGGCTCTGGTGATGGGTCACATTCTCTCTTGCTCACCAACTTGCTTTTGTAAATTAAACTTCTTTGGTACGATACTCTCTTTCTTGTTTCATATGACATCCCTATTGTTAGTGTTCCTTTGTGCCTCCTGTTCTCGGTCAAATGACTGTAACTATTAGGAAATTAAATTAAATTTAGAACATTCCTTACACACAAAACTGCATGCATTTTGGAACATCCCCATTAGCCAAAGCATTGATTTTTTTTCTTTTTTGGTAGATAATTCAAGGCTGACTTCATTTTACTTGCTTAACACTCTATCAAACAAGGAGACTTGTTATTCAATTTCAAAATTAAAAGAGTACAGAATGGACAAGGAAAAGCTCAGAAACAAAGGTGTTGTGTAGAAGGGCAACAGAAAAACATAAAAATAAGAACAGCAGCAGCAACAATAACAACCCCACTGTTTTTCAGAGCCCTTCTTTAAGCTACCTTTCCTGTTTTCTTGGTCAAATAAAGACATTGAAAACTCTTTTTGTTTTTATAGGATGACAAACGTAGGGCTTCATGGAATGTCCTCAGTTTCTCCAAGTCTTTGGGAAGCCGATGACAACAGGGATTCAGAAAGTCCACACTCAGATAAGCATGTAGGTTGCTGGCCACTTTGATTAAGAAGAGCACTTCTGAGTGGAAGTAGCAGTGACGTGCCCATGGAAGGGCAGCCACACACTCAGGGAACTCACATTCTCATGAAAGAATAAACCACGAACCATTGTGTCTTAGTAAGCACATCCAGGGAACTCTGTGTCTGCTCTTCTGTCCTTGGACATTTGGGGAAGTTTCCTTAGACAGAACCCTGATTTCATGTAGAGCCCACATGGTTGTGGTGCACATCTCACAGCTCCTAGGTGGGCAATGCTTATGCCCTCCTAGGACGCTAAGTCTTATCAGTCATTCCTGACCAAAGAAGTCCTCCAACTCTATCTGCCTAGAAAGCCTATAAATTGGGCACAAGTTATATATTTTAAAAGTCTACTAAGGCTCAATCTCATTCACCTGCCCCAGGCCCCCTTCCTGGCTTTTCATAATCCCTGGTCTCTTCAAGCCCTGAGAAATCTTCAGCTAGAAAATGTTTTAAGTAGTGGCCTTCAAAATAAGATATGGTTACTTTAGGACTATGAAAGTGATTGTATTGGAATACAGGAAGAAAATAGTGAAGTCATATTTATCTATATTTTATCACACCCTTTTAAATTAAGTTTTTGTAAATGTTGCATAAAGTTTAACAGTACATAATCATGCATGTAATTCATAAATAAATAAGCATTCCTATTTGTTGTACATATTTTCTTTTTTCAAAATTTATTATTATTATTATTAATATTTTTGAGACAGGGTCTGGCTCTGTCACCCAGGCTGGGGTATAGCGATCCTCTTACCTCAGCCTCCCATGTAGCTGGGACTACAGGTACATGCCACCATGCCTGGCTAATTTTTTTTTTAATTTTAATTTTTGTAGAGACGGGGTTTCACCATGTTGCCCAGCTCCTGAGCTCAAGCAATTTGCCTGCCTCAGCCTTACAAAGTGCTGGGATTACAGGCGTGAGCCATTGCACCCGGTCCTGTTGTGCGTATTTTCAATGGGCATTTTACTGATAAAGATGGAACATAAAAAATGTGAAGCCCACCCATCTAAACCATGAATGGCAGATGATTGCCTATTTTCTTCTTAAGTTATTTTTCAACATTCAGTAATAACTCGTCTAAATATTTTATCACTCCTGTATTTATGCATTCATTCACTTCAACCACTTAACAATTATCATAGCATATAACAATTAGGCCATAAGCTAGGTACTGGGTTTTGGCTCAGAATTTTTATTCCTCTCCATGAGCAAGGTTTTCTCCCCCTAAAAAATATTTGGGAGAAAAGTGATTTGTCAACCAGAATCCTAACTTCATTTGGTCTTTTCTGAACATAAAAAAAAAATCAGCTTTCTTATTAAAAAATCTCTAAAATGGTGATAATCATGTTTAACCTGTAAGGTGTTGTAAAAATGGAAGGAGAGGATGTTCATTAATGCAGCATGTTGTTAATTGGAAAACAGTTTAAAAGTGTGATGTAGCCGCATTGTTTGAGTCTCAGAAACAATGATTCCCTTCTCCAGTCTATGTGAAATTATCTCATTTTCTTCACTATTTCGCCAAAATATATTTCATTAGTTTATCACTTGGTGACTGAAAGTAGATGCCTTACTCTGCTAAAGCCACGGTGGAGGTAAAATTCCCTTCCCAGCCAAATATATCAAGCCTCATTTAATGCATCTGGGAAATATGAATTTGTCCTGCATTTTCTTCCTGTAATGGCACTTCATTGCTGACTCATATTTATCTCATGGTTAGTTATGTGTCCTAAGTGTTTTTCCACTATATTTCTGCTTAGCCATCCTATATTTGTGTTACAAGATTTGTGTTCTTTGGAGGATGACCTGGCATTTGCCATATTACATTTCAGCTTTGTTGATGAAATCATTTTCTAATCTTTCAAGAACACTTTTCTATTTTTCCACATATCTAGAATTCTGGTAACCCCATCTAATTTCATATTATGTACAAATTGGATGACTATATTTGTAAGTTTTTCACAGAGGTGATAAAAAATGACACAGTCCCTACCAGAAAGTGTTTGATAGAGCTTCTCAGGTCAACACCATTAATAACTCTTTTTATCTTATTCCCCTAGGCTAAAAGAAATGTGCAAGGCAGTGGAATAAGTGTGAGCATATGGGCAAATACCTGAAGCTAGGGAAGCATGCAAGTACGGCTCCTAACACAGCCTTGGGGGATAAGGAAGTCTTCCAAGAACACGCAATGTCTATGCTGAGTGAGATATGAAGGACAAGTACAAGTGAACCAGGTCAAAAAGGGCATGAAGAACATTCTAGACATAGGTGCAAAGGTCTGAAGGTGAGGACAGATCATATTTCTCCTGGGTACTGACAGCAGTTCTGAATGACAGAGGGGGATCAGGAGAACTGGTGGGACAGGAGATTGGAGAGACTGGCAGGGCCAGCTCACGAGGAGTTTTGTCAGCCAGGGTCAGGAGCCTAGACTTTGATTCCAGTGGGGAGACATCGAAGGATTTTTAAAGCAGGATTCTGACATTCTCAGTTTGTTTCATGGGAAAATTAAAAACTATTTTCCCTTCAGTGTGAAGAATGGATTATAGAGAGGGCAAGATTTGAAGCACAGGTATATCACAATGATCTATATGGATGTCTTATTTTTCCTTCTGGGCTACAAAATACTCTGAAAAGGACATAGGTCTGTTTCTTGTTTCCCTTCCATTACCTCACAGAAGCCCTTGAAAATATTTTATTGAGTACATGAAAGAAGATACATCACATCCGTACCTTTTCCCATGTCTGTCATGGCTACCATTCTATTATGGGAGAAAATGAAACTGATCCGACTTACCTGCTCTTCACAAACTACTGCTGGTAGTATCAACACCACTCTCATTTTCCAAGCAGTTGCTAATTATTTGCTTGATGATGCATCCTAGTATTTTTCTAAAACTAATTATTCTATTGGCTTACAAATCAAGATAAATTTTACTACTGACAACAAACATTATTTTGTATCAGTTGCCTTATCTGTAAAATAAGGATGATAATTTTACCTATATAAAAGAGGTTACTGGGAAGAATAAATGAGTTAATTTAGGTAAAGTCCATAAACTAGCACAGAAATAAGCACTCAGTGAATGTTCGCTATTGTGTGGTGATCAGTATCGTTATTTTAGCTACAAATAACAGAAGACCCAGCTAACACATGAGGCTGAGACTGGGCAGGGAAATAGTTGGGCCTTGGAAGGCAGGCCCAGCAAGGTGAGGGGCTCATGGACCATGATATAAAGCTTGGAGTAAACTCTACAAATAAAGCTACTTATGCCTTTCACACAGATAGAAACTTGACATCACTATTTTGACTTGAAGACAGGGCTGTAGGAGAGGGAGGGGGGAAGAGAAGGGCAGTTTTGGAGAAAGAGGGTTGTCACTACAGTGGGTAGTGGACTGGTTGAACTCTCTCTAGATCCCCTGGGATCCTTTCTACTGATTCCATGCACTCTTTCCCCAGCGTGTTTTTTTTTACTTCTAAGGGCCATGCCCGCAACTCTCTTGAGAGGACTTTCCAAGGACTTCTGGAACTGCTCTTGCAGAATGCCAGAATTTTCTGAGAGTTTACAAACCCACCAGGTGGCCTTATCAATACCAACCCCTGCATGCCTTTGAAAGCTGAGCTCCCAAGCCTTCAGTGGAACAAATGCTAAAGTGTAATTTATGCTCCAGAGCTCCCCTTGGGGATCATGCTTGAGCTAGGACTTTGGCCAAAATCACACACTTGATTGACTTCTCCCTTCCTGTCCTGCAACCCCCTCTCCCTTACTGGTGTGCCCTAGGAGTATTTTCTTAGTAACTTGCTCATACCCAAATGGTGGTTTCGGGGTCTGCTTCTGCAGAATTCCTAAGAGGATATCAGGAGCAAGGAGAAGCAAAGTTGAAGAGATGCATTAAAAGGCCAAGGATGCTAAAGACAAATTGAACTCCTGCAGATTTGGCTGATTCTACAGTGGCTTCTGTGCTGCTTCCTTTGGATAGGCTGAATTTCCCAGCTGTAGCATACTCCGGTTCCATGTTGAGGAGGGAGGTAACATTAGAGGAAACCTCATGGAAATCAGGCAGAATTTCAGCTTTATTTGCAATTGAGGAAGCTGAACTTTGGTTACTCTTATTCCCACGTTTTGAGACTCTCTGTGAATCAAGGTAGCTGAGTCAGCAATCCCTCCCATATTTTCATTTCTTTTTTTTTTTTTTTGTGGCTGGGTTTGACCTGCATATGCATAGATTCAAAAGACTCACTGATTTAAAGCTACCTCAAATAGTTTTGGTCAGGAAGTTATTCATAACCTCAACCACCAGCAATCTACCCTGATGAGTCCTAGGTGAGTTTTTGGTCCTGTTCAATCACCCCTCTCAGTAGTGCCACCAGGGACTTCCTCCTCATGAACGGAACCCTCCAGGTTACTATCCCACACTTTCAGGAGACAGCAACCACTAGCTTTCATAGCCTCTGAAAATTAGGGGTGGGGTTAAAGTGTTGTGCTTGAAGGCTAATAATATCTTAGCTTTCATAAGACACTTCATGCTTACAAAGTGCTTCTATATGTCTTCTACATGTACTACCTTGGTAGCTCTTTATAACAACATTGTGAAGAAGGTGGAGTTGATTGAATTATGTCTATTTGACAGGTGAGAAAGCTGAGGCAAAAAGATTAAGTGAAGTCCTTAGAGCCACATAAAAGGGAAGATGAAGAGCTGAAAGCCAAATCAGGATCTCCTGTGCAGAGAGGGTGGGGCTGTGGGTGTGGAGGAAGACCTTCACCACTTTTCATGCTCTAGGGCACAGAGAGGTTCAGGAGCTTGCAAGAGCTGCAGGTGAAAGTGACGTAAAGTGTGGCTGTGAACTCAGGCACTCTGGGGACCCTGGAAATTGCCCATAGCCCCAAACTGGCTCTACCAGACACAGCTGCTCTCTTTGCACAGGTTTAGACTTCCTTGCCAAGGAAGATCTAAAGTGAGTCATCACTGTTGATTCACCGGGCTTATGTATTTAGCTAATTCAACTAAAATTTAAAAAAAAAAAATCTGTCCTGGGGGAAGAGTTTGGACATACAGTGCTTATAACTCCTACGTTTCTATTTCTGATCGTGACTGCAGTTTATGACATTTGGCGATCCTTTTGTTCTACTTAGCAAAAAGTCAGAGACAAGCATCTATGATGCAAGTGAGCACTGCACGTTTTAGCTGGTGGGGTTCTCACCTGCTGCTGTAGTGGGTGCTTGAGCATGCATGCACATGTGTTCACCAGGGGAAGTTTGAGAAAATGCTACCATCTAGAACTTTAACAGGGTAGGTTAGTTCTAGGCTATTTTCTCACCACTGACTGTGAACTAACAAGGGTGTAAGAGCCCATCTCTATGAGTCTATATGCCCGTTGTGTATGCAACACAGGGTTTTTTTTTCATATCACCCTGTGTGTTCTTCTTCTTCTATTAGGGATCTCCTATCATACAAAGGCAGGATTCCATGCTGTCAAGAGCTGGATCACAGGTGGAATGCACCAGGGCACCTAACCTGGGCCACAAGACCGCAGCCTGGGGACAGACTGGAGTCTCACCTGCCTCAGCTTCCCTCTGCCACATTGGAAAAATGAGTAGCTAAGACATATTCCTCTGAACCCCACTAATCCAAAGGTTAAAAAAAACCCACACTCACAATAACATATTTGCACAAATAAAGAATATATATATATATTTTAAATGCAAGTGAAACCCCTCAGCCACAACCACCACTTCCTAATTTACTGCCTTTAGTACCCACTAGATCATGACATGCTGACAGGATGATGAAGTAAGGAAGATGAATATACGGAGTGTCAGCACAGCTGGCTGATTTGCTTTTTTAAAAATATCCCAGGACCAGGTCAATAAGTAACCAGAGGCTGCATGTTCATCTTAATTTTTAAACTTTAAATATTAGTTATTCTTTCCCCTGTGACCTGAAATTACAAGTCCCTATTGTCTTGATATTGAGAATAAAGTGAACCATGCGCTGACATGCTGAAGCAGATACTCTCATTCTCCTGCCTCCAGAGGGTGTGAGGAGCCTGGGCACATGCCCTCCACTCAGGGACTTTCCCTGCTTGGCACTCCCAGGGGTGAGATCGCTTGCAAATGGACATAATCATTTAAAGAATTCAAAAACATTCACTGCATGTGCACAGGGTGGGCATGCAGAAGATGCTGATCTTGTGAGACTGCCCTTTAGGAAGGGAGTGCAGTCTTAGATGACATTAACAGAAGCTTGCTGTTTGGGCAAAGGATGAGAGGATCACTGTGCTATGACCTGCTAGAACCACGTCTCAAGTGGTGAGTTCAGGCTGGGGTGTCATATTGTAACCCCTGGTTCCACTGTCACTGCCACCCCTTTTCTAAGACACATCCTCTCAGTCACATCCTGTATTGAATAGCAGATGTAATGTGAACAGGGAGACAAAAATCAATTAAAATAATAAAATCTAAGCTCTGGAAGGTCTTTGAAGGAAATTTTTCTTTTGACCTTTGGATTTCCGAGGGCAATAAACATGACATAACATTGCTAATCTTAGAGTTTTCCAAGTAAGGATGTTATAACATGGACAAAAATTCCATTAATTTTCATCATCATTTCATTTTTAAAAGTCATTTTGGTGCCTCAAATTCACACTAAAGAGCACTCCATTAAGTCAGTGATTCTCAGACTTTAGCGAGCAAACCAAATCACCAGGATGGCTTGTTAAAAACAGACTTCTGGGCCTCTCCCCAAGATGCTGATTCATATGGTCTAGTGGGCCTGAATTTCATCTTTCTAACAAGTTCCTTAGTGATACTGATGCTGCTGGTCTGTAGGCCACACTTTAAGGAGCACTGCTAAAAAGAAAAGAAAATTAGCTTGGCTAAAGCTCACTACTTTGTACTTATTCCACTTACTTTATCTAGGACCAAGGAACACGTCCTCATACCTGGGCTCTGGCCTGCAGGCCCACTGGCCAAGTGTGACTTGTCATCTAATGCC
This sequence comes from Nomascus leucogenys, assembly GCF_006542625.1. Taxonomy (NCBI): domain Eukaryota; kingdom Metazoa; phylum Chordata; class Mammalia; order Primates; family Hylobatidae; genus Nomascus; species Nomascus leucogenys. The sequence goes on from NC_044386.1 coordinate 53,769,654, forward strand.
ACCATCCATTCCACTGCTTGTCAAAGCAGATGTCAGCTATGGGTGTGGAGAACCCCACCCTCTTGCGTTGCTTTAACTCAAGGTTTGAAGATGAATATAATGCTCTCCTCCACCACTCATCCAACACACACACAAGTGAGGAGCCTAATTCCCTCCAAAGGAGAGAAAATGAAACAAGGAGGCAAGGAAGTCGTTTTTGTCTAGGCTAAATGATGACTAGCATAGGTCTTCCCTTAGTGGTTTGGCTCTTTCTGCCAGGGTGCTACTGCCTTGGAAACTACCTGGCCTGCACAAATGCCTGTGCTTGAGTCCTGCAATGTCGGCTGAGTTCCCCCTCAATTCTCTTTTACCCAAAAGTGCCCCAGTTCACAGCCCTTCTGGCCCATAGGTTCAACTCCAGAAATGCCAGCTTTACCTCCCTCTGGAAAGTGACCCAGATGGATAGAGAGCGGCTCCTTCTATAATATCTGACTACAATATATTTTACAAAGCCTAATCACACGTATCATATCTCTGAATCTTCAAAACCTCCCTAAGAAGTTAGTATTATAGCCCGATTGTATAGATGAAGAATCTGATATTTACACTCAGTTAACATGTTCAATGTTACCTATGAAGTTATTCTGTATTATAGCAGTCATTCAACTCTGGCTGCACCATACACTTATTTCTGAGATTATTCTTATTCAGTTATGTTCCTCTTTTTGTCCTTTCCAACACAGAGAGGAGGCAAAGGTCAAACGTGAAGCTAAATACAGACTGGAGATTAACTCTACTATTTCTATAATGGGAAAAACACACAAAAATCCCTAAAGCTACATCACAGGAAAGTGACCCAATTAATTCAGTGACGAGATCAGCCACATTGATCGGCTGAAGTGTCCAGTGGACAATGCAACTCATTGATTGAATGCTTTACTTTTCTGAGGCTTGTGTAGACAGAGCCACAGGCAAGTCTCTTCTGAAAGTGTTGCCATGGCACCAGCCAATTGCTTTGCTGGTCCAGCCTCCTTTGCTTTCCAGGGCAGTCCTTTTAGAGCCTCGGTCAGAGGGTGGCTTGCCTAGGTCAGGCAAAAACCTCCTCGGATTGTATGGTTTTTCAAATAAATGAACTGCTCTTTTAGGACAGTCTTATTTCAGTTATGAAGTACCTATTAACTCTTTATGTTTACAAATTACTCGGCTTTTTATTGTTGTTGTTAGCCATCTAAGCACTGAAAGAGTGCCAGTAAGTATTATCCCCATCTTACAGACAGGGGATTAAAGCCCAGCAAGGTTTAGGTCACCCAGCAGGCTACACTGGGTCCAAAATTGTTTCTCCTAGTTTGAATATTCTCTGAACTGTCTTCTGTGTTCCCAAGAATAAATCGATAAAAATGCATTAACCTTGAGAATCAACTCAATTAAGGGAGAATAAACAAGGAATTAGAGCAGACATCTTATCAGGACCATACCAAATGGATGCCCAGTGAAATATCAGTTGGAGGAAATGAACTCAAATGAGAGGGAGATGTTAAGAGTAACCAATAGTTATACAGCATCTAGCTCTTGCTTTGTGCCAGGCAATGTTCTAAGTGTTTATATAGATTAACTGAATTAATCTCTAGCTCAGCCCTGAGAGGTAGGTACCATCCCATTTTACAGGTGAAAAACTGAATCTGTCGAAGTCTTGCCTTAGGTCAACAGATCTCAGTCTACACCAAACACAGGAATTTAACTCTGCAGGGTATATTTAGGAACTGTGCTAAATGTTTCTCAAAGAAAGAGAGAATGTTCTACAATATTCCTGTATGCTCTAAAGTGGGAAAAAAATACAAAGAAACAGAATCAAACCAAACATACAAAACTGGCCATTTTCCTCTTTCCTGAAAGCCTACTTCTGTTATGGTGTCACATTCAAAGCAAATCAAACTTTGTTTGTGGCAACTTTTAAAAACAGTAGAAGTTTTTACTGACTCCTTCCTAAAGAGACCATGAAGAGGTTGAATTTCATCACACAATACATAGTAAAACTTTGTCCCATTAGCAACTACTTCTCATAGTCCCCTTAGTCTCGCTAATTTTCATTGGCCTGTTATCAACTACTAACTATGATTTTCTCAGTCAGTTTCCTCCAAGCCTCCAAGCAACAGACTGCAGTCTGAAAGTTGATGAATTCCTTATCCTCTGCCAGAGAAGGTAGGTAACCTTGGAAGAGACTTTGGAGAAACAGTAACGAGCTCCAGCTTCTGAGGGAAATCTTGACTGAACTTGACTAACCAGGAGATCAAGGTGGAGTGATGACTTTGGCAAGCAACTCACTGTTGAGCTCACAGAAGGCAACAGCTCACTCCTGCTAACGATCCTGCCTGGGAGCTAAGTTTGCTGCTGCAAGTCTTGGCCCTGGGCTAATATGTGACTAGAAATTCAGGTGTAAAAAAGTGTATGCCCAAACCAGCTGTTTCTTAGCAGTTCAGTTGAAGCTGCTAAGGAGATCTAAAATACTTCTCAACATATGTGCAATGCTGTCTAAAAGTCATAGAGCTGCTGGGAGAAGGTAAGAGGGCTGGGGTTTGAATTCCATAAAGGAGAAAGGGAGTGAGGTGTTAAGAAAGAAACGTGTATAGTCTACACAACACTGGGTGTACAGTCTTTTATTTTCAACATCTACTTTTCCATCATAGACACTCAGAGTCCCAGTAGACAGAAAGTACACATAAATTCTGTCTTAGCCAAACCTTTCACAGATGCATCATTTACCCACATAAACACCTACACACTTAAACTATACCTTGTCTAGGATCATCTTGTTTTTTTTTTTTTTTTTCCTCTTTGGAGAGCAATCACATATAGTCAATAATTCTTATACTTGCTCTCTCTTTTTAAACACCTACCATTGTGTCATAGCCAAGTAGAGCACTGAAAATAGAGATTTTTAGGCTGGGCACGATGGCTCACACCTGTAATTCCAGCACTTTGTGAGGCTGAGGCAAGTGGATCACGAGGTCAGGAGATCGAGACCATCCTGGCTAACATGGTGAAACCCTGTCTCTACTAAAAATACAAAAAAGTTAGCCAGGCGTGGTGGCACGCGCCTGTAGTCCCAGCTACTCGGGAGGCTGAGGCAGGAGAATCACTTGAACCTGGGAGGCAGAGGCTGCAGTGTGCTGAGATTGCAGCACTGCACTCCAGCCTTGGGCAATAGAGCGAGAGAGACTGTCTCAAAAAAAGAAAAAAAAAAAGATTTTAAGTCAAGGTCTAGACACTTGAGTATATAACAATTGAAAGAGGGTGACAGATCAGTAAATATTAATTCAAATAAGACGTAATCATACTCGAATATGCAAAAAGGATTAAAGGTGACCCAAAGTGGATGCAGCTAATTTACAGGAAGACTTCAGGGAGGAGGTATTATTTAAGTATTTGAATTGGGCCTCAACGTGTGTTAGGAGTTTCCCAGACATTTAGAGGAAAAATGTGCTCTTCAGTAACTGGATAATTCATGGCACTGTATACATTTTGATTTAAAATGCAAAGCTCATGTCCATTTCAGATTTTTAACAATCCATCTGAAATGGTTTTCATATTTTTGTTTTATTAATGCAAATGCTTTCACAAAGAGACAATTTCTGTACAGGGCTTGCATGAGTGTCAAATAAAATAGAATTTCCTTTTTATGTGTGGCATACTTTTCTCTCCTTTTATTATACTCATTTGGACTGATGTGGTAATAAAAGGTCCCGAAGCCAACTATTCAAATACATTAGAATTCATGACCCTTGGGTATTCCTTATTTGTTTTCTTTGATAAGGATTTTTTTTGCAATAGGTGAAAAACAAAACCCTAAAACTTCCTCATCTTTGCAAAATAAACACAAGAAGACAGTTTTTTAAAAAAATACTCGTTTTTGTGTGTATAAATGAAGCCTTAATTTTTACAGTTACAAAAAGAGAAAATAACTGTGAGAAAACTAGAGTCATGGAAGTTGTTATGTATAGTCAGTCATCCCTGGTATCTGTGCCATTGGTTAAAGGACCCCTGTGGATACCAAAATCCACAAATGTGCAAGTTGCTTATATAATATGGCAGAGTATTTGCATACAACTTACATACATCCTGCCATATACTTTAAATCATTGTAGATTACTTCTAATACCTAATACAATGTAAATGCTATGCAAATAGTGATACTGCATTGTTTTTATTTGTATTTTTTATTATTGTATTATTTTTTATTGCTATTTTCCAAATATTTTTGACCAGTGGTTGGTCGAATCATACATAATTTGTGTATATGGAAGGTCAACTTTATTAGGTTGAAGAAAACATTTTTAGAATGCCCCTGGGATTCACCCTGAGTTCCAATCATTTCAGGCTTATTCCCTAACAGGTTGTGGTTGGCACATACTAGGGCCTTGAAAAATGTATCTGTTGAATGTATGGAGGAAATGATAATAAAAATAATTGACAAAAATTGGCCAGACATTAAAAGAAATGTTATCTCATTTAATCACTAGATTAAACCTGTAGGATGGATATTGTTATTAACCCCATTTTCCAGATGAGGGCACTGAGGCTCCAAGGAATAAGTAAATTGTCAGTGTCACACATGCTAAGTGGCAGGGTCTAAATTCAAGCCCAGAAGGGTCTGACTCCTAAGCCTTGTATTTCAATGACTGTAGATCCTAAACCATGCTAGGTCCTGGATCTATAGAGATTGGAGGATGGGAACTCTTAGGGAACACAAATTATACTGGGGAGTTGATACGTGCACCAAAGTACTTAGTGAGATCAGAAGGACTATGAAGATAGATGTGTAAAAGACACTGGAGCTGGGAGGAGGGACTGACTAGCTGACTGCATAAGGTCTCATGTCTTCAGCCGGGATCCAAATGACTTTAGACAGGAAGCTCAGCTCTTTCAGAGGGGAACACGAAGCTGGAGAGAAAGAGGGATTTGAACTGCAAAGAATTAAATGAGGGTTGTCAACTTAAAGGAGTTTGGCACTTGATACAACAAACACCAGCAATGCTGACCCATTTGAACCATCTGAATGGTTATGTATTGCCTGCCATGACTGGAGGGAGCTGACAAAACTCCTAAGTGTGCTGCATGAGGTGTTTGCAATGGACACTGCGATTCTTGATCATCCAGAGAGATGCCAGGGAAGTGGTTTGGCACACGCTTTGTAACTATGTTTTCAGGCAGGTTGTTTGTGTGTGTGTTTCTTTTTTTCACCTGATTCATTCGTCATTTGTTTTTTGTTTTGTTTTATTTTATTTAGATTTCTGTAACGGAATCTTTGGGGCCTCTCTACTTATGGAGTAGCTGACATTTTGTAATGAATTAGAACTGGATATAAAAAGGCTTAACTGTCACTTAGTATCAATGGCATTAAATTGTACAAATGGTACTAAATTTAAATATTCCTTGAAAGAATAAGATTCATTTAAAAATAAAGTTTTGGCACTTTGGGAGGCCGAGGCGGGCGGATCATGAGGTCAGGAGATCGAGACCATGGTGAAACCCCGTCTCTACTAAAAATACAAAAAATTAGCCGGGCGTGGTGGCGGGCACCTGTAGTCCCAGCTACTTGGAGAGGCTGAGGCAGGAGAATGGCGTGAATCTGGGAGGCGGAGCTTGCAGTGAGCCGAGATTGCGCCACTGCACTCCAGCCTGGGCGACAGAGCGAGACTCTGTCTCAAAAAAAAAATAATAAAGTTTTGGGGGTCTCTTAATGGTCCAGATATACTGTACTTACAAATATTTTCTTTACTTACAATTTGTCCTGTAAGCACCATGATGACAAAGGAAAAATGTTAAATGTTACTCATCTTAGTATCTCATCCTAAAACTGAGTGGTACCTGGTATTTTTTTTGTATTATGAGTGCATTTTTTTGCTATCTTCCTCCAAGAGAATTTTAAGCTTTCTGATTGAGGAGGCTTTGTCTGTCTTGTTCACTACTGTATCCTCAAAACCTGGGAGGAGACTGATGCATACAGGGGCTCAATAAATATTTGATGAGGAATGCACGAAATATTCATTAAAACAGTGCTGAAAATGCAGTGGAAACTTAAAATGTAACCTAATTAATGAATAAATGAGGCTCAAACCTACCCTTCCACCAATTGAAGGTGTAGGACAGAGTGAGTTGAGGTGAAATATGATTATTGTGTGAGGGTGTATGTGTGGGGATAGAGGCTTTCTCAATGCTGTGACTGCAAACAGTTATTTAGCTCCAAATTATGTAGATGTACATATTTGAAGTTCCTTAGATTTTAGAATAATCAGAGGTATTCTTTATCTCAAAAATAATGGAAAAATAAAGTATAATGGTAGGCTCCATAGAGTTTAAAATTCACCTGGATAATATCTTGCAGAGTGTTTTCCAACTTGGTTCCATTCTCCCCGTCACTTTCAGGTACACCAATCAGACGTAGGTTTGGTCTTTTCACATAGTCCCAAATTTCTTGGAGGCTTTCTTGGTTTCTTTTTATTATTTTTTCTCTAAACTTCCCTTCTCGCTTCATTTCATTCATTTCATCTTCCATCACTGATACCCTTTCTTCCAGTTGCTCGCATTGGCTACTGAGGCTTCTGCAATCTTCGCGTAGTTCTCGAAACTTGGCTTTCAGCTCCATCAGCTCCTTTAAGCCCTTCTCTTCATTGGTTATTCTAGTTATCCATTCGTCTAATTTTTTTTCAAAGTTTTTAACTTCTTTGCTATTGTTTTGAATTTCCGAGCTACGGACCGTCTGAAGCCTTCTTCTCTCAACTCGTCAAAGTCATTCTCCGTCCAGCTTTGTTCCGTTGCTGGTAAGGAACTGCGTTCCTTTGGAGGAGGAGAGGTGCTCTGCTTTTTAGAGTTTCCACTTTTTCTGCTCTGTTTTTTCCCCATCTTTGTGGTTTTATCTACTTTTGGTCTTTGATGATGGTGATGTACAGATGGGTTTTTGGTGTGGATGTCCTTTCTGTTTGTTAGTTTTCCTTCTACCAGACAGGACCCTCAGCTGCAGGTCTGTTGGAGTTTGCTAGAGGTCCACTCCAGACCCTGTTTGGCTGGGTGTCAGCAGCGGTGACTGCAGAACAGCATGGTACTGGTACCACAACAGAGACATAGGTCAATGGAACAGAACAGAGCCCTCAGAAATAATGCCACATATCTACAACTATCTGATCTTTGACAAACCTGATTAAAACAAGAAATGGGGAAAGGATTCCCTATGTAATAAATGGTGCTGGGAAAACTGGCTAGCCAGATGTAGAAAGCTGAAACTGGATCCTTTCCTTACACCTTATACAAAAATTAATTCAAGATGGATTAAAGACTTACATATTAGACCTAAAACCATAAAAACCTTAGAAGAAAACCTAGGCAATACCATTCAGGACATAGGCATGGGCAAGGACTTCATGTCTAAAACACCAAAAGCAATGGCAACAAAAGCCAAAATTGACACATGGGATCTAATTAAACTAAAGAGCTTCTGCACAGCAAAAGAAACAACCATCAGATTGAACAGGCAACCTACAGAATGGGAGAAAATTTTTGCAACTTACTCATCTGACAAAGGCCTAATATCCAGAATCTACAATGAACTCAAACAAATTTACAAGAAAAAAACAAACAACCCCATCAAAAAGTGGGCAAAGGACATGAACAGACACTTCTCAAAAGAAGACATTTATGCAGCCAAAAAACACATGAAGAAATGCTCATCATCACTGGCCATCAGAGAAATGCAAATCAAAAGCACAGTGAGATACCATTACACATCAGTTAGAATGGCCATCGTTAAAAAGTCAGGAAACAACAGGTGCTGGAGAGGATGTGGAGAAATAAGAACACTTTTACACTGTTGGTGGGACTGTAAACTAGTTCAACCATTGTGGAAGTCAGTGTGGTGATTCCTCAGGGATCTAGAACTAGAAATACCATTTGACCCAGCCATCCCATTACTGGGTATATACCCAAAGGACTATAACTCATGCTGCTATAAAGACACATGCACACGTATGTTTATTGCGGCACTATTCACAATAGCAAAGACTTGGAACCAACCCAAATGTCCAACAACGATAGACTGGATTAAGAAAATGTGGCACATATACACCATGGAATACTATGCAGCCATAGAAAATGATGAGTTCATGTCCTTTGTAGGGACATGGATGAAACTGGAAAACATCATTCTCAGTAAACTATCGCAAGGACAAAAAACCAAACACCGTATGTTCTCACTCATAGGTGGGAATTGAACAATGAGAACTCATGGACACAGGAAGGGGAACATCACACTCCGGGGACTGTTGTGGGGTTGGGGGAGGGGGGAGGGACAGCATTAGGAGATATACCTAATGCTAAATGACGAGTTAATGGGTGCAGCAAACCAACATGGCACATGGATACATATGTAACAAACCTGCACATTGTGCACATGTACCCTAAAACCTAAAGTATAATAATAAAATAAAAAAAAAATTCACCAACATTATGTTTTTCATAAAAACATTTACAACATTCTGAAATGTGTTCTATGCTTTGAATTCTACATTAGCATTGTTAAGGCATTTGTAACTACAAGATCTAGAAAAGAAGTTGTAAAAGTTGCAGATTTATAGCAAGTTGCCAAGAGAACAATGGTTTGATATCACTTCATTTATAATAACTCACCTATTTGTCAATCTCAACATTCCAGACACCAAAAAAATAAAAAATGAACAAGGCCTTTGAGTTGTCAAAACCATCTTCATAAAAGTCTGAGTGCTAAAGCCCATGCCCTTCATTCACAAGAAAGTTCACTGAGCCCTTGCTCTCTGACACAAATATTTTCTAAGCCCAGACATAATGCAAGGAACAAATGAAAAGGGTTTGGGGACCACTAGAGACAGTGAGAAATCACAGTAGAAATCCAGGAAATTAGAGAAAAGAAGCAATAGCTATGAAAAGGAACAGGAGGTATCTACAACCGTAGCCCTCATGGCATCATTTTGGATAAGAGCTTCTTACACCTCACCAATTTTTAACGGCATTACTCTCTAATGTAGTAATTTACTGTGTTAACTTTGCCCCAAAGGAAGAAATACATTGAATTTCTTCTGTTTAGGTAGGCGAGGGACTGATGATTGCATTGTATTTGTATTTCGTTCTCAAAATTGCTTATTTTCTCAGTAGAAAGTTCTGTCTTAGTCACCATGAGCCCTTAGGTTGGTCACCAAACTGCAGGCTCAATTCTTTTAAGGGGCCAATTACAAATCCAAACATGCAAAAGGACAATGGTATGGCCTCAGGGGCAGCATAAAGGGCATTGCTTTTGCTACGAAATTTATACTCTGGAGAGTATATCATTCTCTCCAGAATAACCATTCCAATGCCTACCAATCAGCTTCAACTCCTAACCAACTAATTCCACTTCATAGACATAATTATCTAAACTCAGGATAAAGCCAAGGAGCAGAAACTCACATCTCTCCTTTCTGTTCTCATTCATTACCCCTTCATTCCCTCACACTCTATTTTCACCTGGCATCTTTATTTCTGCACCTTTTTCTCAATGCCACTGTTAAGCAGTTCTTACATGTATTTTCCATCGTGCACTGGCTCTACTTCAATATGGCCACTTTGTTTCAGCTGAATGAAAACCACAGTCTCTCCAAAAACATAACTTTTGACATTGATTTATCAGCTTTCACTTTAGTGGCTCTTATGGGATGAGCTTTCCTTCCTTGTTAACTATTTAATGCTTTTCCTAGTGCTCCAGGACTGTGACATTTGCACTAATCCTTTATGTCTTAACTATCTGTAAACATTGTTCTAAGATTTACGTTTCTATACAAGGCCCCATTTTTTCTTTACCAAATTAATATATGTTCATTACAGAAAATATGGACCCTATAGAAAAATCTATCAAAAACATTCCCTGTAATTATGTCAGCCTAATGATAAGTATATTTTGTGTACTTTGTACATACAAACACACACACACGTTCATTATATTGTATGCAAAGTGCTATAATCTGGTTTTTCACTTAATGTTTTGGCTTGAGTATTTTCCTAAATCTTAACAATTTTGACTATTTTCCCATTTTTAAAAAATGTATTGGAAAATCTTTTAATATATATGATAGTATGTTGTCATCACTAAATCATTTCTTATTAGACATCTAGGGTATAAAAAAGGCAAGGTATCTTGCAGCTGAAATGTAGACAATGTAAAGACTGGTATCTGTAGCACGGATTCCGCAACTAAGTCCTAGACTCCTACATGTTTGTGTGTGCTTGTGTGCATGCGTGTGTGTGTGTGTTTGTGGGAAGGTGGCGGTGGGTAGGCTAATCAATTATGTGCAACCTTGACTCAGGTGCCTTTGCTGCTGCCTCGTTAGGCTGGGATTTCATATGTTCTCACCACTAGGTGCTGCCTACATTAGGAATGACGATAAAGCCTCAGTCATTTGTGTGCCATTTGCCATATAAAGACATATGCTCTGAGCATATCTAGCTGTTTTAAAATCTTTTTAACTGCCATATAACATATAGTCATTCCTTAAATAACTTAATCCACTTCGAAATGAGCTATAAGAGTATCTGTTTTCTTTCCTGTCCTGCTTCTTTCATTCTGCTCTCTACTTTGGAAACAATCATGTTAGGCATTTCTGTAGCTTATTAACTATGTTTTCAGCAGTGGAAAAACACGTAAGTTCTGGGAAAATTCCTTTTTTCAATATTTTAGCACAGAGTATTGCTACTTATATTAAAAGTTTGGAAGAGAAAAATGGTACTAAGACTAAATTATTATACCCCGAATGAGTGAGATATATCTAGGAAGGAAGCAGATGATGAAAGTGATTTCTTCAAAAGAGTGAAAAATGATAAATGTACATATGGTGGCAGGGGCATTTGCCTGAGCTTCAGCCTGTTACTCTTCATCATTAAGGTTTAGATATGTCTGCAACTTTTCATCACACAGGTATTAAGGGCATAAAAAAACGTATTCAAATAGAGCCCAGAGTTTTTCTTGAGGATGAGGAGATGTGGTTAAAGGTGAATCCACTGTTGGAATTCAAATAAAGCTGGGCATGTGTGTCGAACTTATGTGGTGGTCTAGTAGAAGTCTAGAAGGGTTAGGCTGTGGCACTAATTATCTTCCTGGGAAGAACCCACCCTAATGGAAGAGACAGCCAGTGGAGATAATCTTGCTTATATGTTTCCTAGGCATTGGTGAAGAGTAGGAAGTCAGCCTATGGCCTATATCCTGAAACGTGGCTAGGTCCTGGAGGAAGAAAGGGCTAGAAGCAAAAATAGAACGTTTGTGTTAAACTGTCTAACTCACTGAGAGTCAAGAAATACTTCCTTAGTAAGACCCCTCTTTAACCACAGAAGAAATCAATTCTCCTTACTCTATTGCAGGCTGCTGGACAGTCTGGATATCCTCAAAGCAGCCACCAGGAGATAATGACCAGGCTGGATCCAGCAGGAAGAAAGACAGGGTCATTAGGCAAAACAGAGCACACATGCAGCACCTAATGGATGCTGCAAAAGGCAGCAGGGCTGCTGAAGCCACAGGGGCAGTGGCAGGCAGTTGGAGAGGGTGTCCTTCCTGGTGGAGCCTCAAGTAAAGTAAATGCACGTGCTGAGAAACTTGCTTCTGAGTACACATGCAATATCACCTGGGAGTGCCTGGGAGGACTTAGAGAGGGGCACATTTACAGTCATGGACTTCCTGCATGAGCAAGGAGGGGATAAATCCAGGTTAACTGGGTTACGGGGATAAAAATTTAGTAAGCCTTTTGATTTACACATCACATATATATGCTATTTTAGTGCAGAAAGACTTACATTTTAAAATGTTTTAGAAGCAGTGAAGTTCAAAGGCCTCCTATGGGGTCAATTAAGACCTGCATATATGTACCTTCAAATGTTTAAGGGAGTTGCTCCTCAATTTAGGGGCAGCTTAAGTGAATATGTACCTAAATAGGCAGAAAAAACTGGCCTCTGAAAAGTCTTCTGTTTTCTGTTTTTAAACTTGTAGACTCATATTTGTACATTACATCAAGCTCCAAACATGTAGGAGCATGCTGGTCACAATAAACTAGTGAATTCTGCCCCAAATATATATCTCAACATGGTTTTTCCATTGCAGTATGGTATACATTCATATCCTTCCCTCTGTATCTTCTTATTTCATTTACAAATGTTTCATTTATTAAGATCTATGTAATGGGCTGTAAAGGTAACATAGACGCAAAAGTTACAGCCAGAAACCCTATGGCTACTCCATTCTTCTATTTGTTACACAATCCGTGTTATGGCACAACTAACATGGTCACTTAAACGTCCCAAGTCTGAAATTCAGTGAAAATTCATGATACAACTTTAAGCTATTGTATCGAGTGTTTATGTAAGTTCAATGAATACAGGAAGAACACATCAAATTCTCACCTATAATGTTTTCTATAAATGTATGAACCAGAATCAAATATATGAACATAGGCTAGAAAAAAGCAGAGTGTTCTGTAATAATTCCAGGAGTAAAATGTGTTAATGCTTATTTTTGTATAATTTATAGCTTGGTCCTGTAGGAAATTATTGGAGATTACAATGACATTTAAAGGTAAAAGAATTCAACATTACAAATGTTCATTTAATTGTACCAGAAACAAGGTGCTGAAAGTATGATTTAAATACATATACATCAGATAAGTAAAATATGGATTTTGGGCAGAAGGAGATTGAATTATTGTTGAATTTGGATCCAGAGAAAATATTATATAAGGATTATATATACATATATGATTTACACATAATATACATTTATAGGTAATGGCATATATATGTTCATACCCAAATATAGGAGGTGATTTGATGCTTATGAGTTCTTGAAACACTGCTATTTAACTGGGAAGAGGAATTATGAAGGGAATAATGAGGAAACGCAAAAAAAGTAGTTTTCCTCCACCAGATAATAGTTAGTAACTTTGCAATTTTAATGAAAATCTAGCAAATCAGGTATTGTACAACTGTTTTCTCCTCACCAAAACAGGTAAGGAGGAAGCTCATTTTCTATTGTTGAAGTCTACAGATGAAAATTCCTCTAAAAGTAAAACCATCCCCAGTAGATGTAATTAGTCTAGTTTTTGGTCATTAATAGTTCATTTAGGTTAATCTAGAAAATATAATTGCCAGTGACAGAGGAGGAGGTAGAGAAGTTTATGAATCAGTTATCTATGGATTAAATATTTTTATATCTTTTAAATCATCTAAGTAAGTAAATTACCATCATGTTCCTTTAAGGAAACGGCAGAAAATCCAAGTCTACTCCCACTCGGCACACAAATGAGCCGTTCCATAATAATATTATCTTGACTGCAAAAAGAACAGTCTTTGTTTACATGTAAGCTGGAAAACTTTTAAATAATAATCTTGAGGGTGGAGAATATACAGCACTCTCTTAGGTCAAATTATGACCACAGTTACAACAGACAGTGCAAAAAGCTTTGAAAGGGATAAGATAAGACAAACAGAAATGACAGGAAAACAAAGTGGCCAGAGAAATGTTTGGCAGAAGCCCAGCATACTCCTGGCATCCTCTCCCTAGGCCTTTTGCTTGTCTGCAGAATTATCACTTATCTTCCACCAGCTTCTCTCTCTTTAAAGAAAGGCCAGTGTACCCCTTCCAATGCTTCGTCAATACCTCACATGTCACAGAGTACAATGTAAATGGGCTACAAGCCCATATTTCATGGTTCTCCAAAGCAGCTTCTTCTCATAAGAACAAGGTTACGCATTTGCAAGATTTATAAAACAGAGGACTGCATCTTAATTAGGCCTGCACTGTTAAATGAAAATATTTTCTTAGACACATTGGCACTTTTCCCTTCAAGCCAATAATGCTCTTCCTCTCAAACTGTGTGCTTGTTTGTTTTAAATAAAAGATAAGTAGATATTTACTTAGAGTGATAGAGGAAATACACACCAACTACTTGGTGTAGTAGGTAGGTGGAAAGGGACAAAGATCCAGACGTTCTGAGTTACACGCTGCTGCTGCCACTAGCTTGTTTTGTCACCTGGAGACAGTCATTAATCTTGATGAACTTCTATTTGTCTATCTATAAATTGAGAAAGTAGGAAATTTCTAAGCCTGCTTGTTAGTTATATGATCTGTGATCTAACCATATTGGTCAATTATAAAGTGTCATGCCAGAGATAACATTTTATGGGTCAATTAGAGTATGTAGTGACTGACTGGGGAAGTCATATATGATTTTAATGAACTCATTTTTAAAAACAAATATAAATTCTACAAATCAACTAAACATATTCCTAGATCCTTGATCTCACCTTCACAAAGGTATCTGATGAGGTCGTTATCATAATTTTCAAACAATTTTATTTGAGCCTTCTTAGGCTAGTTTCTAATTTGGCACAAGAAGGTTCAATGTAGATCATCTCCCTTGATTCTTGGATTTTAAGGATTGGAAATTGGAGGTCATGGCACAATTCAGCAGCAAGAATATTAGTGCAGCCCAGGTCTTGTGGTTTGGGCCAGGCATCTCTCCATTGCCAGAGGTTGCCTTCAGAAGTCTGAATGGGACACATAGCCCATTTTCAGGCCTTGAGAATTCCTGTGAGAATTTCAAGCAAGTTTTTGTTTCAACAACTCACATGTGCAAGGGCCACCAAGAGTTTAGTAATGTAAATAGATAACATATCATCATTTAGCCAAGGAATCACATTATGAGCATATTCAAACCACATTCAAGAGGACACCAGATTTCCTTGAAACACCTGTAGATAAAGGAAGAAAAATCATGGTGGATGTGTAGCCAGCCTCCAACATGGGCTCCAACGACTCCTGCCTCTTGGTATTCAAGTCCTTGTGCAGTTTCCTCCTATAATGTATCATAATTGGTCTTTGTGACCAAGAGAATACAGCAGAAGTGATGGCATGTCACTTCTGAAGCTAGGTCATAAAAGGTACTCCGGCTTTGTGGTATAATAAGAAAGATATTCTCTCTTTGTCCATAGTGCCTGGCACAGAATTCCTGTTGAGGAACCCCTGTTCCCTCAAACCCCTGGACCACCACACAGAGAACTATCTCCAGGCCTGGACTTCCCCTGACTTGGAGATAGCCTTATTCTCAGATCTCTCTCTCTCTTTTCAACTGGACTATCCTCTGTACAACCCAGAAAGCTCCATCCAAATGCTGTAAGGACTGGTCTCCAAGGGAGAAGGGGAGGAGGGATGCCATTTCGGGTTATAGATTCCCCAACTCTGCCAGGTCTAACTGGCCCCTGAGTTGCTACTATGTAAATTAAATCTACCCTGCACCATCCTTCTCTCTCTCTCTCTATATATATATATATACACATATAAAGAAGTAGGGTGATAGAAGCATATGTGTTCTAATGAGGCAACTCTTAGCAAGCCTCTAGATAGCTTCAGGATGGAGGCAGGTCATCAGAAAGACCAAGCCTTGATTAGAAGCTTGGAGCTTTCAGCCCCAACCCCCAACCTCCAGGGGTTAGAAAAGGGGTTAGAGATTGAGTTAATCTTGAATGGTCAGTGATGTAATTAATTGTGCTTACTTAATAAAACCTCCATAAAAGCCCTAAACAATGGGGGTTTAGAAGAGCTTCTGGGTTGGTGAACACATGGAGGAGCTGGGTGAGTGGTGTACATGGAGAGTGCATGGAAGCCTCCAACCCCCATACCTTCTATGAATCTCTTCCATTTGGCTGTTCCTGAATTGTATCCTTTATAATAAACCTGTAATAGCAAGTAAAGTGATTTCCTGAGTTCTGTGAGTAATTCTAGCAAATTACTGATCCTGGGCTGCCTGGTGGGGATCGGGGATGTGGTCGGGGAAATGTCCAGGTCGGGGAGGTGCTGTTCTCTGAAAGGTAGCCTAGACATTCCATCTGCAGTTGGCATCTGGAGTAGGGGCAGTCTTGTGGGATTAAGCCCTTGACCCAGGGGTGTCTGCACTAACTCTGGGAATTGGTATCAGAATTGAATAGAATTGTTGGACACCCAGTTGGTGTCTGAGTTGGTTGGTGTGAGTAAAAGCCTCTTCGATTTATTGCTTGTTCTCTTTTCCTATCTGATCTTTTCTCTCTGTCTCAGATCACTCATTGTGGAAGAAATCTGATGCCATGTCTTGAGGACACTCAGGTGGCCTATGGAGAGGCGAACATGTAAGGAATCGAGCCTCCTAGTAATGGCTAGTGAGAAGCAGAGGGCTCTGCCAACAGCCATGTTAATGAGCCCTTGGGGAAGTGGACCCTCCACTCCCAGCCCAGCATTCAGATGGCTGAGGTACCAACATCTTAGATTTGCCTCCTGAGAGACCTTGCACAAAACCGCTGTCAGATTCCTGACTCTCAGAAACTATGTGAGACAGCACATGTTAGTTTTAAGCGGTGAAATTTCAGGGATATTGGTTACACAGCAGTAGGTAACTATTACAGTGAGGACGGGTGCAGTGGCTCACGCCTGTAATCCCAGCACTTTGGGAGGCTGAGGCAGGTAGATTGCGAGGTCAGGAGATGGAGACCATCCTGGCTAACATGGTGAAACCTTGTTTCTACTAAAAATACAAAAAAAAAAAAAAAATTAGCCAGGCATGGTGGTGGTGGGCGCCTACAGTCCCAGCTACTTGGGAGACTGAGGCAGGAGAATGGCATGAACCCAGGAGGCAGAGCTTGCAGTGAGCCAAGATCACGCCACTGCACTCCAGCAAACTATTACAGTGCATAGCTACTCCATTTTACAGGCCTTGTCATAAAATCCACCAAGGATGGATCCTAGAGTTTTAAAAGAGAAAGAATCTAACAAATTACTCTCTGAATTTCAAACGCAACAAATATTGTAAGTGTAACATATATTGTATGTTAATGAAAATTCTGAGTATTTAAAATAGTTAATTCATTTTGACAAAGTTTCAAGTTTCAAGACGTCTCCTGGACTACTTCTTCCATAATTTTAATTGAAGCTATTAGCATATCCCTGTTTAGTTGTCTTTAAATACGTAGTGGAAGGATACCCACTTCTACCCCTAAGAAATGAAATAGCTTAAGACTTTCTAGGCTCTATTTTTCTCTTAAGTTTATCTGACCAGATGGATTGTAGAATCTTTTTAGGAACTGCATACTGTAATAACAATTATGTGTTAAGCATTTTCTTTATGTAAAGCTTTAGTCCACAAACTTGGATGTGAAAGAAATGTCTCTCTTCTTTATTTTTTAAAGTCAAATTAATTTGGTTTTTGATCTCTCTCCTTTCAGAAAGATAAGAAACCCAACCTCAAGCACTATGAGACTCCCTCCTCTCCATCTCCAAGGGTCAGGCCATCTCTATCCTTTCAGAAAGATAAGAAACCCAACCTCCAGCACTATAAGACTCCCTCCTCTCCATCTCCAAGGGTCAGGTCATAGTCTTAGTCATTGCCAAGGGCATCACAGAAGGCCTCTGCCTCCGGTTCCTACCTGGGCCCTTTCTATGCTCATTAACTGCTGCTGCAGCCTGACTTCTTCAAGACCAAGTTGGGCTGTATGCTTTGCAATCATGGGAAGAAAACAAAAGAGGGTATAAACACAATACAATGCCTCCACAAATCACTGCATCTCAGGGGGTCAGAAAATAAATTAAATGTTAGGAAAAACAGAAAAGAAGTAAGCAACATAGTGCCAGCCTTCGGGTTCTTAGACACTCAAAAGGAAACAGAAAGTACAGAAACAATACACCAGGAAATAAAAGAGGGCATTTTTAGAAGTACCATTTAAATTGCAAGGGCTGCAGGAATCAACAGAAGGAAATAATTGGGGCGAGGGGGAGGGGACTTAATAAGAATAATAATTATATATATTCCCTCAAATTTGTATGGAATTTATAAATTATGAGGGACTTTTCGCACATGTATAACTTCATTTTAGACACTCAATGAAATTAAGTAAAATGGGGTTGGCGGCACAGATGGTAACATCTTCATTTTACAGATGAGGAACTTGGACTCAGCTAGCTTTGGCGACTTGTTGAGAAAGTCAGAACCAGTTAGTCGTGGAATATAAAATTGAGCTCGGCTCTCTTCCTACCTAGTCTTTTCTCTGCTCCGCTCCCACACTTCAGTGAGAGTTGCTTTCCTGAAGGAGTAAGTTCTAAAGCAGGATTGGAAGTTTCTATAGGGACAAAGAGAAGAGGCATCCATGAGTGGCAAGGAGTGTGAAAGGGATGAAAAACACATAAGAAGAAATGGAGACAGGCGGAAGGTCCCAGCTACAGGACAGAAAAGCCAGGGTGTGGGCTTCTGAGAGATGATGCTGAGTGGTGAGTCACGGGTGACTAAGGAAGCCATTGACATCAGATTGCAAATTCTCCCCTCCTACCCCGTGACGAAGAAGTTTATCTCCTATATCTCTTTATATATGAAAAACCATAAAGAAAACACCAGTATCTTTATGGTTTTCTATAAGAAAAACCATAAAGAAAACACACATAGTGTACCATCCAATGAAAGCATATGCCATCTCACTTGGGCCCTTTATCAATCTTAGTCACAGTGCCCAATATCGTTTCCGTTTCTCATTCTCTGAGTTCTGTTGTTCAAAGCTTATCCTCTTGCCTGGACTATAGAGACAGAGGTGAAATCTTTGAGAAGTGGATCCTATCCACTTGTCATTATACCTCTGTAATTCTTAGTGATGTTCCACGTTGCCTCCCACACTGACCCTGTACAAACTACTGCAAGAGTTTCGGGGGTGAGGGACTGTTACTTGAGCCAACTTCTTCCATCCTGCAAAGGCAGGGATGGAGCTCAGGAGATGGTGCTTTGCATCTTTACAACTGGAACAAGATGAAAGGTCTCTCAAGGAATAATGAGATCCAGGATTGATTCAGGACGAGAGGCCAGATGGGAACAGTAGAGCATTAGGATGTTGTGATGCCGGGGTAACCTTTCCATAATGATGTTGTGTGCCTGAAGTTTGATGCTGAGAATCTACATTGATTTCTGGCTTAGAAATAAGAAATTGATCAGTAAACGAAAAAAAAAAAGCCTACCTATATCCAATCTCTCCCCACCAGCCCCCTCTCCCAACATTGTTATCTATTTGTATACACAACAGTATTTTAGCAAATGAAAATTCTCAAAATTCTAATCACATCTTTATCCCAAAGCCTGGATTTAGTCAGAAAGCTTTATAGTGCTTCTGACTCAGTAGAGTTAGTTATCCTGTTTAATTGGATTGACGGTGACAATTGTAATTACCTTAGATGAGATTGCCTGTAATGTAATTATACTTCCTTCATCAGCATGAGCTGGACTTGTGGAATACATACAGAAGATGCCTCCGATTACTGAGAGGTTAAGAAGAACATTATATTGCCTCACAAATCCTGTTTGTTACTGTATAGAATTGTAAAAATTATGGAAGAAACTGAAGGAATTACTCCTCTAAAGCAGGTTTGTGATCCAAATATGTTTCTGTTTCATAGAGTAAGATGACTATATTCCACAGCTATATTTTTGTTTAAATAAAAAATATATTTTAATAACTCAATATGGGGGTAGCAATAGTAAACCTGGTATTTTATTATTATTTTGTTTCTGCTTATTATGTACAAACAGTGACTGCATCTAAAAGGCATTTTTAAAAAGCATACAATACACAATGAAGTTTAACTTGACTTTTTCTATGATCTGAAAACTTACAGTCTCTAGAATTAACATAGTAAGTAACAGGAGATAACTTTAAAATACTAGTCTTTATGAGTAGATGGACCCATAATTAATACCTAGGAAGCCAGATGCTCTACTACAATGATAGCTTTCTCTATTTTCCAGTTAACACATGGAGAACTTTAAAATTTTCAATTGGAAGCCTAGCCTCTCAACAGGACATTTCTGCCAAATATATTGCAAACACATGTAGTTTAGGAGAAATGGCACATACTAGAAATCCGCCCCAATCTTATTAGCTTTAGCATTGCTCTCATTAAAAATAGAGCTGCTTACAGGTTTTTCCTTCTGAAGCATATGAAACATAGAACTTGGAAATGTGCCCTTTTGAAAACTTATTCTTGTATTCACAAACCAGATGGTGCACATCAAATGCATTCTGATTTTCTAACGAAATAAAAAAGGATCCCTATTATGTTATTTAATATGATTAACACATCCTCAATTGCTATTTTTACAGATACTCCTGGAAAGTTAAACAACTTGGCTCATACTCTCCTGCTGGAGTTGGACAGGAAGACCTCACCAAAGCTGAAAGGTTAGGGCTGTGCTGGGGGCACTTTGCTTTTTAATTCTTCCAAAACAGGCTCTGGAGAGGTGCAAGGCCCTGCCACAGCTGCTCACAAAGAAACCTTCTTCTGTTTTTGAACATCAGAGACAAAGAGTCTGCTGTATCATAAAAAGGCTGATTGGGCAAGAAAAAGATACACACACACTGTCTGTCTCTCTCTCTCTCTCTCTCATTCTCTCTCTCTCAATTTCTCTTAAGACCAGTACTTCGTCAAGCAATATTCATAGCATGCTCGAATTACTAACATCACCAGTAAACTCTAATTCTGAGCACCATTTGAATGTCTCACTCATGACATACAGCAAAAACTTATCTAAAACCAATAACAATTTGCTGGATTTTGCCAACAAACTGGAGAAGAGTATAATGTTGTTTACCTTGAAAAAGGTTGGCTTGTCTGGTCAAAAACCTGAAAAAAGAAAAGAGAAATGGATTGATTTTCCATTACTTCTGACCTTTAAAACTACAATACTGAGTTAAGCATAGTTGTGGTGTGCTTATTAATTTCGTAAATCGGATTGTCATTCTCTAATTTTATGTATCTCTTGCTTGAAGTAATAATGGCTTAAGCTGAGTTGGATTCTAACCTGAATCCAATTTCTCTATTGAATTCCACTATTAGTCAGGAATATGTTCAGCTGAGGAAAAGCATCCACCAGTAGACCAGAGTAAAACACCATGATAGGCTAGACACTGTGCATGTGAAACATCTGTTTTTTGTTGTTGTTGTTAAACTTTTAAAACTTGAAGATCTCTGGTCAGCTATGTCTTATTTTATCTTCTACAGATAAGAGAAACATTTGTTTGGGCTGAGACAGCTGTTTCATGAAATGCAACATCATATCTCATTTTTCTTCATGAACTTCTCTCATTTAACAATTAGGCTGGAAGAACACACATTACCAATAGGTTCAGTCATATAACACTCAGAACCTGGAAATAACGAGTTGTAAGTTTCAGATCCTACAAAATAAATCAGTTACTCCATCAATTCTATAATATAAGGCAAAGAATCTGAAAATTGAAGGAAGATATTTTGAACAACACTGTGCAAAAGCTATTGCTGAGTTAGGTATTCAGTTAAGCCAAACACCACGCCTGGTTCTCAGTTTGTTTTGCAAAAGCATTTATTCTACATTTTAAATATGCACATGTTCCAACTTGGGCTAGAAAGACTTAACTAAAAATAACACCACTATCACCAAGTGATGCTATGGTTGACCAACACTCCAGGATTTGAAAAAAAAAATTCCCCAAATGGTACAAATTCCCCAAATGCTACAAATTCCCTAGGAACTGGAAGCTTTTCTTCTCAAGGTGAAATACTGCTTCTCCTCTTGGTGTTTTGCCATTAAAAAAAGAAAGTATTTAGCAAACAACTAGCAGATCCATCAAAAGGTTAGGATTCTTTTTATTTTAGTGCTCTTTCTTAATGGGCAAAAATTGATTGATTAGTTCACCTGGAATGTTCTTAGCCTTAGGGCAGAAACAAGAGGTTTGTACGCATTAGTGGACTGGATTTATAAAAGAAAAAAGTCCACATTCAAGAATACAGAGAATTTCAAAAATACAAGAAAATAGAAAAAAGAAAAACAAGGTCTAGAAGCATATTAAAATTCTTGTATTCATTAAAAATCAAATGGCTGTGTTTTCAGTTGTATTGAGTTATCATATGTGTACTGGTTCTTTGCCTTAGTTCCAAATGTACTCATATTATCATCTCTAAATCCATCTGGATAGTTTATACAGTGAACCGTGGAATCACTTAGTTTCTCCAAATTCCATCTACTTTTTGAGAAAAAAAACAAAAAACAAAAACTTAAGGCAGATCTTTCCCCATTAGATCTCCAACCTCTGCTGCTCCCTTCCCCCACTTGTTGGTAAAACTGCTTTCTGGAAAGTTTGTTTACCTTTCAGACAAGACAAGGGGTGAAACAGAGGAGCAGCGACCTCCTTGCCATTGGCTAGAATGAAGTGAGGGGAGTTACCAGAACGCAGTGGTATTAATCCCGTGTTACTCTAACGTTACCTCAGACCCTCTTCTACTATTTATTTGGCCATACTCCCAGCACAGTGATTTACATCTTGGAGGAAGTAGTATTTAAATGTGTGTGCATAAGATTCTGTTGGGGAGTTTATTAACAATGCAGATTCTTGAGCTCTAGCCTGCTCTATGAAATCTGCATCCCTAGCAGATTAGCACCCAGGAATGTTCATCCATAAGCTTTTCCAGCGAGTCTGATTAGGTAGGTGGCCTCATGACCACATTTTGGGAAACACAGACTTAGGATGATATGAAAAGTGATGTCAGGCTGTGCTAAGTGCCAAGCCTTGAGTGGAAAGGTGTTTTAAGTCACTATCTCATCTCAGAGTACATAATAAATATTTAAATTTGAGAAAACTAGTATTTAATAGATAAGTAAAATCTGTTTAGTATTTGCTATTGTTTTTATTTATGGTTTCCAAACAGATATCTGATCTGCCTTAAGCATTATTTGCCTTGGTGATCTGTAAATTCCTGAAAAAGGGAGAAAGCTTAGGTGATATACACTCTAATTAATGTGGCCCTCATATACTATTTAAGTAATAGAATCCTTACCACTTAGAGCCGGAAAGACTTTTAAAAAATGTAGCCCAAGCTTTTTAATTTTTTCAGGTGAAGATGCTTTTATGCAAACAGATGAACTAATGTAGGAATTATTTTGTACAGGGGGGTGATCTGAAATATTAATGGGCTATTTTAACTATCAGCTTGAATAATTCAAAGGTGTCTGCTTAATTCTTGTGCTTCCCCAGTTCGGATGAAAATATCCACAAAGAGAACTATGTAAGTAAATACAATTAATCATAATCAATCATGTACTGTCTTGGATTTCCCTAAAACCAAAACACTGAAATGGACACATGACATCCTTCTGGTCCTAATTTTCCACCAATTCATGAAACATTTCATGCTTTGCTTGGGACAGCACAAACCTTTCAACCTCCAATTATATTAATATTATGAGGGTACCGAAGTGCCCAAATATGTGACATGAAGTCCTTGAGTGTGGAATGGCCGTTTCCAATAGACATACAGTTTGCATAAACGGAAATGAACACAATATTATCACCCCTTGAGATTTCCTGGTTTTGGAACCAAGAGGTGGTGGTCTTGGATGCTTTACAGTATAATCTCCTTTTAGAGATTCTTAGTGCGCAATATTATAAATTCAGAGTTCTTCTGAAATAAAGAAAAATGTTATCTTTATTTTATCCATCATTTAAAAAAGTTATTTACCGTAGGAAACACTGAACAGAGTGATCTTTTTAAAATTTAGTTTTTTTAATTTAATTTTATTTTTTACACATTATAATTACATACAATTATGGGGGTACAAAGTGATGTTATTTTTTATATATTTTATATATATATATATATATGAATGATGTGGAATGATTGAAACAAGCTAATTTCATATCCATCAACTTAAATAGTTATCATTTGTTCCTGCTGTCTAACTGCAACTTTCTGCCCTTTGACCAACATCTCCCTCGTTCCCCACACTCCCCACCCCCAGCCTCTGGTAATCACTAATCTACTCTCTGCTTCTATGAGTTTTATTATTTTAGACTCCATATATAAGTCAGAACATGTAATTTTTCTCCTTATGTGCTTTGTCTATTTCACTTAACTTAATGTCCTCTAGGTTCACTCATGTTGCCTCACAAAACAGATTTTCTTCATTATTAAGGCTGTATAGTATTCCATTGTGTATATATATCACATTTTCTTTATCCATTCATCCCTAGGTTGATACTTAAGTTATTTCCACATCTTGGACACTGTAAATAATGCTGTAATGAAGATGAGAGTTTAGCTATCTCTTCATAATACTAATTTTAAGTCCTAGACTACCCACCCAGTAGTGGAATTGCTGGACCATATTGTTGTTCTGTTTTTAGTTTTTTTGAGGAATATCCACACAGTTTTCAATAATGGCTGTACTCATTTACATTCCCACCAGCAATGTACAAAGATTTTCTTTTCCCCCATCCTCGCCAGTATTTGTTATCTTCAATCTTTTTTTAGTAATAGCCCTTCAATCTTTTTTTAGTAATAGCCATTCTGACAGGTGGGAAGTAATATCTCATCATTTCCCTAATGATTACTGATGTTGAGCATTTTTTCATATATCTGTTGCCCGTTTTTAAATTGAGTTATTTATTTTTTTGCTATTGAGTTTTTGAGTTATTACATATTTTGGATATTAACCCCTTATCAGAGGTATTGCTTGCAAATATTTTCTCTCAACCTGTAGGTTTTCTCTTCACTCTGTTGTTTGCTTGCTATGGAGAAGATTTTTAGTCTGATGTAAGGCCTATTATTTATTTTTGGTTTTGTTTCTTGAGTTTTTGGGGTCAAATTAAAAAAATAACTGCCCAAACCAATGTTGCATAGTTTTTTTCTCCTGTTTTCTTCTAGTTAGTTTTACAGTTCCAGAACTTACATTTGAGCCCTTAACCCATTTTGATTTTATTTTTGTATGTGGAGAGAGATATGGGTCTAATTTCATTCTTCTGCATATGGATATCCAGTTTTCCCAACACTCTTTGTTAAAGCCACTGTCCTTTACTGATTGTGTTCTTGGCACTTTTGTTAAAAATTAATAGACCACTGATGTGTGAGTTCATTTCTGGGTTCCCAATTCTGTTCTATTGGTTGATGTGTCTATTTTTATGCCAACATGATGTTGTTATATGTACTATAACTTTGTAATATAGTTTAAAGTCAAATAGTGTGATGCCTCCAGCTTTGTTTTTCCTGCTCAAGATTGCTTTGGTTATTTGGTGTCTTTTGCAATACCATATAAATTTTAAGATTTTATCCTATTTCTGTGAAAAATGGCATTGAAATTTTTATAGGAATTGCTTCAAATCTGTATATTGCTTTGAGTAGTATGCACATTTTGGCAATATTAATTTTTCCAAGGCATGAAGACAGAATATATTTCCATGTATTTGTGTCTTCAATTTCTTTTATCGATGTTTTATAGTTTTCATTGTAGAGATCTTTCACCTCTTTGGTTAAATGTATTCCTAGGTATTTTAGTTTTTGTAGCTATTGTGAATAAAATTTTTAAATTTCTTTTTTGGATAATTTGTTGTTAGTGTATAGAAATACTACTGCTTTTTGTTTTTTGATTTTGTATCCTGCAACTTTACTGTATTTGTTTTTCAGTTCTAATAGTTTTTTTGATAGAGTGTTTAGGGTTTTCTATACATAGGATCATGTTGTCAGCAAACAGCAACAATTTCACTACTTTCTTTCTTACTTAGATGCCTTTTATTTCTTTCTCTTGCTTAATTACTCTGGCAAGGACCTCTAATATTATATTACATTGAATAGAAGGGGTTAAAGTGGGCATCTTCGTTTTGTTCCTGATCTTAAGAATAATATGCCAACAAATTGGATAACTAGAAGAAATGGGCAAACCATAGATACATACAACTTACCAACACTGAATCAAGAAAAAAAATTAAAATCTAAAAAGATGAATAATAAATAAGGAGACTGAATCAACAATAAAATTTTCTCCCATCAAAGAAAAGCCCAGGACTTGATGACTTCATGGGTGAATTCTAACAAACATTTAAAGAAGAACTAATACCAATTTTTCTCAAGTGCTCCCTAAAAAATAAAGAAAAAGGAGTACTTTGGAACTCTTTTCATGAGGCCAGCATTACTCTGATACCAAAGCCAGACAAGGTCATTACAATAAAAGAAAATTACAGACCAATATCCCTGATGAACATCGATGCAAAAATCCTCAACAACAACAAGAGTACTAGTAAACTGAATTCAACAGCATATTAAAAGTATGATTCACCATAATCAAGTAGAATTTATCCCAGGGATGCAAGGATGGTTCAACATATGTGAATCTATAGATGTGAAATATCATATTAGCAAAATGAAGGACAAAAACCATATGCTCATCTCATTAGATGCAGAAAAAGCATTTGATGAAAAATTCAACTTGTTTTCATAATAAAAATTCTCAACAAACTAGGTACGGAAGGAATGTACCTCAATACAATAAAGGCCATATATAACAACCCCACAGCTGACATTAACCTCAATGGTGAAAAGTTGATTTTTAAAATAAATGTGATTTTTGTCTCTTTTTTACTAGACCATCATTTGATTCCTATTGGCAAAGCCCAAAACTCTGCAATGAAGGTCACAGAGTCTTTCAACATCTGGCACCTATCTTTCTTCTCAATTAACCCCTCACCTGGATATCTCCCAGATTCCAGCAAAAGTGAACACTGTTTCCAGGATCCACCACACCACTTCAGCCTCCATGCCTTTACATGTGCCATTACCCATGCTTGGAATGCCTGTGTTCACACTCCTCTACACACAAATACACACATGCCGTCAGACACCATTCTTCCAACCTTTTCACCTGACGAATATCTGCTCCTCCTTCAAAATCTACCCCAAACACTATTTCTGTGGGGCCTTTCTCAACCTTCCTAAACTTGGTTACTTCCTTTCCTGTGCTCCCATTTTGGCTATTTCTAACTATTCTAGAATACTCATCAAACTATAAATTATACTTCTCTGTGTAAAGGTCCACCTCCCTCATTAGACTGGGAGCTTCTTGGAAGCAGGTACTGCCACTTACTTAATAAACATTCAATGCCTACTCTGTTCTGGGAAGTTCATATCCCAAAGTATAGGTCCTGGAACGGTGAGTGTCAGTATGTGATGGGTACCCAATAATGGCTGATTTAAAGCATAAATAATTGAATGTCTCCTGCAAATTCTCTCAATGATATAATGATTGTCATGAACTACCTACTTACAATTTACCTGCAGGTGTCCCTGAGACACACACATGGAGGTGTCTTAGTTGTTAGTAAGGTGATGGGTATGCTAACTTCAGAAATAGGAAATCATTTTCAGACTAAGTACTGGCCTTTAAAGAGCAAAAAGAAAGGGAAACAGAGGAAAAGGAGGAGGAAAAGAAAACCAACCAAACCTGGGGCCAGGGCAAAAGAAATGAATTTTCTCTTCTTAAAGGAAGAAATTTGTTTGTACCTAGGGAAAAAGAGAATAATGAGTTCTATAATAGTGATTTCAGTTCTGTAGAGAAACAAATATTATCTTTCATAGTGTTTAAGCCTTGATAGCATCTGTCCCTCTTGCTGCACATGAGATGTGGACTATGTTGTCTATGCACTGATGAATTAAAATTGCCTCAGGCATTGTCAACTGTGATGACATTTGATACGGTTTGGATCTGTGTCCCCACCCAAATTTCATGTGGAATTGTAATCCCCAATGTTGGAGATGGGGGTCTGGCGGGAGGTGACTGGCTCATGAGGGTGGATCTTTCATGAATGGTTTAGCACCATCCCCTTGGTGGTGTTCTTGTGATAGAGTTCTCATGCGATCTGGTTAAGTGTGTAGCGCCGCACTGCCCTCTTTCTTGCTTCCACTCCAGCCACGTGATGCACCTACTCCCCCTTCCGCCATGATTATAAGTTTCCTGAGGCCTCCTCTAAAGTGGAACAGATGTCAGCTTCCTGTACATACTGTACATACTGTACATGCTTCCTGTACACCCTGTGGAATAATGAGCCAATTAAACCTCTTTTCTTTATAAATTATCCAGTCTCAGGTATTTCTTTATAGCAATACAAAAACAGACTAACATACCACTTCACCCTGCAATTTTTTCCTTCAAATTTTTAAAGAAGGGAGAATGTCTTGGTATTTGAAGCTTTTATTTTTTCTGATTATTTAAGTCTTTCCAGGCAATTGTCCAAACCCAGGGACTTTAAAGTCTTCATTTTTAGAAATTTTCATGTAATTCTCTGTTTGGATTGACGGTATAGATTTTTTTTTTTTTTTTGAAACAGAGTTTCGCTCTGTTGCCCAGGCTGGAGTGCAGTGGTGTGATCTCTGCTCACTGCAAGCTCTGCCTCCTGGCTTCATGCCATTCTCCTGCCTCAGCCTCCCAAGCAGCTGGGACTATAGGCGCCCACCACCACAGCTGGCTGATTTTTTTGTATTTTTAGTAGAGACAGGGTTTCACCGTATTAGCCAGGATGGTCTCGATTTCCTGACCTTGTGATCCGCCCGCCTCAGCTTCCCAAAGTGCTGGGATTACAGGTGTGAGCCACCGCGCCCAGCCAGATCTTTTTTTGACTAATCATGAGACAAAAAGTAATGAATGCTTCTGAAATTCCAGACCAGGTTAGAGTCAAGGACACTTCACAGAGAAGAGAGGTACTGCTGTGGCTCTCAGGAAGAGATGAAAAGGCAAATCTGTCTTTGTGTGATCTGTACTGTGCCAAGACCTAGCTTTGCTTATTCCATTAGTGAATACATTCTGGAAGGTTATGTTCATTATGGCACTTTATCACTAATCTGATAAGAAAAACAATTAAAGTGATTGCCAACATTGTTACTTTTCATAATGAGCAAAGCAATATATATGTAGTTATGATGAATAATCATTGGATGCAATGTATTATGGACTACAGTTAGAATTCATTTGTCAATTACAGAACCACTACACAATGCAAATAAAAATTCTACAATCTTTTCATAATTTTCGTGAAGGGCCCTTCTAGATGCAAATTTTTATTTATGCAATTTTCATAGGATGCAATTTGACATGGTCTCCGTCTCTAAACCAAGGGGTTTGTTGTAAACACTCTATTTAGCTTGCAATTACCATACAGTTAAATGACTAATCATGACTAATCACAGAAACTCACTCCATGATCATTGACAAAAATGGCCACACTCAACACAACTGAAATTAACATTGAGGAAAATGGGTCTGCCTCTCACCCACACCCAGCCAATCAATCACAGCAAAATGAACTAAATATGGCTGTTTTCTAGGGTGAGATACAATTAATCCGTGCGGTCTGAGTCTGAAAAATTCATATGTTAGGTACTGTTTTCCCACTTTAAATACAGTAGTATGCCACAAAGGGAAACATGGAAGGACTGGTTCACAAAATCAGAGTAAGGCATTCTCTAAGAATGTTTAGATGAGATGTTTGAACTATTTTTCACATTTTTCTTCCCTACTCTGGTGGCCTACGAAGTATGAAGATATTGATTTTTAATGAAATGTATTTATGAAGCAGTGATCATATCTTCCCAGCTTCCATTATCTTGATTTTAGAAATAATATCTAGTTCGCTGACTGCTGGAGACCTAGATTAGGGCTGGAAAACTCAGGAAATGTCAATAAGAATGCCACTGACAGCAGGAAACAACTGCTCCCCCAGGATTTCACTCTCATTCCCCTTTCCAAAATTTATCATTTAACAGTGACAGATGCTGGGGTCTTGTGGCGTATGTGACCGTAGTTAGCTCTCTTTCCCATTCTTCACTGTGGCTCTTTCCAATTGTCACTCTCCCCAAGCTCTCTCTCCTACCATACTTCTTTCTTACCAGTGTCAGCACATAACTTTGCTTCTTCAGACAGAGACACTAGATGCCAGTATATGGGAATTCTCTCAACATCCTGAAGCTGCTGTACTCACTCCCATATGTCATTCTCCATCCACACATTTGCTGTGTCTCTATCCATCCTCATCTGCTTCTCTCCTGATACAATGAAACAGGTGTTTTTCCTACAGTCTCAGGTTTAACCTGCTAATTAAATTCTGGAGCCTATCCTCTCATAGCACCTCTCTCACTGTAACTTTTGAGGTTAGGTCAATAGAAGTCTTGTTCCTTCCACCTGGGTCTCCTGGAACACTCGTTCTGGGGGAAGCTAGCTGCCGTGTAAACAAGTCCAACACACCTGGCTATGTTGAAAGGCTGCAAGGAGCAAGAGAACAGCCAGGCCCCAGCAGTTCTTATTGTCCCAGATGAAGCACCTGTCATGTGGAGAAGCCTCTGGACATATAGCCCCATACAGCCTTCAGTTGTGCTACTGGGTTGCATGTTTGTGTTCCTCCAAATTTAATGCTGAAACTGAATCCCCAATCTAACAATATTAAGAGGCGGGGCCTTCAGGAGGTGCGTAGGTTATGAGAGCTCCATGTCATGAATGGGGTTAGTGCCCTGATATAATAAAAGAACAAGAGGGAGTCTGTTAGTCGCTTTTGCCCTTGCTTTCCTCCCACCTCATGAGGAGGCAGCAACAAAGTGCCATTTATGAAGCCGGGAGAAAGTCCTTACCTGCACCTGTTGGTACCTTGACCTTGAACTTCCCTACATCTACAACTGTGAGAAATAAATTCTATTGCTTATGGATTACCTGGCCTAAGGGATTTTGTTATAGCACCAGGAATGGACTAAGACAAGTTAATTCCAGCCCAAGTCAAGATCTGACTGCAATTGTATGAGAGATTCTGTACTAGTCCCCTAGGGCTTCCATATCAACAAACTGGGTGGCTCACAAAGAAGAAATTTATTTCCTCACAGTTATGAGGTGAGAAGTCTGAAATCAAGGTGTTGGCAGGGCCAATCTCCCACTGAACTCTGGGTAGAATCTTTCCTTTGCCTTTTCCTAGTTTCTGGTGGTGGCCATCAGTCCTTGGTATTACTTGGATTGCAGCTGCATTGGTCCAAGCTCTGCCTCTGTCATCACTTGGCATTCTCTCTATGTGTCTCCTTCCTCTTCTTACAAGGATGCCAGTCATATGGTATTTATAGCCCATCATACTCCATTATGACTTCATATTAGATAATTATATCTACAGAGACCCTATTTCTTTTTTATGTATTAATTTGCTTATTATTTATTTATTTATTATACTTTAAGTTCTAGGGTACATGTGCACAAAGTGCAGGTTTGATACATAGGTATACATGTGCCATGTTGGTTTGCTGCACTCATCAACTCATCATTTACATTAGGTATTTCTCCTAATGCTATCCCTCCCCCAGCCCCCCACCCCCTGACAGGCCCCGGTGTGTGATGTTCCCTGCCCTGTGTCCAAGTGTTCTCATTGTTCAATTCCCACCTATGAGTGAAAACACCCGGTGTTTGGTTTTCTGTCCTTGTGATAGTTTTCTGAGAATGACGGTTTCCAGCTTCATCCATGTCCCTGCAAGGGACATGAACTCATTCTTTTTTATGGCTGCATAGTATTCCATGGTGTATCTGTGCCACATTTTCTTAATCTAGTCTATCATTGATGGACATTTGGGTTGGTTCCAAGTCTTTGCTACTGTGAATAGTGCTGCAATAAACATACATGTGCATGTGTACAGAGACCCTATTTCTAAATAAGGCCAAATTCTGAGGCAATGGGGGTTAGGACTTCAACATATCTTTTGGAGGAAAACAATTCAGCCCAAAACAGACCCCAATCTAGAACCATCTAACTGAACCCAGTCAACCCAAAAACTCTGAAAGGTAATAATAAATGGAGGTTTTAAGCCACTAAGTTTTATGGTAGATTGTCCCATAGCTATAGATAACCAAAATGCCTTCCTTTACTCAAATCTACTCAACCTACTAGTTTGGCTTCTGCCAACACACTCTACTGATGCTGCTCTTGTAAGCCACCGGTGACTGTCTTGGTGTTCAATCCAGTGGATGAGTTGGTGTTCTAGAGGGATCCCTTAGCCAATACCTCTACCTCTGTGCCTCCCTAAAGTCCATTGAAATGACCAAGGAAATATGTATGCAAGAATAAATTCACTAAAACCCTATAAAGCAAAGAAGGTGGACATGAGCAGACTAGAAACTTGGAGTGTTTTTTAAAGATGGAAAGTGGGTAGGATTGGATTGAAGGAGGAAGAGAAACATGGCCAAGGCGCCCATGGCTCAGCAGGCCAAGGAGAGGACCACTGGGAGGGCAAAGACTTGCTTTGTCAGCAGGATCCAGGGGAGAACTCACATTCAGAGTCAGCAGAGGCTGGAGCAGGATCAGGAAGGTCTGCCAGAGTCGGAGCCAGACTATGTTTCTGCCCCATCTCCCTTATCATGCAAAGCATGGTGGAGACATGCCCCCTTAACCTACATTTGTTAGGAAAAATAGCACCTTGTGGGGGAGGAAACATGAAAGTATTTCCCATCCATGTACCCTTTCTTGCCACCAGAATGGAGGTGGTGTGGTGGGAGTGGTGCCCTCTGCTGTCTAGCCATGCACACACCCTGAAGGAAGCCTGCCAGGAGGGGACCCTCATGTGACTCAGCCGGCATATCCACTCATGCTTTAACCACTCACAGTGGAGGGCTGCTCAGAACACGAAACATCTTTCATTCAGTGTTTCTCAACCTCAGTACTATTGACACTTGGTGCCGGATAATCCTTTGTTGGGGGTCTGTTCTGTGCATCACAGGATGTTCAGCAAAATCCTTAGCTTCTACCCATTAGATACCGTTAGTATGCACCCTCCCCATTGTGACACTTGTGGCAACCAAAAACGTCTCCAGACATTGCCAAGTGTCCCCTTGGCAGACAAACTGCCCCAATCAAGAACAACTGCTTTTCATTTGTGACTGACAAACCCTCTCTTCGGCTCTTTGCTTATTACTAAGGGACTATAAAACTCAGTCCTCTAGGAAATACTAGTCATGTCTAAGTGGTCTAAGTGTAACTGCCTTCTAAACCCCTACTCCCACTCTCTAAATTCTTCCAGGGACTTTACTTTTTCCTTCACAGACGGAGCCACAATAGAGACTCACACTTTGAGACAACATCCAGATGGCTGGTCTTCAAACTGCAATTGCAAATGCCTGCAAGGGAGGCTCTCTGTAGTCTCAAATTCGTGAGTTGTGGTTTCAGATATGTGCAGTTCTTATGCTAACTCAAAACTTTTCTCCAAGTAATGACTCTTTTTTTACGGAGTCTGAGGAGCATGGCTTACAAAAGAGGAAAGGCAGGAGCAGGCAGATCCTGTGGCTCCTTTTGTGAAGGAGGGGGCAGCTGAAAGGCTAATACCAGGGATTTGACTCTGCTGAAGTCAGTTTAATCTACTCTCTAAAAGATAGGGGCAGAACAGGCTACAATTCTGTCCCCTAGACAAATGGCCTTACTGGAGTTTCACTGAAGTTAATTACCCCTCTGAAAAGGCAATGTCTCTGCAGAAGAAGGATAGTGGGGCAGGAAATCTTGGAGCGTGAGAGGACAAACATGACTGGGGTCATGGCTGGAGTCCTTTGTGGGATCCTTTGGGCTGGCCAACTCTCATTAGAGGGACTAGGAGTGTATATGGGATAGGGCGTGGGAGGGAGCCAGTGAGAAGAGGCCCTTTCTGCTCAGTCTTTCTATGAGTGTCAAGGGAATTTCTTCATTAGTTAGGCATTCAGTTATCTTTCCTCTGTGTTTTCCTGTAGAAGTAGCTGCACACATGCAACTTCCCAGCCACTCTTTTCAGAGATGGCAACTGTCTGAGTAAATCAATGTTGCCATTTCAACTCTCATATAGCTACAACAGTGAGCTCACCTGACAATGAAAATGGAGAAAGGGGAGGAGATTCAGGCATTCTAGTATTTACTGAAATCCAAAATGTCAAAGTGACATCTCAATTAAAAAAAAAAGAAAGAAAAAGTAAAAAATGTTTTTATTCCTCCAGCAATCAGCAATCTCTGGCCTCACCACCTGTTTTTATAAATAAAGTTTTACTGGAACACCGCTATATTCATATGGTCTATGGTTGCTTACAAAGACAGAGTAGATTAGCTGTGATAAAGAATGTATGGCCCTCAAAGCCTAAAATATTGATTAGGTTGTCCTTTAGAGAAAACGTTTGCCAGCCCCGGCTTTGGATCTCTGAAGGCAGAATTTATTTTGCACCATATGTAGTGGACTTGTTTTTCTTATCTGTGCTATAGCTAACCTAAACAAACTGTAAGGGTTTCAACATAAGACTGACAGTTGTAGAAGGTATGCATAGATTCAAGGCTTCTTTATTTTCCAATGAATCATGCTCTTCAGAGAGGTCTGAAATGCTGTGGGACCAGAGACTAGTTTGGACTCTCCAGTCAGCAGAAATGTAAGATGGAGCCAGGGCACACAAGACAAGCGACTGTCTGAATGGAAGAAGTGTAGAGGAGGTGATGGGACCACTTTGAAACCCAGGACAGAGCCACGACGGATGGGGTGAGGTAGGGCAGAGGGGGCCTTGCAGGGCCCTCCTGCACTCCTAGCCAGCCTGCCTCCTTCAGCTTTGCTCCTCCCACGTGCCGGGGAAGCTCCTTCAGTCCTGGGAAGAGGCTTCCTCCAGCGGGTTGGGCCCATCAACGAATGCTGAAGCTCCTTCTTCCCGTCTGCTGCTCCTATACTACAATAACTCTTCTTTCTCTTTCCTCAAACCCAGACTCCCTGGAGACTTCAGCCTCTAGCCTACCCTTTGGCAGCCTTCCCAGCCCACTGGAAGCACCCTGGGGAGAAGACAGCTGAAGACAAACACAGGCAGGTCTTGTTAAACAAAAAAAAAAAAAAAAACCTGTCAAATTTCTTTTTGAAAATCTTACCCTACATTTAAATACAGTTCTAGCAAAACATAAGTAGTGAAACAGAATTTTCTTTACAGATTGACGGCTGCAGGGTGGGGTGGGGGGTGAAACTTGTGAATATGTTCTACAGAATTTTTCTTCGAAGACAATTCATTTAATTCCACAAATCACTGGTACTATGAGCCAGCTGTTGGGGTATGGGGGGCACTTTACTCATAGAACTCCATTGTAAAATGCTGTTGGTTTCCCAAAGTAAAATCTTCTGTATACAACGATAGGATATGAGACCATTTGGATAATATAACCACCTTTTATTTATTTGCATTTGTGTAATACATCATAGTGAACAAAGCACTGTGAAAGAGAGGACCATATTTGGTCTTCCTAGCCAATCTGAGAAGTAGATAAAAAGTTATAGCTTTGTAAAAATAAGTTAATTAAGGCTCACTGAAGTTAGCTGCCTTGCCCAACCAAGACTGCCCTACAGTACAAAAAAGACATGAAGCAAGAACATGATTTCTGAGTTCTTGGCATTTTCCCTGGCATCCTTGATGTATCTTCTAAATTAGAGTGCTGGCTCTCATCTTCTAACAGGCCCCTACCACTTCTTGTAAGAAGTCCCTGAATTCTGTTGCCTGCTAAGCACTGTTTGTACACTAAATAAGGGATACATCACGAAAATACATCTAAGAGGCCATAATAAACAACATATAATGGAACTCATTTAAAAGGCACCTTTTTGTCATTTTTATGTGTAATAAATATTAAAAGTAAGTGTCTACTATTATTTAATTGTAGAAAGACTTGCTCATTTTAAAAGGCTGAGAAACAGCAAATTAACAGGTTTATTGAAGTGAGTATTACAGAATTTGAAGGAACCATAGTGGTCTTGGGTAGGAATGTAATCTTGAACAAATGGTCCCCCATGGTCTCATCCCTCCTTTAAAAAGCCAGTTAATCATAATAACTCTTTGGAGAGAGGCTGTGTGTCTGTGCCTGGTGGTTAGGGCTGCAAGCTGGTGCCAGACAAATCTGAGCAAGTTTCTAAACTTTTCTCAACTCGAGCTTTGGCATATATAAAATAGTACTTGCTTATGGGGTTGCTGTAGGAATTGAATAGGATAATGCATTTTAAAAAATTACCTAGCCCAGTGCACATAGTAAATGATGGATCAATTTTTGTTATTGTTACCAATAGTATTATTGACATAAATAATATGTGTTTGGCCTCGCCCCTAGATCAGTTAGTACTCTCCTAATTTCTGTGAAAAGACGCTGCTTGGTTGAGCTATTGGAGGCTTGCAGAAACTTGCTATAGAAAAGGTGGACTGTCTTTCTCTTATTTCTTGCTACACAGTGTCCTTGCCTCTATTAAGATAGCAACAAGCCCCAGGCAATATTACCTTTTCAAGAAGAGGATAGGCTCCCACATTGGGGCTGTCAGAGAGAATTTGGGACATGAGAGCCACTTAAATAAATCAGACCTGACAAATCCGATTTACAGATTAAAATAATGTTGTGATATTTTCGAACAGTAAATATAGCAAGTTAAGACACCAATGACAGGCAGACATTGATTGCCTATTTTAATCAACTGGTATAATTTAGGTACCACTAGAAGCAAAATGCTTAGGAAAGGTAAATCTGATCATATATAATTTCCATTTTGATGCATTTAAACGTCAAGTAAGACTTTTGTGCAGGGTTTGTTACAAGGTGACACATCTGCTGTATTATGTGAGTTCACATCAGGTTTCATTTGGATGTTGGAAGAAGATCTGACTTGACGTAAACAGATGCCAAACAAAGCATTAAAGCAATTTCACCAGTGCTTTTGTATTAAGATAGGCAGAAAGACGATGGAGACCTGCTGCCTCCATACATTCCCTAAATCTCCGATGCCTGTGGGACCTTATCAATATCACTTCCTCAATATCCCCACCATTTCTGAGTATTGAGAGAATCACAGCCTTGAAAGAAACTTCAAGAAGTCACTTGGTCTAGAAACCCTGGAGCAAGGTGATTGCTTAAGAGAAGCATGGTCTGGTTTTCAAAACTTATTTGTTGAATGAATACATGCATGAATGAAAAAATTCACCTTCCATCCCCAGAAGGCTGCTTTGCCCTGGGGGTGTGAGAGGAAATGGAAAGTCTAGAGAGGCCCCAGAGGTTTAAAGCCTCATCCACTCATTCATTTATTATTTGTACCCTGCCTACTTCTAAAACAGATTTAAGGCAGTTTCCAACAAAAGATACCAAAAATAAAAAGCCTTATTCTCAATCATCCCTTGCAGGGTTTTATTATCACTTTCATGATCATCAAACACAAGTATTAAATGGCTATTTGCATGAGATGCTATGCCAGGGGCTGAATAAATCAGGCAGAGCCAGGCTCTGACCTCCGCAAATTTCCATCCATTCAATTTGCATTCATTCACTCTTCTTTTTTTTTTTTTTTTTTTTCCCCTGAGACAGAGTTTCGCTCTTGTTGCTCAGGCTGGAGTACAATGGCATGATCTCGGCTCACTGCAACCTCTGCCTCCTGGGTTCAGGCGATTCTCCTGCCTCAGCCTCGCGAGTAGCTGGGATTACAGGCATGTGTCACTACACCTGGCTAATTTTTGCATTTTTAATAGAGACAGGGTTTCACCATGTTGGTCAGGCTGGTCTCGAACTCCTTAACTCAGGTGATCCATCTGCCCTGGCCTCCCAAAGTGCTGGGGTTACTTTGGCAAATATTTATTCAGCACATTACACATGAAAGTTCTGTTAGGGAGTTTGGGGGGCAAACATGCATCACATGTGGATCTTGCCCTGCCCTCAAGAAGTTTACAGACTAGTGCAGAGGGCTGGGGCAAGGGCAGGTGATAATGATGTGTGTGTGGATAAGCCATAGACGGGATCCGTGCTGTGAGCTGGTTGCAGTGGGAGAAGGACAGGAGACTGCACTTGCTCATTGTGTCCTAAAGACATCCAGTCTAAAGTAGATCAGGATGCAGACAAAGCTGTGAAGAAGAACCCAACTCTCCCAGTAACCTCTTTGACCTCCGGCTACTCTCTGCCTTCTTTCTCCCCTGCTCTCCTCCCAAGCCCTAATGTTGTCACAGCTGCCATGCTTCCCCTTTCCCAGAAGACTTGTAGGCCATCTTGGCCACATGTCCTGGAATACACATTCCCATTCCTATCCATGTCCGCTCTCTGCGGGCCATCACTGACAGCTGGGGTATGGAGCCCTGCTTTACACTAAGGTAGAAATAACTGGTCATTGTTTATTGCCAAGCCATGCCTAGGAGTGACTACTTTTAAAAGAGGGCCATGTCTAGGCACAAAGGAAGCAATCCTGATAAAATACATGGCTCCTGGAGACCGCCTGTTGGGGTGAGGGCTTTGTGGTTGCCTTCAAATCCAAGACCGGAACAGCTTCCAGCCCTGACTACCTATAAGGCACAGAATCCCCAGAGAACATCCTTGAATGGTCTCATGAGCAGAAGATGCCCCTTGCTCTGAGGCCAGACTCTAAGGAGCAGAAAGAACCTCTCCAGCTGCAGTCCTTCATTCCTTGGAGCAGCAGTTCTTGAACTTTAGTTTTTATAAAAATCACTGGGGAAGCTTTGAAAAAGTGCAGATTCCAAGGCACCATCCTAGAAACTCAGTTTCTACAAAAGGTCTAGAGTGGGCCATGGAACTCACATGTTTAGCAAGCGTCACAGCTACCTCTACTGAAGTGGACTTAGGGCCATCCTTAAGATACATGGCCAAAGGGATGTACATCCTAGGAGGAGGTCCAGAGGGCAGACCTTGGGTCTTTCTTATTCATAGATTAATTCCTAGCACTGAAAATAGTGCATAGCTCTCATTAGCTATTCAGTAAATATGTGCTGATTTCATGAATGAGTGAATGTGGGCTTGCCCTGCTTCCTGGAATCCTGTGGGAGTGGAGGGCTTGGCAATATTTTGTGGCAAATGATATAGCTTTGTAAAAGGCATAAAGGTATAGCAGTGTCTACGTGAAAGATTCTGGATTATGCAGATGTGGAATGAGGCAGTGGAGAACAAGTCTGTAGCTGAGGGTAGGAATCACTTACGGATCTTGCGCTGCCCTGGAGAGGCTGGCAGGCTGAGGGTGGGGGTGGGATTGGGAAGACACGCTTTGAAGCTCAGCCTGAGAATCACAGACCTGTTTAGTACCTCACCACTCACCGTCTCCTCCCCAGTCTTCTAGAGACAAGAGACATGGAGGGCTGCAGGCAGGACTGCAGGACTGAGGAGGAGCGAGGGATGTGTGAGCTCAGGGCTGTGGGCGGTGCACACAGGGCCACCTGCTCCAGACCCTCACAGGACACCCAGCAGCCTCTTCACACCACACCCTATAGGCAGCTGCCTCTTTGGCTTAGTGTAGAGCAGAACCCCAAATAGCCTGCTTTTTGCTGAGGCATTTACCCTGTGGCATTTAGCCTATAGTCAAGTTAGATTTACTCTTTTGTCTTCCGACTGGCTTTGATAAAGAAGAAGTGTCAATCCATCTAAGAAAAGAAATTCCACAACTTCTTTCAGTTGTGGGACTCATTGTGCGGCCTTGTGATCCACTGTCAAGAGATTCTCATGCCTCGTGTCTCATGTCAGTTAGTGGGAAAGCATGGAACACTCTGGACATCCGCTGACTCCATCATTGCATTCCTCAAAAGCACCCCTCAGGGGTGGTAGGTCTGGGCACCAGCAGTTGCTTAAGCAAGACTGGCTGTCTTACAAATCTTGCTAGCACCTATGATGGCTTAGTGACATTTATCTGGCCTATTTTTCTCTCACCAGTGGAATGAAACAGGACATTGGACATAGCCTGATTAAACTGGACTTCTGTCCAATATCATCATGCTTTTAATGGATCCAGAATCTGTTTTGGGACAATCTGGGAAAATTTCCCAATCAATATCCTCTTTCCCAGAGTTCAAATGAAGGACTCATCTAGGAATGGCTGCATGTGTATATCTATTCCCATGAGGAAAGATATGAGACCTAGATTCTGGCTGGAGACGTGACCTTGGGCATGAAGTATAAACTCTCTAGACCTCAGATATTCATCTGTAAATAGAGCAGGTGCTTCAATCAGTAATGGAAAAAGTCTTCCAATGGCTTCTCATCACACTTAATCTAAAATTCCTATGACCTACAATGTTCTCCTATGTCTATATGAGTTAAAACCCAGCTACTGTTCCCACCCCCCCTGTTCTTTGCTCTGGTCCTCTTTGTTCCTCTAACATTTGAAGCTTATTCCTGTTTTAAGACCTTTGCATCCCTTACCCCCACAGATCCCACCACCACTCCTCTTAGAATGCTCTTAGCTAGATTTTTGCATGACTGGCTCCTTCTTGTTATTCAGGTGTCAGTTCAAATGTGACCTCAGAGAGGCCTCCTTGGCTACCCCATCTAAAAGAGTGCCTTCCCACTCCATCCAGGTACTTTCAACTATGTTCCCTGATTTACTTTTCTCAAACTACTTCTCATTACATGGAATTATCTTATTTGGCAGTTTGCTTGTTTATATGTAGTTCTGCTATAAGGTGACACATGTGTTCCTAAAAATCACTATGTCACATGAAATTGCACAATGTAAACCACAAGACTCATGGAGAAAATAGGGTTGGGGGCCCAACATGCAAAAACTTCATCAGGGACACGTTACGGGAAAAGATGGCAACAATAAAAATGATAGCACGGTTTTATATATGTTAAGTGGTCAATATATACATAAATACTACTGTACCCTGAAAAAGATCTGAAGTTTGCTTGTGGGGGCAGAGGTGGGTTGCAGCCTGTGAGTGATTGTAATGTGATAGAACAAGGATTATGTGAAAATGGATCAACAGTTGCAATACCAGATGCAGATGGATGTGGTTCATAACAACGTGGAGAACTGAAGAAGCTGGTAGATCCCTAAGCATGTCCACTCTGTATATTCCTATGTGACTCAGTTCAGCTGGGGGCAGTTTCCTGCCTTGCAGTGTTTCTCATGGACAACTCATGCATAAGCAAACACAAAATTCACATTACACCCAAATTGTTCCCTAATACATTGCATTGGAACAAATTCATGTTTTCAAAGCGAGCATTATAGGGGATCTGATAGCATTTGTTTGCTCCACTCACTTGAATTTAATCTCCATAAGATCAGAGAACTTCTGTTTTACTCATTGCCATATTCCCAGCACCTAAGCAGCCTGGTGCACAGTGGGCTTTTAATCAATAATTGTTGAATAAATGAATGAATGGCTTTTTTTTTGACATACTTCTCTTTGCACATGGTAGTGATACACTTTCAATGGCTATAGTAATCTTTATCGACGTGGTAGTTGCTGTTGGTGAGTGAGAGGTAATAGAACAAGAAGGGTTTCAACATTACTGTGCTTGTGAAGACAACCACAAACACGAAAAAACAAAACAAATCTATTACAGGTGATTCAGATATCTACCTAGGTCCTTCCACCTTGCTAGTCATGGGAGAAGGTCTCTAACTGTATTCATTACAAAAACATGATTTTAACTATCGATTGCTTTGCAGAGTTCGTGGAAAACCATGGATGCCAGTAGAACCTGGAAACCTTACATGGAGCATAGTGTTATGCGGAAAGGCTTTTGGTGCTCATCCCATTAGGAAGAAAAGGAACCTCAAGTCTAAATGTAAGCAAGCAAGGTTGTCTGGGGAATGCTAGCTCCTGTCCCTCCTCTCCATATAAGTGTGTCTCAGACCTAAAATTTCATCACCCTCTGCTAACTCAGAGAATAGAATTAGAAGTAGCTTTGAAAGGTCATCCCAGACAGGTGGGTTATGTCATATTTTTAAAGAGTTTGAAAATTGTTTAAATTTCAGAGAAATTTTCTAGCACTACTATGTAAAAGGTCAAATCAGAAAGTCCCCAAAGAGCTCAGGAATGCTCTTTCCTTTAAATTTTCTGATTTAAATTCTGAACCTAAGAAAATGTGTCTGAAAATGCAAATGTTGTGGTTGAGGCGCTTTAGTTTATCAGGCAAAATAGGGAATATTTTGTGATGATTCTTTACTTCCTCAGTAACTGCTCAATCTTATGGAGAGTTGAGTGGAGTGGCAAAGTAATTACATGGTGAGTACCATATATTTACGATTATTTATGTTTTCTAGATTGGAGTACAGGATAATTATTTTTGGTCTTATTAAGTGCAAATTACCAAGTAGTCTTCAGGAACATGTAATTACTATGTACTGTAGTCACATGCCACTTACTAAGCAAAATGAATGCAGTGAAAATTTTATTTAATACAAGCAAAATGATGCATATGGTTTTATGAAGCAAAGCACAGAGGCCTACTTTCCTGTCTGGG
The DNA here is from genome assembly GCF_006542625.1 of Nomascus leucogenys. Classification (NCBI taxonomy): domain Eukaryota; kingdom Metazoa; phylum Chordata; class Mammalia; order Primates; family Hylobatidae; genus Nomascus; species Nomascus leucogenys. Next base: position 53,811,732 of record NC_044386.1, read on the forward strand.
GAGAGGAAACAGAAGCACTCCTTCTTAACATAGGGCATTTCCTCAGTTAACTACACCAACTCTTCACAAAGGTTGGTGCTCATTAAGAATACAGATTTCTGGCTGGGCACGGTGGCTCACGCCTGTAATCCCAACACTTTGGGAGGCCTAGGTGGGTGGATCACCTGAGGTCAGGAGTTCGAGACCAGCCTGACTAACATGGAGAAACCCTGTCTCTACTAAAAATACAAAAATTAGCTAGGCGTGGTGGTAGGTGCCTGTAATCCCAGCTCCTTGGGAGGCCGAGGCAGGAGAATCGTTTGAACCTGGGAGATGGAGGTTGCAGTGAGCTGAAATGGTACCACTGCTATTCCAGCCTGGGTAACAGGGTGAGATTCTGTCTCAAAAAAAAAAAAAAAAAAAAAAAAAAAAAACCAGATTTCTGGACACTCAACTCACGCCTACAGAGTGTAACTTTCAGAGGTGAGGCCCAAGTACCCAGGGGCTTCATACGTACACCACAGTGAGAACACTGCCCTCATTCAGAAAATGCTCTGACCAGTAGTTTCCTCAAAACACAACAGGGAGAATAGTTTGGAATTTTAAAAATGGGGTCCACATATGCAAGATAGGTGGCATGTATTTTTCTGTTTTTGATTATTTCACAAGTTTGTGTTACTCTTTTTAGATTGTACTTTGACAAGTATCCTTAATCCCAACTGTTGTAAAGACACAGAAGTGTTATTATATGTTGTTTTCTATTACACATAGATCATTTAGTTATATCAAATGGCTGAAAATGTATGCCACATAGGTACACATCCATAAAATGCTCTAACAGGTAGAATTTCCTCAAAACACAACAGGTAAAATATATTGGAATTTTAAAAATGGGGTCCACATGTGCCATATAGGTGGCATATATTTTTCTGTTTTTGATTATTTCACAAATTTGTGTTACTCCTTTTAGATTGTACTTTGAGAAGCATCCTTAATCTCAACTTTTATAAAGACATGGAAGTGTTATTATATGTTTTCTATTATACATAGACCATTTGGTTAGATCAATTAGTTCAATTTAGCTGAGATCTTTTAGAGTTCCATTTAGTTGAGATTTTAGAGTTTAGTCAATGTGTGCTCTTGTACGTCCATGTGCACGCACATAAACAAACACAAAATCTGAAGAAACAGTAGTCCTCAAAAGACCAGACACTAAATAGGGATTTGACTCATGATCAGAACAAGGGTAAACTTTCTTCCACAGATATTTACTACGTACTTCCTTTATGTAGTGTAATTTTATTTTCCTATACCCACTCATTCAATAAGTCTCATTGATGTAAGACTCATTAGCTGAATTGAGGTAGTTCAATGAGATGGTTAAGATCACAAGATTTGGAGTCAGAGAATCCCTGGTCCACTATATACTAATGAGGAAACCATGGGCAAGTGACCTCTGTAGCTCACTTTCTCCATCTGTAAATTTGGGATAAAAATGCATATCTCAGAAGGTTACCTGGAGGAAAAAAATAACATCATGCATCCAAAGTGCTTAAAACACTGTTACTATCTATAAAGGTCTCCACAAATTAAGCTATTATTGATGTAATAAACATGAGAATACTATATTTTTATGTTTGGCACTTACATTTTCTTCCACATGCATATTCTGAAAAGAAAAATCAGTAAGACTTTTTTTTACACATATCTTCCCTTTCACTTTTGAAAACTCCAACCACACTGACAGGCAAGAGTAGAACATGCTTTGCCCTTGCTGAGGCAGAGAACAGGTTAACTTTCTGACTTCAAGAGAAGCCAGCTGGAGCGGCAGACTGTCTGCTAATGGTAAGGGAGGGAAAGCAAAAACTAATTTTAGCCATCATTCCTCAATCACTGTCCAGTTCCCCCTCATACTTCTCCTTGCCTACTCCCCCCATCCTCCCTGGACTGTGAGGCATAAGGGTCTTTCCCAGGGCACCTTCAATCCCTCGAGGGAGGGAATAATTTTGCAGCAACCCACTGGCCTCTTCTCTTGAATTAGAGATGCTCATGTCCCAGCTTAAAACACATCTTGAACACCAAAAATTCCAGCCTCCCATTACTTGCAAATTATCTCTTTTGATCAGAGGCCCTCATGCAGCCATGTGCCTTTTCTGCCATCTTTTGCTGAAAGTGACTTTTTCAGAAATTTGAAACACTGCTGTGGGAAAATTTGAGAAAGTCCAGATACAATTTAGCTTGGTCTTATAGTAAACAAGGATGAGGGAAGCAAAGATTAATGATGATTGCTAGGGTGACCCCATATGCTTGCACAACTTTCTTCACCCTTGCTGTTAAAGTCAAAATATCAGGGGAAAAGGAGAGAAAATTATGCAAGTAAATATTATATTTCATAAGCCTGACTTTCTGCTATGAAGATTGTGAAACAGAAAATATATTTGTGAAATGCAAACATTTTTCACTTACTAATGTTTATAATTAAGTCACAAATTCCTACTCAAACAAAAATCCTAGCTTGGGGAATAGAAACATAAACAGAAACACAACTAATGCTTTTGCTGACAGCAGGTTTCTTCTGTAGGTAATAGCAAGCATTCCGTGTGTGCATAAGTACCAAGATGTATTTCTGTAGGTACACAAACATACATGCATATATAATACGGGCAGAAGCAACAAAACCTCAAAGAACAAAAGGAAACATCTAACTGCTCAGATCCGAGAGTCACATAAGGCTCATTTTGTTCTGGATAGATAAGCAATGAAGAAAAGGCTTGGAAGACATAGTCTGGACAGACAGAGTATCAAAGAGGATTAGTCTACCAAGCCAGAGAAAACCCGGCCTGGAAGGATTCTGCTAGTGCCTAGCCCGGGTCCAGGGAGTAAATATTGAATAAAAGAAATCTTAGAATTACAGGATTGTAAGAGGCCTTAATAGGTCTCTAATTCAATCCTAGATTTGCCAGCAGAATGCCTCAGTGACCGCTGGTCTGGGAATAGAGTGATTTAGTGCAGTTGAGCTGCCTCTAATGGGCTAGGCTCAGACAAGGGCATTCCTTACCTGGGGCCATGCAGGATGTCAGCAAAGCCAAGTTCTGAGATCAATTCATCACAGGTAGGTTGCTGATCAGACCACCCCACCTGTCTTTCTACCACACTCAATCATCAACAACTTCACTTGGGGTATGGGCTTGCCTTAGCACCAGATCCTGCTCTAGCCCCCACTCCCAAGTACTGGGAGGTTCCTTGGCCTCCTTTACCTGTGATGGGAAGATGTGCTGGGGTCAGCTGCATTTGGACTGTGGTCTTTCTTAACAAATCATTTTAGTTTCTCTTTATTTCAGTTCTATATCTCCATCACTCTGCATTTTAAAGATAAATTCCAGTATAGTTTCTGAACATTATACAAGGTAGCTTTCAGTTAAAATTAAGTGCAGGCAATACATTGATTCCTGAAACTTAAAAGAAAAATCGTAGTCAATTAGTAATGCTGTCAGGAACTTTCAATTTAAAGGAATATCATTGCGAGTCATTTTTTCATATAAAAATATTTTGTAATGCAAATGTCTCATTTGGGTAAATCTAGAATTTTCTCTATTGTGGCTCCTTATCCAGCCAAACCAGTAAAACTGGGGAGCAGAAAGGATGGTCTGCATTTTTAAATAATATGTACAGAACACCTACTACATGTGCATTTGTGTTAATTTTTAAAGTTGCATGCCCTCATCCAACTTCCATACCTAAAAAGGAGAGATACCACAGTGTTTTATTGATTTTTTAAAGAGATCACCTGGATGCCACTCAAAGCCCTTACTGTGAAAGCACCAACTTCTTTTCTCTCTCTCTTTTTTTTTCTCTTTTTTTGAGATGGAGTTTTGCTCTGTTACACAGGCTGGAGTGCAGTGGCGCAATCTCAGCTCACTGCCACCTCCGCCTTCCAGGTTGAAGCGATTCTCCCGCCTCAGCCTCCCAGGTAGATGGGACTACAGGCGTATGCCACCATGCCTGGCTAATTTTTTGCAGTTTCAATAGAGACGGGGTTTCACTGTGTTAGCCAGGATTGTCTTGATCTCCTGACCTCATGATCTGCCCACCTCGCCCTCCCAAAGTGCTGGGATTACAGGCGTGACAGACTTCTTATAGTAGCCAGCCTCCATTCAAGCTGCTCCTTCCTGCACCTTCCAACCATTGTGCCCTCACCCTACCCCATATCTGGGCTTTACTGTGGCTTCAGCTATGACTCACCCTTAAGTCTCTTATTGACCTTGTTTCTATCCCCTCCCTGCCTAACCACTTTAGAATATTTTCCTCTATTTCAGAAAGGCTATGTGTTGGGAGAAAGCCATGTATCCTCTGATCCTGTTTCAGCAACCTCAAAAGAATTAAGAGACAGAGTGGAATAGATTGCTACATAATTGATACGATTAATTTGTTTCAATGACTGAAATGACAATTGTGTCCCTGATGCCCTTGTTTCCATCAGCTCAGTGATCTGATCCCAGATCTGGTTTCACTTTATAGGTCTAACTTAACAAACACCATTTGAAAGTCCTCTCATTTTGTAGACACTGTGGCATTGTATTTTTGTGTCAAAAAGCTGACAATCCTTTGATTTTTACAATTTGAGCCAGGCTTTGGCCCAAACTAAAATTGATCCGTCATTTCCTAGGTAGATTAGTGTATTTAGACCCAAACAAGACCAAACAAAAATTACTTTAGGCGTATTGATTATTCTTAATAGTGTGGGGAAATGAAGAGATCGCAGAGACCTGAGAATGAAATCAGGCTCTATCTAAAAGAACTCAGATCTTAGTCAATAATTGTTTTATTTAAATGTGCCACATGTATACATCATATAGCAATATTGGAAAGTATTATATATTATGGCACAAATAAGTAGAGGTTAAATTGGTAATATTATTTTATGTCTCTGCATAGGAATGTTTTGGTCTCAAAAGATAACTGTTCTTTAGAAATGCCTTGTTTTGTCATGAATGGGATTTCTCAGCATTTTACCTGTGCATACAAGATTCCACTAAATTATTGCTGAGGGTTCTCTAGCCTTAAAAGGGAAAATTTGCTTCCCCTTTTGGGGTGAAAAAGTAATAGAGTTGTTTCAATTGATGTGCATATAGAATTTCATATCAATGCTCCACATTGGTTTCAACCAAATGGGAGAAACAATTCAGGACCTGGGGTATTGATGGTGTAGATGCATCAGACCAGCCAGTTGAGGTCTCCCTTTCAATTCCAGAAGAGCCAAGTCATAACTGGATGAGGACAATCAACCTGAAGTCTCAGATCAGCCTGCAAAATCCAACAAGTTCTCGCTAATAACAAAGATAATTAACAACTACGGAGCTTACTGATGCACAGCAGACCAACTTTACAGGTCATAATATTCTTTTCATCTTTACGGATGACAAAAGCCAAGTGAGTTTTCTAGAGGTACACAATAAGCACTGGCAAAACCAGAATTGAAACCCAGTTGGCTTCACACCAGAGAAGTTCTTGCCTGGATCCTATGAAATAACAACAATCTTATGAAAATGGCATACTCTGTGGGAAATCAAAGTCTTGTGGAAAGAACAGCCCAGTGTAGACTGGCTTTGTCACAGAAGATTTGATGGGTTTGCACTGAAGAGACATATTGACGTACAGATGGCATCAGAAATGAGGGATATGTTGAAATCGGAAGTATGGAGTAGGATAAAGTGACTTCCATGTCATTTAGACGTCAACATCATAAGATTGAGTGTTGATAGCTGGGATAGATGAAAAATAAAGTTGAAGAGGCAGGGCTGATTCCTGTGGAAATTTCAAGGCAGGCTAAGTTTAGACTTGGCTTATTAGGTATAAGGAGTCCAGCTGATTGATGGTCAGCATGGGACATGTTTTAATAGTGGCAATTTAGGAAGATTAATGCCATGTTAACTACAAGAGATGAAAGAAAGAAAGACCAGCAATGATGCACCACAGTTGTCTCCATGAGACTCAAGATGAGCATCTGGACTAGGATGGTGGCAGACAGAATGAACAAAATGGGATGATTTCTTAAGATATTCCCAAGGGAGAAATGATAGAGCTTAACTGATTGACGTAAGGGTCACTTTAGAGTGGAATATAAGATCAGTATTTAATTCAACGTAAGTTCATCATGTAAAAATAATTCTATGTTCTGGAACTTTTGAATAACTTCTTTAGCACGCATTTTGTGGCTAAATCTTGCCTGTTTTATAAGGTTTAATTTTGTCTTAGCTTATTTTCTGATTTTTTTGGAGAATAAACAGTGAGTTGTTTAAAACAAATATTATTATTATTTTATTCTTAAGTATTTTGTTCAGTTCAGCTGTTGATTTTTTTGTTAAATCAAAACATTTGAATGATTTTTTTTAATTTAACTTACAAATTCACTTTTGCCTTCACTATTTCGTGCTGGTTGTTTCTTCCTGAGTTTAAGGTACCTTAGTCTTACACTTTTATTTCTTTGTATCACACACAGTGCTTACCAAATTGCCCACACAGAACATTTATTGTTATAGTGATTAATTTGCTTTTAAAAATAAAGCTTTTTTTTTCAAGTGTCAAGCATTGAAAAATATTAATATTTAATATTTTTTTCAAATGCTCTGGTTTGATTTACCTTTAGGATGTAATTCCATGAGGACAGAGCCTGCATATGTGATGTTGCGTCACCTTTAAAACTTAACATAGTATCTGGCAAAAGTTCAAAATACATTCATTGAACAAATTAATGATTTATTTGCTTGAATAAATATTTTATTTTTAAAAATAATAATTCCAGAGCTCTGAATAGGTTAAGATTTCCTGGAAAAGCAGTAGTACACATTCTGTGTTTGTATTTTTCTTGTATTGGAAGAAAGTGTTGTATATATGTTTTTGTGTGTTTGCATGTTTATGTGGGAGAATGCATGTGATTTGATTCTTAATATGTCAGTAGAGAAATGTCTGTTTCTGAAGGCTGACCCCAGCTATCAAGGAAAGCAGGCGAGAGGGTGGTAGGTAATTTCTCAACAGATGGTGGCAGAGGCAGACCCATAAAGGAAGGGCCAGGGTCTATCACAGTTTCTGTGCTGAATACAGAAGCTTCCATCTAAAATAGAACATTTTATTTCAAAACACCAACAAAAGGAGGAAAATGATTAAAAAAGAATTTAAGGCACTGTTCTGTATGTATGTTATATTATAATAGCCAAGTCAAAAAACTCACAAAGACTAATACACAAATAATTTATTATATAAAACTAGCTGATATAAAAAGTCTTTCAAAAATTGAAAATGACCTATAAACCTCATTTGATACACATTTGACCAGAGGAAACTAGCCACTATTACAGACACATTTTAAGAAAGATTTTAGAACTAGTTATTCCCCAGGGATGACATCTAATGCAGAGATGATTGTACTGACCCAATGGCCTTTACTTTCAGAAACCTGTACTGCCTCGTGATCAAGGAGGTGTTTCCTAGGCTGAAATTTTCAACCTCATCTAGAGTCAGAAGTGATGTTGATCTGAACCTATGACAATGTGTGATTTGGCTTCTGTTTCTATAATACTTTAAACTAAGTACTGGATAGGAAACTCAATTCCAACCAGAAAATAATAGGTTTTGTTTTTCAAGGACTTTTTGCCAGAAGAAAAAATCATCTCTTTGTTTCAGGTAATGATGAACTAAGGGATGTACATGTACACACAAACATCACACACACACAGACACACACGTGTATAGCCAAATTTTGAGACCTGCATTTTCATAATTTAACCAAAATTTGGGCAATTTCCTATTTTGTACCAAAAATGATCTTGCAAAACCTTAATATTTGTGGTTCCCTTAATCATTATCCAATGAGGTCTACAGAACTCTAAATATGCCTAAACCACAGCTGTTATATACAACTTTTAGCAGAATGTTTTCTACAATGCTTTTTCAGGAAACCATCCCTGCCACAAAATAGTTATTGGCATCAGATATTTAGCTTTTTTAAACCCGGATTGAAGATTGATGATGATTCTGGGATGTTTTAAAATCACTCTATAATTGTAAATGGTTAATCAAATTCATTGCAGAATTCGAAGACTTACCCTTTGACTTAATGGTCTGCTCTGGACTCAAGAATGCTCTAATCAGACAGCAGAGCATCTGTAATTGGCATTCTTGAGGCCAATGGCCATGGCAGCCACTTGAATAAATTCCAGGAGCATTAGCCTCTCAAAATATTCCTTGTTTTATTTTCAAATGCTTTCTTCCAAATTGGGCTCCAGAATTTTTTTTTTCTTTTCCAGTTACAGAGTGAGTACAGCTATGCTCTTAATATTGGCTTCAAATATATTTTAAGCAAGTGGGCCGAAGAGTAATTCTCCATCAGAAGTGAACTTATGACCCTGTCAATTAAAAAAAAAGTCACAGTGAATGTGTAAGATAAAGATTGAGCCACAGCTTGCAGGCAGGCAGGAGGAGTGGGGAGGGGAGGGAATTCAGATCAAGTTTGCTGTTTTGTAGCATTTTGTATTACACAGTCAGAAATGTATGTCAGCTTTTGGATCTATTCATAGAATCTAAAACTCCCCAGCCCTGGATGCATATTTTGGAGGGCCCAAAAATGTCTGCACCTCTTTTCAGATTATCTGAACATATGGAGCATTTCTCACAGCATCAGGCCACTCCATCACTGAGACATCCCTGGCCTCTTCCAACCCACTAATGCATTAGGTTGGACCTTGCTGTGTCTTTTGGCCACAACTTAATCATTTGGGATGGCACAGTCTGGGAAGAGCTGTAAAGTACCCTGATTGTCTTGCATTGAGGAAGAGCCTCCTGGACTCAGAACTGAACTGTGTGTGCCTTGGGTAGTGGAGGGAAGATCTCACTGACCAGATGAGGCTGGCGCTAGGCCTGCTGGGGTGCAGCACCGGGGCTGACCAACCCAGGCTGAGAACAAAAGCAATAATCCAATTAGAGTTCCAATCCCTTTTGATGAAGACATACTTAGGGAAATCTCAGGTGTCAAGTGGTAAATACTTCTTTTTCAGTCAAAGATACATTAAACAATAAAAAGTCAAAAAGAAGTTTCACCAATTGTGACATATTTAAATATCAACCTTTAAACTAAACAAAAACATTGAACACACACAAAAACCCCATGTAATTGTACCACTCACAAGATGATTATAAGATTTACAACAAAAAGCTTGTTCCAGGTGAGTAATGGCCCAGTGGGCCACCTACATGCAGTGCAGGGCATCCAGCCTGGAACCAGCCTTTATGAGTCCACAGGTCTCCGCATTTCCTCAATCACAGGGCACAAAAGATCGCTGGGGCAGTCGGAGCAGGGTTTGAGGATGTTAGAATGGGGTGGGGCAGCGCCAGATTTTGAAATTTTTTGATTTTAATAAAAAGACTTCACAGTAAAAGGAAAACCAAACGAAACTCAGGGAGATACAGCTCTAGGTCGGAAATTTCAAATCTATTTTTTTTGAGATGGAGTCTCTCTCTGTTGCCCAGGCTGGGAGTGCAGAGGCGTGATCTCGGGTCACTGCAATCTCTGCCTCCCAGGTTCAAGCGATTCTTCCACCTCAGCCTCTTGAGTAGCTGGGATTACAGGCACCCGCCAATACGCCTGGCTAATTTTTGTATTTTTAGTAGAGATGGGGTGTCACCATGTTGGCCAGGCTGGTCTTGAACTCCTGACCTCAGGTGATCCACTCGCCTTGGTCTCCCAAATTACTGGGATTACAGGTGTGAGCCACTGCGCCTGGCCTCAAATCTTTATAAAAGGATCCATAGCAAGATAATTTACTAAATTATTAATTTATGTATATTTCCCTCACTGCATTTCCCTCCTCCATTCCAAAGTGTCCAGCTTTTGTATTCCTTTAAAGGTGGAAGTAGTCAGTCCCGGGCAAGTTAAGTTCCAACACTAGAATGGGAATGTGTTGGGGACCTACAGGGTGCCCTAGAATGCTTTTGGGTCCTCTGAGGGGAATTACTGTGTGGTCTCCTTGGTTGGCTGGACCCAAGTACCTGTTCTCTCACTGCTGAAAGTGTCCTGTGCCCCACGTGGTTCAGGATCCACGGAATGACCTAAGGGCTCACATCACCTTGTCTGAAAAGCATATCAATAATGACCATGGGCACTGTAGGCCACAGTCTTCTCTTGAAAGGTTTTGCTTTATAAGACCCCTAGAAACTTGCATGATTCTAGAGGACAGAGGGCAGGGCAGAAAGGGAGAGCCAGTAGTAACAGATACTGAATTACCCAGCAGCCAGGTGGAATGCAGATGTAGAATCACAATCACATTTAATTTAATTTTGAAAAAAAAAAGAAGTCATGTGACATTTCTTACAGCTTCATGTAACAGGTGAAAAGGTATAATTACCATAAAGCTATATACATTTTCTTTAATGGAAACCTTATTTCCAGGTCCAACATGAAAACAGATCAAAATTAAAGCCTTTCAAACTGAAATGGGTTCCAAAGCCTGAAGCCCTCTCTCCTCGTTTTCCCAAGCAGCACCCAAGAAGCTTCACAGAGGCCTTGGAGGTCCACAAATGTCTGTGGAATTCCATAGAGCACAGTTTGAAAACTGCTGTTCTACTTAGCATCCATTAGTGGAGAATTAATGATGGCCATAATAATAATATTAATAATATTATTCGTAATAATAACATACTGCTGTATAGTTTAAAAAGCACTGTTACGTGTGTTAGCTCACTTAGTATCTGCAGTAACCTAAAATAGAGGAAGTAGATATCCTAATTCTTAAGATGAAGCAACTTGCCCTAGGCACAGTACGAGTAAATTTAGTGCCTATTTTTGTTGATTTTTAATATGGGAAAATAAAACAAAATATGAAACTCATTGAGGACACATAATAAATACTTATATGCTCATCACCAGAAATGAATGATTATTAACATTTTATCATATTACCTGAGATGTCATTATTAAAGAAGTAAAATTTACAGATAAATAATGCTATGCTTTCCTCTCTCTTTCCTTTCCTTTTCTTTTCTGCAGAGGAACCAATAAAATTAATGTAATGTAATGTAATGTAATGTAATGTAATGTAATGTAATGTAATGTAATGTAATGCAATGGGCCCAGGTACTTGTTTTATTTAAAAATGATATATAGAATTGCTTGTAAACTCGCATTGTCACTCAATATTAAATCATTTTTACTAATATTTAATAGTACTGCATCACTTGATTACATTATAATTAATTTATCCTTTCTCTTGCCAATGGACACTTGGGTGGTTTATGACTGAATACTATTATAGACATTGCTACAAAGATGATCATAGCCATAACTGAAATAGTTTCTATAGAGGAAACAGTGTTATTAGATTGGTGCAAAAGTAATTGCAGTGTTTGTCTTTTTTTTTTTTTAAAATGGCAAAATCAGTTTTTTTCTTTTGATGAGCATAATCAGTTTTATTAGATATTGCCACTTTGGTCTCCAAGTCACATCTCTACCAGCAGTGTATACAAGCTTTGATACAACTACATTACCTCTGAAATTTCAATTGGCTAGTTTTAAATTGTTTTAAAAATTTCACTGGGGTTAAATAATAGCACATCGTTGTAAATAGGAATTCTCTATTACTAATGACATTGGGCCTTATTTCATGTTTACTGGCCATGTGGGTTTCTCGTTCTCGGCATCACCTATTTAAATTTTTTGTAGATTTCTCAGTTGGTTGTCTTTTCCCTAGTGATTTCATTCATTCATTCTTTCACTAATTCATTTGTTCATTTATCTGTTCAATAATCTCTTGTTGAGGGCCTACCATATCCCAGGCCTACTTTTAGGAGCCTGTTGAGTCCCATACCTGGTAAACTTTAGTGCGGGAAGACAAACACAGAAAGTAAGCAATAAGCGTATACTGTAATATTAGACAGTGATAAGAACTAGAAGGAAATACAAATTGAAGGAAAACGGAGAATAGTGAGAATGTGTGTGTTCACATACGAAAGAAGTGTCCAGGAATGGGTTTTCAAAGAGGTCACATTCTGATGGAAACCTAAATGAAGACAGGGAAAGAACTTTGGGAAGATTTAGAGGAAAAGTATTTCATGGTTAGGAAATGAGAGCAAAGATCATGAGGAAGAAAGAACAACTTTGAGATGTGAGGAACATTAACTAGTATAATCATGTTTTCATCCATGTACTGTGTCCTTTAACATTATTTGCTAATTTGTTTGAAGTTTATTTATTTGAATATGCATACATATTTTTCCTCACTATTAAATTTTTCTTAAATTTTCTAATTCGTTACTCCTAACATAAAAGCCAGGGTTTGAAGCGAGGGCTTCCAATGTAAAATTTCACATCCTTTTTGTTTTATCGTGTTACCTCTCTCAAATAACAATGGAGAATGCAGACCAAATATGCAGAAAATTATAATTAAAAGCAGAAGTTTACACAAAAACTCTTCAGTGGGAAATTCTCTGATGAATTTTTGAGCCTACTTTAAGACCTGCCTATTCTTTCATGCCATTCCACAGCCACTATAAATACTGGTGGCAGAATAATTCCAAACAACAAATTTCAGCTTCCAACAATGACTTCTTTTTGAAGAGTGAAGAGAGGCTGATATTTTCATGCCTTGTCCAAAGGAGCAAAAGGTTAGGCTCATTCATTTTCTTTTCTCTGTAACACCCTCTTGTTTTATTCTTAAACAAACAAAGCAAAAACATCTTCCGTCTTCCTTCATAACTCCTCATATTTTTGTCAGGACTACACAGCTAGCCTGTGTTAAACACTATCACGTGACAGGCACTGGAAGCAATACTTTCCATCCATTAGCTCATTGAATTCTCATAACAATTTCAGGAGCGAGGTATTCACTGCCCTTTGCATATGTGGAACTCTGGTTGGGGAAGGTTAAATGACTTGCTCACAGTCATGCAATCTGTAAGTGGTACAGTCCAGATTTTCTAATCTCTAAGGTGTTTCTAATTTCAAAGGAGTTCCCACTTAGCATAAAGCAAAATAACCTAAGAAGCTCTTGAAAATGACTCTATGTTCTTTGTAACTGTGGGAAGCCCCAGGGACACACTTCTTGTCTCTACAGATGGGAGAACTGTCCTTGGGCTCTGAATACCTGATGCATGCACACTTTGCAGTTTGATAACTTACAGTTGGTCCAAAGCTCACTCAGTTCAAGTGAACACGCTCCAGCCTTACTTTCTCATTGTCTCTTCCTCTTCCCCACTGTCTGCCTCCTACTGTCTCCACTCATTACTACTGGAAGAAGGGATCTCCCTCTTACTCAACAAGGCCAAAGTGGGCCTAGCATGAATCTGTCAAAGCAGGTGGTGACCCAAACACTGGGATCCAAAGGCTTTGGGAATATCCTCTGACTCTTGTGAATCCCCAAATCACACATTTCAGAGCTGGCAGTGACCTCAAGGAATGACCTCATCCAGACATCTGCCGCTGTCAGCTGTCAGACATTATCTCAATTTTGCTGATGAGGTAACTGGTACTCTGTGAGATTATGTGACTAACTCAAGGTTATATGCTAGGAAAGTAACTGTGAAGGCCTATATCCCTGTATAGTAAGTGCTTCTTTTATTACATGATTAGAGTCTTTCCTTGGGGTTTTGCGATGTTTAAAAAATATTTAAACTTCTACAACTCAGTTGTAAACTAAGGAAAAAAATTAAGTAGTGGCAGGATGAAGACAGAAACACCAAAAGTGAAGGGAGAGAGGGTCTCAAACTCACGTGCAGTGACGAAGAAGAAAAATTTTGCTGACTTCCTGCTTTGTACTGAATAAAACATAGTTTGCATTTCCAATTCTGCTTTTCTGGAATTTTACAAAGATAGAGTTGGAGAAAGGGAAGGGGAGAGGACAATATGTTATGTACTATACATTTGTATCTCATTTAATTCCTCCCCACCCCAGAAACCTAAGACATAGAAATTGGCTCCCAATCCCTTATCTACAACCCTTGTGGTTCAATGCCTCCCAGATTCAGAACTGTACAGATTTTAGAAAGTCAACAGAATGCATGTATCATACATTTCAAAACATTCTCAATAGTACTGAAGAAGGATATTTCCCTGACCCCTTTGCAGGACTTGTGACAAGGCTGCCCCATTTACTTAGCCTATTGCTCTCAACTCCTAATGGGAGGGAGTGTGCGAGCAAATGAGGCGGGAACTGGAGTACATGAATGCTGGAACCAGCTGGCCCCTTCAGCACTGGCAGGGATGATCTCCACTCACTCAGACCTGCTGTGCTCCACCCCTCACAGGAGGGAGTGTGCAGGTGAGTGGGTGCAGGAGCTGGGGTGAGCGCTTTTGGGCACCAGCAGGAGCAAACTCTGTGCCGGCCCTGCAGCAGTCTCTAATGGGGTGCCTGTGACTCCTGCAGCCCCAGTGGGCATGTTACAGTGCTCTTTTAGCTGTGCCATCTTCAGAAAGGTTAACTGTTAGCAGCTCAGTGGGCCCTTCTGTATCTGCACTTGCTCCCAAGCTCTTGTCTGGCATCCAGGAAAAATGAGGTCACATGAATGAATTAAAGGATGGTAAATGTGGGGAATTTTATTGCCAGTGAAAGTTGCTCTCAGTGGGAAGGGGAACTGAAAAGGGAATGGGGGATATACGTAATCTTCTCCTGAAGTCCGGCATTCTTTTCTGAAGTTACACTGTTAAGCTGTCCCTCTGAAGTCAAGCTGCTTCTCTCCAACATCCAGCCATAGTTGTCCCAATGTCTAGATTCTCCTTCTTCTCTGCTGGCTGAGTCTGGGGTCTTTATAGGCAGAGGATGGGGTAGGGCGGGGTCATGGGTGGTTTAGGAAAAGGCAACATTCTAGTGGGAAAACAGGGATATAAGTTCTCACTTTGGGCCGTGGACTCAGGCTTTTCAGCTTGAGGGTTTCACCAGGGACCCCGCCCTTTACTCCCTAGAATTTTTCTGCCTCCTGTCCCTATCAGTATCTAGGCCAGCATCCTGTAATCAAACATATCTGTGTTTCTTCAGCCAAAAGTATGCATATTCTCATTAAGTGGGATTAGATGAAGACTATAAATAGTCTCATATCAGTTCAAGTAAGTTCAGATCAGGTCAGGTTTTAACATCAAACAAGTTACAAAAAAATTCTGTTTTGAGAGATTTCTGGAATTTGCAATTGCAGATAAGGGACTGGGGATCTACATTAATATCCTGTATTCTTATCACATCACAAATGAAGAAATAGAAGCTTAGAGTTTAAGTAAATTGCCTAAGTTCCCACAGTATCATGCCAGAAATGGGGCTGGAAACTACAACCTTCAATACCACCACTTTCTGCATTACTGCCTCCAGAGAGGGGATTTCTTCTCTCAAGAAGATGGCGGGTAAGCTTGTATAGGCAGGCTGACTCTTGTCTTTCGTATTTTTAGTATCTTTCAGAGGAGGTTGCATGGGCATTAGGTACATTGTACACTGTCTCAAGACCTATGAGGAAACACACTCCATGATTTATAAATGAGCATGAAGATTGTTTGGAGATGTCATTGACGTAGGGTCAGGTTTCTTTGAACTCATAATTAAATGGTGGTCAGAAATCTTTCCAAGGAAGTATGACAAAGGAGATGCTGATCACAGATTTACACTTGCAGAAAGTAGAGCCTTCCATCTGCCAGCACTTGCCTTTGTCTGGGAGTAGGAAGGAAGATGTGAGGGCAGTTACTTATCTTTTGCCACAGGACATTGGCCGAAGAGTTATCTTCGGCAAAGGTACCAGGTGTATGGCTCTTTATGATGATACATAACCTATGTAAATGTGATGCTTTTATTAATTTTGTAAGTATTGGTTAAACATTTTCTACATGTCAGTTATGGTCCTAGAACACACTGGGTATTTAAAAATAAGTAAGACTTATTTCCTGTCCTCATAATGCTCTCAAAAAGAAAGAGACAATAGAAGGGATAAGGCACACAAAGACTTAATTATAATACAGAGAAGAGAATGAGTAATGTAAGAAGAAAACTATAAATAAAGTGCTATTGGGAACTAATGGTATGATCATCTAATCAGAAAGTTCAGGAAGGGCTGTGGAGATGATTACTGAAGAAAGCGTAGGATTGGAGATGGGGCGAGGTAGGAAGAAAGGTGTTCCTTGTAGAGGAGACATAACATATCAAGAACAGTTGGCATTCAGCCTTTTAAAAAATTATTATTCCTGATGAGAAGAGTGGCCTATATCGTGGCATATATTTATATCCCTAACTCTTCAAATTGTTTTCTTGAATTTTAATGAACTTTTAGACTTTTTAAAGTTTACACTTCAATGATTTTTAAATCATTAAAAAGTTGTACAACAGTCATTACAATCCAGATTTTGGACATTCCTATCACACAATAAAATTTCCTCAAGCCCATTTGTAATCAATCCCAGCTTCGATTTCTTAGCCCCAGGCAATCACTAATCTATTGACTGTATATTTGCCTTTTCAGAAAAGATGAAATAAATGAAATACATGAAATTATACATTATGTAGTCTTTTATACCTAGCATCTTTCACTTAGAATATATTTTTCAGGTTCACTCGGTTTGTAGCATGTATCAGCAGTTCATTGTTTTTGCTGTTGAATGTAATCCATTCACTGGATATACCATCTTGTGTTTCTGCATTTGTCAACTGATGGACATTTGGGTAGTTTCCAATCTTTGGCTACTGTGAATAAAACTACGGACATTCTCAAACAAGTTGTTGTTTGGATATATGTTTTAATATTTCCCTTAGGTAGATTACTGAATTTACAAAAATTTCTGGGTTTTATGGAAACTTTATATTTCAGTTTTTAAGAAACTAAAAAATTGTTTCTAAAGTAGCTATACCATTTTACATTTCCACCAGCAAGGTATGAAGTTTCTAGTTTCCAACTCTTGGTATCATCTGTCTTTTTTACTATAGTCATTCTAGCATGTATCTCTGTGATTTTAACTTGCATCTCCCTAATGACTAATGATATTGAGCATATTGTCATGTGCTTATGGCCATATAGATGTCTTTTTAGGTATGATGTCTATTCAACTCTTACCAGACATATGATTTGCAAATACATTTTTCTCAGTTTCTGTCGTGTCTTTCTTAAAGCTATTGTTTCAAATGCAAAAGTTATTAATTTTAATAAATCCTATTTGTCAAGCTCTTTATGGCTTCTAATGTTGAATATAAAACTCATTGATTAACCAAGCTTATGCAGATTTTCTCATAAGTTTTCTCATAGAATTTTTATAGTCTAAGTTCTTACATTTTAGGTCTATAATGCATTTGAAATAATTTCTTAGAATAGTTAATGTAAGGATCTGCAATTTATGGCCGGGCGCAGTGGCTCACGCTTGTAATCCCAGCACTTTGGGAGGCCGAGGTGGGCGGATCACGAGGTCAGGAGATCCGAGACCACCATGAAACCCCGTCTCTATTAAAAATACAAAAAATTAGCCCGGCGTGGTGGCGGGCGCCTGTAGTCCCAGCTACTCAGAGAGGCTGAGGCAGAAGAATGGTGTGAACCCAGGAGGCGGAGCTTGCGTGAGCCGAGATCGCGCCACTGCACTCCAGCCTGGGTGACAGAGCGAGACTCTGTCTCAAAAAAAAAAAAAAAAAGGATCTACAATTTATTTTTTTTGCAAGTGGATATCTAATTGATCAAGCACTACTTGTTGAAAAGACTATGCCTTCTCTGTTGAATTACTTTTGTGCTGCTGTTGAAAATCAGTTGCCCATGTATGTGTGGGTATATTCCTTGACTATCTACTTTGCTTCATTGATTGAATTATCTGTTTTTATGACTATATCAACTCTCTTGATTACTGTAGCTTTATATTAATAATATACCTTCAAATCAGGTATTTTGTTCTTTTGTTTAATGTTGTATTGGCTATTGTAGGTCCTTTGAATTATATAATAAGTTATTCAATTTCTATTTATAAAGCCTGTTGGGATAATGATAGAAATATGCACCTTAACTTTGCACGATATACTTTAGAAAAATACTAACTTAGATTTGGTAAAACATGGGAACTTTGCTCTGATATATCTTCCTCTCTTGTGCAATTTTGTCATTATATATTGAATCCTAAAACCCAACACAGTGTTTTAATTATTGTTTAATAAAATCTTACATAATTTTTTAAAATTAATAAAAAATTGAAAAACACATTTATAGAATTGTTTATATTTACCTATATTTAAAATATCCTATATATTTTAAATATATTTACCTATATTTAAAATATCCTGTATTCTTCAGTTTTTTCTTAGGATTTGGTGTTACTCTTTGGTGTCATTTCCTTTCAGCTTGAATGACTTCCTTTAATATTTGTTAGAAGGCATATCTGATAGCAACAAATTCTTTCAGTCTTTGTTTATCTAGAAATGTCTTTATTTCACCTTCCTTTTTGAAGGATGGTTTTGCTGGATATAGAAGATTTGGTTGACAAGGTTTTTTTTCCTCTCAACTGAAGTTGTCATTCCACTGATTTCTAAACTCTATTGTTTATGACAATAAATAAGCTGTTAATCATTCCCCTGTATGTGATGGATCATTTTTCTTTTGCTGCTTTCAAGATTTTCTCCTTTTCTTTGGCCATAAACAGCCTGTAATGTGTCCAGAGGTGAATCTCCTTGACTATTTCTGTATGAGACTCATTGATCTTGGATCTGTAGGTTAATAATTTTTAAATTAAATTTGGGAAGTTTTAAACCATTGTTTCCTCAAAACTTGTTTTTTTTTCTGTTTTGTATTAGTTTCCTGAGCCCCCTTAATAACATACTAGGAACTGGGTGATTTAAGCAGAAATTTATTGTCTTACAGTTCTGGAAGACAGAAATCTGAAAGCAGGTGTTGGCAAGCTTGGTTCATTATGAGGGATGTGGGAAGAATCTGCTCCATGCCTCTTCCCTGGCTTCTGTTAGACTGAGGCAATCTTTGCCTTCTCTGCATCATCACATAATCTTTCTTCTACACAGGTTTTTCTGTGTCCAAAGTTCCCCCTTTTATAAGGACACCAATAATACTAGATTAGGGCCCACAGAGATAATGACCTCATCTTGATCATTTGCAAAGACTCAATGTTCATATTAGGTCACATTTACAGGTTCTGGGAATTAAGACTTTAATATCTTTTTGGAGAACAGAATTCACCCCATAATATTCCCTCTTTACTCTTTTTTTCCCCTCTAAAAATGTCAGTTGCATATTATGATATGCTTGATGTCGTTCCACAGGTTTTTGAAGTTCTGTTCATTTTTCTTTAAACATTTTTTTCTCTGTTCTTCAGACTGGATAATCTCTATTCTCAACTTCATACTTTATTTTTCTTTTCCATCTCAAATCTGCTCTTGAGCCCTTTATTAATTTTTTTTACTTCAGATACTGTACTTTTCAACTCTAGAATTCTCTTTTGTTTTTTAAAAATAATTTCTCTCCCTTCATTGAAATTCTCTATTTGTTGAGTCATTGTTATTATGCTTTCCTTTTTTCTTTAAACAGATTTATTTAGTTTATGGAACTTATTAATAAAAGTTGTTTTGAAGTCTTTTCTGCTAAATCCAGTTTTCATTTACTGCATTTTTTTGGTCTCTGAATACTGGTCTTTCTTGTTTCTTTGCATGCTTTGGAACTTTTGGTTGAATACACTTTAGATAATGTATTTTAGCAACTCTGGGTTCTGATTTCTCCTCCTCTGAAGATTATTATTTTGTTTTTATTTTATTTGTTTGTTTAGTAATTTACATAGACTGTATCTGTGAAGTCTGCCTCCACTGTAAACTATAGCTGCTGATGTTCCTACTCAGTATTATCATTTATTTTGTTTTATTTTTAGTCTAACTTCCTAGGGATCATCTCTGTGTCTGCATAATTTTGACTTCAGCCCAAGATTGGTCAAAAGTTGTGTTCAAACACCTTCAGCCAGTAAGGCTTCCATTTTCTGGGTGTTAGCTTGGAATGACATTCAAATTTTAGGCCATTCTCATTTGTCCTATCTTTTGCTTCCTTCCAGGCTGTCTTCTATTGCCTCTGAGAATGTGTGCATGCTCCATTGACCTGATATTTTTGGGTGGCTTGAGCCTTCCCAGTCTTTCCTGCACAACCACACAGCCTCCAGTCAATTCAGAATATGTGGAATGTTTATCAGTCCCCTTAATCCTATGTCATTTCCCAGAACTCTCTGTTAAATCTCTGGCTCCACTCCATTGACTGCCTCAAACAGAACTGCAACATCAGTGGAGCCCCTAGATCTCCCTGTTAGCTTCTACTAAGCTTTAACTGTCAATGCTCCAATATGTATAATTCTCCAGCATGGGTAGCAGGGCTGTTTGTTTTCATGAGCTACGAAAGCTGAGTAGGAGATGGGAGCAACTACTGGCATGAAAACCGCAAACTTATATTCTTCTGACCTGAAGCTCAGTATTTTTCATGAATAAATGCTTCTTAATTTGTTGTCTGTCTTTGGTTAATTTTGAGAGTATTAAATGATTGTTTCTCATGATTTTGTCCAGTTTTATAGTTGCTTTTTTGGAAGAGAATTTGTTTGCCCCCCCATTTTGTCATGCTTGAAGAGAAACACTTTAAGACTTTTTTTCAATAGTCGTGTCCTTGATTTCCTCAGCATTGGGCATTGACTCTTTGCTGTGTCTTTACAATGGTATCTTTCCAGATGCCTTTGGTTCTAGCAGCTTGGGAGATACACCAGACAAACAAAATGGATCGAATCTTCATTTCTAATCTCTTAATCTATCCATTCAAAATCATAAGCTTACTCACGCTTCCATGAGTTTTCTCATCTATTAGCACTTTCTAGAATGTTGTATCTTTTCCCTTTCAAACCCATCACTGCTCCAAGACTCTGCTCAAAATCAGCATCCTTTATAAAGTTGTTCCTAATTACTTCAACTCACTCTACTTCCCTTCTCTGTGACATTTTGGCTTTAATTTTTGCCATTATTTTTGGAAATTACACTGATTCTATCTTATACTCTTCTCCTGAGTATTCTTTTTATGCACTATTATTTTTAATATCCCCAGGGAAATCACATTTCTTGAAGGCAGAAGCAAAGCTGATATTCTTTTCCATGTCTCATAGATTTTACTGAAATCCTAGATATATCTAGTGCACAATTTAGAGTTAATAGATTGAATTGAATATGATAGAGTAAATGATTCCCTGATTGATAATCATGCCCTATACTTTTAGGACAGTTAGCATCATAAAAAGATGTTTTACATTCCTCTTCACCCTGTGCAAGTCTCTGCTTGCCTAATTCACCCTATTTTTCAAATTCTGGATAAAATACCTCCTTCATGAAGCCCTTCATGATTCTCTCCTTCCTGAACTTGCAGTGTATCCTACACTTTGCCTGTGGTTATTTGGCACTTTCTGTCCTGAATCACTGCTCTTTATGTACATGACTTTTGCTGTCAAATATGAGCATCAGCTTCAGACAAGGATTTATCTCTGTAATTTATCTCATTGGCAGAATATCTTGGTATACAATTGACATAGTTATTATATAGTAAATGAATGAATGAATGAATAAAGCTCAACCTTGGTTCTACCAATTTCACTCAGTTTGTAGAATATAATGATAGAATATACACAGTATGTCCTATGAAGTCAGAGGATGTTAGTGCTGTAAAAGAAATTACAGATGATCTAGCACGGTTGTACCTTTTCATATGGGATCATTGAGGTCCAGTGAAGTGAAATGATGTGTCCAGTAATGAGTATCAGAGGTCTATGGATGGCCGGTGAGATTGCTTTGCACGGTTTTGATCATTCTTCCAAACTCAAGGATGCAGAGTAAAGCTGGCATTGCACATTCCAAGAGACTATAGGCTTCATCAGAATTGTAGGTTTCACTTAGTGCTTCTCTTCATGGCAAGGAATTTATATTCAAATCCTTTTGCCACCAACAGTACAGCTGATCTTGCACTCACTGTAGGGTAACAAATTAACAGGCCCATTCTAATAGCAGAGTTACCAGACCCAACAACCAACGCTTTCCCTTGATGAAGAGATGTTAATATACTCCAATGTATTGATTGGCCTTTAACAAGGAAGTAGATTCAAAACTAACAAGAAAATGTAAACCTGATGTGATTTCCCTAACCAAAACACAGCAAATACACTCTCTGTGAAGTGTACAGCTACTAAACTTTAATGACAATATCAGTTCTGCTTGATGAGGGGAGTAGTAAGTCCTTGGTTCATCTATTACAAAGATTGGAATTCAGGCTGATTTCTCTGCACTTGGCAGGTGGCTGAGCACTAGGGAGCTAATGCAGGCCATTCTAGCTGTATTAAATGAAGGTGGCACCCAAGACATCAACTTCAAGAAAAAAGCTTATCTATGCATTTGGTTCATACTAAGCATTATGTTTGTGAAAGTGTTGATGTTTAAGAGCATGTTAACCTCAAATTAAATAAATAGTAAAATCACAACCATAGGTTCTCCAAGTGTAGGTAGCTAAGTGTCAAGTCTATGTTTTCATTTTAACCAGGTGAGAGAACTTCGCAAAAGTGCAGTGATAGAGTGCCTGCTATGTGACAGGCACCCCCACAGACATGTACTTTTCTCCTGCCATTTTACATGAAGTGACTGTTGAGTTTCCCCTAGGCCTTCTTTCCCTTTCCCCATTCTGCTCCTCTGCACCACACTGGCCCCTCCTGTAGTCTCCGAGGGTACTATAAGTAATGATAACTGCTTTTACTTCTTGACACTGTATGACAAGTCAGGTTCTCTAGCAGATGCTCTACATTGTCTCTTTTAATCATGACAAGTTGTTTAAGGTAGGCATTGTTATGTACATTTTAGTGATGAGGTACTCAAGACTGAGAAAGATGAACTGGCATGCTCAGAGTCACACAGCAATAAGAGAGAAAGACAAGTTTTGGACACATGATACCTTTGCATTGACACCTTGCTTTAACACTTTCAAACTTGATTTTGACTTTGGGCACACAAAGACACAATCCCCAGTTACTGTTCTCCATCATCTTTGTCCAATTCTGTGAGAAAAGGAGCACACAGCCCCAGCCATGTTATGCTTCCCTAGGGCTCATTCTGTTGGGAAGGGAGGCTCCACAGCAGGAAAAAGCAGTGAGGAAAAATTGCATAATTTTTCTCATTTAGTTCTGTGTGTCCAAAATATCTTTAGGGATGGCGCACGCTTCTGTAGCATGACCCATAGACAATAACAAAAATAATAGGACAAGAAAAAAATAGATAAAAATACTAGGAAGGCCAAGAAACATTTTTTCTTACAGTCTTACATGCACAATGCCCAGCATAGTACCTCATACATAACAGGTAATGAACATAAACAAATTTGACATTTTGATAAGCAAATGTTCTTAGAAAAATTTATTTCTTAGTCTATTTCATATGATAATCCTTGTCTATTCATCAAACACAGTTAAAATGTTAAGCGGAAAAAGCAGAGAACAAAATTTTATCCATGCTATGATTACAACTAGAAAAA
This sequence comes from Nomascus leucogenys, assembly GCF_006542625.1. Classification (NCBI taxonomy): domain Eukaryota; kingdom Metazoa; phylum Chordata; class Mammalia; order Primates; family Hylobatidae; genus Nomascus; species Nomascus leucogenys. The sequence continues at coordinate 53,835,222 of NC_044386.1, forward strand.
TTATGGGTGCATATGGGGAATCGGAAAGGAGTACAAAAGTGGAAGCAATAATTTGTTGGTGTGGTGGGATTGTGGATAATTTTCTTCTTCCATTTTGATTCCTGTTAAAGCTATTATGGTGTTGTTTGTGCGATAAATAATCTTTTTAAGCATAACAGTATATACCAATTAAAAAGAAAACATGTAAAGGTATGTGCCAAAACCATCAAGAAACATAAATGTAGCATTTCTATTTCTGCTGGAATTCTGGCTTCTAATGAGGTCTTTATTCTCACTGTCACAAAGTGCAATCAATCCCCAAGCAACTGTGTTAAAGGAGAGAAATGCTGATGAGGGTCATCTTAACACTGGGATGATGAGTGGCCCTGGGGGTACCCCCAGCTATTCCATGGGATGATTTTCTGTTTTATGCGTGCCTGATAGGTATGGTTCTGCGGGTCATTTCTAAATAATTTATTCTGACTATCAGGAAAGTATCTATATTTTGGCTTTCCTAAGAGAATCTGACCCAATTTGTGCTCATCACCTATTACATTATGCCATTTGAAAGCCATTAGAGTAGACCCTGCAGTGCTATTAATCATTATCAAAATATGGTCTCCTAAGTAGAAACTTTGGGGGGCTTATTAGAAATGCAAATACTCTGGCTCCTTAGACTTTCTGAATCAGAAACTATGTGGCTGGCCTCAGCAATCTATGTTGTAGGAGACTCCCCACCACCACATGATTGTGATGTTCAGCAAATTTAGTAATTTGGACTAAACATACCCACATAATGTTCCCACCCTACTTTTTCAGGAATGATCACTTAGTTCATATTACTTGCTTACTATTTCAGGTTAAAACAAGAAGTTATTAAAACGAAATGTGTTGTATGGAAGGGGTAGTGTTTTAAGATATTATGTGCCATTAATATATTAGATTGAATTAATTTGTCAGTTTTCATGGCATGAATGAGTTCTCTTTAGGGCCTGGGAACCGAGAATTTAACAACAGATAACCGTTATGAGAAGAAGAACCACGACTGTGGGGAGGCAGAGGCCATCACAGAGGTTTCTGGGGTTGGGAGAGAGCAGCATTAGGACATTCTTGAAAGGGGTACATCTGGGCTCTGCAAAGTATCTTACCTCCCTTAGACTACCTGAGCCAGCATTCTGTTCATTAGAACCAGTTCAACATCCTCCTGGGGAAGTGGCTCAAGTCTACCTTTACTTGTTGTATGCATACGATTGGTATATCCATTCTCTGAATATATTAGGGATTTACATTTAAAGCGGGCCTGCTTGGAAGCCTCAATTGTTGTCCAGAAAAAGCACTTCCCGCTTACGGCATGCAAAGATATTTTCAATCAGAGCGAAAATCATGTGCAGCTCAAGTCTTATCCTCCTGTATAATTATAAATCATTTATCCTGGATTGAGCCCTGCTGAGCATAGTTTCATCCTGGGATCACCATAATCCCCCTGAGAACACAGACTGCCTTGCTTTAGCACTTCCTCACCGAGGGCTTATTAGAGAAAATACACAGAAGCTACACGACCAAAACAGAACCTTACCTGAGATGTATCACAGATGTTACCTACAGCAGTGACACATGACAGAGAACTAAAGGGTCTGTGTGCCCTCCATGTAACATCATTGTTCATTATCTGTGTGTCAGTGTAGACTTGGCTTCAATGCTCTATGTCTTGCTTAAAAATGAGCAGCGGGATGATAAAATAGAGAAAAACATAGAGGTGCTCTCTTGAGAAAGGAAAACTGAATGCTGAAGTGACTTACTAACACATTTTCCCATCTATGGAAGGCCAGGATCATCTGTGCTGTGACAAAGTTTGTTTTCTTCCATGGCTACATCATTGATCCCTGCAAAGAGAGTCTCCTCTTTCAAAGTGCCCACCGTTGGGTCTGTAGCACTGTACTTGTGAACTGCACTCATTCACTTAGAACTTGAGTTCATGCCTTGTTCCCTGTCTTATCCAGGCTAAGCAGCTACAGTCTTCTGACTCTTGTCTTGTGACTATGAAAGGCAGCTGGAGAACATAATGGCTATGAACTGGACTCCAGAATGTACAGAGGCTACGAATAGAGGACTCTACACTAGAGTGTCTGAGTTCAAATCCTGCCCATACCACACAAAAGCTGTGTGACCTTGAGCAAGTAGTCCAATCTTCCTGTTGCTCAACTTTCTTATCAGAGAGTGTGGTGACATTTATAGCTTCTTCACCATGGAGTGCTCAGAGAGGGTGAAATGAGACAATGCCTAGATCCCCTGGTGCAAAGTATGTGCTTCAACAAAGTTGGTTTCCTTTCCCATGCCTTTCTATACCTTGTCTCATCCTCACCTTTTTTCTGTGGTCACACTCTGGCTGTCATCCTTCTAAAATGAGTTGCTAAGAGCAGAGTGCACCTGCAATGCATTGCTCTTGGGATAGTTTTTCCCCTAATTCCTGAAATCCTATATTCCTCTAAAAACATACAAATCTTTAAATGTGACCCACTTTTTATAGCAGAGCTTGGGAAAGTCCCTCATATGTAATGCATTAATTCAGAGACATTTAATTTTTTTTTTTTTGCCTTCTTATCAAACAACACTGAAACGCCCTGCTTAAAACAGGATAAGTGTAGGAGAAAAAAAGCTTTGTACTGACACACAGCTGAATACAGCCTGGTTTGCACCTTCAAACAAAACCTCAACTTCATTTCTAATCATGATTTTAAAGTCTTTTTTGCCCCTTGGTGTGCTCTCTTTCAAGTCTAATATTCACTGATACAATACATCAGTAGCCTTTAAACATGCTCTTTCAGGCAGGAAATGTGAACTATTAGCAGGACTAAAATATGCCAGCCAAAAGGAAAAGGGTGATAGGCTGATAGGTGTGGGTGTGGGCAAAAGGTGTTTTATGCAATCCTGCTGGGACACCGTCACTTTAGAAAACAATTTTACAGCCATATAGTTAAATTAACTGGTAGTTAGAGGCAATTATGTGATAAAGTAAAAACATTTATGTTCTTTAGAGCTCCAAAACTGTCATTTAAAGTGTGATAATTTTTTAAGCAATTTCACCTGTAACTTTTGAAAGATTTTATGACTAAGGACATAAAATTGAAACAGGTTGGCTGGGCGCGGTGGCTCATGCCTGTAATCCCAGCACTTTTGGAGGTCAAGAGGGGAGGATTGCCTGAAGTCGGGAGTTTGAGACCAGCCTGGCCAACATAGTGAAACCCTGTCTCTACTAAAAATACAAAAATTAGCTGGGTGTGGAGATGGGCTGGGTGATCCCAGCTTCTCAGGAGGCTGAGGCAGGAGAATCGCTTGAACCCATGAGGCGGAGGTTGCAGTTAGCCAAGATCGAGGTTACTACACTGCAGCCTGGGTGACAGAGCGAGACTCTATTTCAAATATATATATATAAACAGGTTGTCACTGTGAAACAATATCAAACCTATCTTCTACTTGCAATTTTGTGCTGATGAAATGTCTCAGTCATAGTTCTCATGCTCAAAATCTTTACTTTCTAAACAACTGCATTTTGAAATTTAAGATTTAAAAATGTCACTGCTCCCTGAAAAACCTAAAATATGTCCATGTGCACAGGCAGACACACATACATACACTTCTTGGTGCCTTGCCATATGTATATGTCTGTGTATATATACACATATATACATATGTATATATACATACACACATATACACATGTACATATGTGTATACACACATATGTACGTATGTATATATACATACGTACATATACATACATGTATACATATGTACACATGCATATATACATACGTATATGTACATATGTATATATACATACGTATATACATATATATGTATATGTATACATATATACATACATATATACATATAGATACACATACATATATACACATATACATACATACATATATACATATATACATATATATATACATATATACATACATATATACATATATATACACATACATATATGTATACACACACAGACACATAAACACACATTGCCATTTTCTTGATAAGAATAAGCTCATACTTTCTTTCCTTTTTATTGCTAAAAAGTACATTGAAAGCCATAAACCATAGAAAAGGAAATAAATCACCTACTACCATATCTTCTACATAACTATTTTATTGTTACTCATTGTCATTTTTTGTCTCTGCCCATGTACATATACATTTCACACAATTGAAACCATGGCGCATATAATTTTGTGGTTTTCCTCAGTATTTTATATTGCACATTTTTAGTATTGCTACATAGACTTCAGAACCACCAGTTTAACAAGCTGCAAAATATTCTTCGGAATGTCTGCGCCATAGTTCATCACACTATTCTTCTACTATTGGGCACTTAGATGGTTTCTAGTATCTTACTATTGTACATAGTGCTGTGATGAACATATGCGTATGACTGTCTTTTTTTTTTAGTCTGTTTCCTTGGGCTGGAGTCCCACAAGCCCACAAGTGGGATTACCAGGTCAAAATGCATGCACTTTTAATTTGGTAGCTCTTGATACCTAAGGTCAAATTCCTTTTCAAAGTGTTTTATCAAGTTGTATGACCTCTAGCAATATATAAGTTCATCCATACCTCTGTGTATTTCAATTTCATAGCAACATGTTTATTTGTATGGTTTCAGTGAAATTATACATAATTCTAAAACATTTACTATGGCTCTGAATCTCTGGCCCTGGTTGAAGTCCTTTTGGTCACGTGGCTTTAATGGATGTTAATACCACAGCATTCAAATGCAGGTGCATAAGGGGACACACACACACACACACACACACACACACACACACACAGTCCCAGATATTAAACTTCGATGGAGATGAGGGCTAGGGATATCAGTCAAGTATTTGCCCTTGTGTATTGGAAGCACAGAGATAAGAAGGAAAATGAAATGTAGTATGTGAGGTTCAGCCTCCTCTTCCTCACTTCATTCTCCCCTCTTCTTTTAACCAGCTCATTGCCTCCATTCTAGGCCCCAGGTCCTGCAGAGGTTTTATTCTCTTTTATTCATGGCATAACACCAGTCTGTGTGTATTGCCATTGGTCCGCCTCGCCTTTTGTCATAGTCTAATTGCCTCTAAGTTCACAGTGAAAAGGTGTACATTCAGTGCATCCCTTCCCCCAACTCTGCAACCTGTCCCCAACCAAATGGAGTAGGCCTCTGAACTGAGGAATAACTCAGGAGATAAGTGTGCTCCCAGCTGGCCAAGCAATGCACAAACTCTCTGAGTACCCATCAATACAGATCATGAGTTGTGGTCATCTAATCATGAGAGAATGGATCAGAGTCAGCAACTCATCTCATATAGGTCATTCAGGAGCCCAAGACAGAAATAAGTTTGAATCAATGCAATCAAAAGGTGAAAACCTTCATATAACTGGAGGTGTCAGGTGCAAAGCTTATCAATATCCTGAGTTGTCCTAGCTCTCATTAAAAATCATAGCTTTAACCTTTCATATATGATAGTTCTAGTCTAATTTTTATTATGATGTTATGGAGAATTTATGCCTATTTTATGGCAAATGTGCACTTTTGAAAATGATAATGCCACATTTACTTTTACATTTTCTCCCACATCGAATTTTGCCTCAATTTGGGGATGTTTCTGCTTGGGACAGTAATTGCAAGTTGTGAGCTCCTTGAGGTTTACAGGACATTGGTTTCTCAGCCACAGGAGAATGATTGAGACAATAATACAGGCAGCATGTACCTCTTGAAAAATTCTTGCAAATGAGCTCTGAGGACTACTTGAGCTTGGAAAAAGGAACTGCTATGATAGTTGGTGAGTATGACGCTCACTTGTCCATCACTGCATAGAACTGAGTCCACATGGATGGATGGGTAGGTGGGGAAAAGAAGGTTATACAACATGGCAGGATCAGCCATGGAGATGAATAAAATCATGGAGGTTTTCTTGACAACACACTCAGATTCCTTGGCTGTAGTCTAGTTCTCACATTAGGGGATACATATTGTATCCTATAAGAAGGTAGTGTTCTATCAATATCTATACATAAAATTAACTGAGAGAAGAAGCAAATAACATAGTGTCATTTGTCATTTAATAGAAAGAAGTAAATGAGGGCAAGATAAAGTACCTCTTTCTCCCTTCTTCCTTGTTAATTCTGTCTCTACACCTCTCCTGTGGTATTAGAGAAATATTTGAGTTTTGCTTTATTTTATACCATTAACATTAAAAAATGGACCCAGAGAAGATGCTTGATTATTCTTGCCCTGCATCAAAACCAAATAAACTTCAAAACTTGGAAGTAAGGAAACCCTAACTCTACAATTCATTTTTTCAATCACTTTTGCTCACTGTTTCAATTTTAGCTTCCCATGATATAATAAAAGTAAAACCTCTTGAAAGGTTATAAAGCACCATACCATAGCAACATGTTCTCTAGTCTCTCAAAAAGGCCAATACTTGGGCAAAGACACCTTTCTACTCTCTCTTTAATGAGAATTTAGATCTTCCACGGGGCACTTTTAGGGTGAAGAAAGGGAAATCTGGGTGGGGTATCCAACTTCCAACGACCTTTGTCACTATTGCCTGTGCAACTTTAGCCAAGTATTGGGACTTTAATCCAAGGAATGAAGGATACTTGCTTAGGGCTGTAGTGAAAAATGATCCATTTTTCACACTTCCAGAATCCCTTTAATTTTCTAAAAGGAACTCAGAAAGAGGAAGGTTTGTACAAATCAATACCTTAAGTGTTTATAATCATCTTCATTTCAACAACTTTAAAGCCAGTTTTCTAGTTATTAGTGGTTAGTAGACCTAGACGTTTATGATATTTGGTAGCACACAAATGAATTTATTTCCTAGTCGAAAAAAAAACCCATGGTGAAAATGTCTTTGTATTCTAGACTTTTAAAAATCCTATTTAAAACATTTCCTCCATTTAATATAAGATGGTATTAAGTGATTTCTCCCAATAATACCGCCAAGATATGGAATAGCACTGTAGTCACCACAGGCTCACTATACAGTGGCTTCGTGCCCTGAGAGCAGTTTCGTAGGAAATAAGCAGACTGCTGGGGAAAGAAAAGGTCCCTCAAGGCTACCATGAGGAACTTCAGTCCTCCCTCAGCCACTCCGTACAGCAGATGGGCTTCTGGGACCCTCAGGGTCACATCTTCACTTCTGACTTTGTTGCAAGAACGTGAAGAAGCTTCCCTTCATGCACCCACCTGGCACAGAGTTTCCTGTTTCCTCTAAGCGGGGAAGGCTAGGGTCGGGGCCTCCATCCCCATTCCCAGAGTTGACTGCAGGCTTTCTCGCTATCTGTTTTCTTTGTCAGGTGCTATGGGAGAAAAGCACTTGGTTGGCTCCATTGGGGCTGGAGAATCCCCTGTAATACACATAGCAAAGTGATAAAGGTCTTTTTCAGCTCCTAGGTCTGCATGAATTGATTCAGGTAAAAGTGTAATGGTCTTCAGCAACGTGTCCTTATAACTCATGAGGTGGCTTAAGAAGCCTGGATGCCTTGCTTCATGATCTACCTTGTTGCTATTAATAATATTGGTGATAATACTGATATTATATTTAGTAATAATACTAATAGAGAGAAAGATCTTCCAGGGAAGTCCATTAGAATTATATGGTATCACAACTTCCTACATTTTTCTAAATGTTTACAACAAACACATTATTATAGATTCAGAACATTATACACATACGTGCACAAATACATACTTTGTGCATTTGTATATATACATATATGTGTATGTGTGTATATATGTGTATGTGCACATGTGTGTGTATTTTTCTAAAGTTGACATCCTATAAACCAAATCCCTAGTTTCTCAGGGCATACTGGAGGGGATTCTCTCATTCTGCAACCTTTTTTTAAGGAGCACAATGTTCTGTCCTAAGAGTGTTCATGCTTGCTTTGAAGAATGTCCAAATGGCAACCAGGACGACTCAGGAGAGTTCTGTGAAAGCTACATTAGAAGAGCAATGGCTTGTTCCATATTTTTGAACATGTGCAAATTCCCTTGCCTACATTTTGTATACTTCCCCATTTCTGTGTTTGCTTCCAGAAGGGAGAGGGCCAAGAAAGAGCTGAACTTGTTCCAGGGGGAGGTGTTTCTGGCAGGTGTGAGGATTTTAAGATAATAAAAACATGTAACAACCAGCAGTCCCCTCAGCTGAGCCACAGCTGCCTCTCCACGCTGCTTACTAAAGCCTACTTTGGAAGAGTTCTTGGCATCAAAAACTAAGCGGACCCACTTCTGTGTTTCCAACCATTTGATCTTCTTACCAGTTAGCCCATCGCTGGGGATTCCCAACCACCAAATTAGGAAAGTTTGAAAAGCCCTTCATTTCCACACCAGTTGCCATCAACTGTGGTAGGCAGAGCACACCATCTTATCTTAAGCACCTCATTTTTCTCAAAGAGCTTGTGGCAAATGAAAAGACACAGGGATACCATTGGATCAAGGGGGATAATGTGTCAGCAGTTATGCATTTGAGAGAAAAAAACATGTTTTCATTTTAGAGGTGGGAAATTCTAGAATATTCTCTTCCTGGACTAAACTTAGGATGAATGTAGGTGAGAAAATGGAGTTGTCTTTTCTTCTGTATCTGCTTAGCATGGGTGAGAGCCACAGTGAGCTGAAACTTGACTTCATTTTGATTACTTTCATGTAGGTAGGAGAATAATGTTAATAATGCTTTAGACATACATTTTTATAAGGTTTTAAGAGGCTTTAGGCCAATGTGGCTGGTTTTCTATGATTTCCTTTATGCTGTATGCACATTTTTGAGCTTCAAACTAAGATTCTATGAGCCTGCTATTTTCAAGTGCAGATAACAACATGATTGAAACAAATCTCTATTAAAGAAGAACAAAGATGGATGAACACATTTTCTTTCATTTTATTGGGACTTACCAAAGGCTGAAAGTTAAAAAAAAAAAGTTAAAAACCAATATAGCACAGAAACAGGAGCTCTACGAGAATATTTGATGTTTAAAACAAAAACGAAAGCAAAACCCAAGTTGAGATATTTCACAAAAATTACCAATAAAGTTGAAAAGCAAGACATTTTATTCTGCAGTAGGGTCTTTCCCAAGCTTTAGGCTATATAAAGCTAATCAGTGAGTATTAATTAAGCCTCACAACAATTTTCCTGTGATTAGTGGTGATGCTGGTGTTGCTAATGTTTCTTGGAAAATATCAGGTGCTTATGTGGTATGAAGATTTATAAACTAGTGGGTTTTAATTTGGGGAAATTTTAATTTAATTTTCAACATTTTTTCCCCACATGTTAAGACTGGCTTGATTCTCCAGTCACATAGCTCAAGATGTATAAGAAATAATAATCTTCCCAAGAAGTATTTATGTATGTATACATTGATTTAATGTAAAAAAAATTGTGTCATTTCACAGGTTCACATAAACATCAGAAGTATCTGTGAGTTTGTGTGTATTTTTGTAAGCTGTGATCCACCACTGACTCTTCCTCATGCAGGCCAAGCTGGAAACAGACTATTTCTGTCAGCTAGGATGTCTAGCTCTTGATGCACAAGCACTAGACAGAATTGGGTTGGAATATGGTGTGACAGGGCCAAGGTTGCAAGCTGGATTCCAATTAGCTTTGCAATAGGGATACAACTGTGTCTTAGGGGCACAGATGCCCTTGGTCATCTGACTGGAAGGTAGCTATGGTTGATCTCCAGGGAAACCTGAATGTGAATGGTCCAGTAGGATCAGTCATGTCCACTGAGATACACACCAAACGTACATGCCCCACCAAGGTGGGTTTCTCCTTCATGGCCACAAGGTGCTGGTCATGCGTCCCAAATGCAAAAGGTTAGGGGGCTGGGGGAGGAAACTTCTCTGTGTTCCATGGCTTTATTTTCTAGGTCATCTACATTGAGACTTTTCAGATTTGATTTTTAGTCTGCAATCACTTTTTTTGCACTGAGAGAGAATTCTATTTCAAAATACTTGGAGATATAATGCACTTACAGATACATCTATACCTACATATATCTAGTGTGGGTTAATTGGCTAGATTTTATTAATTAGGCAGACAAGATAAAGCAGTGAAAAGAAACTCAATTTTGGAATCAGGCAAATTTAAATTAGAGTCCCAGTGCTATACTACTTTCTACTTGTATAACCTTGGGAAAGTTTGATAATTTACTGAGTCTTGGATTCCCAAAGGATAAAATGGGGTATGTCTGATACACGTGTTTTTTCTCTTTTGGTTTTGGTGATACTCTGAACTCTTCCTTGTCTTGCCTCACACTACTTTTCACCTCTTTCTACTTCCGTGGTTTTGGAGTTTTAGGTTTCCTTAAAAGAAAACTTTCTATGCCAGCAAATAACAACGCTGAAAGTTTCCCTACCCCTTCCAGTAGGGCTAGCTCCATCCTTCCCTATTGCTCGCTTATGCATAAATGCACTCTAGCAAGTGTGTGTCCATGTGAGTAGCTATTGGGGTGAGAGCTTCAGGCAGTACTTAATCTCATGTCTCTAAGCTTTTCCACCTTGAGTTTTGTGCATCTTTCTGCTTCCTATCTAGAAAGGGCCTTTCATGTAGCCTAGACTGTTGCCACACTGGGAAAGGAAAAATGACAAGGAGGGCAGATGGATTAGGAAGAGATGATGTCACAAGCTAAAGATGGAAGACAAAATCTAAACTGGAACAAAATAGAATGTCCACAGATGTTCATTCCAGGGCTTCTTTCCTTCATTCTGTCCTCTGAGTAACAGAAGACATTATTTTCCACCTAGCTCTTCCATGAAATATATGAGGGAAATGCGTATATTTGAGTTTAATTTGAGTCTATATTAAAAACCGATTGTATTTACTTAAATCTTAGAAGTTAGATTTAGATTAATCCAATAATGGACATGCAAAGTAAAAGAAGACTACAGAATTCAATTCAGAAACTGACAGTCTTGGAATACATGTTGCCATTCTGAGCTATTAGTTATTAATGTCAAGAAAATGTGATGTCTTACTCTGGCCCTGTGGTAAGGTTGTTTTATCATGACACAAATTATAATGTGGTTTGGTATTACAGCCTAAAGGATGTATCTTTCAGGACAGACAACCAACAACCTTAGTAACTGGTCATCTGATCCAGAATAGGTTTTGGTAGTTACAGTGGAAATTGATCACTGCCCATTGTATTCACCCAGTGATGGATAATTTAGCAGCCTACTTTAATTTACCTTAATTTGCAATTCAATTGGTTATACTTTTTTCCCCCAAAGTGTTAATTTTCAATCAAAGTAGATTGATTTGTCACCCTGGGTCCCTTCAGAATCCTAAAGTATTATTTATCTTGAAAATAAAAACTCATCTCTTTGGTATATGTCTACATTTTCTAGGCAAGTTCTAAGGTATAGATTTGTGGGTTGACTACCTCTTCTTCCCTCATCCCATGCCATCTTGCAAAGAAACCATTTCATACATAGCAATTCCCATTATAGTGGTTATAGATAGGTCTGTAATTTTAATGACAACTTAGTGAAAGTTTCCCTACCCCTTCCAGTAGGGCTAGCTCCATCCTTCCCTATTGCTCGCTTATGCATAAATGCACTCTAGCGAGTGTGTGTCCATGTGAGTAGCTATTGGGGTGAGAGCTTCAGGCAGTACTTAATCTCATGTCCCTAAGATTTTCCACCTTGAGTTTTGTGCATCTTTCTGCTTTCTATCTAGAAACGGCCTCCAGGAAATGACAACTCCAGGTTTAGAAATTTTCATATAGTTATCTCTAAAAGTTATTTCCACTTATTGATCAACACAGCCATTCATATCGTTTAACAGATTGCTGATCTAAGCTCTCAAGATAAAAAATACTTGCATTAGGCTATAATTGTATCGAAGGCTATCCCCAAAAAATACGAGTCCCCCCACCCCTGCGTTTCCCTCTCTGTTTAATCTTTCTGATTCCCCTAAAGTTGTTATCTGTGTTCCCAGAGCCACATATGGGAGCATCCCATTCTTCTCTTTCTCTCTGTTTCCAAAGTCCTTCATATTCCAGAAGGTTTCCCGGTTCCTTTCTCCATCATAGCTTATCTATCCCAAGTTCCATTTTCCCAGGACTTCCTGGATGACATGTACTAATCTGAATTATTTGACCTTAGAGGTTAATGGGTTACAGTGGCCTGATGCACTAATACTTCCATATTTTAAAATACAATTCCATATTTTAAAATATAATTGACCATAGCATTTTTTTGAGTCCTAAATTTCCAGCACAGTGCTTGACAAATAGTAAATATTCAATTTCGAGCCAAAAAGCATGTATTCAATAACTACTTGTTGAATAGATGATAACGACACTTATTCACATTCTAACAAGAGTATTAGTGTTAACCCAAAGGTTTCCAGGCTGATGTTGTCATCAAAACTCAGAGCACACTTTATTTTGGGTATTTTGGGATTGGGGAACTCCAGAAAGTATGCTGAATGTTGCAAGTTATTGACTGTTTGATCCACCATAGGAAAGTCTAATAAAATTAATTTTACAAAAACAGAGTTTTATATAATACCTGGTTGCACCCACTTAGTAAGAATCAAAACATTCTAATAAAATTTAAAATATTTAGTCTTAAGCCTACTTTTTTAGTTTATTTTCGTGGTCAAAATTAACCAAACTTCTTTCATTATTTTATTGGAGATGAATAGGAAAGCTTCTGATGAATGGCAGAGACTTTCAAATACTCCAAGGCAAGTCTACCAACACGGTTTCACTCTGGAAGTTCACTCTGGTCTAGCAAATTATTCATTTTCTGATCTCTTCTATCCATCTTTATAAACTTTACTCTTACTTGTTTAGAATAAAGGGTTTTTTTTCTCCAGTTGGGCACAGTGAAAGTACCCAGAATCAATTTAGCAGGTTACCATCTTCTTATCATAAAATCATGGGACTGAAATAACACTCCAACAGTTATAGTATTCCAGAGCTTGAAGGAAACACTGCAGATCACGTAGTTCAAACCCTTCAGTGGAAAAACATAATTTAAAAAGGTGGAAAAACACTTGTCTTAAAATAACTAGCCCATGGCACATGTATACATATGTAACAAACCTGCACGTTGTGCACATGTACCCTAAAACTTAAAGCATAAAAACAAACAAACAAAAAAAAACTAGCCCATAGGTGGCATAGTAGGTGTAGACTAAAATTTAGGCCCTTTAACTCCTTGTATTAGTTTGTTGTCATGCTGCTAATAAAGATATACCTGAGACTGGGAATTTATAAAGGAAAGAGATTTCATAGACTCACAGTTCCACATGGCTGGGGAGGCCTCACAATCATGGCTGAAGGCGAAGGAGGAGCAAAGTCACATCTTACATGGTGGCAGGCAAGAGAGTGTGTGCAGGGGAAGTGCCCTTTATAAAACTATCAGATCTTTTGATACTTATTCACTATCATGAGAACAGTATGGGGGAAACTACCCCCATGATTCAATTATCTTCACCTGGCCCCGCCCTTGACACATGGGGATTATTACAATTCAAGGTGAGCTTTGGGTGAGCACACAGCCAAACCATATCACTCCTATTCCAGGATTCCTCTGTAGCACTATGCTTCATCATGAGCCATGAAGTCTTTATTTGAAAACCATTTTTGTTGAACATCTATACTGTGTCAACACTGTTAAAGCATTGCTGATGTAGTGATATAAAACTGATGACATCCTAGTATCCTATCCCTGCCTTCAGGATACTTACAGTCTAATGAGCATGATAAAGGTCTAAACAGATACCTATCAACAGTAAATGGACAGGACATTGTGGGAACATCCAGCAGGGCACCTAACTTGACCTGAGGTCAAGGAGGACACTTGAGCTGGCTTCTGTCCTGAGCCTCATAGCTAACTTGAACAGACACACAGTCACTGCTAGGAAGAGCACCTGACTTACTTGGCATGTTTCCCTCAAAGCCACATGAGTGGTTTTATGACATTCCACTGGCATATTCTACATAGTATTGGTTATAACTAGCAGAAACAAGTTATTGACTAAAAAGAAAATGCACATCTCAGAAAAAAAAAGAGTACTGCTTGAAGCAAAATAGTATTCTAAACATTAGGAATGGATAGGGAAGCAAAGTAGGAATACTGAAACCTCTAGCTTGGTAAGTTGTTAAGCCAAAACAGGTCTCTTGCTCAATAGTGTATTACTTGTGAGTTGCACATAAGCTTGGCCAACCATTGTAAATCACCAGGCCAGACAAGTAGCTTCATAGGGCCAGAGTCCAGAACTGCATGTGCAGAACTGAGAATAAAACACATTTCTATGGTCTGCTCAAAGGAGTGGCACCTATAGCTTAACGGAGATCCTAAGGATGGTGACTTGTTGCCAATTTAGAAAGGCATATAAGTTCTCCAAGGTTTATATATTCCAGAATACCACAGGCTTAACTTTTACTTTAATTAGTTTCTCATAAAAAAAAATTCTTGTCAGACTGTTGGGTTATTTTGCTTTGGAGAAAAATATTTCTTGAGCATTACAGTGGAAGTCAGAGGAAAATAGGATCTAATATTAGAGAAATTTGTTATTGGCTGATTATTATAACATATCTAGAATCTTAGGTGCACCTGCAGTTCAGTTCTGTGATTGGTCTTCAGGATTTCACTGACTGTCAATGTCTTCATTTTTCTTGTTATAAGAGCAATCTTGCTCTGTATATATGCATATATAACAGTTTTTTTAAGGAAATGTGAAAATGTTTCAAAGGGTCTTTTTAAAAATCAAATTAGCAGCTGCAAATGGGGAAATAACCATTCCGACTCTGTTTGGGAAACAGCTCTGATCACTCAGAGCATTCAGCAACAGCACAGAGAACTGATTTAGAACAGCTCTGAATCTACCAAGAACACAGCCCTAAGTTAATTCATCTGATTGTAATCTTGGCAGCTCTTTTTGGATTGCTAACACTTTGCAGCTGTAAAAATAAAACAGCAACACCCTTGAAATAAGTTAGGTGCATATATGAAAAGCACAGCTGGGCTATTCCCCCGATCATCTGTAGATACAGGATTCTGTTTTTGAATGGTATTTTGCAAAGGGGAAAGACCACGGACATCTCTGAAGAAATGCCAGAATTTCAGAGAGG
Source organism: Nomascus leucogenys (assembly GCF_006542625.1). Lineage (NCBI taxonomy): Eukaryota > Metazoa > Chordata > Mammalia > Primates > Hylobatidae > Nomascus > Nomascus leucogenys. Next base: position 53,850,333 of record NC_044386.1, read on the forward strand.
ATTCATTCACAGTTCTTTTTTTCCCCCCTCTACCATTTCTCTCCTGTGTCTCTGGCACCACCTTACTACATAGAAAATGCTGTTAGAAACATCAGTTTTGGCTGAGTCCACACAAAACCAAGTAGAGATCAAGCAATTTTTTGGAGGCTCACAATAACAGAGAATCTGGATAATTCTGGGCATGAAAGTTTTTTATTTACTACAGGGATTCTTTCATCTTGAATTTTTTGGGGGATTATTGTTTATGCTGATATTGTCTTTGTAGAAACACTTAGATACTGTAAGAGTCAAATTACATTGTTGATTTTTTTAGTGTAGTGGAGCTAAAATATCTTTCTGGAAAACTTTCAACCCAATTCCAGCCTTCCTAATAGCATTTCCAACCAAATACTTGAGAATTTCTTATTTGCAATGTTCTTTACTATGTTGCACATGAATGTTTTGTCACGTCCAAGAATGTCAGAAAGCTCCCTGAAGGCAGGGTCTACATCTTTTCTCAAACACAGCCTCTCTGTATTGTGCCCATCATAAATTTGATCATGTCATTAAAATTCTTCCATGGTTCCCCTTTATCTTGTAATTTACACCTAATTCTTAGGTCTGGTTCAGTCTTCTGTCCTATATTCTATCAGCTTTCTTTTCCATTACTAATGAGTTTCTTGCTCTTGGGACACTCCAAATTTGCTTACAGTTCTCAGCTTTTAGAAAAATTGTACTCTCTTGTCTGAAATGTGGTCCCCACTCTGACTCTTGGCCGCCTGGGACACTCTATTTTTCCTTTCAGTTCACTCTGACCTTCCTTTTGAAGAATTCCTCAACTTCCCTAGGGCAGCTCTACCTGTCCCTTCCCCAGTTTTCCCCAGGGATGGTATGAATTACTTCATTTTAAGATTCATCACATTGCTTTTCAGTGAGATGGTGCACTCCCTGAGGCCAGAGTCTTATCTCTTCATTATTGTATTCGGAAGTGCTATGTAGCTGTTGACCAATTAGGACACCAGCCACACACATATCCAGTTCCTCTGTCTGGTGCATACTGGCTAAGGGCAGCCTGCCTGCGCTGCCAGGAACTACAATATATTCATTCACTGTTTACTGAACAAATGGAGAGAGTCAACTGATGAATGAATAAATGAGTAAATGCATGCTTTTTTTTCAGTACAAGTTCATGAAGTAACTTCATTTGTTTCTTAGTGGCAAAGGATGACTTCCTAATTTTGAAATGCTATCTCACATTCAGAGGTCGCCCACCATAGAAACCCGGAAATAAAGTTTCTTGACATTTTATTCAGATCCTGTTTAAAGTAGGTCTTTCTAAGCTACAGGCAAATCTCATTTATATGTGGGTGGATTCCCTGAATTATGGCTTACTCACAATAAACCACGTTTTAAAGTTCTTATTAAGAATTAGCACCTACTCTAAATTAATTTAAGTGTTCACAGTGGCTTCATTACATGGTTTGAAGTGTTTTGAAATCCCAGAGCACTAGACACATCCATATTCAAACGTAAGTGCAACACACACACACACAAACAGCTAAATATAAAAGTCTTTCAAATCATGCTCCTGATCATCTCTTGCATGAGTAGTTTTCCAGACTCTTCAAAGTGCATTCTAATGCATTTCGTGAGATCAGAGAGGCTTGTATCATCCCCTTACGCAGATGAGAAAACAGATACCAACAGGATCAATGATTTCCCCAGTGCAATGCAACTCCATCATGACAGAGAAGGGCCCAGATCCACCAACTCCTGGATCGGACTTGTATTTTTGGCTATATTTCTTTGCAGTTGTATCTGTGCTTCCCACAGTGCTAAGCACAAATAATCAAGAGCTGTAGTTCCTTTCTTTGCTCCTGTTTGTATATTTATTTCCTTGGTATAAGACTGAGCTAGTTGGGAGGCCAAGGCGGGTGGATCACGATGTCAAGAGATCGAGACCATTCTGGCCAACATGGTGAAACCTCGTCTCTACTAAAAATACAAAAATTAGCCGGGTGTGGTGGTGCTTGCCTGTAGTCCCAGCTACTCAGGAGACTGAGGCAGGAGAATCACTTTTACCCAGGAGGCAGAGGTTGCAGTGAGCTGAGATCACACCACTGCACTCCAGCCTGGAGACAGAGCAAGACTGTCTCAAAACAAACAAACAAAAAAACAAACAAAAAAAAACTGAGCCAGGGACTATATGGCAAATGACCTTTGTCTCAGAGGCATTTAAAATTGCATTATTATAACATTATAAATCTTTTGATTATGTGAGCCTATTTCTTTTGGGAATAAATTTACAGTGTTTTAATTGTCGCCAGGGTATGTTAGCTAGCAACACAGTTGGAAACACGTTAGCAGAAATTTCAGTGGCGGTACCAGGTGATGACAAGCACATCACAATATAGGAAAAACTTTGAAATAAAATTGTTACGTTTTACATTATTTGGCTAGATAATAAAATTCAGCAAAACAGAATGTTTCTTGCAATATGCCTTCTAACACCTTGTCCGGGAAAGGCGTGGTTATCAATTTCCCTGAAGCTTAAGTCACAGTGTGAACATTCTCAATAAGAAGAGGGTTTTTCAGGATTCTTAGCTAAATGTGCCTTTTCCTAATCTTATCCCATGAGCTCTAAGTAGATCTTCTTCATACCAGGCAAATTATTTCTTTTTTTCCTTTGGGTTTACATCCTCTGCATGGTTGTTAAAGGTGTGCCTGTTCTTTCTATCCTCTTTAAATAACCAAATTTTCTAAAGTTAATTTTTCCCCTATACATACATCAAAGTTCTGACATGAAATTATAATTTTATGTAGATTTTTTGACAGTTGGAAAATTCTGGAAAGGTTATTTGTCACTAAACTCAATAAAAAAGACTTTTTTTTTAGAACATTAAAGTTTGCCTGAAATAAACCTATTTATTGCTGTTTCAAACAACCACACTCTATCATGTATTGTAATATGTATCAATAGCCACTGTGGTTATCCCACACATCAATCAACAGACCAGTGTATTCGGGTACAGATAATTCATTTGACTCTATAAGATATCTTTACTAAGATGCTGGCTTTTCTGAAATTGATATATTCTAACATTACTACTGGGACTTGGTTTGAATTTTTAACCCAAAGAGACACAAACATATGGGGCTCTTCCAGACCTCAATTTGTCTGACGTGCTGCTGGGTCCTGTGGGAATTGGAGTGGAGGGTAGGACATACTGCAAAAGCCTTTAACCCCGTTGTATAAACACCCAACTTCTTCAAACTTTCTTTATTGATACCTATCCTGGATCAGACACTACTAGATGTGAAGAATATAATATGAGGGATTGGAAATTTGAACAACTGACTGTAACTAGGAATGTCCTGGATCCTGAGCAATCAGAAAATGTGTAGCTTCTATCAAATTACTATAGTTTTTGGGAAAATATCTCATCATACTGTTCTTTTCTTCTCTGATCACATCTTAGTCTCTCTACCCGGTCCCTAATTCTGTGTAATGCTCTCAAGCTTTGATCTTCTGCCTTGCTTCTTTCTGAATCATCTCCTTGAAGAGCACATCCAGTCTCATGTTCTGTGCCCACAGCCATGTTACTCACTTCCACATCTACTTCTCCAATGCTAACTGTTCTCCTGCATCGCTGCCTATGATTGATATTTGGATAATCTCTTGTCAACTCTCCACACATTCAAAAACAAACTACACACTCTCCCTTCTCTCCAGAATCTCTAGCCCAGCATTCCCATTCCCACTGACAGCCATGTATTATCCCAGACACAAAGGTAGCAACTCTTGAGACACACTTCATTTATCCTTGATTACTTCCTTTCTTGCACCTCCATAGCCAGTCTATCACCAAGCTTCATGACTGGTCCTTTGAGGCAACTCTTAAATTTGTTCCATCTCCTAATTCCAACTGCCAACATCATTGCCCAGACCCATGTAGCTCAAGCCTAACTCACGGCAGAGCATTTGAACCAGTATTATTCCTTCTATATACACAAACAAAATTTTAAAGTCTTTCTCCTTTTTAAGACTTACAGTGCCTTCCCAATGCCTTATAGCACCTAATCTAAACTCTGCCTAACTTTACAATATCTCATAATGCTTCAACCTAAGTGCCACCTCAGTTAAGCAGAGGGAGGCACTGCATCCCACTTAGCCTGGGCTAACCTGTACCTTCTACCTCAAACATTTATTTACCATGTTTCCTGACCAAACAGCATCTTGCCCTATCCTCTTAATCCATACAAGTTGTATTTGTTCTTTAAGAAGGGTCTGCTTTGTTGTTTTATAATCTGTTCAAACCCATCCCTCCTAGCCATGATACATTTATCAAGCTTTACTCTCTATTATTTGTAGTGTGAAAAGAGGAATGTTTGTTTTTCTCACTTTCCGACTATAAAATTCTTATTTATTGTGATTTCTCCAAATTATGCTGGAAGAGATTGTCATAACCAGTATTTCCTGGTTTTACTCTTCTAAGAAAATCACTAGCTCTACTCTTCTAAGATGCTTCTTATACCACCTTGGTGTTATCTGACTTCTGTATCTAACTGCTTATAGATGCATCACACTGATGTTTTCTTAATTAAATGTTTTCATGCATTGTTATCTAAATGTATAACAAAGACTCATTAAGGCAAAGAGCATGAAGTATTTTTACATGGAGAAATTACTCCCTAAATATTCAGTGATGGCTTGTGTGAGTTGGGTAACTTTTAAAGTTATTTTTTTCCATCTTCTTAGGTTTCTCTATGACTTCTGCCTTATAATACCATCTTTGGGAATAATTATTCTGCCAATAATACCATCTTTGGGAATTATGGATTTTAGTGACCTAAATACATTATGATTGGCTTAGTTGTAATGGATATGGAATAGCTGATTGTATGTTTTGTTCTTAACTACATTTTATTTTCTCAATATTCATAATCAATATTTACCCTGGAAAAGACAACATGGGACCAATAATAAGATATATTTTTCAGGTGAAGACATGGATATCATTGCTGATTTGTACACTCCTAGACCCTCAGTGATGAACACCTAGACCCTTCTAAGATTCACTCGGTCTGAGTCTGGAAGCCAATGGTACAATCTGATGACTGAGACTGAACTTGCATTAGCGAAGAGAGCCAAGGGGCTCCTCCTAAGCCTCCATTGTGTCCCCAGTAAGAATGGATACCCTTTCCTCTTGGCCTTCATAGAACTTAGCACCTCTTAATAGCACTTGGAATACCTATGTGAAGCTCTTTGAAGTTGAAGACAATACCTTATTTATTTCTATACTCCTCAAACCCACCACAAAATCAAAGTAACCACCATTTATGGTGGAACTCCTCCTTTGTAGAGGTAATGTAATGGTACATTGGTGTAGAGGAGTTTACGGTTATGTAGAAGAGTTCTACATTAATGGTTGTTACCTTGAATTGAACAAAAATGAAAGCTTTATCTACCTGGAACATTAGCATTTCAAGGAATCACACCATTCTAAATCACAGATCAATCTTTCCAAAGCAGTTCAAAAACTGTTCATAGTTCCCAACCAAATAAAATCCAAATCCTACAGCACAATATTTGAGGCTCTTGATGGCCTGAATTTAACTCACGTTTCCTGCCTTCTTGCCCACTCCTCCCCATGAAGCCAAGACAAGCTAACAAGCTACTTTCTGTATCTGCCCCAATTATCTTAACACCTTCCAGTGTGCTGCTTTCACTTACCTCTGAAGATTCATTCAATCTTCACATTTACAAATTCAGCATACCTTTGAAATATGCCTGACATGAGGCTTTCCCTCATATTCTCTCTCTTTCCCTGCCCACATCTCTCATCCTCTGCTACCTGGAAATGAAATACTATCTTTTGAAAACTCCCATACCATTCATCTGAGTCTTAATTTATTATTTTTGTATTTTTGTCACTTTCTATCGAGTATTATAGTGGTTTTGTATCTGTCTTAACTCCCTTTGGGGTATCAACTTACCTGATTTGTTGTTTACTCTCCTAAGGTAACTAGCTCTTATGTACAGTAGGTGCTTACAAAGTACTTGTTGAATTGCTAATAGAACGGTTTTTCAGAATCAAGAAATATCTAGATCCACTGTCCCATTTTAGGGACAAGGCCTAGGGGCTGTTTCGTGTGGTGGTTAACATCAGGGACTTTGAAGCAAACTGAGTCCATACTCCATATCCCATATCTCTTTGCCTCTTCCTACTCAGTGACCTTGGGCAAGTTACTTGACTTCTGTCTACCTTTATGTTCTTATCTGTGGGATAGGTGAACACCTGTATCTACCTCATAGGGTTTGGAATTTAACAAGTAACACACGTAAACACTTAGAGCAGCACCGGGTACACAGTAAGCATCACATAAGCATTAGCTCAATCCCTCAGAGCAGCTTTCTCAGACTCTATTGCTAATTTTCTGAAAGGTCTTTTCCTGTCATCTCATTTTTTTTTTTTTTTTGTCACATTCTTGATCCTCTCATCCCTCCTGCTTGACTGATTCTGAAATTCTCTGGTATTGAATGATTTTGCCCCCAAAGCTGTTCTACATTATTATGTCTATTTCTAGTTTTCCTGAGCTTAATATTACAAATACCTACATTTACATTTGCTACACACAGACTAGTGTTTACATATAGAACAAAGTGGCAGATATGTAATACGTAAATGATGAATGGGTTTTTCATCAGTGTCGCAGGGAGAGGCAGTGCTGTGTTAGAAACAGTATTATACAAGGAATTTGTGTGTGTGCATGCAGGTAAGGGAGCGTGAGATAGAGCAAAAATTTATGTGGGGTGAAAAACTAATTCTTCCATGTAGGAAACTTCTTTAAGAATCTCAAATCCCTGAAAGCATTACGTGGTCTCCTCAACAGTGGGATACTGCCAGACCAAGCTACTTATTTACATGAGCATTTGTTTATAAAAGTCAAGAATGGCATACACTTAATATAAATTATTAATGTTAGTAACTATTCTATTTATTTTAAATGAAAATTATTTTATTAGGCTGCATTAGTGTTTACCTTTAGGGAATAAATAGTCATTGTTGGCCAGGTGTGATGGCTCACGCCTGTCATCCCAGCACTCTGGGAGGCCGAGGTGGGATCACTTGAGGCCAGGAGTTGGAGACTAGCCTGGCCGATATGGTGAAACCTCATCTCTACTAAAAATATAAAAAATTAGCTGGGCGTGCCTGTAATCCCAGCTACTAGGGAGGCTGAGGCATGAGAATCACTTGAACCCGGGAGGCAGAGGCTGCAGTGAGCCGAGATTGAGCCACTGTACTAAAGCCTGGGTGACAAGGTGATAACTTGTCTCCATTTAAAAAAAAAAAAAAAAAAAGGCATTTTTGGCTTAGATACCTTCTTGCTAGTAGTGTTCCACAGACAGACACACGCAGTACATTTGCACATTCTCAGTGTCCTTCTTTCCTTCCAGGTGATAGGCACCCTGGCAATCTGTGCCACAAAGCATTATATAACTCTGGGTTGATTTCATATGTGATGACTTCATATTAAATACATGTCTCTGTCTTTGCACCTCGGTTAAAGTTAATGTATCAGTAACATTTTACAATTTGTAACATTTTACAAATTCTGCCATTTTGAATTTCGATTCTTTCATTCAATCAGAGGAACCATAGAGCATTCAGTGTGAGTCGCATAAGCCTATGTGGTATCCCAGTTTTGGCTTTTATGTTAAACTCAGTAAACAAGTTCCATCCATCCTCCATCCATCTAAGAAGCCAAAAACCTTGTCTCTGCACATTCTTCTTCCAATGGCCCCCTGTCCTCTCACAAGTAGAATATAATGGTCTGATGGGAGCACAGTCAAGGGGTGCAGCTTTGGCAACACTAGTAGCCATCAGTCACTCCCTCAGTCACACGTCCACCCTGACAGCTCATCTCGGCTCAGTGAACTGTCACTCCTCTGTCTTCACTTCCCATGCTTCCCACACATCCTAGAGAAAGTGAATCTACAGACTTCATTTTGAACTTTAAAGAAAATGACCGAATGAAAACACTTTCTGCTGACTATTGTACTCTACAATATTCCAAAAGATAAAATAGCCATAAACAGCTATTGAATAATCTCCATATGTTTTACAGATAAATGCTGTGCTAAATTCATTATCACCATGTCTATGCTCAAAGTTTTCATCTCTTTATTAACCATTTCCAGAAGAGAGTAGAGGCTGCAATGTTATTTTTTGTTGAGTTTATTGCTTTACACCTATACTGCCTGAACTAGATTCATGCTTTCTTTTTGAAAATTTTCAGCCAAGCAATCATTATAATTTTTTACCATCTACAGATGCATTAGGCAGGTAGGAAAAATAAACACATTATCTCAGGGATAAAAACTTTAGGCACCAAAGACTTCTCTATTTTATTACAGCCATCCTACGGGTTATCAGTGGTGGCACTTAAAGTATTAATAACATCTGAGGCCTTTTTTTTTTCTGTTTTACTTGTGAATGTGCCATGGAAGATGGGCTGTTTCTTCCTCAGGCTTGGTAGCCTCATCATGATCATCATCATCAATAACATCAAACAATTTTTATTTAAAGCTTAAATTGAAACTTCACTGTGCTGGGTGGTATACACTTCTCTTTATACATATGCCAACAAAAGTGGGCAATGAGGTCATCCTGAAATTTATATATAGTGAATTTCCTGGTATCCAGCTGTACTGAGATATGGAATATTCAGCTAAATGAAAGATTTCAATGAAACTGAGATACTTAGTCAATATCTGCCATCAATAGCAGCCTTGAAGGATGGATCTCCACAGGATCTCTACCAGCCACTGTGGATTGGCCAAGGAGTGCACAAGAGGCCCCATGAGAATCAATCCTCTCACCAACCAGCAACCAACTGAATACTCCATCCTAAGAACTTGTACTGAGAGACCCAGAATGAAAAGGTTGGGATTTGACTTTGACATCTAATAAAGGTTTGGGGCCAGAATCAGTGCCATAGCAACTCAAAGCTTAATGTAAGCCAAAGCGATAGGGAGCTGGAACCAAGAACCTTGAGGAAAAGTCAATGCGCAGTGAGAGGAATATGTCAAATGTACAGCAGAGATGAATAACGGTGCAAACCCAGAGGAGGAGGGAGAGAGACTGTCAGAGGTTCCAGGAAAGTCAGATGCACTTCATGTAATTAGATTGTAAGAGGTTTTACTGTATTCTTTCAATAAATGTCTTTATTCATTGAGAGTTTTTTGGTTTTGTTTTTGTTTTGATGGTGATGGAAGGAAGTTCTTTACAACTAAATTATCCCTGAAAAAGACATCAGTCAACCAAGACAGGCTAATTTTCGGAGAATTCAAATATATTTATGACCATTACAGGAAAACTTCCTGGACTGTAATTTGATTTTACATTGAGGCTTGAGAATGTTCTCCAGGATCTTGCCATGGTCAAGGTCTTTGGATACCAAAAAGAGAGGCAGAGGAATTAACTGCTGGGAGTGGGGCTGGAGTGTATAGTGTGAACAGAAGAGCAGAGGTGCCATTGTATTAGACTGGTGCAAAAGTAATTGTGGTTTTGCCATTACTTTTGCACCAACCTAATACCACAAGGAACATTCTGTTAGTCCACTGGGTGCTTTAGAACAAGAATCCCCTCCCCTCCAACACATACAAAGAACAGTCCACAACAACATGACCTCTAATTGGTAGTTCATCAGGAAAGTGAATAAATAACTATAGGTGTGGGGGAGACTGCAGGAAGAGAAGGCAGGCTGGAACCAGCCAGAGCTTTCTCTCCCACTGATTCCCAATAAAGCATTGTGTCCTGACACTGACCCCTTGGAGGGGATGAGTCTGGGGGGAGACTAGTAATGTCCCCACAACTCTCAACCAATCCCTGTTCTAATGAACAACCACAGAGTAAGTGCCAACTAAATCATTGAATTCATTTGTCAAAAAGGAGATCATCACAAATGCATATCCACATATATATAGTGCCTTTACCTGAAAATATGTTCAATGATATAAAGTGCTTTTTTAAAATAGCATCTGCCAAATGGGCAGCTACTTTCTAATATCTGATAATTTTGGTACAAACTATGTTACAGAATACTGTATGTGTGGCCACGCAATGAAAGACCAAATACAATTTGTCTATGCATATGGAGGCAAAAGCGCAGAGTGAGGTTATGATGAGGATTTCCTGTTTGAATCCTAGTTTCTTTGCACTTTAAACCACAATCTTAATGCCAAGCTGATATTCTGCACATATAATTTTAAAGTGTCTATTTGCTACATGTGTATTTATAGCAAATTGACAATACATGGTTTCTTCCCTGGAGTCTAACTTGGTAGGAAACTTTTCATATACATATAAAGAGTATATGTCTTTGACCTATTTTCATTTTCACTTAGATTTTGTTTTGGTTACATTAAAGGCAAATTGGATAGACTGTCATGATTCATTGTTCCTTATTTTTAATTTCTTGTATAAATATGTCATTATTCATAAATATATATATAGTGAAGTAATTATGCCAATAATAATGAACAATTATTGAATACTTATTCTGGCCAGATAGTGTGCTGAGTTACTAACTTGAATTATTTCATTTAATTATACCCATGACCCTACGGGACAGGCACCATTCTTAGCCCCATTTTATAGACAGGGAAACTGAGGATATGAGAGGTTTTAATAACTCCTCCAAGATCATCTAGTTAATGAGTAGCAGCAGCAGGACTCAACCCACATTTGTCTGTCTCCACCCTCCATCATGACTTCGGACCCACACTCTTTATACATCTCCTACAAACTCAGGTGATTTAAGCTAGGATTTGTATTTGGGAAAGCTTTGATCTTAAAATTATCTCTTCAGACTTCTGACTTTTGGAAATGCCCTTTATTCCTTACAGTATATTCAAAATCTGTCTGAGGTCTCTTTAAAAATCTTGTGATCTTAATTAGGTAAACTAGCAAAAAAACTATGTCAAAGAAATAATCATAGAGGATTTGTTAAAAGAGAAGGAAGGTTTGAGTTTAGGTATATATTTTATATGACAATGGTTTTTTATATAAATGCCCCAGTTTAGGGAACTACTGGCTAATTATGAAGTTCCTAATTCTGTTGTTTTAAATTCCAGTATTTGGTATTCAGAATGAAATCTATTAATGCATTTGCTCAAATTATTTTGGATTACTCACAAGTTAGATGTTCTATCTGAATGTGTTTGTCATGACAAAGAGAAATATAGGGAAGATTTTAAAAACATGAAGTCCACCATTTCTAAAGGAGATTCAACTAAATTGGGTCCTCTACACCTGTGATATGTATCTGTCAAAACAAATAGCTTCTCCTGCTCTGCCATGTGAGTCGGGGCCTGAGAGGATCATCAAAAGAGCATCTTCTCAGCCCAAAAGCATGACAGGAAACAAGAGATGCGATACCTTTCCTTCCCCGCTGACCGCTGAGTGGAGCTATAGTGACTGCTTCCTCCTCCCTATGGCAGTGAGAGCTTGGTAAGCTCAGGCTGAATCATGACTTTTGGTAGGAGCTGCATTTCAGACTGCGACTATTACCCAAAGAACGAACATGAACATGAACATGAAATATGCAAGGCTTTATCTTCCTGGAACATGCTCTTTCAAACTAGCAGCAAATGGCTGGAACGATCGCCCCTTCATATAAAATTACTTACAAAATAAGAAAAATGTAGGTTTTGAAAAATAAATATGATAGCCTTCCCCAAAACCCTAACATCTCCACAAGGTTTACATCAATGACTCCCATTTGTGGAACAAAGCTCTTTCCAAATAGTGCTAGTGGGGCCATCGCTAATTAAATATTGAGAAAATAAATTAAGAAAAGTAAAAAAGTGTGCCTCAAAGTGAAGATGTCTTTCTTTTTATAGTGCTACAGATACTTAGAGCTAAAATGGAGAAACATCCAGAAGAATTTGAATCTCTTTCGTGAGTGTGACTAGGTTAGGCTTAGGAAAGTAGATGACAGTGGGCTTACCCTTAGGAAAGGGAGTGGAAGCCTCCCTTTTCTTATCATCCCTACTTTGAGCCTCCCCTTCCAGCTAAAGCCTTATTGCCCAATACAGTTGACCCTTAAACAACATGGGTTTGAACTGTGCCAGTCCACTTATATGCTTATATGCAGATTTTTGTCAACAACAGTTATACCGGTGTACCTGCCTCACCTGCCTCTCCTCCCACTTTCTGAACTTTCTTACACCTTTGCCACCCATGAGACAGCAAGACCAACTTCTCCTCTTCCTTCTCCTCCTCAGCCTACTCGACATGAAGACGAGGAAGATGAAGACCCTTATGATGATACACCTCCACTTAATGAATAGTAAATATATTTTATTTTTACTGCTTTTCTTAATAACATTTTCTTCACTCTAGCTTACTTGATTGCAAGAATAAAGTATATAATATATATAACATAAACGTGTGTTAATCAACTATTTGTTATTGATAAGACTATATTTTCTCATCCTTATTATTTTTTAATAACATTTTTCCCTAGCTTACTTGATTGTAAGAATATGGTATATAGTATATACGACATGAACATATGTGTTAAGCAACTATTTATGTTATCGATAAGACTTCAGACAACAGTAGACTATTATTCATTTTTTGGAGAGTCAGTTATATGTGAACTTTCAACTGTGTTAGGGGTTGGTGCCCCTTACCCCTGAATTGTTCATGGTTCAATGGTCAACTGTATGTATTTTCAAAGGGACAGCCAGGATAAAGACTACATTTTCCAGCCTCCCTGGCAGCTGGATGTAGCCTAGCTCTGGCTAATGCAATATAAGAGGAAATAATATGTCAAACTTCCCTGTAGTACCCTTAAAGAAGGGCCTTTCCTTTTATCTATCCTGCTACATGGTGGTGGGCCTTATTGAATCATGCATGTCAAGGCTACATGCTAAAGAGAAAAATATCCCTTCATTCCACAATTACGTATGAGGCTGAAAATCCAGTCTTCTAAATGTTGGCCAACTGAGAAGGATGGAGAGGAATGAAATGATAAAAGTAAGATACAGGTTAAATGGCCCTGCAGACCAACCTGCCTGTTTTCCAACTCTACTTCAAATTGCAAGCCTTTGACTAAAGTTTGAGGGCTGTACTCTTGGTTACCTTAAAAAAAAATTGGATAATCAGCCCTTAGGAGCCAAGAAGTGATGAGCAAGATCTAGATGTGGGGATTTCTTCTTGGGAATTCTCATCTTAGTTACAGCTTAAGTAAAGACAAAACTAAAAATGCATAAGAATTTGGTTATTCCTCTGAACACTGATATGGTGAATAAGTGTGGAGGAGCTGAAGCATTGTCCTTATTCAGTTAAAAATGAATGCAGTGTCCACATTAAAGTTTAAAACAGAGACTCAGGATTACATCAACCAGGTGCCTTACACTTTCCTTGGTTTTGTTCTGGGTGTAGTCAAGCATGAGGAGTTGAAGTGGACATCCTCCCACCCCATGTCTGGATGGAAATAAAATGATACTACCTTTTGCCAGCTAGAAAACATTTACTTACATAGCACAGGAGCTTTTCATGTTGAAGTAATATGGGAAACCTGGCCTTAAAATAATAGTAACAAAGAACTGTGCTTTACTCTACTGACATGCAATATCTTGAAATCTGCAGGGGATTTTCTGACCTGCTGGGGGTTATAGAGTGTGAAAAAACAGCTGTTAGCAGTTTCAACAGTGGATTATTTTACAGAAATTTTCATGAAAAAAATTCACAAGCATTTTCCAGTATTTATTTATTTTTCCTTTTCTTCAGGAAGCATCTAAGGAGGAATATAAATTTAGTTTCCTTTTTCCCCACTGCTCAAAATGCCCTAAAGAAAACAGACATGGTGAGGAAATAAAGTAAGAGGCTATGAGTTTTATAAGATTGGCGTACAAAATTACCTTCCTTATTTTATGCTGTGAACTCAATAAAACACTTTTTTTGCTGTAAGAAAAGAGTCTCCAACACAGAAACACACATATATACATGAACACCTTTCATCAATTAATTTCACAGAAAATCTTTGAGAGGCTGGTTTTCTTTTGGAACTACATCTCCAGCAAATTCCAGAACAATCTATATGTGCTATCATAGAAATTTTTTTGGCATTTCCATATAACTGTTGGTCAAAACACTCTTTTGCAAAAATATGCACCCAAGATACTCATACATTTTTAAAACACTTGCATAAGTTAAGCATCGATTTTTTTTTCAAAATTTCTTCTTAACAAATGTATATATTTAGTGTGTCACTGCCACTTTGAAAATTAGAGCTGCTTCTTCTTTTTCTTTTGAGGGGATCATTTTGTCTGTTTTTGTCTTTTTATTAGAAAAGTGCAGTTAACCCACAGGACTTTAAAGTGTTTGGCAAACACTCCTCATGGAGATAATTCCTGTTGTTGAGCAAATGAGTAAACAAAGGACCCGAGACAATGAGTAAACAAAGGACCACCCAATTAAGAATTACTGGTTCAGGCCGGGTGCGGTGGCTCACGCCTGTAACCCCAGCACTTTGGGAGGCTGAGGCGGGTGGATCACGAGGTCAGGAGTTCGAGATCAGCCTGACCAACATAGTGAAACCCCATCTCTACTAAAAATACAAAAAAATTAGCCAGGCCTGGTGGCAGGTGCCTGTAATCTCAGCTACTCTGGAGGCTGAGGCAGGAGAATCGCTTGAACCCTGGAGGCGGAGGTTGCAGTTAGCTGAGATCACGCCACTACACTCCAGCCTAGGTGACAGTGCGAGACTCCGTCTCATGAAAAAAAAAAAAAAAGAATTATTGGTTCCATATTGGTGCCAACCACCACCACCACCAACAACAAAAGCCAAAACCAAAGCAAGCAAACATAAACCATTTCTGGCAGAGGAGAAAAACTGGCTGCCCACCCCATTAATGATGGTACTTATCTACTGATTACAGATTCCAAATTAAATATGCACATTCTAGCAGGCATTGCTGAATATTGACCATGGCCAATACTGGCTAGCTGCTTCGGTCTGAGTAAGTCTGGTCTTTGGGAGGATTATTAATAATATTCAGGTTTCCAGTAGTGCCCCTCAAGTCATGGCCTACCTTAAAACTAGCCTTTTAGCAATACATATTTGCTCATGGGAAATATTTTTAGAGATGCTGTTAGGTATTCAGCCCTCAAAAAGGAACCCCCTTTCCAGCTTTCCTTCTCTCAATTATAGTACATGAGAGCTTTGAAATATTCACATTCCTTAATAAAAGGCAAATAGCTCTGAGAAAAATGGTCAATAGGCCTTAGCCATTCAGAATAAAGAAAAGATACAGGACAGCTGGTTGAGAGCAAAGTCCTGCAGGAATGGGGTACCAGCTGGTAGCAGGGAAGGAAGCAACAAGAATGACAATGAAGAATTAAAATACACATATTGGAGGTTAGACACAAAGGCTTACCTTGGTGAAGAAACTAGTTTAAGAGCCAGGATTTCTCTTTTTTACACTTCCTAAAATCCCACCATTTACCAAAGAGGAGGTGGGAGAGGCTCCCCCTGTTCTCCAATAGGTGCTGACAGCTTCTATAGTGGGTGGCCTTCCCCCTTCCTTCTGCTGCCCTACTGGACTTGTTTCGCCTTTGTTTTTTTATTTTTTTGTTTTGTTTTGTTTTTTGTTTTTTGTCACTCTTTTAAATTGCCATCTAAGTAAATGACATAAAAAACTGCCTATCTGATTTCAGAGACCCCTGCAAGGCTCCCTTGCCTCTTCTACCCTCACTGGAGGCTGAAATTGCACAATTAGAACTACAGGACTTTACAGTGGGGTCAGACCTCTGAGAGCATTTTGAATCAGGTTCCAGCCAATTCAGGGGCCTTTTTTTAACCCTCTCTAGCAGATGAGTAGTCGATAGCAATTACGTTAGAAGTGAGGCTCCCTAGGAAAATGATTATACTTATTTTCAACTTCCCATTCCTATTTGTGGATGAGTTTTTAAAACCTACCCTGAAAAGCAGGATTTGGTAAAAGAGAAATAGAAAGCATAAAGACAATGAGAAAGAGAGGGAAAAGAAGGACTTCTTACCCAGGTGGTAGAAGAATTTGAAGAGTCCAAGAGGAAGCCCTGAAGATGTCCTCCATGTGACCAACTATGCAGCAGAGCTTTCACTGTGGCTTGACCTGAAAGCTTTGGGGCACCTTCTAAGGTGTCTCATGATGAAGCAGTTGTTTGCAAAAAGGCGAGAAGCATAGCTATGTTTCCACAAAAGGCCCATGGTGATTTTAGGCCATCTTCAGACAATTATAAATCTCTTATTCTTGCTACCCTTGAGGTGATCATTTTTCATCTTCTCTATCTCTTTGAATATCTAGTCTCATTGATCCAGATCACCTATGATACAAGAGGAGAAGGACAGAGAGAGAGACTACTGGTAGGCAGGGGGCAAAGTCACATGGAAGTATGACAGATGAAGACCCTGAAGTGGGCAGGGAAAGAGACACTCTGTGAATACACAAAGAGAGGAATAAAGGCAGAAGCAAAGCCCATTTCCTACCCAGCCAGTCCCTCTTTAGGAAGGGAGCAGTCTGTAGAGATGCTCAGGTGTCCGTGAGCACTTTCATGAAGGAACCCTTTTTTTATCTCATTAATATGCTCATGCCCTACCTGGTTCACTGAGTAGCAAGACATAAATACCTCCTATGATTGCTGGTCTCAGGAAGGGCCCTAACATTCAGTGTCCTGGCCTAGTCCAAAAAGCAATTATTAAGCAATGTATTTCAGTAGCCTGAACCCAACTCATCTACGTGGGAAGGTAAATTTCCTTATTTGCCCCAAGGATAATGCTAAACATGAGCAGTGAAGAAGAGACTTCCTTGCATTAATGAAAATCTTGATACTGTAGTTCTGTCTCCCTCTAACGAGATCACACCCCCAAATCTTTTGGGTCTGACTTGGTATTAAGTCATTTATAATTAGGCATAAACTACAGCAAACTTTCTACTTGTCTATGATTTATCCACGGTATCAGGCATCTTTAGGGAAGTAAGCCCTTTATATTTCTTTATTGGCAGAAATCTCATTAATTTGTTGTGTTTTTTTTTCCCTGATAAGGCTCAAATTATTAGCAAGGTAATCTTAGAGTAAGTTTCAATCAGCAGCCTCACAAGGGGGAACGGTATGCAGGCAAGTGGAAACACAGGCCCCAGCCACCTGCATGGAAAGGCTTCTGCTCATTCTCCCGCACAATTTGCAGTCTCCCGGGGAGATGGGGATTAGGTTGAGCATGTTAATTCAGGATGGAATAAAATGGCTTAAATCTTTAGGCAGTTCCAACCATACCTAGATATGGCAACATTCACCATGCAGCAATCTTGTCAGCAAGGAGACATAATGCACAAAACTGTCACTAAATTATACACTGAAGCCAGTTTGTATCAGTGCAATAGATTTTATGATAGATATCTCACTGAAGCAGGGCACATAATTTATATCTATCCCACGTCCCTCGCCTCTCCTTGATAAAAGTCAGGAGGAAGGCATATTTGTATTCTGCTGTCCTCTGCCGAGGGTGTTTAACATGCTTATAGGCCAAATGAAACCGCTTTGTTTGTTATCTCCTGGCTTCCAGAAATAGTCAGCTCTGATAATGTGCCACTGGAGTTCTGAGTTACCACATAATGATGTAATGGCCCGGGAGTACAGTGAAACCACAAATGTCCAAATGAATTGACACAATTTCCTGTAGAGGAAGCAATCTGAAAATAATAGGCAGAAATTCTGGCTCCTTTTACACTTAGAGGAGATGACAGTCATCACAGAAGGGGTGTCTAGGAGAGTTCTGGTTGATCCACAGAAGGGAATGCTCACAAATACCAGGCTTTCAAAAATAGATGGTGGACCCATCAAGTCTTCTTTATCTACCTTCTAGGAGAAAATTGGGAGCAGGCTTTGTCAATAACCAACCCTGAGAATCACCAAACCTTCCTGTTTAAGTCTGGGCATCATTTCAAGAGTTCCATGAGAGGATGATGAGCTAGCTCTTTCACTTCCTGTCCTTGCACCTGCCCTTTTCCTCTGCTTGGAACACTGGTGTTTCTTCCCAACTGTTCTTCCTGTCTTCCCCTGCCCCACCCTGTCTCCTTCTCAGCCTTTGATTCACAGCTGAAACTTGGCCTCCATTGGGAAGCCCCCTGGTGAAGAAGCTAGAATTTGGGAAATCCTCTCCTTGTGCTTTCTCAGCAGGTTCCTCACCTGTTTCCTCTTAGAGCACAGCCCTCTCCACTTGACTGGGAGCTCTCTGAAGGTAAGCACTGTGCTTTATTCATTCACCCTTCTATCTCTAGGAGCCTTCCCAATGCCTGGCACAGAGGAGAGGCTCAATCAATATTTACTGAATGCATATTGAAAGGAGAAATCCAAATTATGGGGATTTACTCTGTTGTTGAAATGTGTTATTTGGGGATTTCTTTTTTAAGACCACAAAGATGTCTACGAGCACTCTCCAGCAGACGTAAGCTTTTGGGTATGGCTATCTTTGCTGGATGTTCTATTTGCCTTTTGGGATAACCTCTTGTACTCGTTGGTACCCTGTTCTGTGCCCTGGAAGGTGACCTACCAAGTGGGATCCCAAGCACTTTGCTCTCTGGCTTTCAGTTGGATTCAGTCAATGAAGGGCACTGTTAGCAGATGGAAGATGGGAGGAGAATGGGATATGGATATTTACCACCAGCCCCATCCCCACTGCCTCCCTGGTGGGTTGGCTCTGTATTTCTATTAAAAAGCTGTGGTCCTTTTGACAATGTTCTATAGCTTTGTGCTAACACAGAGGCTCTGCTTCCATGGAAGCCTAAAGGTAGTAATGACTCCCTTCCATGATTGGGTACAGGCAGCTTCATCATCCCTTATATCTCTTAATCTGTAAATATCTTGGTAAAGCTCCACTCATTAAATTCTCCCTAATTACTTGGTTTGAGAGCTGTCATCTGTTTCCTGCTGGGACACCAACTGACGTGCTTTCCTTCCCTGATTCTACCATCTGCCATCATGAAGAAGGGACCATGGTGAACAAAAGAGACCACACAAAGGCCACAAAGGCAGTGTCACTAACACCATATCCTCTCAGTATAGTGGGCGGACTCCATCAACACTTGTTGGGACCACCACTCATGCCTTCTACAGACCCCCTTTGGCTTCCTCTTTTAGAGGAAATAAAACATTAAAAACTCTTGAAAGGATGCGTACTTACCTGCCTTTTAATTTATTTCTCATTCAATTAATGTGTATTGAGACCCTGTGTTTGCCCTTCCAGATAGAGTGTAAATGAGACAGGCCAGGTACATTACCTCATGGAGTTTATAGACTGATAGGGAAACAAGACCACAAAGAAGACATATGATTTATAATTGTGGGAAACAGCACAAGGGAGAAATGCATGGTGCCAGGATATTTCTGAGAATATCCTGTAGTTCATACATAAAAATATTTCTTGTATAGATTTATGTACTTAAAACATTGAATAGACATGAGTTTGAAATGTGATTACAAATGCTTTGCATTGTTATTGAAAAGCATAGGACATTCTGAGACTCCCTGTAAACTCCAAGTGCATGGAATGTCCTAGTTTTGTGTCAGCTCCACAGGACATGCGTATAGTTGATCTAGTGCCCACAGAGCTGGGCTATCTACCTGTGGTTTGGAGCTGGGTTGGTCAAGTACAATCAGATTGCTGGTAGATAAAGTGATATAGTTCCCTTAAAGGGCATTACTGCTAATGAATCTTTTTTTTTTTTTTTTTTTTTGAGACGGAGTCTCGCTCTGTCACCCAGGCTGGAGTGCAGTGGCGCCATCTTGGCTCACTGCAAGCTCCACCTCCCTGGTTCATGCCATTCTCCTGTCTCAGCCTCCCGAGTAGGTAGGACTACAGATGCCCACCACCATGCCCGGCTAATTTTTTGTATTTTTAGTAGAGACGGGGTTTCACCATGTTAGCCAGGATGGTCTCAATCTCCTGACCTCGTGATCTACCTGCCTTGGCCTCCCAAAGTGCTGGGATTACAGGCGTGAGCCACCGCACCTGGACATGAATCTTTATGATATGTTTGTTTCCTAGTTTAAAGGAAGGATTTTAGAAATCCACAACAATGTATTATCGCTCACTGTTCTAAGGAGATTGTAATCGCAAATGGTGGTGTAGTCAAAAAGAAGGAAATTCCTTCTAAAATGGCATGATGCAATGACCATGGTAGGAGTCATCCATTTACTCAAGGAACATTTGTTGAATACCTGCCATGTGCCAGCTCTGGCATAGGCACACAGTAAGTAGAAATGGACACAAGGCAGGCAGGTCAGAGAGGAGTTTACATTTCAGTTGAAGAGATTGTCCAGAATTTGGGGAAGGGGAAGAAGCAACCCTGAGAAATGCAAGTGTCCTGAACCTTGAGCAATATTAGGTGGGAAAAATGCCTTCTCTACAAGGTTCTGTGGAGCCTGATGCTTCCATAGAATGCAGGTTCCTGCTTCCGCCGCTGCCCCTCCAGCAACTCACTTATGACACCTCTTCCCTTCCAGGTGCCATCAGAGAGCACTGCAACCTGTGTTCAGCCAGGTCATGTGAATGAATGCATAACTGAATGAGTCCACGTTGACCCACGTCTTAAGATGGAGCTGTGAAGGGCACAACTGCCATCTTGTCAGCGAGGCCCTCCAAGCCAACACCTACGAGAGCAGGTGGTTCTACTTTGGTTCCAACAACACAAAAACGGCAACTTTCTATTCACCCAACCCACCTTCAGACACATCTAGCCTATTTGAAGCTGGGTAACTAAAGCTCAAGAAATACAAAATCCAAGATTTCTCATCAATTCTTGGAGACTCTCTTCTGCCTCAAAAACACGGCTGGCACCAGGACACCACATATAGGCCCATCCACTTTTGCTAAACTCTAGCCTCCTTCTGGCACCCTCCCTTCCTCTTTGCTGGGGTTCCCCAACATACGTGCCTGGTACTTGATGTTAGATTCTCCATTGTAATCCCCCATTATTTAATCTTTGAACCTCTCAACCTCCACTCTTCTGTCTCACACCATTCGCTCATGGCTCTGACATTTGTGGCTGAGAATACAGGTGTTCATGGGATACTTCTCAGAAACAACTAGCTTCCAGAAGTTTCTGAAGACCAATGCACAGTGCAATATCTCTAATCCTATTTTTTTTGCAATGTATTCTGATAGGTGGCATTGGAGGTTAAAAGTTTAAGTTCAAACTTTTGGTAGCTCAATGACATTACTGTAGGTCTTGTCCAAGATGTGAGTAAAAAGGCATTAAAGCATCTCTGTCCATCTTATGTTTTCTCATGTTGAGAAATTGCGATGTGGTGAGGAAAAAAAAAGACCACTACTTTGTGTCACAGGGGATCTGATTCCTATTCCTCACTCTGCCCCTGGCCCAGGGCCTAGGGACTCAGCAGTTTTGGATCTCAATTTCCCCATAGCACTCCTTGACAATTATGATTTGATACATGTGAAATAAATTCCCAGGACATAATTCTTTAGAGTAAGTCTTAAAGTATTTTAAAACCAAAGGAAAATTGATTTTGTATCAGCCAATGGTTTCTTCCTTATCTGGCCTTGTGAGAATAGCCCAGGTGTCAAGGAGACATAGAAATGCACATGCGCAGACACACAGAGACCTGAGGATTCTGTCGATCATTTTTCTCAAGGTCTTGCTTCATGAGACTATTTCATCTCTCTTTCCTAATTCCCTTTAGGAAAGAACTTGGATGATCGGCTACATGAGGAAAGATTAGCATAGGCTGAGAATCCAATGCGGAAAAGAGGGTCTATCCTAGCACCAAGCAAGGCATGAAAACATTTTCAAGCATTTTGTGATGATGATGATAATGACAACACCATGTATTTCGCCCAAGAAGCTCAAAGAACTTCATAGGCCTCACATCAATCATCCTTGCCACTTTCCCAAGAGGAAGGAAAGGGCAGGTACTGATATGATATAAATGGCAGCAGCAGAGTGAGCCATCACATCGAATGACAGCCTTATACATTGTTCATTGTCACTTGTAACCAAACAGCAACTACAGTGAAAGTTAGGGAGGGGATGTGACCAGGTCTCAGGCCAGAAGCTACATCCCTGGGCAAGTAGGTGCACCTGAGTTTTGTAAATGGCACTTTGGACAATGATTTATTACTGATTATGGCCTGTCTAGTCTCATATTTTCAAGTCATATTTTGCTGTCCTGATGTCGTTTGCAGAATAAAACCTGGTTTCCACAAACTAATGATTACTAGATTTCCCCTTAAGCTTCTGATTGTCATCTGTATAAACAATTACAGTAATGCTCTTCATAATATTTTGGTCAATGATGGACTGCATATATGTCAGTGGTTGCATGAGATTATAACAGAGCTGAAGAATTTCTGTTACCTAGTGATGCCCTGGCTATCAAAATGTCGTATTGCAATGCATTACTCACATGGTTGTGGTGATGCCAGTGTAAACAAGCCTACTGTACTGCCTTTGTACAAAGTCTAACACATACAATTATGTGTAGTACATAATACTTGATAATGGTAATAAATAACTACATTCTGTTTTATGTATTTACTACATTATACATTTTATTTTTATTTAATTTTTAACGTTTATTTATTTATTTACTGTTTTGTTTTGCTTTTGACCACCATGCCTGGCTAATTTTTTTGTATTTTTAGTAGAGACAGGGTTTCACCATGTTGGCCAGGCTGGTTTCAAATTCCTGACCTCAAGTAATCCACTTGCCTCGGCCTCCCAAAGTGCTAGGATTACAGGTGTGAGCCACTGTGCCCGGCCTTTATCATTATTATAGAATGTACTCCTTCTACCTATAAAAAAATTAACTGCAAAATAGCCTCAGGCAGGTCCTTCAGGTGGTATTCCAGAAGAAAGCATTGTTATCCTAGGAGAAGGCAGCTTCATGTCTGTTATTGCCCCTGAAGGCTTTCTAGTGGGACAAGATGTGGAGGTGGAAGACAATGATATTGATAATCATTCACCACTCACTTACTGACTCTCCCAGAGCAATGTTCAGTCCAGCTAGCTTCATTCATTGTAAATGTCCTATATAGGTATATTATTTTTTATCCATTAGATCGCATTTTTGCTATACCTTTTCTATGTTTAAACATATTTAGATATATAAACACTTACCATTGTTCTAAAATTGCCTGCAATATTCGGTACAGTAACTTGCTATACAGGTTTATAGCTGAGGAGCAAGGGGCTATACCATTTAGATTGGTATAAGTACATTCTATGATGTTTGCACAAAGACAAAATCATCTAATACCACATTTCTTACAATGTATCCCTGCTCTTAAATGATGCGTCACTGTTCAATTTTTCGTCTAAAAGAAAATGAACCAAAGAGCTTCCCATCCTCATGATCCTTTAGCAAATAGATAAGAAAAAGGCTTATCCTGTATTTCACCACTTAGATTTCTTCCAGTGTTCCTCTAGCTTAAATATCTCCTTCTCTGCTCTGTCTCTCACTCTCTTCTGTCCTTGTATTTCCCGTTTTTTCCTCATTATTAAAAATTAAATTCCTATTCTGTGCTCTAAATCATAGCCCCACAAATGCACATGCAATTCCAGTTTAAAATGTAAATAAATAGCCTTATCCCTGGAAGCTGCAGTTGTCCTAATCTGTCTATCATTATCAACATTTAATGAGTTCTAAGAAGTTCAGGACACAGTACTTGTCAAAGAAAGCTGAAGCAAGCCATGCACTCAAGTCAATCTGCTTTTTGAAATAAGTTGGTGTGGCCCAGCTTGGAAAAAAGGAACAAAACAGTGGGTCAGGGTGGGCCAAATGACTCATTGTGGGGAGAAAAGCATGCAGCCAACAGAGGAGACATTTCCAGAATATTGAGAAAAGACAGCTCCCCAGTTTGTTAATGCTGGTTAAAGCAGTTTCATTACTTGTTAAGGGTAGAAGTCAGTCTATCGAGGGTTATAAAAAGTTCAGAGTGAGGACCCAGAAACATTGGGTGGAGGCCACTTTGCTTAAACAAACAAACAAACAAACAAAAAGAGGCATGAAGGAAATACAGCAGCTAAGAATATTCCAAGGTCAGAAGAAAAGTTCCCTTCCAGGTAAAGATTTCCTGAGTGGGAAGGAAGAAAGAGGAAACAAATAAGAAACAACATGACCAACAAAAACAAAAATCACATCTTTGTTTTTTCAGGTTATATTTTGTTCCCAGTCTGTTTCCTGAGATATATCTAAAAATGAAAAAGGAAGCTTGAAATAGAATTCACTACACTTTTTAGACTACAATATAGAAGTGTAATGAATGCATAGAGAGGAGCGAATAGGTTTTCCCCATATAAACACACACACACACACACACACACACACACACACACTCACACACACTCAGCTCTCATGCCAGAGTCCTTCAAGTAGGAGGATTTCAGAGAGACCTCAAAGACATCTGCCTTCTAGTCTGAGAATATATGATCTAATTTCTAACATACCCACCTTGAAAACTCCTGGTTTTCAAAGCAGTAACTGATCACGACAGAAAAAATCAGGCAGCCAGGGATTCAGGGGCAGCCATACAACTGCCTCCCAGGGAAGTATTTCCCCTGAAGACCTAAGGGTAATAGATGACAGTTCATTTCCCATTCATTGTACAGCTAAAGAACTAAAAACCCTACTGTCCGAGGTATTACTTTTCCTAGAAGTGCAGCTAGAGGCTACAAAACGAGAGAGTAGCACTGACTCCTGAAAATCATGTTTCTCTAGAAAGCAGCTCTCTGCACTCAAGGAAATTGTTTCAGTTCAGCACATCTGTCAGTAAGTGTTAACTCTTATTGGGCACTTAAAGTTTACATTTTTAAATTAATTCTTCTTTTCACAAAAAAATGAATTATTCAAAACAGCTACTTTTGAGTGTGGACTCCTCGACACCCTGGGGACACCAGGCTGTGGATCAGCTCTAGGAGAATATTTTGGCACTTGGTAATTATGAGCAAATCTTATGACTCATCAATACGCATCACTTTGATGATGTCCTCTTCCGAGTAATTTCTTCTAAGAAGTGAGGCACCTTACTCAGCTGCAGCTGAGGGCACACTACTATGATACATATTAATTCAGTGTCCCCATCAAGGACACTGAAGGGGCTTTTCTGTCCCTTAGTTGCCTGTCCATAGGGCAACAATGGGGAGGAGCTCTAAGCAATTACTATTCAAGGCTTCCTCCTATATCCTGGAAAGGTACAACAAATTGATCAGATAGTAAATTAGGCTTTTGTTAAATCCACTCAGTTTGACAGTAATGGTTAAATTCAAAACTAGATCATCAATAGCATTGAAAAGTAAGTTGAGTAGTCACTTTGATGTGCCATGGGCTGCCATGATCTTTTGGGAGCAAATAGACAGAATTCACCATTTCATTCCAAAAGATTCTTTTGTAATTGCATTTAAGCTACTTTAAGGCCTGGCTACTTATTTGGTGAAACTGTACAAAAGTACCTGCTGGTTCAGCATACTAATGAGATAAGTTTACATTGAGGTAACTAGGTGCCAAAATAAGTCACCATGGCTACAAAATTAATCTGGCACTCCAGAAACCAGGCCGTGCAGAGTCATTATAAACAACAATGTTGCTCCTATAACAAAAGCCACACATTCCACATGGCTCAATGGGGACGACTGTGCAAGTAGAATCCTATAAGGTATTATAAGTCTAAGGCTTAGTTCTGCAGCCAATCATAATTTGAAGTGTGGCTCTCTGGTTTCCAAAAGTAACTACCTCTGTCATCCTTTTCAGACCCACCCAAATTATAGCTTTGGCTGTGAAAAAGCGTTGGGAGAATGTCTGCATAGTGAGAAAAGGGTATTTTTTGAAAGGTAATTGCCCTATTTGTTGGTTCTGCTCCACAGCTGGCCCACAGAGTCAAAATATATTAAAATGTCATAAAGCAGCCTCACTGAAAAGTTGAACCATGCAGGGCCCATGCCTTTTACTAGCTGGAGACATATGCTCCAAATGCCAGATCATATTTTAGGAAGATGCTAACATTGTTCCTCAAATATTCTCCAAGGGGAAAGGGAATGCTCTCCACAAACTCTGCCTTTGCTGAAGGCTGCCTCCGGGAGAGGGTCTTTTCTACTTCTTTCAGACCTTTGTACTTCCTCTGGGAGGGAAAAAAATTCCTACTGTTTCGGAAGGGTTGCTACAAAAGTTTATATCCACTCTTCTCAAAGCATCAGGTGACAGAATATCTCTGTTGCATTCATCAATTTATTCAAGTATTTGTTGAGAGCCTACTAGGTGTCAAAGGTGATTTTAGGCACTTCACATATATCACTGAATGTCTTGGTGGAGTTGACTTTCACGGAAGGGGGCAGTGGGAAAATAGATGATAAAAACAGACATAATAACTAAAATATATAATACATCAGTAGGTGATAAAAGCTAAGGAAAAAAGTAACAGAAGACAGATATGGAGATTAGGTACGTGGAGCATGAGGTAGTTAACAAGCGGAATTGGGTACTCTGGCTTATTAATAGGCCTCTTTGAGAAGGTGATATTTGAACAAAGGCTTGAAGGAGGTGAAGGAGTTAGTGATATTGATGGTTGGAGGAAGGTCATTTAGACAGAGGGAACAGCCAATGAAAAAGCCATGAGTCAAGAGCATGCCAATCATATTTGAGAAAGTTTGGGAGGCCAATGTGAACGCTGCCAGGCGAATGCAAGGGAAAGAATGGGGGTAGGAAATGAGATCAAATAACAATAGGTACACAGATCATGCGGGGCTTACAGAACAGTGACCTCCAACTTTCAAGTGTATATAAATTAACTGAGATCATGTGAAAAGGAAGAGTCATATCCACTTGGTCTGAGGCTGAGCTTCTGTATCTCTATTCTAGTGCCTCTGGTGCTGCTGCTCCACGGAACATATTTTGAGCAGGAGGATTTCTGACCATTGTAAAGGACTTTTACCCTGAACGCAGTGAGGATCCGCTGAAAGCTTTTTCAAGTGTTGAGAATAGACTGTGGCCAGGGAAGAGAAATTGGGAGACTAGTGAGGAGACTACTGTAATAAAGGCAAGAAAGCAGGAGGACTTGGGTCAAGAAAGTATTAGTGGAAGCAGTTAGACTATGGACATGTTTTGAAGATATAGCTTTCATAGTTTTCTGATGAGTCATAAGTTGTGTGTCATAGAAGAAGAATCAAAATTATGCTAAAGTATTTGACTAAAGCAGCTGAAAAAAGGAGTGGTAATCAACTGAAATGGGGAGTGCTGCAAGTGAGACACGGTTTGGGAGGTAGGTTAGGAGTTTTCATTTGTCCATAATACCTCTGGTGATGTTAAGGAGGCAAAATTTGGAACTTGGAAGAGAGAGCTGAACTGGAGATATGAACGTGAGAGTGGTTGACGTAAGATATTTGAAACCATGAAACTGGATGAGATCACCCAGGGAGTGAATGCACATAGAAAAGAATAGACCAATCGTGGTCCTGTGGCACTCCAACTGGCTCATTTCCTGGTGTTGTTCTAAGAGAGTCTCTTGCCCCCAGGAAAAAACATAGAGGAAGACTTGAAAGGGAATTCTTTCTCAAATTTTGCTGGAAGCAGTTCCTCTGGACTGAGTGTTTGGATTCTCCTCCAAGTCTCCCATACCACATCTCACGCATGCAAGTAATGAGACCACACTGTCCGTTTAGCAATGACTTGTGAACAAATGCAGAGTGGGTGTAAAGGTACAGTTTTCCACCCTCTAGAATCTCAGTTTCTATGGTGGAGCTGCATCCCTCTTCAAGGAGTATCCTGCGAATGGTCAACGACTTGGAGTCCCTATATGATTTGTTGAAACAAGTCCAGGGCAAACATCCATTTGAGGCGGCAGCACAAACATTTATTAATGCATTCAACAATGTGCATTACAATGTGTAAGTACTTGCCTAAACAATTTAGAAGTTACAGAGAAGAATCACCTATGAATCTTACCCATATGACTGGTTCGGTATCCTGAACTGCTGAGCTTAGCTTGATATGCTTCAAGAAAAACAAACTACACACACACACATCATCATCATCATCTATTGCCCTTGGGAATCTATCTTGGATCAGCTTCTCAAACCTGCTCATTCCATCTGGCCAAGCTTCTGTTGCAGATTTATCCCTTTGGTACCTTTCTTTTCTGTAACTGCTACCCTGTTAATAGGAGTTTAGATTGCTTTCAACTGGTCTGTTTTCCTGGAATACATGGTTCCATTCTACCCATGCCTAAGGCCAGCTGCAGTTCCCAAGACCAAGGAAGGGCAAAGCTGTAGGTTCCCTGCTTATTTAGGACCAGAGATGGTTAGGTACTCTCCTCAAGGAAATTGTAGTGGAATAGAGATTAGTATTGTAAGATTTGCATGACAAATCAGCCAGAGTATATATATGTGAATATACATTTTGATGTATACATAGAAGTGGGCTACTAGTAGCATAAATATTAATATTATAATGTAATTTATAGATACATGATACATATATATCACAGATACAAATCCATCTGCCTGTGTTCCATCTCAGATGATGGGGGCCACTTTTTTTTCAAGGGAGAAGACTGTTATTCCCCAATATCCACCCAAAGGTTAAATGTGTGCCCCATAATTTCCCCATTTCCATTAATAGTTCACTCTGGGTCTTTCATCCATGAATTTACCTATACCTTTTCAGAAGCTATTGAAATTTGAGAACGTGCCACCTCCTGGGGGTAATGACAGTGTTTTATGCATCACTGGGAAGTGACAGTGCAAAAGGTATCTGTCGAGGCCTGCCTTGGTTTGTGCTCTCATGGCCACCTCTCCCCATTGCATGGAACACATTTCTCCCATCTATAGACTAATCCCTTCCCCAGGATCTAGGACCAATCCTGTCTTTAATCACAAGGTCTTAAAGAGAGGTGCTTCAACACTTAGTTGACTCAGAGGTAAATCACCACAGTCACCAATTCTGTCAGACTGTATGACCCAGTTCTACAAGTGAGCTTCTGTCTTGTTTCTGAGATCAGCTTCCCACCTTGTGCCCCAGTGGTGGCTTCACAGTCTTTGTCTTGGTCCTTTGTATCCAGGTCCCCAATTTGGTAACCTGTCCAGGATTCTAGGATTCTAGGCCTTTTTTTGAGACGGAGTCTAGCTCTTTTGCCCAGGCCGGAGTGCAGTGGCGCAATCTCGGCTCATTACAAGCTCCGCCTCCTGGGTTCATGCCATTCTCCTGCCTCAGCCTCCCGAGTAGCTGGGACTACAGGTGCCCGCCACCACACCTGACTAATTTTTTGTATTTTTAGTAGAGATGGGGTTTCACTGTGTTAGCCAGGATGGTCTTGATCTCCTGACCTTGTGATCCACCTGCCTTGGCCTCCCAAAGTGCTGGGATTACAGGAGTGAGCCACCGCGCCCGGCTAAGGCCTTTTAAGAATAGTCTCAGCCATTCTTCCTCACGCCTAAAGCATCTGCCTGCAAAATGGGAATCCTTTACCCAAAACCTGAATTGCCAGTGTCTCCTGATGCTGCCTGTCTACATGTCTGTCTGCATGATGATCCTACATTTCTGTGCTCTGCCCACCTGTCAGGACTACACAGATATTGGGCATCTGACCCTTTACACTCATTGCCTCCTGGATCCTCCTGTTGTTGATGGTTTAACTGTGTGGATATTGCGCATGATGCATGGTCATTTTCTCTATCATGAGCACACATGCAGGAGAAATAAAGAATATTAACCTGAGCCACTGCTTACTGCTCTGCAGATCAAAACTGCTCAATTGAAGAGGGTGCCATATGCAATGTGGGAAAGGTGCAGCAAATCACAACATAAATAGCACCCTCCAGAGTTGTGCTGTGCAAAACCTGATGCTAACCACTGCTTGATAACCTAACAGCACATCTAAAGCACTGCGCTTGTAGCTAGTGAAGTGGTTGTCAGCATATGTATTGGTATCGGCATTTACGTGTGCGGATGTTGATTAAAAGTTCAATAAACTTTAATTACAACCTAAAATCAGGGTCAGATTCAAAGGAAAAAAGTGAGGCAATATGCCTAACCTCAAACACTTGGTATTTAAATAATGTAACAGTCATTAAGACTAAAACTTTTTCTCACCAAGGTCAGGCAAGCTGCTTTCCCAGGAGGGGTGGCAAAATCCTAAACGATGCAGTGCACATTTCAAACTGCAATGACTCACACAGCACATGTGTGGCCTGAGGGGTGCCAAAAGCCCTTCTTGCTTTCTGTGATCTCCTCCTCCCATCTGCCAGAGATCCTAGACTCCTCACCATTAAAGTCAAATTTTAGGATTAATTGGAATCCTACTCAGCTCCCTTGATTTCCTCTCTACCCCTCCAAAAAACTGTTATCTTGGAAACCTATTAGGTATTCATTTTAACACAAATCACCATTATTGTCTTAATGAGTCACATGTAAGTTTCTGAAGGGATATATTACAGGTCAACTCTGTGGAGGAGGGAAGGGAGAGACAATAGTGTCAAGATACAGGAGCAACCTAATACATGTGGCAGGAGGGGGGTAGTGAAAACTGATCTGAGAAGCAGGAGATGTGGGATCCAATAGAGGTTATACTGCTGGCCAACTGTCCAATCCTGGTCAAGTCATGCTACATCTCTAGGTGTCTGCCCTTTCAACTGTAAAGATGAAGGAATTAGGTTAGATGATTTGTGAGCACTTGCCACTGTTAAAATTGCAAACTATAAATCTGGGAAGTTGAAGCTTTTTCTGCATGAAATGCCAAGGTGGTGATCTTCAAACAGAACAAGGACACAGATTAAACTGATGCTGAAGGAATTCCCAACAAGTATGAGGAATTGCCCCAAACCAACTGCGCCTCCTTCACAATTCTCCCCAAGGCTGCTCTGAAAGAAGATGAACAATTAATTGCAAAGCAGGAGCTCCAACAACAGCATGTGTAATTGAAAAGGTGGTTTCATGGGCACCACTGAAAATTGAAGGAAATTTGAAGCTTTACATGTTGGCATTCATTCAGAAGGTGGTACTTGTGAATACCTATTATACACCCAGATTTTCATCTCATAAATTAGGTTATAATGTACTTGGTTAATTCTAGCAAGGTATTAATATCACATTAATCTAAGTCATAAAAATAAAGTATTTATGGATCTTATTCATCCCTTTAAGAACCAAGTGCCATATGGAAGGTGGTGTTGAAGGAGATGTGAGGTCCACAGATGAGTCTCCCTGCTCCCGTTCAAGGAAAAGCATCATCATTCTTCCAGGCCCACTGACGCTCCCTGCCCTCCATGCTTAGCTCAAGCCCCATTTCTCCACAAAGAGCCTCAGGAAGCTCACCCAAAGTCTCTGCTCTTCCTGATTTCCTGTGGCACGTACTGCTGCTCCTCACACTGCACCTTTGCATTCTGGCCATCTTATGTTGTTTGGTAATTATCTTATATATGCAAGTCTTGACATTCCAACTGAATTGAAAACTCCTTCAGACAAAGATCCCATGATACATTTCTCCTTTATCTCTGCAAGGACTGGGGGCTGGCACATATTTGGTGCTCCACAAATATATATAGAACCAGATTAATTTCACAGACTTTTGAGAGTCTACTATGGGCCAGGTTGGGAGAGACAATAATAGATTATAGCAGTGGTCCCCAGTGTTTTTGGCACCAGGTACTAGTTTCATAGAAGACAATTTTTCCAGAAACAGGGGTAAATGGTTTCAGGATGAAACTATTCCACCTCAGATCATCAGGCATTAGATTCTCATAAGGAGGGTGCAACCTATCTCCCTTGCATGCAGAGTTCACAATAGGATTCCTGCTCCTATGAGAATCTAATGACACAGCTGATTGACAGAAGCTGGAGCTCAGGTGGTAATGCCTGCTTGCCCGCCACTCACCTCCTGCTGTGTGGCCTGGTTCCTAATAGGCCACGGACTGGTATGGGTCCATGGCCCAGGGGTTGGAGACTCTTGGACTACACAATCTCAGTCTTAAAAGCATTTATGAAGGAGAAGGAAAGAGAGAGATGTTTATAATAATCACTAAGGTGGAAGGGCAATGACAAATAAAAGAATGAAATATTTTGTATCCAAAGAGGAGAGCAATACATTTTCAATGATGGGCTAAGGCAGTGGTTGTCAAATGTTGGCATGCATTGAAATCACCTGGAGAGTACATACGGCAGAGCTCCACCTCCAAAGTGTTACTCAGTTTGGATATGGCCTGAACATTTGCATTCCTCACTAGTTCCTGGGTGATGTTGACGTTCCTAGTTCAGGGGCAATACTTTGAGAACCACTGGACTAGGGACAGATAGGCCTGAAATAACAAACAGCATTTCAGCAGCTATTTTCATCTTTTTATTTTAAATGAGTGGAAGAGGACATTGCCAAGTAAACAGGATGAGTGAAGGTGTAGAGATATGAAAACAGCCACAATGTTTTGGGATAGAAAGTACTCGGAGAGGCTGAGGCAGGAGAATGGCGTGAACCCGGGAGGCGGAGCTTGCAGTGAGCTGAGATTGCGCCACTGCACTCCAGCCTGGGCGACAGAGCGAGACTCCGTCTCAAAAAAAAAAAAAAAAAAAAAAAAAAAGAAAGTAGCTGTATGGAGATACAAGGCTACCAGAATTCGGGGGCAATATTTTGGAGGCCTTCAATGTCATGGCAGGGAGCCTGGATTATTTATTAGGTTATAGAGAATATGGGGAGTGGTGAACATAGATTCCAAGAATGGGCTGACAACAGGAGGCAATGGCAGAATGGACTAGAGGGTTTGATAATTAAGCCACTAGACCAAGCTGTCTTTATTAAGCGGAAACCAAAATATAATTGAGACATGTGCTCTTCCAAAAGCCACTCCATATGCTTCTGGGGTTTATCCGAGTAAGCAGGACAAAGGCCCCAGTTTGGTCACAGTGTAGGGTTTTGAAATTCTGCTTTTATTATCACACACACACACAAACACACAGGTACACCAGAATTTAGCAAATGCTTCCTCACTCATCTGTTTGAAGGAGTCTGTAGCCCTGAAGTTAAGATTTAGCCTGGTGCTAGCTGTATGGGTGTGGAAGCATTACCAGATTCCCATGATGAGGTGATTCTCAGCTCAAGAGGTGTCCAGAATAAAACTGGACATACCAAATGGAGCTGATGAGGAGGAAAATAGTATCAAACCTGCTAATGGGGCTCTGTTTGAAAAAAAAAATACTGAGTTTCAGTTCTGTCTCCCAAAAATAAAAAAAATAAAAAAAAAACAGCAGACCTATAGTGCCAGGCACTGTTCTACACATTATAAATATATTATTTAATTCTCACAACAGGAATCTTTATTATCTCTGTTTTATAGATGAGAAATCCAAGACATAGATAAG
Organism: Nomascus leucogenys; assembly: GCF_006542625.1. Taxonomy (NCBI): domain Eukaryota; kingdom Metazoa; phylum Chordata; class Mammalia; order Primates; family Hylobatidae; genus Nomascus; species Nomascus leucogenys. The sequence continues at coordinate 53,883,719 of NC_044386.1, forward strand.
TCAAGAAAGATGACAAGATCACAAAGCTCGTAAGAAATGGAGCCAGTATTTGAACTCAGAAAGGCCAAGAATCAGCATTTATGCAGTTAGCCACTACACTAGGTGTGTACTCCCTGCAGGGTAACAATCCTGAGGTTACACTTGCATTTGAAAAAATAAAGTCCTGATTTGTCTTATGCCTTCTTCTCGTCTGTCCTCTCTTCCTTCCTTACTTCTTTCCTTTCAAATTATTGAGCATCTATGATGTGTCAAGCACTGCGCACAGATTGAAATTGGTTTTAAAAAGTTGGGCCAATAAACTATCCTAAGCAGGGAAATAATTCTAGTAGTGAATTACATATGTGGGCAGGACACAGGGTTTTCAAAAAAATCAGCCACTCCATGGGGCCATCCTCTTGGAGTGCAGCTCTGGCTACACTTGCAACTTAATATAATTGCAGGACCTTATCCCCAGCCTCATTTAGTTTCTTATCAGAAACCATACTGAACATTTTGCAATGCCAAACAGGATCCAAAACCCCCTGGAAGAAGACAGTGTACAGAGGGTTTTTATATAGTTTTTTGGGGAAAAATATCTTAAAAACATATTCATCTGAATTCTTTCAATTCTCCCATGGAATGCTAACCTTTATTTGCAGTTTGGGAGATTCCTGTCAAAAGCTTGCCGTAGCCTGAGGTTTAAACCAGAAAGAATCTGACTTGGTCCTGAGGCGGGTACCTCTGTAGCTTTCTAATCTCTCTCTCTGAAGTTCATGGGCTTTTAAGAGAGGTTGGTGATGTTCCCTGCAGAGGATTTTCTGTCATTTCATAGGCAGTATTGCATGGTTATGATATTAAGAACTGAAATTTAAATCTCTTTACATTTTCCTTAATTGCCATTATTGGCCTAATTGCAGGTACAGGGCTCAAAGAGAAAGCATGTCACTTGCCATCTGTAGCCCGAAGGTACTTGAACCAAACCGAATCTGTTCAGGATGCAAAAGACACTTTAGCATATGCAGAGGCCCGAAATGGCTTTATAGACCCAAATCCTTTTAATAAGCTTAAGATAGGCCTGAATTTATTTAAGTGTCTAATTCTAAATGTACGTATGCCTGGTAGTAATGTTTACCATCTGTCTGACACTGCCTGTTGAGGTAATTGTCAAGCTACAGTATGACATATGGTGCACATATTTGGACCTTAAATATAACAGCCTTGGCATGAAACAATTGGAAACCAAGATTTAATCTTTGGTATCATTCAAGTTGGAGTTGAACAAACAGACAGTTCTGGGCTATTACTGTTTTCTTCCTTTATGATAAATACTCCTCCGTAGGCATGCCTGAGAACAACATTGGAGTGGCAGGCCTGGTTTCAATGCACTGCCTTTTTCTTGCTCTGGCTCTGGCACGTAGAAACCCAGTTGGAATGGCAATTCTGCAGTGGGGGCCAGAAGCCGGTCTCCGACTCAGGCAGCAGCTGGTCTCAGCCAAGGAATATAAGGCACGGGGGGCGCGGAGGGGGTGTCCCACTTGAGAGCCCAGAAGAGCTGTTGCCTTGGAAGGAAAACGCATATCAAGGCAATAACAACAACTGGAACTCTTCTTTCTCCTCTGTATTCTATTTTTCTACCTTCTCATTTAGTCTCCATTCTGTTTTATTTCCCTATTTAGTTTTCTCATCATTGGGCCAAATATGGTGGACTCAGTGGAAAGGAGGAAGACAGGGCAGAGGCTGACAGCTCCATAAGCCCTGTAATGCCCTGGGGAAATGCACATGGCTCCAAGAGATGAAAACAACACCCTTTTCAAGTTATTTTGGTTAAATGATAGAGACCCTAGAGTGACAAATAGCTCAGGCAGTGCTCCCTTTTTTCTTTAAATACTAGCAGCACTGTAGCATTAGATACAGCTGTGTAGATGCCTAAAGCCTGACTTGAAAGACTTACTTTATGCTTGGATTAGAGGATGAGTGTAGCTATTGTCGTTGCAGTCGCTGTCTGGATCTAAAGTGATGTAAATATGGCAACAGGAATAATGTAACTCTTGCAGCAATGTTACTAAGAATGTGATCAATACCTCTTCTCAATGGGTATGGCACTCCATACAATAATAGCTTCCAATGTAAAGTCAACATAGACACTGTCTTAAACCCTGCTTCTATTGCTTCTATCCCTCCACTACACTGCCTTTTATTTATAAAATGAGGCACTGGGGGATAAGCAAGCCAGTCGATAATGCTGTGTGTGTGTGTGTGTGTGTGTGTGTGTGTGTGTGTGTGTGTGTCTGTGTCTAAATGCCCATGTAGTTAGGAGGCCTTGAAGACTAAAATAACAATATACTGGGTGAGTCGCCAAGGTAATTCAGGCTTGGATTTTCCCCCAGCCTGAAATGACGACTTGATTCCATATTTTGGTATCCTGCCAAGTTCTGTATTTAAGCCTCAAGCTTAACGTGTCCTCTGTTCCTAATTAGCAACAAGGCTAAATTTAGCAAAAGTTTCTCCGATGCCACCACGGACACAAAATGATACTAAAGTCTAACATGAAGACACGTTACTTGATGGATTTAGGAAAAGGCAAAACAAACCTAAAGGTGCCTCTCTAAGATCAGATGGCCTGGGATGCTAAGCGTTTTTGAAGCACAGGGATAAAATTGGCCTTGTGTAACGTTTAAATTTTGACACAGGAAATTTTCTCCCTGGAGGCCAGAGTACATATTGTAGCAGTGAAGGGTTATACTCTCTTGAGAGGCCTGGCCCTGGGGAAACAATGAGAAGAGGGGTGAGATACATTTCTCATGCTCTCCTACTCCCCTTTGGATTCCCACTGCTCTCCTGTCCTGACTTTGTTCCTCGGGTAGAATTTCCAGCAGATCACAATCCTCCAATGCGTTACCACCTCCGCCCCCTGACTTCTCCACACCTTCAGACTGGAGTTTCTCTGCAATCACGTCCCACACATCAGCCTTTCCTCCTGATTGGCCCCTCAACCTCTCTAGTGCTTCTCCCTGGCTCTCCACAGCGTGTTATTTTTAAGAATTTCAAATCTACACAAGAGCTCCAAGAATAATATGATAAAGGATGATCTAGTTATAACCTTCGCCTTGAGTCACCAGTTATTAGCATCTTGCCATATTAACTTTATTTTTCCTTTTCTCTTTCTGTATATGTGTGTATAAATGTACACATATGGTATATGTAATATTTTCATTATTCTTGCTGAACCGTTTTAGAGTCAATTAGATATTCTGACTCTCTCCTCCTAAGTATCTTTGCATGCATGTCCTAAGAACAAGGATGTCAGCTAGACAACCTCAATGACAATCATAACACTTAGGAAACGTTACATTAATACTGTACTCATAGCCACTCTGTAGCCCATTTTCATATTGTCCCCAAATGTCCTTTATCAGTCTTTTATGTAGGACATTGGTGTTTACGGAAGGTCTAAGCCAGTTGTTTTGCAGAATGTGCCTATTGCTTTAAACTTTAAGTGTTGTCACTTTTGGTCCTTCATGGTCCCAAACATCCCTGTATGTGGTTAAGGCTTAAGTTCTCAGTCCTGCTTAACAATGAAGAACCAAAGTGCTGGGAGACCTGATGAAGGCCATACAGCTTACTGCTGGCAGAGCTGCAAGGAGAGAGCCCATTTCTCCTGACATCCTGCCTGGGACCAACTAGAAGAGGTGGGGCAGAAGAGCACATTTATGGTCCTTTCTCTTCCCTTCATCTTAGGGGCCCCACAACCACAGATCTAACTTCTGGAAGGCCTGAACTCCTCTCTTACTCCTGGCCTTGCTCCCCTCCACTTCTGCAAACAGCCACACTGAGCCACTGTAATTCTGTTTTCTGTGAGTTTGTTGGGTGGCCCGAGTCTCTCCAGGCTAAGATGACAGGAATGAGGCAAATTTTCCTGATAGGGACAAGCCTTTACTCTCCATGCCTCTTTTTTCCCACAGAAGGAAGGAAGGGAATTTCCACTCTCCTCCACAAAGAGAAACACTACGGAGATGATTCCCGCAGATACTCCCTGGGGAAGTGACTGGTAAAACCAGACGAAGAATCTGAGTGTCCAAATTAGCCTCTTCCTCTTTTGTTCCAGGCTGCCTGTCTGAGAAGACCCACTTGCATGCTCACATGATTGCCTGTGTGTGTTTGTGTGTGTGGTGGGTGCAGTTAGAAGAGATGAGTTCCACTTAGAGGGCATATTAAGGCACCCATTTCGTGGCACATCAAAGACATATGATATTCTCTAATTAGCTTTATCAAAAGTAAAGCTGCTATTTTGATGTTTATCTGTCTGATGACTGTAATTCCCTGTTGTTTCCTAGCTCAGGAGGGCAAAGGGGTCTTATTTATTGGCTCCCTGGATCTCCTGCTTTTCTATCAGAGCATTAACCGTAATAGAGAATGCAGGCTTCCAACGTCCCTCGCTGTCCCTCGCCATAGGGTTGGATGAGCACTATGCTTGCACCGAACTCCTCTCTCCTGAAGAAGAGAGAGGGTTGCCTAGGCTGTGGGACAACAGAGACAACTCAGGGCTGCTCAGTCAGGGTGGGGGTGGTGAGGACAGAGGCAGCCAGCCAGCCTCAGATGAGTCCTGGCTGGCTGGTCTGCCCAGAGACTCCAGGAAGAATTCAGAAGGTGGGAGGAGAGGCCTGGTTCTGCTAAGCAGTTGCAGAGGATAAAAATGGAGGGGGAAGCCCCTATTTCAAACCCTTTGGTGAAAAGGCAAGCCCGGCTGATGCTGCCTGGCAATGTACCATCTCTGGACTTCCAAGAAGAGGCCACCAGCCTGCAGAGGGAGGAGCAGAGGGCTTCATGTCCAGCTGCCAATGCTAATGTGTTTGCTATCGAAACTGAGCCTCGGGGTTCCTACCAGGTTCTCTGGCTCCTTTACCAGGAGGTGACTGGAGCTGTTCTTTCTAGAAAAATGGCCTGTTGTTAGTCAGGGGAGGGGGATGTGACAAAGGTTAAGTGGCAGTAAACACAAGGTTTAGAGTCTCTCGGCCTTTTGGTTACATCACTAAGACTTTAAATTATCCCAAATGATGTTTGGTTCACTTCCGAGTGTGGGAAGAAATGCAAGGAAAAGACGACTTATCCAAAAGCAGAGGTGGCGCAGCCTAGGCCTTGAGCTGTCACATACAGGGATTTGTGTGAATGTGTGTGTGTGTGTGTGTGTGTGTGTGTGTGTGTGTGTGTGACAGAGAGAGAGAGAGAGAGAGCACACTTGCATGTGCACAGACACAAGCAAAGATAATGATGTTTCCCCCAAAAGTGACATTAATGTTTATGCCATATCTACATGGTGGAACCATGAAAGCTACATTACTAATGTAAATGGAAATGAAAGAACTCACAAAATTTCTTCACACTCTGTATTACTTACTAGTCCCATTTTACAGCTATGGGAACTGCGACTTGCCCATAGTCATCTAGCTGGTTAAGGACAAATCAGTCGGAATACACCAGTCTTTCTTTTGACTTCACCACACAGATAACCTCACAATTTCTATGAACAACAGGTTTACCAGGATTTGGTATGTTCTCACTTTGTTTTTCTTTCTGACAAAAGAAGAGTTTACACTTGGAATGAAGATTCAATATGATGAATGGTGACTCAGGTGTATATTACTTCAAAGAGAATCATCATACAGAAAGCTATTTTTTTTTCTTAAACAGATATATCAGCAGAAAAATATTGGATATTGGAATTTTATCTCAGAATTCATCACAATATATCACTAAAGGTCAAGTTTCCCTAGGACATCTAACATACAATTTGAGTTTCAAATATTTGGTTGACACAGATTTTTGTATTGTATTACTTGAACAAAGCAAGTATAAGATAGTGTATAGTCAATAAAGTGGACACCACTCAAGGTAAAAAATATTATCACTTATATTTACTGATATTTCATATCAAGTGTCAAAATGAAAATACAAAATGAGACCAGGCTTTAAACAAAAATGAGATTGATTGTAGGAGAGGGAAGATAACAGTCTACCCTGTTTTTCATTCTTATTTGGCTTGTCTCTTTTATGGAGACATCACAGTGAGAACATGTTTGATGAGAATATCAAATGCTTTTTCTTCAACCTAATAGTTTGGGTCATAGGACTCAGAAATGGTTGAAGGCAGGAAGAGTATTAATATATGGAGGTAGAGTCAAGAGACATTTCATGTCCCAGTGGACATTTTTATGATCTAAATGAGTTTGAAAATTTGCTACAAAAGACATTCCATTCATTGGAATAGAAGGGAGCCATCTTTCAAAGATGATATGACATGCCCTTGTCATTTTCACATGGCTTGGGTCGCAGATTTTACCAATTACTGTATAGCCTTTAGTGTTTTCATGCCATATCAATGTTTTTTCCATTTGCACTTCAGGCCGGAGGTGGGCGCGTAACATCTTTCTTTCTTTCCATGTGGTGGCCTGATCCCAAGAAGCCCTTTCATTTAGGGGGCAGGACCAAAACAAAAGAACAGAGACCATGCAGCTGAATGTGCCAGATTCCCAGAGGAGCCCACTTTCTGTAGTGTACTTTTAAGTCAAAGAATTTATTTATGTTCTCTCTCTCCTTTCTTGGTCAATGACACGGGTCAAAGGCATTTAATCAAACCCTTGTAGAGAGATGGGTCCCATCACCATGCAGTGCGACGATCTAATTTGTCTTCTGTCAAAAAATGTATTTTGGGAACAGAGCTGAATATGATAAGTGTGATTTTTTTTTACGGTCACTGCTGAAATATGTGTACGACACAGATTTGCTAGGCTCATAATTTCATCTGTCTCTGGATAAATACTGAAATTGTTGTTAGGGTGGATGCTAAATACTGAGGAAACACAGGGAGATATTTTCCTTATACTACTCTTGAGTTCAGCTAGTTGAAGCCAAAATTACCTTCTGGTCTCTGAACCTGAATAATTAATAACCAAATAGGCAATGCAATGACGGAAAGATCTACAGGTCAGAGGTTTGATTGTTGCTGGAGAAATAATGATGTAAATGAAGCTTATAGTAAAAGAAAACAAAACAAAACCAAAAATCTCCTCCAGTCAGTAGGTGGTACCAAAATTTATAATGTTTGGCTATTTTGGGCATTGTAGACAGCTTGCTAATTGCTTTGTCAATTAATTTAACTGATGTAATTTAATTTCTTTTGCTGCATCAAATAATGGTTTATTAAAGAACTCATATTCAGCTCCTTGGCCATGGATGATCAGCTCACTTGTTACTGTTGCTAACAGTTCCCAGAAACCCTCTGCTGACATCCTCATCTTCCTAAATGAGAGGAAGCGGGGAACTTGATCCCACATATTAAGCAAGGGCAGATATAGACCTAGTTTCTGAACTAGACCTTACGTCTAAAACTTAAATCTTAACTTGTAAAGTAAGAAGACAGAATGATGTCCCATATACAAGGTACTGGAGAAAATCTATTTTGGTCCCACGGAGGATCTTTCCCCCAAGTCCACTGCAGGTTTTTGCTATATGGTGAACCCCTGATGTGTCCTCATGTATTTTCTTATGTATAATTTGTTTCATTTTCTTTGCTAAAGAAGCAGAGAAAGAAATAACTCATTAGACGAGGAAGGGAAGTGAGAAGCTAGCAATAAACTTTATGGGAAGGGAAAATTCCACCTCTGAAAATAACTCCAGACAGTGATATGTCTCTCTAGCACTTAGAAAGGTCCCTGTTTAATCTCAGGAGTGGAACCATGAAAGCTATATTTCTAATGCAAATGAAAGAACTCAAAAAATTGTTTGAACCGATGAGAAGAAAATATTTTTTTTTCTGGGATTCCCCATTTGCCCAGGGGCCAGAATTACCTTTACTTCTTTCTGTTGCCTTTTCTAGAAATACCCAGAACAATACTTCCCTCTACTGCTTGGAAGCAATTATACAACTGAGATAACCAGAATTATTTATACAAAATAGCATACCTGTTTCACAGGTGAAGAAACTGAGGCATATGCATTGGCTTTTGCAAAGTGAAGTCAAAAGGAAAGTTTAGCAATGCTCTAAGACACTCTCTCCTCTATAGAATATCTATATGTAAGCATAGGCAAATGTACCTTTCTGAATGTAAATCTGAACCAATTGACTCTGTTAAACAAAGAGATCAGGCAAACTATTTTTTTAACTATTAGTTGTTAAAGGGAAGCCTTTGAAATAGATTTAGAAGAGCAGAAGTGACAAATTATCAAAGTATGTATCTATAACTACCTGGGTCCCACATCACACTGCTGATGTCAGAACTTCTGTAAAAGGGACCTGGGCTGGCCTCTAACAAAATTTTTCAAGCAATTCTAATAACTGCTAAATGAGTAAAATATAATCCTGGCTAGTAGGGTATTTGAAAGACAGTGGAGAAGAAAATTTGTATGTCCGTTTTTATTAAGTTATATAAAATGATTTCAATTTTATCATTTGACAAAAGTACAGAATAAATTCATATGCACTGATTGATTATATTATGGTCTTAAGTATTTTAAATTATATAAATATATGTAATAAAGTCACAATTATCAGCCATAGAAACATACAATTTAGAAATTGTCAGCAGATGTTGGTATCTTTATATTTTTTTCCCATTTATAATTTAGCTCCATTTACATTTGGTGGCATTTGTTGAATAGCTACAGAAAGAATGAAAGTGCATCATGAGAGTGTAATTAGGTCTGTGTGACTCACCAAGTGTCCGTAAAACAAAGAGAGATTTCTCAAGGGCAAAGTGGCTTCTAACCAGTAGAAGTCTTATATTTCATCAGGAGGGTCATTCTACTAGTGTCCCAGCTGACTATGAAACTGGCTATGAAAATGACTTCTCAAGAAACTAGAAAGTCTAGCAGTATTGCAGTGTCAAAAAGAGATTTTTGCTGCAGAGGTGGGAGTGTTTGAGCTTATCATTGAGGGATTAAGAGCCAGACTGTTAGCAACTATCCTTCAAGTAGCCATGATAATGTCAAGAACCTCCATGGGTAGGAGTACTGGTATTGCCTTTAAGCACTGAAGATTAAAACAAAAAAAAAAGCTTGACCCACTGAGACAATCGGTCACACCACCATCTGTGAGCCTGGTGTTCTATGGGGGAAAAATAACAGGCTATCAACCCAAGATTTACCTGCAAAAGCTTTAGAACTGCAATTTCAAGCCCTCCAGATATAGCTTTATCTTTCATTTAAAGAACCTTTTGTTTCCATCTAAGAAACCATAAGCAATAGGTAAAGTTGAATCCCAAGTTTCATAAGGAATATAACTCTGAGAAATAATATGTGACTTAAAATCACACAACTGAAAGTATTAGAATTACCTTAAGTCAGTTCTGAAAGCATGACCTATTCATCATACTTTATGAAGCAAGATATTTAAATACAAAATATCATGACATTAGTAATCCTAGTCAAATGTTTGCCATGAGTTATAATTTTATGAAGCTATGAATTAATAGATCCATAATTAATTTTTGATACAAATAACATAAATGTTTAACATAAATCTTGTGGCTGGTCTCATCTGGCTTTGCAGGTATGCCATGGAAGTTATGCAGAGAATGAGGGAGAGGGCAAGGGGGAGGTTGGTTAAATGAGCCTGGGAAGGGCGTAGAACCCAGGATAGACAGACTATTTCTGAGGACGGATTAGAGGACTAGAGAGGAGAAAAGATCTTTGGTCTTAGACCTCAGTCTCATTCTCCATCCCACCATTCACTAGATGTGCAACTTGTAACAAGTTTCGTAGAATTCATGACCTTCAGTTTCCTCGACTGAAAGTACCAATACATAAAATCTCATGAAATCATTTAAGGGCTAAATTAAAATGATGCATAGAGAGTGATCAGCAAGGTGCACAGCAAGTGCACAAAAAGTGGCAACAATACTTTATACAGTTATTAATTGCTGGTCTCCACTGAGTTACTTAAGAGAATAACCATCATTCAATAAATAAAGTTTGCTATTACATACTACAGAACATGGTATAAATAGTTGACAATGTCAGCAGTAGGGCTACTAGAAACCTACCTGGAACATCTACTCTGAGACTGTTAATTTGTAGCTCATATTTGAGGCCACTGTCATTTCTGTCTTTCTCACGATTCTCCTGATCTGCAGTCATGAGGGGCCTCTTATGCCTCAGGTAGCTTTTTAGGAGAAAAACATTAATCTCTTTGAGATATTCTCCAGCGCCCCTCCAAGGTAAATCTTTCACAAAGTTTATAACATATATTTTGAAACAGTCCTTGATAAACATATCCTTCAAATTTGGTGAAAATATATGCATTTGCATAATTTATGAAAACAGAGGCAGGCACTTTTCTTGGCATTAATTCACAATATTATCTCCTAAATAATACACATACCTATAAACCAGAAGGATGTGGAATCCTGAAATTCCTCATTCTAAGTAAGATTCAAGAAAGTACCTCTCTTTCCCATTCAAATATATCATCAAATTATCAAATTCTTGCCTTGAGACAAGAATTTGATAATTTGATGTATTTATCAAGATTGGTGAGAGACGCAAGAAAGGGGATGAGAGGTACCAAAACCAAATTTACCTATTTTGCAGTTTTGCTTCACGCTGGTTCATAATTCTCAATCCTTAGAATAGGAAGGAGGAACAAGGTATAAGTTCTACTGTCCCCATTGCTAAGTGAAAACCTAAAATGATAACCACATTGTGGAAATCCAGGTTATAATCAGGTCACTCATTTTATTGTTATAGAAATGCATGATCTTAAAGTGGTGTTGTAGGCAGTAGCTTTGTTGAAACAGAATGGATCAAAGTCTGAAAACAATGATTGTCACAAATTTTGAGTGTGGACTTAGTTTTAAAAGCAGCAGGGAATCAATGTGTTTTCGTGGTATTGGAACCATGCTTTAAGAGAATAGTCTGACCACAGTATACAAAGAGATAGAAAATAAGGGAAGAAGTTTATTGTGCAATGGTTCCTATGGGAAACGCTGAGGTCCTGATGTAGTGTTTGCATTAGACAGATGAAGGTAACTCTGCAGAAGTAGAACCTACTGGAAACTGACTAGAAGCCAAAGAAGGCCAAAGAGGGAAGCAAGAGAAAGGGAGATGAAACTATAGAAAGATTCCAAGCCTTCAGTGGTGGCTGAATGATAGTATGGTACTGCAGTTTACAGAATTAGAAGATACTAGTTATAGCAGAAGGTGGATTTGGGGATTTTACACATGTTGATCAAGGTGCCAGGGAGGCTGTTACAGAATTGGCCAAGGTGCATTGGGAAGGAAATCTGGAGCTGTGTAAGGAGACTGAGGCATACAAATATTTTTAAGAATCTACTAGGAAGATGTTTGCCATCAAGAGAATTGATTGATCTGCTGAGGGAGAGAGTACATATCTATGGGAGGAGAGGCAGTCAAAGAAGAGAACTAGGAAAGTGGGAATTTCAAAAGAAACTAAATAGCAGTGTTAATGTGATGAAGTCAAAGCAAATGATCACTTAATAGAAAAGATGACTCAAGGGGAGCCAAGGGTATAGATTTTGTTTCTGACTAAAGGGAAGGAACGAAGAAATAAGGCATCAGCTTGGGGAAGAGACAAGCGTGAGGAAAAAAAAAAAAAACTTGTTGTTTTTCCTTTTTGTTTGGTGTTGAGGACAACAGTCTAAAAATTATATGGAAAATGCCAAAGTAAGAGTGGTTTATGGAGGAAGAGGCTGGCAGAAGCAGCAAGAAATAGAATCAAACACAGAGAAAAAAGAATAAATTCTGGCAACAAGGAGGAATTTTTCTTTCTCACAGGCAGAAAGGAAGAGATGACAAAAGAATGATACCTCACAAGACAGAAGACAGAAAATTATAGGATTGTGGCAGACATGAGCGCAACTATTGAGAGAGTGAAGAAAGGTCTCAGACTGGTATTGTGAGACAATGGAGAATTTAAAATCATTGTTGAGATTTTGGCTGGCACAAACTAGTGGTACATTGAAGGACTGCAGTGCAACTGTGCTGGTCCAAGCGAGAAGAGGCAGCAAAAAGTAGTGTTCATTTTTGAAGGCTTTCTCAAGTGGTTTTTGGTGGCTCAGACGTCAATGAATCCAAAAATTGTCAGAACTGGAGATCAGCTAGATGAGAGGAGTGAAGGTCAAGTAGGTGAGACATCCTTGAATCATCCTCACTAGAATGGTGCAAATTCTTAAAAGACAAACCAGCCAAATAAGAAATTAGAAAAAACATGGGAAAAGATAACAAACCAGGAAAATGAGCAGTCAAGTACTGGAGAAAATGTTGAAATTTTCTCAACATTTCTCAACATCAGATTTAGGCGATGTTGTTATCAGAGGTGAATTAGGGCCATTTTAATGATGATGAGATCAAAGGTGACTGAGTCACTGGTGTCGGAGGCAGAATGAAAACATAAGCTTGTGGAGCTGAAAACAGGGGTATGTATTCCGGAGTATGTATTAAATTTAGGAAGGAGGGTGAGCTTACAGTAGAGTGGGTAACTAAGAGTTAGGTTCTGAAGTCACTGAGGACACAGGAAAGTGTTGGTGGATCTTGAATGAGATAATGCAGAAGATGTTATGAACACACCAAGGGTAAATACCTTCAGAAAATAACGTCCTCCATTCTGTGGATCAGTGGTTGAATGGCCCCTGCTTAAATAGCACCAGCACTTTCAGAGACAACAAAATATGGTTCAGGTCTAATAATGGAAATCACGGAAAATCACTGTACTACTTAGTCTTTGACCAACTAGACAAAATATTGGATCTGAAAGTATATAAATTAGCTCCAGTGCTCCATTAGTATATATTAGCATCAGTAATCAGAAATCTAAAAAAGAAGTTTAATGGAAAAAATGAAGGTGAGTCCCTAGTGTTTTGTTATACTCTATTTCCAGTGAATATTGTTTCTGTCTCCCTTGGAGAATTTCCTTTCAGAGACCAGGTGAAAAGTGTGTCTATAAAAGAAATATTGATTAGTTTAACAACCTCATTAAATGTGATTAACCTTTAAAGAGTATGAGGTAGATCTTTAAACTCTACAAAGCTGAAAAATACTTGTATGTTCAATGAAGGGCATCTTTTAAATACTCTGGAAATTTATGAGAATTGGGTACTCATCAGACTAAATTTAGAATTCAAAATTTTAAAATGTGTCATTATTTCTGTACTTTTGTTTTTCAGTTACTCAGAATTAAAAATAACTTAATATTTGTTTTATTTGTGAAAATATTTATGAAGAGAATGATATGCCAAACCAGGCTAGAAGACAGTTCCGTAGAATAAAGAAAAGTTGAAAGTATTACCCCACACATAAACACACATTCGGACTGGAAGTTTTACAATGTTCCTTCTCTTCTTTTTTTAATGTTTCCCAAATTCTATAACATTTGTGATCATGGATTCATAAACAAGACCTAATAACAAGAGTTTTAACATAAATAGTAATGGAACTACTAGGGGAAAGGAAGGAAATTTACCTCTGAACTACATGCAATAGCTAACCCCTGCTACTCCACAACCTCAGTTTAAAAAGTAAGTTCTTTGGCATCAGTACAAAGTTGAATCAGCTCCATGAGTCTCGATTTACAATAAGGCATAACATAAGCTTTAAGGGAGAATATAACTTATTAACAAACGGAAAATCAGAGAAGTTTTCTTTCTTTTCTAAAAAAAAAATTTATAGTAAAGGAAAACTACGTTCTTTCCCTGAACACACAGTTGCAAAAATTATTATTTATAGAGTTTCTTTAATCATGCACAACCATAAGAACGACTTCCAGTTTTTTCTTTTCCTATTCAAAGCAGATTTTTAACAAGAAAATGGTGAGGCATCAGAAACTTAGTCCCTCATGGAGTTGACCTTTTAAATATTCAGTATTTTTATTGACTGTCCATTGTATTTTCTTCCCTTGAGATACTGGTATGGTAATCAAAGCGTGGGAATAGTTAAACATTATTACAAAACCCCAAAGCCAAATGCATCCTCCACAAAAAACTGCATTTCTCTTCCAACAACTAATTGTGTTTGTGATTAAATGCAAATATAAATGCTAGCAATCAAAACAATGGCTTGCAATCATGTGCAGAATGATTCATGAATTAGTGTGTGTGTGTATCTGGAGATATATATACATATATCCCGCTCTCCAGATTTTTAAATGTACTTTAGAGGTTAGAAGAAAAATAAGAGAAAAGAATTCAAGTATTTTGAATTATAATAAAATATGCTGCCAAATCCTTCAGCAACTGTTCATCATGCTAAATATATTATAATAACTATGCACTGGTCATATATATTCAAAATTCCCAAAATTATATATTAACAAATTATGTTCAAGATGCATAAAACTTAATGGGAAAACTTTTAAAGCCTGAATTTCAGTACAGAAAAACCTTTGGAATGTTGAGATTTTAATGCTGCTTAGAAATTTCTTTAGGACATCTAGAACTCCTTTTGTGATCCTTCATCAGCTGTTTTACAGACAGCAGTGATCTGTATAACACACATTTTCACTTTCTGCATGATTGAAAGAGTTCATATGCTATATCCAATTTTAGGGTAGTGCATAAGATTACATTTCGAGAATACAGAAAGTGATAGCCATCAAAAACTGCACCGTTGCTGTTTATAGTAATTCTCAGTATTTACTGTTTGATGGACATTTGTGAATAATAGAGAGGGTGACACCAAGATGATGTTTAGGCCACAGTACTAACTGGTAGTACACACTGTTTGACTGTAGACAGGCGTGAACCAGCAAGCACTTGGATACTCAATACACTTCCAAGTGGGAAGCTTCTTTGCTTTTTGGAATGGAACCGACTTTGAAGAATATGTGACACATATACATAATATCATTCTGGCTGACTTTCTTTGCCTTGTTGAAGTTTTCATGTTGCATAAATTTAGGACTTGAACTGTCCACTGCAGATTTTATTCAAGTTGTTTTGCAAATTACCTTCCGTTTCCAACAGTTTGGCCATGAATTTTACAAAGAACTCCAATGCACTTTCCAACAGAAAGCCTAGGATAGGCAGAATAGCAAAATGATCGAGAGTATGAATTATGGAGTGAGGCTGACCTGGGATCACTCTTGGATAAATTACTTTGTTACTCTTAGCTTCAGTTTCTTCACCTTTATACGAGAGATTGTAGTAATTTTACCTCCCAAAAATATAATGAATAAGTGAAATAACACACATGAAACAGGTAACAGAGTTCTTGCCAAATAGAAAACACTCAAAACTGTTACGTGGTATAACTGTGAGCTCACATACATATGTATGACTTTTATGTAAATTACCGTTCAGTGTAATGACTGATTCTCCGTCAAGGGTGTCTGTGAATGCTGGGTTGTGGCTAATCATCTTCCAATGCCCAGCATTGGTAACTGCTTCAGATATATTGTAAAGTGCCTTTCTAGCTAAGATATTGTGATAGAGCAAGTTTTCAATTCTAAAGAGAAGCCTCCACATTGACCCTGATGATGCTTTTACTTGCCAACAAAAAGACCACAAAATGAAAAGACTGAGAGGTGAGAGTTGCTAACAAAATTTCACACAGCGTGTTTCTTCACAGTGTTTCCAAGGGCCACAGTTTTCTCTATGTGAATATCACACTCCGAGAATGGGCTGTTGTTCACCTGTGCCTTCTGCTGATGTACCCACTATCCGTTACAGTATGTCAAGCATGAGGGATGAGAACCTCCTATGGGGACCTTTAGTGGACATTTGGAGAATCTAATTGTTGTGGTCAATTCTTACTCTAATGGCTCAATTCCTGTTCTGCAGACGAGCTTTTTGATTTGAAATCTGTGTCTTTCATTCCAGCTTAGCATGTAGGGTTGGATGCAGGAGTAAGCTCTTAGTTTCTTTTCTTGTTTCTCCTGCTGTCCTGCTCAGAGGACCTTGGTAATGGATATGGAAGAATTTAATACCCCAAAGACTCTTCAAAAGAGTCTTACTTGACAATATTTAAGTCAAAGTTGGGACTGAGACAACTATCAAAAATATATGCAAAATGTTGACTCTTTCTCCTAACGTTCATTGTAAGATTATTGTAATACTGTGCTGCTTCCATTTAAGGGGCAGCAGTTATAGTTATGCCAATGCTTCCACCATAAAACCCCTAGTACCCAGACATTGTTAACTACCTATAAAAACATATGTAGATACAGAATATGGCATTCCAAATATCATCATAAGTACATTTTTAAGAATTCACTTAAGGTATTTCCAGAATGTTCTAAATGCTTAAAAGAAACAAAGCCATATTCAGGTTCTCAAGCAGTTTTTCAAAACACCTTTACATATTGCTTGGAAAGGTATAAAAATACAGGCAATGCTGTGTAATAAATATACACATTTTAAGGTCCTGGCTAAAGATCAAATGTTCAAAGAGCTGGGACAAGCAATTTGTACATTTGCCTCAGAAATGTGTACTTCCTTCCCTTGAGGACTGGGAGTGAGAGAGAACTTTTAAAGTATTAATAGCGTTTTCAGTTTTGCTCCCTTTGCCAGGAATTGTAGAGACAATTCTATATTTCCATAATATGACTCTGCGGTATGGAAAATATCTCTTCTTTTTCTCTATCTTAATTTCAGTCTAATTTAGATTTATCTGCTTTTCAGTCTAATTTGGACTTTTATCTTTCACTTTGTTTAACCTCATGTCACAGCATTTGAATTAAACATTTGTAATTAGGGAACTCTTACACTTTTATGGCCAAGGTTTCTCTTGTGTTTTCTTATATTAAGATAATCTTCCTTTATTTCTATCATAACCACTAATTGGGAAGTTACCAGCTTCTTGAATTTCTACATCTTGAATTTCACAGCAGGATCTAAAACTCTGAAGCCTCATACCCAGCATTCATGATTAAGACTCACCATTATACAAAGCTAATAACTAGCTATAATAGAAAGGAGGATAAACCAAATTTGTGAGTTTATTAATTAATTCAACCACTGGGGTTTACTTTTTTTATCTGCCTTCTGCTCCAGGCAGGCACAAACCATGAGGAACAATCAGAGCACTGACCAAAGAAAAGATGAATTACATAGAATGAGATTTCTTTGGCAAAACTTACTAACCAAGCTCATTTTGAAATATTTATATTCTCAAGTTAATTGACTTAATTAGATCAATCTTAATCTTCATTTGCATATTATTGGTATATGCATAGCTCTCCTTTACCTTATTTCCATTTAAAAATATAATACAAACCCACCACCAATCCAAGAACTAAAACACTACCATTCACTTACATCTATTAATGAGCACCTTGCCATTCTTTACCATCCCCTAAGAAGTAAGCAATATCTCTAATTTTGCATTTATAGTTTCCTTACATTTTAAAGAATATTGTTTTGAAGCCACATATATTTGCATAAACAATGTATTGCTTATTTTTGCCTGTTTTTGAACTTTGTGATGACAGTATCAAACTATGTAGTCCTCTGACACTTGTTTTTCTCATTGCACGTTATGTTACTAAGAGTCATCTGCCTTGTCTGTAATACTAGTTTATGTGTTGTCATTGCTGTATAATATTCCACTGTGATAATATATCACAAGTTATTTATCTGGTCTCTTGTCAGAATGTCTTATCATCTTGGTTGTTTCCAGTTGTAGGGTTGTTTGAGGTGGGTGGGCAAAGAGCAGGAAAATTAGAAAACTTTTTTTATTTTACTGCTGAAGAATTAAGATATAGATGTCTGCATGGTGTATCAGTGCAAGTATTTCTACTTATATGTACGTACGTGTATATGTGTAATTTTTAGATCAAGGGTATGTGAATGTTCAACTTTATGAGATAATCCCAAATTCTTTCCAAAGTGATTGCTTCAGTTTACATTCCCACTAGCAATTTGAATGAAAACTCACTGAACCACATCTTCTCCAGTACTTACTCTGTTGAGTTTCTCACATTTTTCTCCCAATTGAAAGGAGGTAAAATTGTATTGCAGATTTGCACTTCTCTGATTATTAATTACATGGAGCATATTTTCATATACATATCAATCACATATATTTACTGTTTTGTAAAATGCCTATGGAGTTTTCTCACTCATTTTTTATTTGTAGGGTTTGTGTGTTCCTTATTTGCTTGGTGGAATATTTTATAAATTCTGAATACTAATCCTTTGTCAGCTGTACGTTTACAAATATTGCTGCACTAGTTTGTAGCTTTTATTTGTATTATTATTATTATTATTATTATTATTATTATTTGAGACAGAGTCTCACTCTGTTACCCAGGCTGGAGTGCAGTGGCACAATCTAGGCTCACTGCAACCTCCACCTTCTGGGTTCCAGCGATTCTCCTGCCTCAGTCTCCCGACCAGCTAGAACTACAGGCGCATGCCACCATGCTGGACTAATTTTTATATTTTTTAGTAGAGACAGGGTCTCACCATATTGGCCAGGCTGGTCTTGAAATCCTGATCCTGTGATCCACCTGCCTCGGTCTCCCAAAGTGATGGGATTACAGGTGTGAGCCACCATGCCTGGATGTAATTTCTTCAAAGTGTCTTTTAGGGAATAAAAGTTTTTAACTTAATAAAGTCCAGCATATCAATAATTTCTTTTATGTTATAATTTTATAAATTAAATAAGTTAAATACATACTGAGCACTCACTATGTGTATGGGTTATGCCAGGTCCTGGAGATGCAAAAATGAAAACAAAATAGTCCTTTCTCCCAAGGAGCTAAAAGTCTAAGGAGAATAACAAACAGGTAAGTGATTATAAAATAGTATGATATCTACTATAATAGAGACAGCAAAAAATGTACTGAGCACAACTGGAAAACCTTCACAGAAGCAGATGCAATATCTAAGCCACTACTTAACAATCGCAAGAAAGAAACGTTATTAACATATGCCAAGGCTAAGTGATAAAAGAAACCATAATGAAAAACTGTGCAGCCGAGAGTGGTGGCTCATGCCTGTGATCCCAGCACTTTGGGAGGCCGAAGCGGGAGGATCACTTGAGGTCAGGAGTTCGAGACCAGCCTGGCCAACATGATGAAACCCTATCTCTACTAAAAATACAAAAATCAGCTGGGAGTGGTGGCAGGCACCTGTAATCCCAGCTACTCAGGAGGCTGAGGCAGGAGAATCACTTGAACCCAGGAGGCAGAGGTTGCAGTGAGCCGAGATCACACCACTGCACTCCAGCCTGGGCAAGAGAGGAAGACTCCGTCTCAAAACAAAAAAAAATGTGCAAGTAAAATCAAACTTGACATGCAAGTGGTATGAGTAAAGGAAAGTGAGGCACTGTGGGAATGCAACCCTCAGGGTCTCACCTGAGAAGAGATGCACTGTGGAGGGACACAGCTGACAAACACATAGGGACTTTTCATGTGTGCTGGAGTCACCGCTGTATCCATCCCCAAGACTTTTGAATAGTTTTGACACATAGTGAGTACTTCCATAGACATTCATCAAATATCTGAGTGAGTGAATAAAAAAGAAAAGGAAAGAATGTCTATTAGTTGATTTGGGCTGCTGTAACTGAGCACCACAAACTTGGTGGCCTAAAACAACAGAAATGTATTCTCTCAGAGTTGAGGAAACCAGAAATCTGACATCAAGGTGTTGGCAGGGCAGTGCCCCCTCCAAAGACTCCAGAGAGGATTTGTCCTTGTCCCTTCCAGCTTCTGGTGGCTCCAAGTATTCCTTGGCTGTGGCAGCATCACTCCAGTTTCTGCCTGTGTCTTTCAACGGCCTTCTCTGGGTATCTCCTCTATTTATAAGGACACTTCTCATCGGATTTAGGGCCCACCTGGGTAATCCTGGATTATCTCATCTTGGGATTCTTCACTTGATTTTTCCTGTGAAGACCTTTTTTCTCCTCCAAATAAGCTCATATTCCCATGTAGAAGGGATTAGGATTTGGACATATCTTCTTGGGACCCACAGTTTAACCCACTACAGAATATCACTTCCATGCTTAAGTCTTCAATTACTCTCTACTCTTTACCGTTTTAGGGTAAAATATGAATTCCTTTAAACAGTCGACAGGACCCTAAGAATGTGACCCTTGTCTATTTCTCAGTCCTTATCTCACTGTCTCCCTCTCTTCCTTTACTACACTCTAGTCACAAAGGCATCTTTGAGAATTTCTTCCAGGCCCTGCTCATTCACACTCAGTGTCTTTGCACATTGGTTCCTCTGCCACAGATGCTCTTCCTCCCACTCCTTCTCTAGCTAACTCCCTCCCTTCCTCAAGTCTCAGGCTTTCTCTTCTGATTCTCAAATCAAAAGTCATCCTACTATTGCCCTACACATTTGAAGATTATAAAGCTCCATGAATTAAAACACATTTTTCAGAAAAAGAGGAGTAAATATCACATAGTACATACTATGGAATCTCATGCAGATTTTTTTTTTTCAAAAATGAGATCTAACTGTATGCTTTGATATGAAAAGATCTCCAAGAGTGTTAAGTGACAAAAAGCAAGTTGAAAATCACATGTATAGCATAACTCTACGTATATTAATAAAAAGACTAAAACCAGACATGTCTATAAAGCTTCATGTACATATGGAAACAGATAAAAAGGACACCAGAATAATATCTCCCAACTGTTGACAGCTGGGAGAAGGGCAGGGGAAGTAATGAGAGAAAGAAAGGGTTTTTCATGTTTCCTCTGGTACTTCTGCACGCTTTCAACCATGTGCAAAGAAGATACTACCAGTATAATCAGTAACGAAAATACTGATGACAGAAACAAAAACGTAAAAAACAGTATGACTGATTCAGGAATGTACAAATAGATGAACAGAACAGAATAGAAAGGCTAGAAACAGGTGCATACATATCAGAGATTTAGTGTGTGAGGGAGGTGGGCCTCAATTCTGCCAGGAAAAGACAGGTCTTCAATAAATGGTGTTGACTGGCAATTTGGTGGTGCAGATAATAGATTCTTGCCTCTAACCACTCACCAAAACCCAGATGAAGGAAAGAGCTGCATATATAAAAGAAAAAAAATAAGGTAATATATTTTATAATATTGAGGTTGAAAGAAACTTCATAAGCAACACAGACTAGATAACATGTGTAGATAACAACACCAGGGAAATACCTGCATATGTGCATACAGAAGCATCTGTAAGGATGGTCAGTGAAGCACTGTAACCTAAAATTAGAGACAAGCTAAATATCTATAAATAGGGAGAGAATTAGGTAGAGTGTCATACATCTTTACTATGACAAATGATTCAGCCATCAAAAGAATGAAATAGATCCATATCTAGTGACATAGAAAAGTGACATATAGTGTTGTTAAGTAAAGGAAACTAGCAATACATATAATGTAATCCAACTTATGATTTTTAAAAAGGAAGCCATACACATACATGTATAGATATGCATATGTATACACAGTCTCATACATGTAGACGCACATATCTGAATACATATGTATAGTTGTAACTATACATGTATACATGTACATGTATTATAAATCTGTGGACAACGGCTTGGAAAGACATGAATTTTTATGCTGGTGAGTTTCTTAGAAGAAGTGGGGTTGGAGGGAGGGGCATCGATAAAACTACTTGATTAGCAATTAGCATTTCCTGCAGTTTCCTTGAGGGGATCATTCTTCCCTCATTCTCTAAGGTTCTTATGGGGATGCCAATTACAGTACACATCTCTTGCACAATGTCGCAACTGAAAGTCTTGGTCAATCTAGGCTGTTTCCCTTTCACTCTATGTATTTTTATATTGTTTGATTGTCTTTACAAAGAGAATGTATTGATGTGTTCCTTGTATAAAAAGTCACACTTTGATTTAAATATTTATTTGCATATTTGTTTATTTAATATTGCC
Source organism: Nomascus leucogenys (assembly GCF_006542625.1). Taxonomy (NCBI): domain Eukaryota; kingdom Metazoa; phylum Chordata; class Mammalia; order Primates; family Hylobatidae; genus Nomascus; species Nomascus leucogenys. Next base: position 53,905,532 of record NC_044386.1, read on the forward strand.
TTGCCTCACTAGACTTGAGGGCAAGGATGACAGTATAAACATAGACCATGCCTGTTACACAGTAGTTGCCCAAGAAATAGTTATTTAAAAATAACAGTGTGTTCTGGGAAAGTTAAATAGTACATATGCCTTGACTGTAGTATGCTCAGGGAATGGCAAGGCTAATAAAGGTGGTAAGCATGTTAAGGGGAAAGTTATAAAGAAATTTTTAAACCATGCATTACATCTGTAGTCAATGGTAGTACAGATTTAGCACCTGTGTCATCAATTAAATCCTTAGTTTAAATTCTTCTCTCCCATAAAAATGTATATACTCAGTTACAAAGACTTTCCTAAGGTCAACAATTCATTAACACATGAGTGTGCTCTCCCATGTCTTCGGCCAGGTGGAAAAGCTGGTTTCAGCAGGGTGCATATGAGGCCAAGAAAACAGATGTAGTTCTTTGGTAGGTCTGTTTTCTTCATTGTAATACACGTCCAGCTGTCTGGCAACCTTGCACTTGAGCTCAAAATGAGAATGGGTGAGAGGCTGTTTCAGAGTTGGCACAGATCCACTAGAAAGAGCTCAAAGCATTCTGCTGGGGAGTATCGACATCCTCATCTTCCTCAATAGGAGACAACTTTATAAATACAAGAACTTTGCCTACAGTGCTTTCTTACCAGTGGAATCAACATCAAAAGTTCAATCTTAATAAAAATCTATGTAAGTTCTTTCATTGTTGTTCCGCTTGTGGTGCACATCTGTTTATTTTCTTGACATGAGTTGCACATTACAAATTCACTCAGTACATGGATGGAAAATATTAGTGGGAACATTGACTGCAGCTGTCCTTTTCATAGGCTGAGATTGTTTGCAACTCTGTCTTGTATACTTTGTTAAAATGCTTTAACTAAAAATGAGTTCTTATGTCTGGTCACAAAATATCCACAATCCCACTTTCCCAGTAGCCATGACTATGGACTTTAGCAGACTTTGGCTTTATTAGACACTTGAGACACTTCTCATAACCACACTCTCATACCTGGCCCTGTTGCCCTAGTTTAGTTTACTACAAAGTGGTTTTTTGGGCATCTTGTCCTTTCATTGTCTATACAAACACAGTCTAACATTGTGGACTTACAATAAGCAATGTTACTGGCTCTGTGGACTGAATCTTTCTGGCTCCTTTTGAAAAATAATATTATTTTCCTCATTAACAGTGGCTAATGAAAGTGCTCACAAAGTTGGGTGCACTGTAGAGAGTGGTGCCACATCTCTTGGCTACATGAAATATGGCACAGACAGCCATAGCACTGTGGCTCAGTGTTATGCCTAACTGCCACTCTTGTGAGAGTTACAGGCTAGCTTTCTCGGGCTTTCTGTTATTTTTCTTGCAATGTGTCATCAGTTCTGGACAGTGGTCAAGCTAACTCAATTTAATGACATCATTCTAGAAAGCTGGATATATAATATAATTGAGCCTGCCATAACTGTCTTTGGCTTAAGTATTGTATGACTCTCTTTGGTATATATTTAATTGCGATTAAACCAGACTATTTCACTCTCTCTGCAAAATATTTTATTATGTGCCTGTTCCTGGTGATCTTCATTTTTTTTGAATGGGAGTGGATGTCAGTTATGTTTCTATCTAATTATAGTCATTTTGTGTTTATTCTGTCTTCCAAAATATTAACTACTTCTCAAAAAATAAACCATGTTTAGATATCCTGAGAAACATAGATGTGACCAAAACTATATTAGTTGGTTTCATTCAGTGTGACCATTACTTTAATATGGACCTATAAATATTTATCTCTTTTGTGCCTGCCTTGCAGGTCATAATGACTCAGATTTTGACCACATGTATAATAATTCATTTAGTCATAGTGACACAAATATGGTATTTATATCATTAAGAAATTGGTGAATCTCCTGTAGCATAAAAGACACATACACATAAATGCCAATTTGAAGTGTTCTCTAAAGATTCGTAAGCATTCATAAATCATTACATTATTTTAAGATGTATTTGTCCAGTGGGCTGTGCTATAGACATCCTTATGTAACCTTTGACAAATAAATGGAAAAGGCTTAAAAAACAACCTTTCAAATCAATCAGCTAGAATTGGGATTTATCCCACAGGACATCACATGGCATTCATTTTCTTCTCCAATCCCCACAACTGTACAATTTGAAACTTCTCTTTAAAATGACTATTCTCACGAGAGTGATAAAATTTAGACTGTATTTTTATTTATTGTTAAGGAATGAGAAACAGAATTGAAAACAGGATATACATAGTGTAGGCCTTGCCTCCTTCTTGAATGCTATTGTAAATTCAGAGGTTACTTGGGGCCTTAAATCTGATGGGATTCCATTTGCCCGCCTGGATCTTCATGGCTTGAGTGACTCTGATTAGGGGATAAAATATTAAATTCATGAACTAACCGGTAATAGTATCTTATATACTTGTGAAGAACTCCAACAATATTGGAAATAAAATAAACAATAGGATTCTGAGTTGCTGTGTGGCCTCTGAAACAAAACGTTTAATCAAAACCATAACCTGCGCTAATCCTCTTTGTGATGTTACATAGGAGGTGTTTCGAAAGTACCACAGAAATATCCTTGCCTTGCTACTGCTGGCGCAGGAATTTTAATAATGCTACACAGGAAGTGTCCCTAAATGGCTGTTGGTGAGGCAGGGATATTTAATGGTGCAACACAGGAAGTACCTCTGCACTGTTCCTGCTGAGATAATGTCAAAGCACTGCACGATGGAGAATGTTTTCAGCTTGGTGCCAGGCAGAAGATAACTCCTACTGCCAAAAAGAGACTGAAAATACCCTTCCTGCTGCCACAGTATGCTTAGAATGCTACAAAATGCAGAGAAAATGTTGATTGTGCCAAAAGGAACAAAGAGAAGGGAGCCCTCCTGTGTGGGAAGAGTTGCAGGGCCAAGACACTTCTGAGGCTACCAAGTAAAGCAGGCAACCTGCAGTTTGGTGAGATAAGCAAATATCTCTGCAAAGTTTCAACATGAAGTGCACTTTAAGATTTTGCACACAGGAAGACCAAGAATGTATCAACAAGGGCCCTGAAATCAGAAACCCACATCTGGTATGAAAGAAATGAAATGGCATTTTCAGAGAGCCAAAGAAGCTCTAAGAAACAGAAACAAAAAGAGAGGGGAAGAGTTGAGACTGAGATAGCATAGCCAATATTCCTTGGCCATGAAAATGAAGAGATTTTTAACAGATCTTTACTTAGATGGGCATGAAGATGGAAAATTGAACCCCGCTGACTGATATTTATGGTTGTTCTATAGTAAATATAGTCCCCATGGTAACTGAATACTAAAATTCGTATAATTCTCTCATTCCAGAGAGTAGGTGTAAACCTTCAACAAATCCTTCTATGATTTTTAAAACATCCTGAGTTAAAAAACACATCCTGGTACTGTAATTGATAGAAATTTGAATGGACTATAAACTTGACTATTACAATTAAGACTCTAGTGTCCTGAGTAGGCAAAACCAGGCAAGCTGCTCTCGTCATCTTCTGGATGAATAAAGAAAATGAGCAGCCACAAATTTCATGAATTCATCCATGAAAGAAACATGGAGACTCCAATGGGCCAAATGTTCTGTCCTCATCAACCACGACCTAAATTTTCCTTTCCTGGAAGGTGACAAGGTCAGTATGTGAATCAAGTTGATTAGTCTCTGGTCTCCTAAAAAACCGTAGCACATACCTTTGCAGTCTGAAGGGTCTATGGCTAGTGAGTATCTATGATTAGAGATGAGAAAATTAGTTATAAATATTTTCAAGTTGTATGAGGTTTTCCAGCAAATATTCTGACAGTAGGTCAAATGGTGAAGATTTATAAATGAATGACTCCAAATTCCCTCCATGCCACCAAATTCCTAATAATCCTTATTCTATTATATATTTTCTAACTTTTACTGTACTTATCAACTTCTAATAAGCTATTGATTATTTGTTATATCATTTGTTCACTGCTTGTCTTTCCCATTGTTAGAATTCATGCACCAACAAGGGCAAGTATCTATATCTACTTTTTTCACTGATATATTCCAAGCTGCCGAACATATGCCGAATACAGAGTAATTTCTCAATATACACTTACTGAAAGTGTTGAAATAATAGTTATCGACCTTAATATTTTATCCCCTCTCTAAGCCATTTCTATCTAGTTAATATGTTCCCATTAACATAGATCTAATGGATTAATAAATAACTTCTCATTTGTTTTTTATCAAAACAAGAATTCCTCCCACATTTTTCTATTACATTCTTGGAACAACTCTTTGCAGTCGCTTAGCTTTCTACGTTTCACTCATTTCCTATTCATCATTTTTCCTCATACCCTATGTCCATGTCATCCTATTCATGCTAATTAATATTAACACTAATATTAATGGTATCATATGAATGCCATCTTATTAATGTTAATACATATCCTGCACGTGACTGGTACATAATGGCCCCTGTTGTACCATTTCTCTAAACCACAGATAGCATTTAGGTATCATGAGGCTTGCCAACTGAAATCCATCAGTAAAGAGTACCCAGAGGACTGTGCTGAGAAGGATATCAGTGCCACTCCGAAAGCATTCTGCATTTGAATAGGGATGTATGTCATGCGACAGGTAATGATGGCATGTCATCCTCAGATTAATGCCTCATCAGCTCATACATTTAATGTAGCAAACTCCTTCATGATGTCCAAGTTTTAGTTCATTCCTCTTTACTATCTTTAATATAAAAGTTTTTAAAAAATCTTCCTCAAAAATATTTTAATCATGCTTCTCTCCCACACATAATTTATAATGTTTCCCTGTTGTCATTATGTCAAAATATATCTTTAATCTAAATTCTAGACAGATCAATTACTGAACCTTCCTTCCCCATCCTCAGAGACTTAATCATTTGTTTTCCCCACTCAGAATCCTTGCTCTAGCCAAAGAATCTGACTGTTTTCCTCGCATGCCTTGCTTAACTCTGTCCAACTCTTGTTACATGAGGTTGCATGCTGTACCTGAAACGGCTGTCCTCCTTTTCCTGGCCAAATACTTCTCTCATCTCTCTGGAAAATAACTTCCAGGAGGCTTTCTGTAATTAACCAGACCTGGAGAGACACAGCTCCACTCTATCCAGCCTCAGGAATCCTATGTTCAGTCTTAACATAATTTTATATACAAATATAGAGCTGTATCTTAAACAGGTAAGGCTGAATTATACATGACATGCATTTATGCTCCTCCCCAGCAGTAGGGTCAGAATCTAGCACATAAAAGGAAATAGTCCATGCTGATTACAGTCTAAGGCAGAACAATCTTCCCCTCTTGTTCAGAGCACTGCAGTTATACTCAGTAACAGAGCTCAACGGACTTGTGAGTTGGAGGTGATGGGACTGTCAGTGGCCTCACTTCAAGGCCAGATGTCTGGGAATTGCAATGGTTGTGACCTAAAACAGTCTTGTATCCATCAATCTTGAATTCTTAGGAACACTCAGTCAAGGTCGGTTTGAGGAGAACCATGAGAAATATCCCACTGCACATAACTGGGGTTCAGATGTCTAAAAAAGCATAAGAGTTTTAAAAGTTTGCTACTTTCTCAAATCCATCCTAACTCTTTTTAAATCTACCAAAGATACTTTCCTCTTCATGCACTTAAGTACAGAGCTACTCTGCAGCTATAAATGGGGGCAGCTGTGGAGTTCAAGATGACACAGCCAAAGCTGAGTATAGTTTTAGAACCCTGCAACTGGAAGAGTTTGTGGCTGCTCACCTCAAAAAGGTCTCCCTAAATCTTATCTAAGCCGCCCTCATCTACTGGAGACACTCTCTCCAACACTACCAAGAAAGCCATCATGGATCTGAGCCCTTACAGAGCCATTCAGAAGGTACTGAGCACCTACAAAATTACAGCCATCATTCAAGACTCAGGGAATTTAATGCTAGATAATTCCTTGGGGGATGCTTTTAATCTAATAGTGGAGGCAGCTCTATAATTATATAATTTGACTATAATGGTATAGATCTAAGATGAAAGTATGATTGAAGGGCAATGAAAACACAAAGGTGCACATAACCCAGCCTGAGGTCTTAAGAAGGGCTTTCTGGAAGAGTTGCTATCCACAATAGGTCTTCAAATTTAAGTAGGAGTTCACCAGGTGAAGAAAGACAACAGGGTTAGAGGAACTGTGTTTATGTTATTATGGTTTTGTTACAAGGAAACAAAGAGAAGTAAGATGCCACTGTCTTCTAAAAAATGTTGTAGTATTACTGATGAAATGGGTCTAAGAATAAATAAACACAAGCTAAAATGGTTCAGATAAGAACCTTAGCAGTTCAGTGGCAGAAGCAGGGGTGGAGGGGAGTGGATGACATAAAGGTGTGTCATTAATGTGACATGTGAGGTAGACCTTGAAATAAAGGCAGAATTTTGGTGTGAAAACAAATATTTGGGATAACATAAGCCAAGGAATAAAGGTGGGGAAGCTAATGAATGCAGAGGCCACATGAAGAGTATTATTGAAATTGAAATGTAGAGGGTCTGAAGGAGAATAATGGGGAATCAGTTTCAACAGACAAGTTGGGCCTTGCTTGTGGGTAATCTTGACTGCCAAAGTAAGGTTATTCGACTTTGTCATGTCGACCATGGAGAACCATTGAAGGTTTCTGGGTGGGACAGTATTATGATTAGAGTTACCCATTAGATAGGAGATACCCATTAGCTAAAAGTACCCAAAATAATCTGGAGATAGAAGAGATAAAATTGGGGAAGTTGTTCTGGAAGTTATTACTTTCATGTAGGTGAGAAATAAAAAGAACACAGGAAGTGCAGTAAGAATGTTAAGAAAATAGGGCCAGGCGCGGTGGCTAGTACCTGTAACCCTAGCACTTTGGGAAGCTAGGGTGGGTGGATCACTTGAGCGAAGGGGTTCAAGGCTAGCCTAGGCAACAAAACGGGACCCCGTATCTACAAAAAAAAAAAAAAAAAAAAAAAAAAAAAAAACATTAATCAGGTGCTGTGCTATGGTTCCAGCTACTCAGAAGGCTGAGGTGGGAGGATTGCTCGAGTCCAGGAGGTCAAGGCTGCGGTGAGCTATGATTACGTCACTGCACTCCAGCCTGGATGACAGAGTGAGACTCTGTCTCAGAAAAAAAAAAAAAAAAGAATGATAAGAAAATAGTGAATTTAAGAAATGGTGCAGTATGTAATTAATGAAATTGCGAACCACATACATTTGTCTGTAGATGTATGTTTTCATTTGGGCAGAGGTTAGGGAAGTGGCATCTCTTTTTAAAACCTCATTCCTTTGATAGCAAATGGCCCCTCGTCCTAGAATATTATAATCACTCCATTAACAAGAAAAGATATTCCAATTAACTCTTCCCAAAGGGTTGGTTTCCAAGTCACGACTCTAAAACTCCAATTTATTTTACATAGACATAATACAAATGAGATTGCCTCCACCCTCTTGAAGACAACCTCATAGAGTTGTCCTGATGAGATAATAAAGTAGGTAGTATATAAAAGATAGTTCGTGCTTATACATTTATTAGTACTACTAGCAGTGTTCTTATGTATCAGTGACTGGGCCTAGCCTTCAGAAAAAGTCAACCTCAAAACTGAAATAAGGTTCTTAGTATTTAGCATCAAGCCTGCCTCTTACTGAACTTAGCATAGAGAAACAGATTGAGGATGGAGATCCTGGATGGGCAATTAGGGAGGCTCCTACTCAACAACTGATGCTGTGCTCCAAACTGAGCAAGGCAAAAGACATGGAAGATTTCAAAAATGGACATTTTTTTCCCCCAGGAGCATATAACCCACTTGGTAATAGAAAAAATATGTATGTATGAAGTAACTGTTGACCAAGACCAAGCAAGGATGAAGAATGTGGTTTACACTTTGAATACATAGAATGATGGCTGATATGGTTTGGCTGTGTCCCCACCCAAATCTCATCTTGAATTGTAGCTCCCATAATTCTTATGTGTCATTGGAGGGACCAGGTTGGAGGCAATTGAATCATGGGGTGATGGGGGGTTCCACATGCTGTTCTCAGGAGAGTGAATAAATAAGTCTCATGAGATCCAATGGTTTTATAAAGGGTAGTTCCTCTGCACACTCTCTCTTGCCTGCCTCCATGTAAGATGTGCCTTTGCCCCTCCTTCATCTTCTGTCATGACTATGAGGACTCCCCAGCCATGTGTAACTGTGAGTCCATTAAACCTTTTTTCATTATAAAATTTCCCAATGTTGGGTATGTCTTTATTAGTAGCTTGAGAACGGACTAATACAATGGCAAAGAAGGCATCTGTGTTCATTATTCTCTTGCCATCTGCTGTAGTCAATCCTTGCGAAAGCTCTGACTAAGCCACCATTATTTCTGAAGGCTGTTTTTGGTTCCAGCTCCCTTCCTTCCACCCCATGCTATACCACAACACCCTGCTCTTGGCTCTTTGCTTTTACCGTACGGACTTCAGGGTTGCTTCATAAAGGTCTAATATTAGCCTGACCATTCTGGTTAGCATCATCCTTTCTCTATAGTATTTGTGGAACTTAAAGATGAACCACGCAGACAAGAACTTTAAACTCTGTTATTGCCCTTTGTTGACACTTTCAACAAGTTAATTGTCTGCTTGCCTTCCTGTAATTACTTTAATTACATGCCATTAGTGACCACTAATAAATGCAAGCGTGTTTGATTTTCATAAACCTTACATTCTTTGCCCATCTACAGAACTCTTCCAAGGCTTTCACATGCAGTCAAAATAGAAAGAGGCAAACCAAGCACATTCACATTTAACCTTTGGGGCTAAAGTGAAAAATAAAGGATAATTCATGAATAGGCTAACTGTTTTCTCCTGCTTCTGACACTGACCAGCATTCCCTCTATAGTGATTACATATATATGCTGTGTGCTCGTTTATAAGACAGCAAAATTTAAAAGGGGTTGAGAAATAAAAGCTGGCTAATTGCTGCTATTATCTCAACTCAAGGAGAGAATTGCTGGGTGATATTATGAGGATCGAAAAACCATTGAAGAGTTTATTGATGGAACACTTTTGCTGTAACTTCAAGCTACAGAAAATGAAGGTCATAATTTTAGTTTTTATGAACAACTGATTGGGCATTTACATAGAAAGAGCTGAACTATGAGGAGACTAAGCCAATATTCTCTTTGGTACAGTTTTCTAGATTACATCACAATATCTGGTACAAAAAAACAGTTTATCCAGTAATTGACTTTATCCAGCTTTACCAATGAAGTACACTGCAAGCCTCAGAAAATGAATTGTATAGAGAATGGTTAGTTAAATACTTCTCACTGTGTCACCCGACCAAAAAGAAAAGGAAAAAAAAATTGGCAAAAAATCAAATTCTGTGTCTGTTGGCTGGTTTAGATAGTTCCAACACAATTCTCTTGCTTATTAAAACATTAAATACACTAAATTTATTTATGATGATAGCAATATGCTTTCCTCCAAATACAAAATGATGATTTCAATCCTTAATTACTGGAATTTGTGATTCAAATTTTTTTCTTGTTGTAAAAGTGGGTTATTCCAGGTCATTCTTGATCTTTCCCTGCTACAGATTAATGGCAACACTTGAGTGGCAGCTGGCCAGGGTTGGGCATGTAAGCTCTTTATAGTTAAGGAAAGCATTTTTAATGTGTCTAAAATGAATGGCCCCAACCAGATAATCCCAAGAAGGTAATGTGTATGAGCACCAGGTGTTCCTCATTGCATACTCTATCCAGGTTATTAGGATGGGACTGATAACATAATTTACATGCAGCCTCCAGCAAGAGTTCATGTGGTATTTAAAAACACTCATCTTGTCAGAGGAAACAAAAACAAAAACAAGTGCTGTGCAATTAATTTCAGGGAAAGGGTATATTTTCCTGATATTTAAAAAAAATATCTAGCTTGTGAATCTAGTCAATACATTTTGGTTAAATGAATTAACATGCTGGGAAACATAAAATATATTCCACATTATGAAATGTCAGTTTTCTGATTCACCAACATTGATCCCACACCATGGACTTTTCATAAGTATACAATATTATCCTTTTACATGACTACTAAGTATCATGGTCTCCTGTTTCTTCAAGTACTGACACATTTTTGGATGAAAGATAGATTTGTATTTTAAGATATGACCTGACCAAGGGCTCTCAGAAAAGGAGGGAAGCACAGGGGTGCTAAGAAAATGAACTGACCAGAGTCAGGAAAAAAGTCTACGAATTGGAGAAAAAGGAGTCTTAGGCCAGAGTAAATGGCATGAGTTCATGGGAGAAACAAACAACGGACTTAATTAAATCAGACAGTATGCCTGGAGTGTGTCAGCACTGCTTTATACTCATGCTCCCCCCACCGCCATTCCCAGTGTTTGTCTCTAAACAATTTTAGGCTTTTATTGAAGGAGATAGAGCATGAGGAAGGCTTTAAAGTGGATCATGCATAAGTGAAAGAAATACTACATAATTTTAAGCCATTTCTAAGCTCCACCATTAGTGGAAGAAATAGTACATAATTCTAAGCTGTTTCTAAGCTCCACCATTGGTTTCTGTTTAATTAAACCTGGAAATAACATATATGAAATTTTCAGATGCTTTACACACATAAAATGAGTACAATAATTAGGTCCATCTCCTTTTACTAAATAAAAGCTTATATTTTAAGATTATAAAGTTCACTTAGGATTCTTAAACGAAATCTTTAAATTAGCAAGATAAACATATCCCTTCCCAACCTGATCCTAAATAACTTTTGCAGTTCATTTCTCTACTCATCTTTCCATGAAATCTATGCTTCAACTAATTCCCAGCATCCTCAGTAAAGTTAAATGAATAAATGAAGTGCTAGCACCTCAAATACAGAGTTCTTTCCTGTCTACCTGCCGGTGCTGAGAATGCCCAACCTACTTCCTCTGTCTGGAATATGTTCCTGTCTCCTTCAGCATCCATGATAAATGTCCCTCCCTTGCGGCACAGGTTTCACAAATAATTCTCTTTGTTTTCACCACACTTTGCCCAAACTCCCCACTATAGGCCCTCCATTCAGCAGCACTGTCATAGACGAGACAACTCAAGGAAAGTGCTCATGTATTCTTTCTGAGTCTTTAGCCAGGGCTGTTTAATAAATAAGCAATAAATAAAAGAATATAGAGGCATTATTAGACTGTTAGAAAGGGGGGAAACTGAAGCAAGGGTAATCCAGTCCAGTATATCATCCAAACTTTGGAAAAAGTATTTTTTTTAAATTTATAGATAAAACTGATTTAATATCATGTTTTCAGACCTAATTTCAAACAAAATAATTAAGTTATCTAATAAGATCTGACTTACTGTGAACTGGGATGCTGGCAACTTTCCTCTCTTTCAGCTTCTATTCCTCTACTGAACTCTGACATGCAACTCTGTCCTTATCAGGAACTGCAAGCTCTCTTACAATGATTTAAAATGTGAAGACTTATTGAATTTAGGAATAAGGACTGAGTGTATGGGGGCTTTCCAGCTAGCATTCAGGTTGCCTACACAAACATGTAATCTGCCAACAAAGGAAGCGATATATGATACAGAAAAATGAAAATCAGATACACTGCAAAGGATTCTACAGTCAGAATTCTTGAGTTTGAATAGAACCTTCAAGACATTCTGTGACAAGATTTAGCTATTCTAGGCCTTATTTTCCTCATTGAAAAATGGGGATGATACTTTATAGAGTTGTTATGCAACATAAATAATATTATAAATGTAAATGACTTAGCACAATGCCTGGCACACAAATAGGGCTCAAATATATTGGTATTGGTATGATTACGATTTAGGCTTTTATTTAGGTAAATGAGAGTGCTTTCTTTTTTCAGCAAAAATTAATTGAATGTACACTAATTGCTTGGCACTTGTCAGGTTAGGCTCCATTATGCAAGCCACAAATTGACTCCTAAATATCAGTGACTTAATGTCACAAAGGCTTATTTCTTGCTCATATTTTATAGCCAATGAGGTGTCAGCAGGGACTCTGCTCCACACAGTCACTCAAGGATCCAAGTTGAAGGAGACTCTGTCACCCTGTAGCTATTTTATAGCCAATGAGGTGTCAGCAGGGACTCTGCTCCACACAGTCACTCAAGGATCCAAGTTGAAGGAGACTCTGTCACCCTGTAGCTATACCATCCAGAACACATGCCTGCTAGATGGCCATGAAATCATGCCACAACATCATACCATAGAATCATGAAGCATTGCATGACAGCTTTCATTCTCTCAGTCTGCAAGTGACATTCGTATTACCTCCAATCACACGTCATTGTCTAGAGTTGGTCACAGTGTCCTGTCTGATTGCAAAAGGGCCAAGGAATACAGGGAAAATGACAAAGAGACCATTTGCTGAGCATCACTGTTTTTGCCTCAATATTAAGCACTGAAGAAACAAATATAATAAAGACTTAGTGCCTCTTTGCATGTAGCAACTTGCATAGGTGTTAAATGGCTTTAATAAGTCAGTACCTACTAGAGGGATGCTGCACATATGAGTATTTCATTGAAGTCACACAAGACACTTTGAGAAGAATCATATTTTAAGATGATTTTTAAAGTCATGTAACATTTGCTGTAAAAGATATACTTGTAAGTTTAAGACTTAATGCCATGTACCCTTTGTGCAATAAGGTTTTCATTGCCTAGAAATAAAAGTGTAGTTTTTGTTTATGGTAATTTCATGGGATAATAGAAAAAAAACAAATATTGAGCAAACATTCTACAATTAATTAGGCCATTTACTCTTCAATCTACTTCTCTAAATTGAAAGGAGAGAGGCCTCTGGCTAAGATATTCTGACTCCAATGGTGACAGGCAGGGTCTGTCTTCCTCATGGCTCAGTGGTGAGCCTGCCTCAGGCAGCCCTCAGCTTCTTCTCAACTCAGTTCACTCCATGAGTCCAAAAGCAAGGCGACAAGCTGACAGGAACTCAGCTAGAATTCTTGGCCTTCTATTCTGCTTCATGAGCCAAAGGGAAAAGAGGCCACCTTCCAAGGTCCAGCCAGCTAGGAATTAAGCCTCCTTCTCCTTTTTTCTTCCTTTACCCTTGCCAGAAAGCCTGTGGACAGCCTTCCCAGGCTTCCGGCTCCCCTGGCCAGCTGGGAAAGGCACAGCCTTTCCAGAACCCGATGAGCTTGCCAACAATTTTTTTTTCTTGCCCCATGTAAGAGCCAGAATTGCAAGATTACAAAGCCACCATCACAATATAGTCACTAATAGATGTTTTAAGAGACCAAGGGGAAAGAAGGAGTTTCTGGGTCAAAGAAAAAGAAAGAAAATGATGAGTTTCGAGCAGTGTAGTCACAGTTTTTCATAGTTTGCTGATAATCAGAGCAAACCATTTCCTTCCAGGGGACCCCAGGCAGTCTGGAAGATGTGTCTCTGAAATCCGTTCAGAGCCATATTTCATTAGTTTTATTTTATGAGAAGCTTTCTTTTTAAGCATTAACCCCAATTCTCTAACGCATGAAAAATTTAAGTTCATACTTTATGAAGAGGCATAATGCTGGTACCAAATCTCTATTTTACATATAGACTTCCTGAGGACTTGATGGAGAGCCAGCTAGTGACTCTCTTTCTTTCAGAGTGTGTAATGTGAGTCAGGGGACTTGAGCATAATTACTGGATTTGACGGGTGATGTAGATGACTTCCAAAGTTGGCCTTGGTGTCTTTTGGCTCAGGAACTCCCCTGGCCCAGCCACAGACCCTCTCTCAAGAGGTACCGACTCTCTGATTTGGCCTGGTATTATCAAGGGTCCACTGGCTCCACAAATCCTAAATCTTCTCTAGCCCTGGTTTTGAACTGGAACCAAAGCTGCCTCTGCAGTGGCTGAGGGGAAGGGCCCAGAGTGCAGCGGGTACTGCCAGCTGTGAAGTGAGGGTGAGGCTGCCACTCCTTTCCAGGGAGGCCTGTCTGCCTCCTCCTCTCATCTATGTCCCCAGTCTCATGGCTGTCCAAAGGATTAGCAAAGCATTTTCTTTTCCTCAGACTGACCCTAGAGAAGAGGTAGAGTCTGAATGTCTCTTTCCCAGGAAGTTCCCATGACTCTTTGGAGAGCAGAGTGCTGTCTAACTTATTACAGTTACAGTTTCAAATGGCAGGTACTACCCAAAACATTGGAGCTCTCTTTCTCCAGAAAAATGGGTGTCATTTGCTCTATTATCTGCATAACTATAAGCAACCAGGCAAGTAGTCCTTGACAGAACAAAAGCATCTCCAACCTAAAAAAAAAGATTCTACCTCCTACCTTAGACTGCAGAATCCAGTTCCAAAAATCAAATCAATATTTTCCGCATTGAACAATTTCAGGATTCAGTCTTCACCTATCTCTCCCTTATATACGTGTATCTCATTTAATCCTCAATTCTACTTTTTATATCAATGTTATTGGTATTTTTATTGATATTTTTAATATGTTATTGATTTCTTCTAAAGCTCAGAAGAAATCAAGATATACAAACCACAAGATTAATGCCACACAGATTATAAGAGATGGAGGCAAGATTTGATACCAGTTCTCTTTGGCCACAAAGGCCCGTGTTCCTTCTACTGCATGGAGGCATCCACATTCCTCCAATGGAGTTCTAGGGTCATTTTGGATTCCCTTTTAATATCTTCTCTGTTTGAGAGAAAAATAAATTGTTCCTGCTCTTGTGATTTGGAAAGCATGGCCTACAGATAATTAGGGCATGTGCACTTGGTTCTAATTCTAATACTGCCAGTAGTGCACTAAGTGACTTAAGAAAGACATGGCACATTCTGGGCAGCCGTTTTAAAAATGCCATCCATCTTTAACTTGTTCTGATTTCTCTATACAATAGGGGCTATTAAAATACACAGGATTTAGAGCCCACGCTAGTGTCTAATCCGGCGGCACTTTGGCCCCTTTGAGAATCGAAATGGCAAAGCCAAGGTAATATATTCTCAAACTTCAGCCGTCCCGCATGGCTCCCTATCACTCAAAATTGCCTTCTTGCTTTTTGCTGATCTCACTTAACCTTGCTTTCCAAGGATAAAGTATTTGTGTCCTCTATCTATTCTCTTTTCTCTCCCTCCAACCCCTTCCCCCTTCCCTCTCTCTCTTTCTCTTTTTCGTGTGTGTGTGTGTGTGTGTGTGTGTGTGTGTGTGTGTGTGAGAGAGAGAGAGAGAGAGAGAGAGAGCACAGCCAGGTAGAGAACTCTGATCACCAGAGGTTGGTATATTTCAGGAATTGTCTTCCATTCTCCTGACACACATTTGTTAACCTCAGATGTTACTACCGGCATTTTCTTTCATAGACATGCCTCGCTCTCTTTCCAAGAAGACACTTAAAAATCAAAAGCAGCCTACCTTGTAATCTAGCTCCTCCCACTAGGCCCAGCCCCTAGTCTGGCTCAAATACCAAGGAATATGGGCCTATCTGCCAGGCTGCTCTCTACTGCCATCTCATGGTAATTCAGCCTCTCTCAGAGAATCCACCTTTCAGTAGGTGCAGACCCTCATAAGAGACAGAAATCATAAAGGCTCATGTCTGCCAGAGCGGCAGTCTTTACGACAGATTGTGTAGGACATAAAGGCTGAAAATATCAAGAAAATTACTGAAGGAGTTGAACGTTTAAGCAAGGTGTATATCATAACTTGATTTCAAAAAGTAACAATTAAGAAAGTATGACTTATGGCAGAAGGTGAATCCTGAATCAGAAAGACCCATTTCTGGGGGGAGAAAGTGGGAATTTGAAACATACCAGAATCTTGAAGATACATTTATGGAGATGAACAAACTGAAAACTTCACTAAGAGTCAGCAATGATTTCAACACAATGACTAGGACAGTGCGTCAGTGTCTCACAGAGTCTGTAAAAGCAAAGTCACAATGAAGTCCACTCAGTCACCCAGTGCCATGTCGCTGTGTGCGTAGAACTGTTGACTGCCCTGGCCCTGCTCCCACCAACATTCATGAGGAACAGCAGTCACATGTCCACTCACAGACTCTCTCTGGCACTTGGCTGCTGCTTCTCCCATCACTTGGTCATAATTTGGAGTATTTCCATCTATAGGCATTATGCAACTTGCCTTTCTGTGTGGCTGCTTAACAGACAAGGCCATTATAGTGTACACATTTGGTTATGAAAAGAACACACTTTACATTGAATAAAATTTGGGAACACCCCACAAAGGATTATCGGTGTATGGCATGCAACTCACTGACCTAGGTTATGATTCAAACGGTGTGCTTGGGCAGTGCTTTTATTATTTATCTTTATTCTCCTCCTATTGTATTTTTTTCTAAATTGGCAAAGAGGGTTTAGATAATAACAATAATACTTGTAGTTTGAGCTGTATTAAATCAAGAATCCAATCTGTAAAGCTAACCCAACCTGACCACTTAGTCAAGCTCGTCTAATGCCAATTTGAGGCAAAAATCAAGATTAGGTTAAATATTTCCCTAAAGGAATGAATCTTCCAAGTTCAAACTTAAATCAAACAGCAGTATCATTCCATGCAGAAGAGACATAATTGCAAAAAAGTTCATGCCTTACCTCCAGGAGTCTTGGGCTTCCAGAGGGCTTCAGGCTGTCGATTTGCGAACAAGAGATCCAGGATTACGCATTCTACAGTAAATAGAAAAACAAAAACAAAAATATATTGGGATAGCTACAAATGCTGTGAAAATGTGTCATCTACAAACTACTAAAAAAAAGAGAAAATAAATTGGAATTAGGTTCATAATTCCAGTTGATATAAGCAATTCTAGGCCTTCAATCAAAAAGATTTCTCCATGCAAAACTTAATAAGTAATCCAACAGTGCTGACCAGGGCCTGACAAAACATACAGCATGGTTATTGTAGGTAAGCAAGACCATTAGGTGGAACAAGGACATGGAATAAGGTAACACCAAGGCACAGTGTAGCAAAGTTATTTCCTTTCCAATAATTACAATTAGTTCATGGGAAAAGTCTTATTTTGGTTAAGGTATGTCTCTAAACTGTACTAATCTTTTAACTAATTTGGGTACTGGCAGACAAGATTCAACTAGAATTTATTAAAAGGGCTTTTTTCATTGCATTTGTATATATATATCTTCTATTTACCATCTGCAGGACACTGTGAGGAGCAA
The DNA here is from genome assembly GCF_006542625.1 of Nomascus leucogenys. Classification (NCBI taxonomy): domain Eukaryota; kingdom Metazoa; phylum Chordata; class Mammalia; order Primates; family Hylobatidae; genus Nomascus; species Nomascus leucogenys. The sequence continues at coordinate 53,922,703 of NC_044386.1, forward strand.
GTTGTGAGAAGTATACAAAGTCTCATGGAGTTTATAATCATGTGCACATTTTTCTGAGAGCAGAAATAAAGTATTTCCTTATAAAATGGTTTTTAACTTAAGTGGGAGTAAAGTAAATCTTAAGTAAATAATAATGCTTTTAATATATCAACATACGAAAGATCTTAAAGGTAGTAATAAGTGACTGAGTTTGGGAAATAGAATTTTCATGAAGAAGGGAGGTAAGCATACCTGGGAGATTGGAAGCTAAATGAAGACAGAGTCAAAGATTTCTTTGTTAATTTTATCTCCAATATGTAGCAAAGTACATGGCATATGATAGGTATTTGATAAATACTTTTTCAATAGATAAGCAAATAAACACTTTCTGGAGAATCTGGAGGATGTTTAAATGTCTGAGCTTCTGATGGGCATGAAACAGGGCTTGCCTATTATTGTAATTCTAATATCTGCAATTGTTAATCTAACAGTACTCTGGGAATACTTACCGCATATATAACTGAACAGGTTGAAGTGTCCTGATTTCTTAACATTTCTCGAAAAGAAAAGGAAAATGAAAAAAACTGAAGACAACTTTGAAGTCTTCCCCCCACTAAACACACACACACACACACACACACACACACACACACACACACACACACACACACACACACCTTAAAGCAATTGTCCTCAGGCATTCCAAGGCAGGAAATCTGCCCCAGGTTCAGGCAATAAGGGGGTGCACTGCCTGTTAAGAGTTTTAAAATCATAATAAAGTTCAATTAAAAGTTGATTTGCTTTTTATCACCATCTTGCACTAATAATTCTCAATCATGTCAGTGATAAAATACTCCTTCCTCTGGGCAGATAGCTCCCACTACTCACTATGCCACTGGGCTCAGAAAAGATGGGTTATTCACTTAAAACAGGTAAGAAATTATGCTGACAGGAAATGTGGCAGTGACAGACTTTCTGTACCCAGAGACCTCAAGAGTTCAGGGGTCAATAAAAAGGAAAATCCAGGACTTTCTACATATAACATTCCAAGAAAGTCTATACAGGGTGGAATAGGAGGAATTGGTCTTGGAAATCATTCTGAATGGCTTCCTAGTGTGTTGATGAGGGTAAGCGAATGCAGCCCAGGGGAAGGGCTACTCCCTTTAGCCTGAGTGTCTAACAGTTGTGGGCAATTTTATCTGTACTATCCAAACCTGGATATTGGCAATTCAATCTGTGCTTTCTTGATCTTTTCTGTAGAAGATAAGTAAGGAAAAGTGCCGCTTTAATAATTGCACAGCCTGTCAACAGCAAAATATGTAAAATAAAGGGTTTAGATAAGCAGGTGATCTTTCGGAAGGTATTGGGTCAGCTGCTCTTGATAACTCCCCCTTTGCTGTGAACTCGCTCCACATAACACAGCTCACTTCATATCTACAGCTGCCTCTTCTGAGATTAGCCATCGTGGCTGACCATGACCCTTGGTGACTTATGTCCTTTCTCAGAGCTGAGCTTTCACCCACTTATACTGAGTACCATGAGTTGGACAATTCTTGCTCCTCATTGTCTGTTTCCCTGCAGAGCTAGTGCTCAGACACTTGTCTCCACACCATTTTACCACTTCTTCGACTGCAGTGGTTGAAACAGTCTCCATTTCTACTAATGCTGTTAATTCAGGATAAATTCTGCTATCATGAGAAAACACCAATAATGGAAATCACTTTCAGCTGTAACTGCATTTTCAATGATGAAGAAACATAGGTATGAACACACACACACCCACACACACACAGTAACATATATTTAAATTAGAAACAAGGTTGAAGTTGCTAATTTTCTTGATTGTACTGTATTTCCAACAAGAAGGCAGTCAAATCTAGTGCAATAAGTGACAATCAGTGGCATAAGACCATTATTTACATAACATATGTACTGGCCTATGCTTCACCAAGCACTGTGATATTAACTGTCTCAAAACAATCCTGTCGGTATTATAATGTTATTATAATATTATTTTTATACTACAGATGAGGGGAAACACTAAGGCCATAAAATTAAAGACAATTTTTCCAGATCACATCACTAGGAGGGGAAGGAGTTCAAACTGGTCTTCTTTCTGCTTCCTACTGGAGCAGGCACATTTACTAAATGGCACCAATGCTGCCGGTGTAGGTCTTACAGAAATAATTACGACAGTGATAAAGAACTATATCAATGTTCTCTTAGCATCCTGGCAGGGAAAGAAAAGAGACAATGAGTTAATCCCCAGCAAAATGACACGATGTGTAAAAAAGAGAGAAACAGCTCCACTTCCATTTCGCAAGCACCTAAGTCAGCGTTTGCAAAGTTATCCCTGATTCAACAGCTTTTTTTTCCATCCCTTCCTCTACTTCTAAATCTACCATTTAGCTAACATTTTCCAGTAGTTAGTTTCCAGAAATTTGCCAACATTCTTGCATATTCAGCCTTTAAATATTTAATGAGAATACATAGTGTATATGGCCTTATGTCAATCTACCTTCTCTACATTGCCTCTTCTAGCAAGCATTAGCATTAATACCAACATGTTTACATCATAATTACTTTAATTTCCTTGGCCCCAACCAGACCCGGAGTGTGTCAATCCACAGTGATTTCCAGGGTGGGGAATGATAACTGGTCTATGAAACATAGATTACAATAAATGCTTGGAAACTTGGCATATCACTTCTGAAATGATCCCAGCCTTGCAGCAGGGAGGGCACAAGCCTTTTACATTGATATGGGTAACTCACAGTTTTCCAGGTCTTCATGTTCTCATTTCTAAACAAGAATAAAAATTATTATCCTTGTGAAGAAAAGGGAACCCTTGTATACTGTTGGTGGAATTTTAAATTGGTACAACCATTATAAAAAAGGTGTCAAGGTACTTCAGAAAAACTAAAAATAGGCTGGGTGCAGTAGCTCATGCCTGTAATCCCAGCACTTTGGCAGGCCAAGGTGAGTAGATCATTTGAGGTCAGGAGTTTGAGATCAGCCTGGCCAACATGGTGAAACCCCACTTCTACTAAAAAAAAAAAAAATTAGCCAGGCGTGGTGCCACACTCCTATAATCCCAGCTACTGGGGAGGCTGAGGCAGGAGAATCACTTGAGCCTGGGAGGTGGAGGTTGCAGTGAGCTGAGATCACTCCTCTAAGCTGGAGAGCCTGGAAGACAGAGCAAGACTCCATCTCAAAAAACAAAAACAAAACACACACACCTAAAAATAGAACTGCCATACAGTCTAGCAATTCCACTTCTCAGTATATATCCAAAGGAAATGAAATTATTAATGATACATTAAAGAAATATGTGCACTCCCACATTATTGTAGCATTATTCACAATAGCCAAGATATGAAAACGACACGTATTCACCAGCAGATGATTGGATAAAGAAAATTTGACAGATATTTACAATGGAATATATTATTCAGCCCTTAACAAAAGGAAAATTTGCCACTTGTGTCAACATGAATGAACTTTGAGGACATTATGCTAAGTGAAATAAGCCAAACACAGAAAGGCAAACACTGCATGATCTCACTTATAGGTGGAAACTAAAGAAGTCTAACCTATAGAAACAGTAGAAAAGTGGATGCTACAGGCTAGAGGATGGGAGTAATAGAGGGATTTTTGTCAAAGGGTACAAAATTTCAGTTATAAAATGAACTAAGTTCTGAAAATCCAATATACAACATGGAAACTACAGTTAATAATAATGCATTGCATCCTTGTCATTTGCATATAGAGTAGATCTGAAGTGTGCTTACCACACACAGAAAAAAAATGGTAACTATGTGAGGTGATGAACATCTTAATTAGCTTGATTGTAATTATTTCACAATATATATGTATATCAAATCATCATTTTGCATACCTTGAATACATACAACTTTTATTTGTCAATTATACCACCTATAAAGCTGGGAGAAAATAAAAATACATTCTTATCTTTATCTTTTCTCTATGAAAAGTTACAAATATGAACATTTTGATAACAGAAAAGCATGTCAAGTTCCCTGGAGAAAACCAGTAGGTAATATTATTGCAGAATTGACAAGACCCTTTACTGGTGAATTAGTCCATTCTCGCACTTCTATAAAGAACTACCTGAGACTGGGTAATTTAGAAAGAAAAGAGGTTTAATTGACTCAGGTCTGCAGTCTATACAGGAAGCATGGCTGGGGAGGCCTTAGGAAGCTTACAATCATGGTGGGAGGCAAAGAGAAAGGAGGCACATCTTACATGGCAGGAGAAGGAGGAAGAGAGAGAAGAAGGAGGTGCTATGCACTTGTAAACAACCAGATCTCATGAAAACTCACTATCATGAGACCAGCAAGAAAAAAGTCTGCCCCCACAATCTAATCCCTTCCCACCAGGCCCCTCCTCCAACACTGGGGATTACAATTGGACTTGAGATTTGGCTGGGGACACAAATCTAAACCATATCAACTGGGTTTAGAACATGAAGTCAGAAACCTTTCCCCTTTATAAGTTATACAAGAGTTTAGCCACCTAGTAATGTTGCAAAGCTAAGTCTAGGCAGTAAGAATTTTAATTGGGATGTGGACAACTATTTGCCCACTTCTTCTTGTACAAACATCTATATTTAGGGGCTTATTATTAAGAACCAATTAACAGTGAAAGAGGTTAGAGTCAGAGGCCAAATTGAAATGATTGAAATTTTATGAGGAATGTTTCAATATTTCTTAGACATTACAAATCCAGATACACATTGGTCAAAATGCATCTACTGACTACCTGCTGTGTTCAAAGCACTGTGAGTACAAGATAGAAGATGATCTTGTGTTTATCAAGTACCTACTATATTCTAGGTGCTGTGCAAGGCACACTTAGTTGTGTGTCTGTGAGTGGTGAGGGGAGTCAGGGAGGGCCAGGAGGTGTAATAGGAGAGAAATGAAGTATTCTAGCTTGAGGCTCACTTTAATTTATCACTGGGATTCATACATATCTGGCAAACTTGTGAAATTACCTGATTATTTGCAGAAGAAACTTGAGTCTCTTAATAGAGTAAATTCAGGCAAACCCCCACTTGGTCCATGACAGTGCCTCTTTTATCAGTGGGGTGGAGCAATCCATGGGACTGTCACTTTGATTTGTGTTCTGACCTAACTTTGTATGGACTCATATATTAACATATGGTACTCATCAATTAAGAGGTATTTAAATTAAAAGGTTAGAGAGAGAGAGTCTTTCCATTTTGACAAGGGTGCAGGGTGGTTTGTGCACATGGAGGACTATAAATAATTCAATAAAATTTTAGCTCCTTGAGGGCTTGACTAAATCAGCTACACCACAGTGGTGGCAGGGAATTAGCTACCATGCTTGCATACTAGCACCTCCTCAAACCAACCATCTTACAAGAGCAAAAAGCCAGGTCCAGATGTGGAATACACTGTTGGCTGATCTGGGAGCAGCAGGAGTCCTTGGAACGGACTGGACACTGGTGGCAGTGGTTTGGCATGAGGCAGAGACAATGGGTATCACCAAAGGCACCTGAAGCAGGATGGGTGCCTTTTCTTAATGAGCACATATGAGATACCTCTATGGAGGGGGTGCTGCAGGGGCTGAATTTATTACAATAGCACCAAGAGAAAGACTTTTTACCCTACATGATCCTGCAACACATACTTAACATGGAAAATATATTTTACTTTATTTCTCCTAACTGCCTGACAATAAAAGTTTATTAACCTCATCTTACTGATGAGGGATTGTAGCTAAAAAAAAAAAAAGTTAAAATCTCTTCTTAAGGTCACTACACGGGTTGAATGGCAGTCCCCCAAAAGATATGTCCAGATCATAACCCCTGAAACCTGTGAATATTACCTTATATAGCAAAATATGTGAATGAGTAAATTTAAAAGGGGGATGAACCCATTCTGCATTATCCAGGTTGGCCCTAAAGGCAATCATGTGTATGTATCCTTATGAGAGAGAGGCAGAGGGAGTCTGGGGGACAGATAAACAGAAGAGAAGACATACAGGAGAGGAGGTGGCAAGGTGACCACAGAGGTGAAGATTGGCGTAATGCAGCCACAAGCCAAAGTATGACTGGAGACACCAGAAGCTGGAAGAGGCAAGGAATGGGTTTTCCCTAAAGCCTTTAGAAGGAGTGCAGCTCTGTGGACACCTTGATTTCAGACTTCTGGCCTCCAGAACTGGGAGAGAATAAACATGTTTTAAACCACCAACTATCTGACAACTGGTCACAGCAGCCACAGGAAACTAATACAGTCGCACAGTAAACTACAAAAGACATGTTTCAGATCTAAGTTTGTCCAACTTTAAGGTGTGTTCCATTTGGGCCCCATGGGGATTCCCCCTGAAATACTATCAACACACTCTACAACTCTTAGGCCTACCATGACACATGCATGTGCTTCAGCCACCACCGCCTTTTCTTTGGAAATACATTGCAAAGGGTTGAGAAACTTTGGCGTTTGAGCCTATTTTCCTTTGTAAATGAAAACGTACTGGATGCGTTAAGATTTAAAGGAGACATATATGCAGTCAGGGCTATAGGAACTGAGTCAAGAGAACTTGTCATGGGCAGCGATGATCAGCAAAGGATTTATGGAGAAGCAAGTTTTGAATTGTGAAGAAAAGGGTACATGTATATGGATAATTGTGGAGGACCAGCTTGAACATTCTAGGGCCTCTGAAGACTTGAACAATATTTCTAGGGGAAAATTACAAGCTTCATGCAGAGTTCACTGTGGAACCCAGCTTGCAATTGAAAATATTGCACCAAAATGAAAAACTAGGTGGATTTAGATCCTGGTTGTTTTTGTTACTGTTATCATGGATTGCTGCTATTCCTTCAGGAATCTGAGGTAGTCTTATTTACTTACTGAAGTTCCTTTTCTTCATTTTCTTTTAAAAGTCCTTCCCATATCCAAGTTCATCATTGAATTGGTCTTGTAGCTACGTCTCTTTATGGTCAGGCATTTTCTCTCTGTCCTTGTGCCTCTTTCAATGGCATCTGTTTTGCTAAGAGATCTAATGAATTATAAGCCAGACTAGGAACAAACAGAGCCATAAAGGCTAGGTGCTTGCAGAACAGGTTTTAGCTTTATTTCAGCCCTTCTCCCCTCACCCAAGGTGAATTAAGTAATCGTTATGAGATAAAATTACCTGCACTCTTGCCTAATCTTAATAATGAAAAAGAGAAGGCCTTTTATCTATTCATTGTGAACAGAGTAATCACAATTCACTATGGCTCACAGAAATAGGAAAAAAAAACAATAACAACAAACCACCACAACTAATGTGTTTTTCTTTCTATCTGAGAAGCCGAAGAACCTGGTAGTTTTAACTCTAGTTCATTACAGTCAACGATTTAATCTCTGATGGCAGGGAAGCAAGAAATACGTTTATGTCCAGGGTAGCAACAGCATCACTCCAGATCAATACTCAAAAGGGCTGTAGGAAGGAGGTTCAGTTTCCTAAAAAAACACCTATATATTTCCTATCTGAGAAGAGAGAGGCCCTGAGATGGGTCATTTGGGGTACGTGCAGCATTTGCCCTCCAGAATTGCTGGTGAGGCAACATATGTAGTGCTTGCCTGCTATGTAAGGCACTGTGCTGGGACCTGCGGAAAGCACAAAAGGTTAAAAGCATCGTCCCTGCATTAAAAATCTTGTTGGTGAAAAGAGCCATAATGACTTAAAATTTTAAATAATAGCCCCAAACAATCAAAACAAAAAGAACCCCAAGTAAGAATTCAAGACAACAAAAATAGCAAAAGGCAGGCCACATTTAATTACCAATAATTGCTACAGGATGTCAGAAAAATGGGAAGACTATATCATACTGGCGTGGTCTGGAAAAACTCCACGGTAGTATCAAGATTTGAAATGAATCACGCTAACAGGATGTAAAAGGAGAAAAACATCAGTATCTAGAATCACCAAATAGTAACTTTATGAAATATTCAATATTTTCTGGTAATACACCAGGCCCGTCTTACTCATGTGGCAGGATCAAACCTTGGTATGCACTGACTTGGATCTAGGCACATTGGAAGGTAACATTGTTCTTTCATCCCAATATAAATATGAATATACAAGCAGAAACATATACATTCTTCACATATTTTACAGATTTGCCCTTCAAGTTCTAATCTTATGAATTTATCCCTTTGGGACTATCTGTCAGTTTGTATTGGTCTTAGCTCATCCCTCTTAAATAAATTAACATATGAGGACTAGATTTTCCATCCCAAATAGAATGACTCATTGAAGAGCAGAAAGCAAGTAAATTTCCAAGATGAAGCTTTTTCCAAACATCCTATACATTTCACTTTACCAATTAAAAAAATTGCTATGGGCATTATTATTATTAATATTATTTTTAATGATGGAAATACTGTTCCATGCTATGTGTAATAACCATGAAATTTAACTCTGGTGGACAAACCTCAGATTCTTGGTCTACTAGATTCAACTTAATCATTTGTCCAACAAATATTACAGATGACTCCTTTATGCTAGGTGATGTTTCCAGTGCGTCAGATATAATAGTGGGGGAGAAGGCACAAGGTCTGTGTATTTATGCAGCATACATTCAAGAGTGTGTGTGTGGCGGTGGCTATGGGGAGACAATGAAGGAGTAGTCTAATGAATAAAGGCAATTTCAGAGTGCAAGGTTTCTGCATGTGGAATAATGACAGTGTGATGAGATGATGAGGTGCAGGTGGGGATGCCTTTATTTTAGGCAATGTGGTCAACAAAGGCTTCTCTGAGAAAGTCATGTTTGAAGTAAGAATCAAATAAAGGCAGTGATGCGAAGACCAAGCAGAGAGTGGTCTGGGCTGAGACAAGAGCAAGTACAAAGACATTGGCATAGAAATGAGCTTGCTCAAGGAGCAGAAAGAAGGTCAGGAGGGCTGGGCAGAGTGAGAGAGAGGAAGTGGCTGGAGGAAGCAGGAAGAGGAAGTAGGCCGGAGTCAGACCATCTGGGGCCTTGTGGGCCACAGACAGGACCCAACATGCCTGTTTAGGGCAAATACCAACAGTAATTTCACAAGATCAAGGCATATTTAGTTGAATTAATTTCCAGGTCATTAAATCTGCTGTTTTATATTAAAGTGCTTATTGGTAATAAACATCTCAGTTACTTATAAGCAACGTTTACCAAAACTGGGATTTGTTTGTTCACCCAGTTTGATGATTCTATTATAGTTTAAATAAAAATTAGGAAATTTTTGCAATATGTTTAAATACTCCTCATTCCCCTTTCACAATATTATCTGCACAAAAGGTTGGAAAACAAAGAAAAACATTCACAATTACATTCAAACCTAACACTAATGAATCCACTGATTTCCAGCTGTCTTTCTTCCTTCTTATACACTGTCCTGAAGCACACAGCATCATGATGTAGTTTTTAATCATAGCAGATATATGATTTCCCTTCAGTGCTTTCAAAGCACATTGAGAGTCGGGTACTCATCATTTTGTAAGATTTGGTCATCAGCAAGATGATTTCTTGGACTACTCTAAATAAGCCTGGCTAACCCAACTTCATTGATCACTGCTTGCAATGATTTGCCCCTTCTTGTTGGCTTAAATCTTCACTTCTTATCAAAATTGGCTTTTCAGGGTAAAGAAGACTTGAGACAAAAAGTAATTTCTGATAAGCAGTAATGAGACTGACTCCTTCTTACTGAGCTCCCTGGGCAAAAAATTAGATTCTAAGTAATTTCTAAATAATTTCTGAGAATTCACAGGAGGAGAATTCCTCGCCATAGTTGAGTGTCATTCAGTTGCAAATGAAGAGACACAGTGGTGGGATGGCTAATTGGATGACTGTAACCTCACCTAGCTATGCCTTAATAAAACCTAGAAAATAGGCCTTTTTTTTTAAGTTTGTATGTAAGATTTTAAAACTCCCTGACTTGGGGATTTGAATACAGGGATCTAAAGAGCTTAAAAGGTCAATGGAGGAGTTAGTGGAATTGATTTTTAAGAATGGATTTTATTTAACAAATTCATGTGCTATTTAGGAAATTGAAGTAGAAGAACCAAACACAGTATATTTTAAACACTCTGCATTACTCCACATTTTCCCCCAGATAGTTATCTCTGTTATCACCCAGAGATGAAATCTTTTTAAGTAGAATTTAATAGACTCTCCACCAGAAATTCTTAAGAGTTTAATATTGGTCTAAGTGTAAAGCTGCAGGGGAAAGAGGGAAGAAAACCTATTGTTTGTTTTGAGGTTATTATAAAAGTTTTTAATTTTAAATATTTCCACTTATGGATATTGTAAACACCTCGAATTTAGTATAGTCAATACAGAATTTTTGATTTCCACTGTTACTTCTCTCCATCTGTTTCTCTGTGGTCTGTCTTGTTTAGTAAGTCACCACCACCCAGTGCAAAACGAAGCTAGGTTTTTCTTGATTCTCCTCTTTCTCTCAGATGACCCTGCATTCAATAATCAAGCCATCTGCAAGTCAGTCTACAAAATATGTCACATGGCTGTAATCAATGTATTGGTGGGCTGTGTTTTCATCTGCAGGTTCAACTGGGAAGAAACTGATGCCCAGATCATTCAGGCAGTTAACAGGATTCATTTCCTGACAGCAATTTGAATGAGGGGCCTGGCTTTTTACAGGCTGTTGTCTGAAGGCTGCTCTGAGGTCTTAGAGGCCACCAGAAGTGGCTAGAAGCTGTCTACACACCTTGCCACATGGGTTTCTCCAACATGGTCACTCAATTCATCAAGCCTACAAGAAGAATCTCTGGCTCCAGTCTGCTGAGATGGATGGAGTTTCACATAATGCAACATAATGATGGGGGCTGTATCCTATCACCTTTGCTATATAACCAAACCTAATCACAGGAATGACATCTCATTACCTTTACCATAGGTAATTGGTTAGAAGCAAGTCACAAGTCCCATTCACGCTCAAGGGTAGAAGATTAGACAAAGCCATGAATACTAGGAGGTGGGAATCATTGGGGCTTATCTTAGTGTCTGTCTGCAACATTTATACTGATATTCTTTATTAATAGTTTATTTATTTATTTTTGGTTTTGAGCTCATAGCTTTATTTCTTTTGCTTACTTTGATTTCAGATGTTTTGTCCCTCTAGGTTTTTTAGATGGAAGCATATGCCATTGATTTGAGACCATTCTTCTTTCCTAATAAAAGGTGTTTAGTACTATCAGTCACCTTCCAATCACTGTGATAACAGCATCCTATACATTTTTATTTTTCATGCTTTTACTTTAATTCATTTCAAAATGCATTCTGATTTCCCTTTTGATTTCTTCTTTGACATACAGATTAATTAGAAGTGTGTTATTTCATTTCCTAATACACGGGGATTTTCCAGATATCTTTCTACTATTAATTCCTAATTTAATTCCATTGTGGCTAGGGAATATATTTTGTATGTTTTGAATTCTTTTTAAATTAATAAGACTTCCTTTATGGTCAGAATATTGCCTATCTTGGTAAATGTTCCATGGGCCTTTGAAAATAATGTGTATTTTTGTTATTGGAGAGAGTCTTCCATAATGTCAATTAGGTTAAATTAGTTGATAACATTGATTAAGTCTTTTATATTCTTAGTGTACATTTCCTTTTATTGAAATAAATTGTTGAAATATTCAACTATGATTCTCATACTACCGCATATATGGTGAAAACCTCCAATACATCAGTATAATTTCTACTTTAACCAATTGTATTTTAAAGAGATTTTTAAGAGTATTTTTATATATGCTCACACTTTTAACATTTTCAGTGTTATTACTTTGTATAGATGTAGATTTCAGCTCTTGTTTGTCTGAAACATTTTGTATTTTTATTTTGGTTTTGAGAGATATTTTGCTGAGTATAAATTCTTGGTTGACAATTTTACTCTTTCAGTACTTTAAGAGGTTTCTTCTCTGTCTTCTGGCTTGCATTGTTTTCAATGTCTGCAGTCATTTTTATGTTCTCTTTTTGTCTGTATTCATTGTGACTTTTTTTTTCTTTTGGCTACTTTTAAGGTTTTCTGTTTATCACTGGTTTTCAGCAATTTGATGACAATATACTTTGGTGCAATTTTCTTCCTGTGCTTGTGCTTGGCATTTATTGAGTTTCTTGGATCTTTGGGTCTATATTTTTCATCAGATTTGTAAATTTTCACCCATTATTTCCTCAAATATTTTTTTCCATGTCTCTTACCTTTTGAGTACTCTAATTACAACTATATTAGCCTGCTTGAAATTATCCTGTGTGAGAAATTTGGTTAGTTTCTAAAGGAATATCTTCAAATTGGCTAACCTTTTCTTATGTAGTGTCTAATCTTCGGATAGTCTCTTCCTACATATTTTTAAATCTTGGGCAGTTACATTTTATCTCTACAAGTTTGAACTAGGTCTTTTTAATTATCCTCCATATCTGTGCCTAGCATGCTCATGCTTTCTTTTACTTTCTTGAACATATAGAATATACTTATAATACTGCTTAATATCCTTGTGTACTGATACTTTCATCTGTGTTTTATTTTCTGAATCTTCTTGTATTAATTGATGTTATTTCTCCTAATAAAACGTGTATTTTTTCTTCTTCTTTGTGTGTATAAGTAAGTTTGTATTGGGTGCTTGACATTTGAATTTTATATTTTTGAAGGCTGGATATTTTTGTATTCTTTAAAGTATGTTTGAGATTTGTTCTGAAACCCAAATAAATTATTTGGTAAGCTTTTCAAGCCTTGCTTATAATCTTTGTTACAGAAGACCAGAGCAGTCTTTAGGAATAATTTTTTATTGCTACTAAGGCAATACAGTTCCAAGTACATTGCCAGTGCCCTGTATAATACAAAGTTTTTCCACTCTGGCTGGAAGGATGAAAATTATTACCAGCCTTATGTGATCTCTTGAGACTGTTTCACCCACTTCTTTATTGGTTCTTTCTCAAGATGTGGGTGGCTTTCTCACACCCTCATACTGATGAGAATGCAATAGAAGACTTGGGAACACTCATTATGGAGACCTCAAAAGCATTCTCTCTGTGCAGCTCTTTCTTTTCAGTACTCTGTCATACAAAGTCTAGAGACTGTGGCCTCCCTGAATTCTCAAATCCATCTGCTAAGTACAGGGGGACTTCTGTCATCTGTTTCAGATCCTCCTTCCTGGAAACTCTTGAGCAGTAAACTGAGACAATCTCAGTGATTACCTCATTTGTTTCCCTTCTATCAGATATTACCATTTGCACTGCCTATTGTGTACCCTAAAACTGTTGTTTTGGAAATATTATTATTTATTTCTTTACTTGTTTAAGGTGAGTGCACAAATGTAGTCTCTGGTCCTTCACTGCTAAAAGTAGAAGTGAATCTTTTCATTTTGTACCCTATTATATGTACTTCTTTATTATAATGTTGAAAAAAATTCTAGCGGCAGCTCTAATAATTTGAAGCAGTGTTGAGCATAAATAATATTTCCAGATATCTCTAAAGACTGTATGTGATATTAAAATATTTGTATTTTTTTTGGTGATAAAATCACAGCAACTGCTAATACTACTTAGACTTGAATCTTGCATTAATAATTGGAGGACTGTTACATTTCAATTAGAGGTTAAGTGAAAATAAAGATTCATTTTTCTTATACAAGTTCATGGACTCCTGAATTTTCCATGAATACCATGGAGGTGTATGGATGCCATGATAAGAAGTATTGTGTAGAGAAAGCCCCCTGGTTCTTCAATTTTGGGGATAAGTCATAGATCACAGAATCCGTTGCCTCCAACACCTTGTTTGGTTAAGCTTCCTGCTGGTTCTATATCCTAATTGTCAGTGAGCTCCTAAAGAACAATAAGACCAAGTGGGGTAATAGGTAAAACAGTTACCATTGTGCTTGGCATCCAATAAGCCCACAATAATCACAGTAACATTAGCTATTAATCATCATCGCCATCATCATCATGGCAGAGGGGAACCATCTTGGAGGGGGGCTGAAGCTATAGAATTTGAGGGTCCCCTCTTTAAAAAAATCAATAAAATATTTTCCTTTTGCAAATCCTATGAAAACTCATGACTATATGAACCTATTACTGTATCAGGATCTCTCACAGGGTCTTGAAGCCACATGGGCAAGTAAGCAGTCCTGAAACTTAATCTTCATTAAATTCATGATAAATCTGCTTCTGATTGCCATTCTCTTCTTTTTCTTCTTCATAATTCATCAGTTATTCATGATGCCAGAGCTGTTAAAGTGGAGTTAATGGTGGTGAGAAATGTGGAAGGGCAATGAAGATAGGCGAGGACCACTACCAGGCCTGACCTTAACTTTTGGAGGCTTAGGATGAGTATTTAAGTCCTGGAGAGATTCTTTTTCCCTATATTCCCAACAGCAAGTGTATCAGAGTTGACTAGTGACAGAGAACGTATCAATGGAAGGCAGGGGTCCCGCTTATGTTACTCCTTACTCTATTCCTATCACCTAGTGTGGATGCTCTACACAGTGTGTCAAAACAATGCATGAATGTGGTTTCATTTTCCAAGAATTTTGCAAAAATAAAAATTAAAAAAGAAGAATGAAAGAAAATAATGAACCTGGATATTGCTACAAGTTGTTTGAATTTTAACTATTGAATCTTGTATTTTCTAATGCTGGGATTGTGGAAAGAGGGACATATGGGGTGAACAGGGAAGGAAATCTGCTAAATTTTTCTTCAGTGCCTTTCCAATTGTCCTGCCAACTCCTGTTATTCTTCCTCCAATTATGGTCTCCTAATCCTCCCTCCTTCTAATGCCTAACTCCTATTCCTCTGGTTCCAACTGGAGTGTCTGTGGATAACTAATAATGATAATAATAATAATAATAATAGCTAACATTTATTGAGCGCTTACCGTGTGCTAGGTTCTGGGCTGTTTTTTAAGGATATCATCTCAAATTCCTACCATTCCCTTGATGTAGGTATTATTAACCCTTATATCATAGAGTGGAAAATCAACACCTACAGGATCCAGTTAGCATGCCCAGTTCACACAGTTAGTAAGTCATAAAGCCAAGATTCAAATTTAGACACTGACTGCAGAGCTTGAGCTCAAAACCACTGAGTCCCCATACTACTTGGCTGTAGTGGGAATACAATTCAGGCGTGATTCATTCAGAAAGCAAATGCGTTTTAAAAGGGGTAACTGTAATGAAAAGTCTTCAGGACTCAAAAAAATGTATGTGAAAAATTGGCATATTAGGATGCTGAGGTGAATAGGAATCCTATCATATAATGTCAGTATGTCCTGTGAGTTAAATAATGGAGTAAAAAGCTCTGTGTGTGTGTGTGTGTTTGCACGTGTGCATATGTGCAAGGATGGTAAACCCTCTCTGTGAAGGCATCCTTAGCTGTCTCACAGTGAATTAGGTGATTTCACCTCCAGTGCCCATCTCAAGATAGCTCATTGCATTCTTGTTGGGTAGTCTTCACAAGATGCCATGCAGTCCTCATGGGCAGCAATCTATCTATTGCCCCAGAAATTTGCTTAACGAAGGTGTTCAACACACATTTGTGGCATGGAATTGTATTCAGGTACCAGAAGAATAAAACTGGGGAACATCAAAAATGACAAGTTGTAAAATTGCCTTGGAAATTAAGTGACATTCAGAGAAAAAGCTGCTTCACTGTAAGGAGCACTAATGGGTAGAAATTCAGTTATTAAAACTAAACCATAAACTTTTAAGTGTATTATAAACTCGAAGAAGGCAAGAATTCACAGCCTTTGATTCATATCTGCATCTTATGAGCACAGAGCCTTGTATATATCCACCAGGCTCTCCAGAAATGCCCACCGAGTGCGTGGAAAAACTGTACTGTTTTAAATATGTTCTCCACCAACCACACCACAGGTCTTGTGTTACTCACAACACTAGCTGGATAGCAGCATGCTTTTGCTTGATCATTCTTTAGTCTCATAAAGCAGTGGCAGCCACAATCATTGGGGTGTCAGATTCACATGGCCAAAGAGAGCATCAATAGAAAATAAGCTTTTATAAAGGGCATGGGCTGTCTGGGCCTTAGATGAGGAGGGCTCCTTTTTCAAGGTGTTTGGGACCACTCTATCTTGTAGCTTCATTTGCAATACTTTTCAAGCCTGTGTATGGCATGCCAGAAATTCTGGCCAAAGATGGTATCCACATGGGCTCCTGATCTCTCTTCTACACCATCTTTTTGAAAAGAGCTATTAGAAGTGGCTCCTGTTTTGAAGTAGATCAAACCAGTGACATTTGATTCTGTCTCTTTGTCGAGTGGGGCTATTGGTTTTAGTTCATGGAAGCAAACTGAAAATTTGCGGACGTGCTGTTACTACATAAATTTGGATTCTTCCTTGACCTCGAAATGCAGATAGACCCTAAGTACCATTCCCAGCTCTTTCTTCTCAGTGGGATGTAAAGCTTTTGTGCACATAATGAACTCAGATATTTTAATAGCTGATTTGTAAAATGTAATAGCTATCATTTTAAATAGCTCTTGTCATAACCTCTACAGATTCGCTATGGATTTTTATGTGAGGTTTAGCATTGTTTATTTACTTTTTTCATATCTGTTCTTTAAGCGATAGAAATTGTCACTTTTGTTTAAAATGCATTTGTTGAAAGGGTGTTTTTTTTTTCTAAAGGGCACTTAAGTCATTTTTATTTAAAATAAATTAATTAAATTTATCTTTCTCATTTGCATCTCCATGACCTTTTGGGAACTTGCAAATTAAATTTTATCCTAATATTTTACTTTCTAGCTTGGCAAACATTGACACTATTTTAGATTCTGAACAAAGTTGAGAAAGCACAGATTTGTTTTTAAAAATCATTTCAATTTTTAAACAGGAAGTGATAATTATTCTGGAGATTTATCTGCTGTGGTATGAGCTTTACTTTTTCTTTTTAAATGAACTACAAATGAGAAGGTAATGCAATCATAAAACAATCAACTAAAACAAACAAGCAAATGAAAAACTCATGGGGGTAAATTCAACTGTAAATACATTCATTTAAAAATAAAAAACGTTCATGTTGTTATTCAATAAATACTATTATTTGACATGATGCCATAATAAATTACTGAACAGAAATTGAAATATCTGTTATTAAGAAGACCAAATTAAAATTCCTATTAATGGGAATAAAACAAAGTAAAGATCTCCAAAATGTGCCAAAGAGAAGAAGCAGATCAAACAGAATTTGCTATGGTAATTTAAAATGGTTTTTCATACTCGATCACATAATCATGTAATAAAAATATTCCAGAAGTTTTAGAAAATATTATTTAAAAAATAAAACAAACCTAAAAAATCCCGTTGAAATCCAAGAATTTTTTCCTTAAAAATGTCAGTATTTTTTATGATAAAAGAAAGGTTTTATTATGCTATGTACACACTGCAAAAACCACTAATTGCATGTGGTCTTATAATTTTTGAAGACATCACCATAGGTAGATAAAACAAATATTCCTTATTCCTCCATGTAAACATATAAACTGGAGCTTAGAAACATAACGTAACTTGCCCAGATTACACAGATGCTAAGTGTCAAAGCTGCAACTTGAACACAAGTCATGTAGCTTTGAGTCCATTTTTTTTTTTTTTTTGGTTGATAAAGAAACACACCTTTCTAGGGTTTTTATGGTTTTAGGTCTAACATGTAAGTCTTTAATCCATCTTGAATTAATTTTTGTATAAGGTGTAAGGAAGGGATCCAGTTTCAGCTTTCTACATATGGCTAGCCAGTTTTCCCAGCACCATTTATTAAATAGGGAATCCTTTCCCCATTGCTTGTTTTTGTCAGGTTTGTCAAAGATCAGATAGTTGTAGATACACGGCATTATTTCTGAGGGCTCTGTTCTGTTCCATTGGTCTATATCTCTGTTTTGGTACTATTGCGGCACTATTCACAATAGCAAAGACTTGGAACCAACCTGAATGTCCAACAATGATAGACTGGATTAAGAAAATGTAGCACATATACACCACGGAATACTATGCAGCCATAAAAAAGGATGAGTTCATGTCCTTTGTAGGGACATGGATGAAGCTGGAAACCATCATTCTCAGCTAACTATCGCAAGGACAAAAAACCAAACACCGCATGTTCTCACTCATAGGTGGGAATTGAACAATGAGAACACATGGACACAGGAAGGGGAATATCACACACCGGGGGACTGTTGTGGGGTGGGGGGAGGGGGGAGGGATAGCATTAGGAGATATACCTAATGCTAAATGACCAGTTAATGGGTGCAGCACACCAACGTGGCACATGTATACATATGTAACAAACCTGCATGTTGTGCACATGTACCCTAAACTTAAAGTATAAAAAAAAAAAAGAAAGAAACACACCCTTAACTCAATTCCTGCAAAAGTAGTGAGGACAGGTTTCTATAAGACTGAATGGACACTGAAGAGCTCCTTGAACAAAATTCTTGATTTGCCTCATCGTTATTATCATTAGTGAGTTTTGTTTTGTTTTAATTTAGTGCTTGCTGCTATGAAGAACTCAAAGAAGAGTGATGAAAATTAAGTTCTGGTCCAGGCTTTAAGGGACTAAGAGGTTAGTAGGGGAGTTATCCAGGAAAAGAAGTAGCAACTGAGGTCTATGTATGCACAACACAAGATACCAACACCAAGTACCAATGGCCTTCACAAAAAGACACGATCAGCTGGGAACTGGAGTGAACAGCAATTCAGTATTTGGTTTTTGTCTTAAATCAACTATATTGAGGTATAATTTACATACAATAGAATGTATCCATTTTTAATGTACTATTCAATGACCACTAAAATCAAGACCAACAGCATGTCCATTGCCTGTAAATATTCCCCCCAGCTTTTCCTCAGTCAATCTCTTCTCCCACTCTCGGCCTCACATGACCACTGATCCAGCAGGGTTTATCTAGATAACTGAGAAAGTGCAAAGAGGGTAAAGGAAACAGTGAGAACAAAGGGAGGACTTAAATCAGATGAATTCCCCAATTGTTAGAATTCCAGGTTACAAACCTAAATAAAATTTTCAGACCAGGAGGGAAAAATGATTTGGGTTTGTGGGGAAAGGGGCAGCTACCTGCTCTCCTGTGTAACCTTTCTATTCCTTCCCCAAAGTTATTTTCTGTTTTCTCACTCCTCATCCAGTCACCAACCTTAGGCCCATCCAGCACTTATATTTATCTATAGGATAAAAATGGTACCAGTAAGGCTCTGTAGTACTGGGAAGCTGTGATCAATCTGGATCACAATGGTAGCTCCAACCACCGTCCTCCATGTCCATGCATCCTCACCAAGATTCTACTCAAGTAGTTCTTAGACTTCTGGGAGTCACAGGCCTCTTTGAGGAAGCTTTCGGTCGCCCAGTAGTATGCACATAAACCATTTTGCATTCAATTTCAGGTTCACAGGGCCCCTGAAACCCAATCTGAGAATCCCAAGGGTATACTTGGTGTTCAGGTAAAATCCTTGCCATAACCTTTATGTTTTCTGCACCTTCTTTCACTGGACAAACCAGGTAGATATATCTCATACCCTGCAAAAGGAATCAGGAAAGCCTCTGCATCACTGCTTTTAAGCCTCACATTAGCTGCAAAGCAGGGTTGTTGATTTTTTGTTTTTTGAGTTTTTTGTTTTTTGTTTTGTTTTTTGCCTTTTATAACAGTTTGTTCTTCCCTTGGATTGGAAGTGGAGACTTCCACTACTTTACACAGGGAAATACTGTTCTGAGGCAAAGCTTGTGGGGAAGGCAGTGATGTGTGGCCTGTTGAGAATCAATGCTTCAAAAGATGGAGAGAACACAGGATATTGCAGGGTTCTCCTTGGTCCTGTTTTTCCCCAGTAACAATGGCTCAATGCCAAGAAAGTCACAGACCTCTCTAGGTATCCCCAGTACGCTCATATTTCAAATGAGAAGGGTCTGGATTGTACTTTTATGCTCAATAGTCTAGGATCCCTTGTCCTATTCCCACCTTCCCGTAAGTCAAACTACCCTTCCACTTTTATAATTGAAATAAAATATGCGGGACACTTGAGGTCACCTTATGAAATATCCAGCACATGCATTTGAAAAAATCCAGACATTTGAAAAGCCCATAAAACTGAGAAATGCCCTGACATGTAAACAGTTTGAAGAGGCCAATTTCTGAGGAGAAAGCCCACCTCCTTTGGGTCATGCCTTCACAGACACCCCTGCCATAGGGACGCACTGCTCTGCTCTAGTGACCAGTTGACTGGAAACACACTAACAAGGTGAGGTGAGTTTGTTAAGGCCCCAGGGACAGTAAGAGGCATGGTGATGTCTTGATCAGTATACTGGAGGTGCAAGCACTGCATTCCAGTATCATCTAGCACATCGTAGACAATGAATAAATGAATATGTCTGGAATGAATGCACGAAAAGAAGGAAATTCTGTGACATTATCTGGTCAGAAAAGGGAGAACAGGAATGAAAAAGTTAGATATTTTGGTTTATTTTAATAGAGATTATCTTATCTATTTAACATGCATTTAATGTGAGCCCACCTTGGGAGGGTCTTTGCCTGTGCAATGGGCTCTGAACTCATTCTGTTTACTTCACTTCCAATCTTATTTTTTAAAAGGCAATTAGAATGGTGCCCAACTATCCCCTATGTACAAAAGGTCAGCCACTTCTTAAAATAAACCTCACTAGCATCACAGTTGCGGAAGTCGAGATGTGTCTCTGACAGTTTCCCTAATTCTCTGTAACATTTTAAAATAAGCACTCAGGGACGTCTAAACACATAACTTGTCATCTAAATATGCATTTTGAGACTTCTAATACTTATTATAAATATGTATTTAAGGATTTTCTTGCAAGAAATAAAGAGCTTTGTAATAACTCTTTTGGAAGGATTGTGCTCTATTGCATTATATGTCTCTTAAAAAATTAATGATATTTTACTGATAGACCAGGATGTCTGATAAGAGATGGTAATGAGACACTGTCAGTAAGGCATGGAGAATCTCAAATTCCACATATGATGTGAAGCCCCATTCTTCATAAAGACAAGGTCTGTGGTGAGAAGCTCGGGATACTTTTTTTTTTTTTTTCATAAATAATTCAATACAATTGCTCATATGTCAGCCCCATAAATGGAGAAACACAATTGATATGAACTGGGTCATCCAGGTTCAAGGCAGTCTGTGAGAGGAAGCCTTTCCACAACTCTACAAGGGAGACAGAACCTGCCTTCAGATGCAGATAGCCAAATGCAGCAAGTTCCTACCTAGGTTCCTGTAACCCCTTCTCCAGTCAGACCCTCTTGTTTCAGAGCACACACACCCTAAAATTGTCTAGACCAATGGACACCAGCATTATTTTTATTATGGACTCCACCAGTGAAATATTTTTATAAACATATCTTCAGTACTGTATATTTATTTTCAACTCTTAAGCTACATATATTGAATACTGGTAAAGCTTAATCCATGTCTTATATTTCAATAAAACATGAGAATATGTGCTAATATTTTCCTTTATGCCTCAATAAATCACCAAGTTCCTGGGTTTTGGGAAGTCACCAAGACAGGAAGCATGCTCATTTACTATGTCCTGTATAGGACATTTCTTGTTCCATCAAAGTCTCTTCAGAACATGCATAGGAGGGTGTCAAAGCCTGTAAGCCATGGTGACACATGTTAGCAATTCCCTTTGATGATCACAAGAGTAGCTATAAATGGGGGAGATGATGATTTTTCACATTTGTTTGCTAGAACAAAATTCTGGATGAACATAGCACCATGACTCCCAGAAAGTTCTGAACAGGGTAGAAGGATGAAGAGGATTTTCCACAGCCCCCTGCTTGAGGCACAGGCAGGGGCTGTTCCAGAACAAAGATGAAGACCGAGTCCTCTCATTGGAAGAAGATGTTCACCTCAGTGGCTTCTACAAGCAGAACAGGTCCCTTTCTCAATGAGGATGCTCTTATAGGCAAAACTTTAAAGCAGGACCCTTACTTCAACCCCATTTGATTCTCTTTCTGCAGCCTTTTCCCCTCTCTAAGTAGACTGAGTCGCCATGGACCTCATTTCTTTCTTCTCACAACAAGGAGGCCCTGCTTAGGAAAATATTGTGATAAATAGATTCATCCATCCATTTATTGGACAAATATTACTGAGCTCCAACAAGGTGCCAGGTTGAGAAATAAGTGATGGATCAGGCATTATTTCTCCAAGGTCTAATTGGTTAAAGTGTGTGCCCCATCAGTAATGGATCAGGTGTCAATAACCAGGCCTCCCACGCATGACTGAGGCCATGCCACAAATCACTGAAGCCTCACAAGACAATTTCTATTCACGTCTTGGACCAGATTAACTGTGCCCAGGTCATACTGAGATGATTTTTCTGGAAAATAGTCAGCTTTTCATTTCATTGTCACACAGGCATGAACAAAGATCCTGGCCCAGGCGTCGTGGTACAATCGCATTAATGTTTGGGTTAGGGGTATGTACAAAGGAGTGGAGAACCATAGAAGGTGACAAGTGAGTGCAGAAACAACACAATGAACAGCAGCAAGCCAGCCTGTGCAAAGCCAATGGCAGGACACCCATCAGCAAATGTGGCCTCTGTGACCTTCCAAAGTACATTGTAATTGGGTGGATTTCTGAGTGAGTATACTGGAAAAACCAAACTGATTTTCCTCTGATGTTGTACCACAACCATCAATAAAGAAAACTTCTGTGACCAAATGTGTAAGGGTTTTCCCACAGACACCAAGTGAGCAATCATTTCTTTAGCAGATACCAGCTGGGCATCCTCCAATACAATTCAGTTCCGGCAATGTCCACCTGGAGGTGGCCTCAAATCGCACAGGTTGAGGACTTAGTCTCACAAGACTGAGCACCACATCTATGCAGATCAAAAGCCCTAGGCTATTTTGCCTGTGCTCCTAACCAATCAGCAATAAATTGGGGTTCCCACTGCCCCCTCCTTGGGTTTGATTAATTTGCTAAAATGGCTCACAGAACTCACGGAAACTCTTACATTTACCAGTTTATTGCATAGGATATTTTAGAGGATACAAATAAACAGCCAGATGAAGAAATATGTAGGGCCATGTCTGAAAGGGTCCTGAGCTCAAAAGCTTCTGCCCCTGTGGAGTTGGGGTGTGCCACCCCCCAGGAGTGTGGACATGTTCTTGTTCACCTTCCCAGAAGACCCCTTTGGCTATATGCAAGCTCCCCAAGCCCAGTCCTTCTGGGTTTTTATGGAGGGCTTCATTGCATAGGCATGATTGATTAAATCATTGGCCATTCGGTGACAGACTCAACCTTCAGCCCCTCTTCCTTCCCCAGAGGTTGGGGGTGGGATGAAAGTTACAACCCTCTAATCCTGGCCAGTCCTCACCTTGAAGATGCCTAGGGACTACCAGCCACCAGTCAACTCATTAGACTACAAAACAACACCTACCACTTTGAAGATTCCAAACAATATCATACTCAGTTTCTCTGAGAAAGGAGATGCTGACAAAACTGAGAGGATCTTGAAGGCTGGGCGCAGTGCCAGGATGTCAAAGCAGGAAGATATCCCACTGGAGGAGAGCACGTGCCCAAGAATGAGGGAAATGCCCTTCAGCATGGATATGGCAGGGGTGTGCCCAGGGATGAGGCTCCAGAGAGAGGCCAGGCATGACGCAAGGAAAAGACCTAGGAAGGCCCTGTGTGTCATGTCATGATTTCTGGATGTTGTCCTGCGTGCAAACAGAAGTCACTGAAGGTTTTTAAGAGGGGAAATACATTTTACAATGCATTGGACCTGCTGAACACCTTATCTCTTTGCTGGCCATTTTAAAAGTGTTCTCAAATTTGCTACAACAGACATGACATATGATATTCCCATTTACAGCTGTCATGAAACATTATTAAAATTAAGGTAGGTGATGCTCTGTTTAATTTCCAGCACACCAGCTGTACCTCCATTGTTTCTTTCCCTTTCGGAAGGATGCAGGACAGATTTCAAGCAAACATGGTAGATTTATTATTAAAATAACATTGAAAAGAAAAATAATTTGTGAAGTTTACTACTGAATTACTATTAGTAACTAAACACCCGCTTTACACCAGATTGAGGCCTGCCACTGAATTATGATAGTGAGTGATCACCAGTGTCTAAACATATATTTGCTTTAGTAGATCCTATTTTAAGAAGTCTAAACTTCTATCTTGTTAGTTGAAGAACTGGATTGTATGCATAATTTCTCTATATAGTGTATGCATACAATTTAGCAATGCAATTACAGAACATAATAATATGTGCACTAACACAAATATAATCATATTCATCCTTGGGACCCATAAAGAACAGAGCATCCCATGCCAGCCCTCCACTGGTACAAGCTGGCTTCCCCCAAGGCTTGTGGCCCTTTCTCCCAGGTCACCCTCACAGTGGCTAAGAAGACGTCACCTCTTCTTTTAGAAGTGATCATTGCCTCCCTGTTCCACCTAGCAGGGTGGGAGTCAGGCTGTCTGGAGGAAGTAGACCAGCAAGCCCGCCCTTCCAGGGCAGACGGGCAGCATGAACAGAGGTGGGTGAAGAATGAAGCAAATGTGCATGCAGGGATGAAAACTGTCATGCGTAACTATTTATTTTATTTTGCACAAGGATTACACATTTTCCTTGAGGGGGAACGGAAGAGGAAGGTGATCACTGTGCATTTATCATGAGTCCAAAGTGCTTTTAGGTTTAAGCCCCATCCCCCAATCTGTGTTGTGATGCCAGCACGTGGCTGATGTAACTGCATCTGAGGTGAGCTGTCGCACATTTTGAACACAACCTTTAGAAAGTAGCGATATTTGTCACAGATATGGAGCGTGAATGGGGTACACGAACATATGCTGAGGGGGAGGACATGCCTTGACTTCTAAAATACCATCTGTTTTTTTTTTTTAAGTTGAAAATTTAAACTAGAATAGTAAAAAATAAAAAGTGAAAAAAACCCTCTTACTAAACTAAAAGCAATCTAAACATTTGATAAAAGGGGAATGGTTCAGCAATAGGTAACACATAGAAAGAAGGAATATTATGCAGGGGCTAAAATTAGTGCTAAGAAAAATTCTATGTTAAATGAAAAGTGTAGAGTTCAAACTGGTATACACCATAATTATCAGTATGTGAAACAGATGCGGGTATGGTTAAGCCCCAAGCAGGGATAGGTTAAAATGAAGAGTTGCTGTATTACTGTGGCAGGATGATGGGTATGTATTGTTTATTTTCTCTCTTCCCTATTTTCCACAAGTTTTCTTTAAGGACAGTATCATAATATAATGATAATATCATGACCAAATTGATACAAACAGGAGACAAAGAAATACTGGGTAGAAGAGGTTGGTTCCCCAGCAGAGGCCCCCCCGCAAGCCTGGAAACTCATGGCCCTCAGTGAGAACAGGCATTCCTCTTTTCTCACCCAAAAGTTGTCTTTTTACCCACCACACCCCCGTCTTCTGTACCCATATAAGCCGCAAACCGTAGGCTCCATGGAGAGAGACAAACAGAAGAGCAGAAGAATGGCAGAATGGCACAGCAGAGAGAAGAGACAGAGTGTCTGTATCCCAAGAGGAGTTTGGCCAGGGATGACTGGAGAGAAGATCGTTTGCTGGATGGCCAAACTCCAGGGGAAAATCATCTTCCCACTCCATCCCCCTTCCAGCTCCACATCCATCCAGCTGAGAGCCACCTCCACCACTCAATAAAACCCCCATGTTCATCCTTCAAGTCCGTGTGTGACCTGATTTTTCCTGGATGCCGGACAAGGACCTGGGTACCAAGAGGGCACTGAGCTGGTTAACTTTAAGCCCACATGGGCTTTGGGAGTTACAGACACCCACTCCTAGACACTACCAAGGGGCAGGAGCCCAAAGTGCTTGCTCTGGCTCCTGCACTTGCCTGTCTGCATGTTCCCATTCCCGTAAGGGGTTTGAGCACATGGTGGCCAAAAAGATGAAAATCTTTATACTTTTTAATATTATTTGAACAGGAACTTTGTCTGACTTACAGTAATTTTATTCCTTTCGCAATAAACTAGTCTAGCTCATTCTGGATGCAACTGAGTATTTTCCCCATTATCGGTGTAATGACATATCCTTCTGATACTTACTCAAAGGACTGAGGGAGCAAAGCAGGCTTTATCCTTGAAATCTTATCCGGGCATCATGGGCCTGATCATAGCTTAGTTAAAGAAATCCTGCTGATCCCAAACTCTCAGCTGTTCTTTACTCCCTAGCACTTTATTTCAGGCTTAAAATATCCCATCTCCACTGAAAGTCATCCTTGCCCATTTTAGCTATTAGGAACTTTCTCCTTTGTGAATATCCACAGCCTGTCAGTCCTACTTATTTGGGGGACACAATCTCCTCTGTATTGTTAGTAACTGCATGTGTGGGTGTGTATGTGCCTGTGCATATGATTATAAACTCCATGAGACTTTGTATACTTCTCATGACTTGCTCCTCACAGTGTCTTGCAGATGGTAAATAAACACAGGGAAAAAAGTCCAAGATATAGTTGTTGAGAGAGACAATGGCCTACTCAGTCACATTTTAGCCAGGTGGCTTACTCTAAAGGTAGATGATTTGCTGGTTAGGATTCTAACGACATCCCCAAGATACCATGACTGTCTTCTAAATCATCAATTTGTTTATCATTATTATTAGCAAACTTTGCGCTTATTTTGTTCTAGCAATGGTGGTGAGCTATTAGAAAAATATACTGTTCTTAGATATGCCAAGAAGACAATTTTCCACGGTAGGTGGCCATAATTCATTAATTTCCCAAAACAGCCTGATGTCTTTTTCCCAAAAAAGCCAAGGGGCTTCTGAAGTTGCTAAAGTTTGGTAACTGTATATTGATGAAAATTTCTCTTTAAAAGTTATTTTTGCACTTACTTTGATATTTTTTAGTGCATTCCAGTTGTTGATTACTGCACTAAAATCACCCCCTAAATTAAGAGGCTTTAAACAATAATCATTTTGTTATCTCCCATGGTTTGTAAGAATTAGAGATTTAAGAAAGTCTTAGCTAGGTGGTTCTGGCTGGAGTCCCTCATGAGGCTGCAGTCAGATGGTGAGTGGAGCTGAGACATCAGGTGTGAGAACATCTGGGAGATGCCTGGGCATGGCTCTGTGTTCTTGTAGTCTTGGGACCTCTATATGGTCATGCCACATGGGTTAATTTGGACTTCCTTGCAGCATGATGGGATCAGAGCAGTCAGACTATTTAAATAGTAGCCCAAGGTTTTGCTACTCCCTGGTAGCAAAGTGGAAGCTGCATTACATCTTACAACCTAGCCTCAAAAGTCATTTCAACTATTTTCTATTGGCCAACACAGTTATAACAGCTTGCCAAGTTTCAAAGAGAGGGTACACGGTCTCTACCTCTCAATGAGAGGTGTGCAGGGATAGGAGATATAGTTGTAGCTATAAAGTTTTTTTGGAAACTACCATCTGCCACAAGGTGACATATCTATCATTACATTCTGTGTGATTAGAAATCATTTTAATTTGCTAAATTGGAATGCATTTTCCTGCCCTCACTGGCAGAAGAAGGCTAATTTTCTAGCTGGTGCTCTCTGTTGTAATAATCTGAAACTACTCCTGGTTAGAGAAGGATTTGCCTGTCTGTTTGGGTTCTGGAGAATACTATTTGGTATACACACTTAAGGCTTAGAGGGAAGGGGACAATAAGTAATACTTCTAGTTGATTTGAAATTCATAGACATCTATAGGTTTTAGGATACTATGAGTAGCAGCAAGCTTTTCTCTATTTTACAACAAAGCTTTTTTCTATACAAAGAATCAACACTCACAAAAGGTGACTCTGTCATGGTGCACTGAAAAGGAGGCCATGACAGAAAGACCATGGCAAATGCACTTCCAACCCAGGCATTCCAGACCTGAACAAATAACAGTAATATGGACTTGTATAGCACTTTCCAGTCTGGAAGATGGCTAGTAACCCAAACAATGTCAACATAATATTTACAGCTTTAAACTGTGAGAGCACATCCACAGATGTTGCTGTTTATACTACAGCTATCTATGGCAGACATTACCCTCAGTCATCATGAGGAAAGAGAGAGACCCATGGAATCAAATGGTATAGGTCATATGACTAGCTGGTGGCAGTGAGCATGAATAAGGACTCAGGATCCCCAAATGCAGGCTAAAGTTCCTTCCTACTTGACATTATAGAACAGATATAAAATTTTCCATGCCAAAAAAGAAAGAAGAGGCAGCCAAGTCTCCCCTTTCTGTACATCATGGAAGGTATCTTTCTGAAGGGTGGTTATAGCCCACTGCTCCACATAGGAAGAGGAGGGTGAAGGATTTAAGTGTCTCAAGGATTGGCAAGTAGGTCACACATCTTGGAAATGGTGTGGACTCACAAAATTCGACGTGCACCATATAAGGAATGTTATTAATGGATTTTAAACACTTGAGTGGAAATATTGTCCATGTATTGTGAACACAAACAAGGTTTGATAGGCATTCAAAATCTTTCCCCAAGCTATTTACTCTAATTATAATATACTGAATGAAATCAGAATGAATTTAGCTGCCTTTATAACATTAGAAATTGTATACGATGAGGGAGGTGTGGTAAACTTGCTGGAAAGTGCTCATGATTCATGGATTAAAAACCTGGTTAATTATCTCATTGAGTTATAATAATATCAATAATGAACTAAGGAATTTGAGGTTACAGGAGATCTCTGAGTGTAGAGATTGTGGCAGTCACCCACTCACACTCCATCCATTCTGACCAAAATAACCACGTGGAAATCAGCCATCTACAGGCTACAAATGCTTTCTCTGCTCCACTTCTTGGATGAAAGGCTTCATATTAACAGATATTCACACAATATTATGGTTGGAAACACATTCAAATCAACCTCATTAAAAAATAAAATGTATTGACTATGATTCCATAAAACATTTCAGTATATTGGAATCTTCTAAGGCCAGTTCTTTTCAGAAAACTGGGATCTGCTGTTGCCAAAACTTATGCAGCATCTATGGTTGAAAAGACAGCTGTGTATTTTGAAACTCCTGCCCGTAAACATTTAGAAGACAAATGGTACATCAAGCTATTGTAGAAATGAAATTGTGTCCACATTCTTTCACAGTCATAAACATATCATTTGTCTTGCTTGTTGTTAGCAGGAACACTCTATTTTGTCATTTCTCAATACACCTTGTTCCTACCCTCTCAACTTACATTACAAATTTATTTTTACTTTTGACTTTTGTCCACTTTGGTTTCTCCCCAGCATTATTTAATTCTCTGTTTAACTTGTCTTTCACCTTCCAGATGATTATTTTTTCATTAAATGTCAATGACAAGATGAAGAATATGTTTTTGGAATTAGAAATGATTGGTCAGGAACTGGAAACACTTGTCTGGAAGGACGTGTGATCTATTTAGGTGACACAGTTCAAATAAACATAAGAAAGACCAAAAGAGACTCATAAAGAGATACAAAATAGTATGCAAAGTGAGTGTTTAAGGACACGATTTAAGATTAACCTCACAAGGCTGCCATGGTAAGGTTAAGTGTCAAGTGGAATGTCAGGGGAATGGTAACATTTCAAAGGCAAAAGGAAGAAGGAGCAAGTTACACACAAGGTGAGGACAAACAGATGAGCATGGTTGTAGCGTTTGGTCTCCTAAAGGTCAAAGAAAGAATTATAAATATAAATCCTGGCAACAGATTCGCCAGCAGATTCCATAAAAATGTGTCACGATTCTCATTTTCTTGTTTCCTTTCTATGTGCTAAACTATTCGAATGCATATATTCTAAATTGCCTTCATGTCCTCACCACTAATGTTTTTCATCCAGGCAACCTGCCTGCATTTCTTACTGACCAACACATAATCCTCTATTCTGTTCCTGAGTTCAGTCGCTTCTATGTTAACTCATCATTCAACACCCGTCTTTCCTTTTTTTAACTTTATCTTCAGCACCATTGAGTATTTGATTTTCTTTCTAATTTGATCCTAAAAAGTGGTCCTTCCATCTCCCTCATGCATGAATGGCAGTTCTCTTCTGAAGTTTAGCTGGGGGTCTTGTGTTCTTTCCCCAGTGCTCTGTTCCTTTCCAGCTAACAACCACCACTAAAAACATGCTTGCATCTGACTCCCCCAAGGCAACCTTCAGCCCAGTATTTCTTACTGACTATAGCTTTTTGTCACACAGATTTCTTGCCAATAACTAGTTAAATATAACCACAGCCAAGCTCATCCTAAAATCCCTATCCCTGATTTGCTGCAATGCCCACTGTCACGTCATTTTGTTTGGCTTTACCGTTGGTGAGGATAATCTCTTGCCTCCTGTGTCCTAACTCATGGGAGGCCATCTTTTAAACTCTCTTTCATTTCTTCATTCTGCCAAGTCCCTGTATTTCTCTCTTGCTCGCATGTTTTAGACGTGTTCCTCCCTCTATTTCTAAAACCACTGCTTTCATCCAGTCTCTAACACGTGCACAACTGTCTTAGCATATTCACAGCCTCCCTGGTTTCCATCCTTCTTTTTGCTCTCCCAAGTTCAACTTTTCCGGCATGTGAGCCACTTGCTTTTATGTAACCTTCCGAACTCAACCTAAAATATGTGCTCCATAAATGTCGGAGGCTGACATTTCCTGTCACTTGAGACTATGTCTCAGATGCATTGTATTTTTTTCCTCTTTTTCCTTTAGTGCCTGAAATGCTTTTTCAAATGAAACTGCCATGTATTCAAATTCCTCTTGGCAGTTGTGATCTTCTGGAAAATTTTTTTGCAGTATCCCAGTGAAGAATTTTTACAAATTTAAGTGAGTCTGGCTTTCTTGAGACCTCAAGTTACTTTTCATCTGATTGTTATTGTCTGCTTAACTTGGCCTCTAAACCCACAGGGTAGAAATTAGGTATAAAGTGTTCAGCTGTGAGAATAGCATCAGCACTTAGTCAATAATACACTGTCTGCTTTCAGCTCTGCCTTTGCAAAGTGAATGAGAAATCCCACACAGAAAAGCCTGTAATGAAAAGATACACCATGGCCCAGAGGATATTGTGCAGATCATATCATCACTTAGGTCACATGATAAATTCTCTCTGTACAGGAGAGTTCACACATCCAGAGAAGAAAGTACATTCAGAATTATAGTGTTGGCACAGCTCAGGCCAAATTGTATCAGTTGTTTCTAGTAACTATATAAACAGAAGTACAGAATCTTGAGTATCTTATAATTAAAGACTTCTAAGGGTCTGATCTGTATAAATACAGAGACTGTAGGTATTGAGTTTATATACGCTTTTAAAAATAGAATTGAGCTGACTCACAAACATTCTTAAATATGTACACAAACTACTCACTTATTGGTATGTAGCTATTGTTTGGTTACAAAAATAAAACATTGCTAATAAAATAAATTTCTGGGTATATGCTCACATTAATTGGTACCATGCTCTAATTATAGTATGTGAAGAATACAAGGGGATTCCCTTCTTACTTCATTGCACAGAAATCAGAAATTAAAAATTCACAAAAGCTACAGTTCTCAGATGACTTTTCAGGTTATCTCTTTTAGTTGGTGAACTCAAATGTCTTCATTCTTTCTCCTTCTGCTCTTCCCTCAAATGTCATCCCACCATACCAACTGTTTACCAGCTACAAGGTATTTGCTGGGAGATTGTGCCATATAAAATTCATTTGTTCACTAAATATTGATTATGCATCTGTTGTGTGACAGACTCTGTTCCAGACATTTGGGATACAATCGTGAGCCAAATCAAAAACCTCTCTCCCGCATGGAGTTTAAATTCTAGAATGAAAAACAAATAATAAATAAAATGAAGGAGAAAATTACCAGAACAAGCAGAAATAAGTATACCCAGGGAAGGGGCAGCTGCAAAAGATCATGGCAGGCCCATTAGGGTGATATCTGAGCAAATCTGTAGGAGATGAGGGAGCTAGCCATCTGTGGAAAGAACATAACCAGAAAGACAGCAACTGCCAAGATCCTGGGGCAGAAGCCATGTAAGGTGGGTTTCAGGAACAAGAAGGAAACTAATGATCTGTAGCATAGTGAATAGGGGGTGGGAGATTTTAGGGGAGAAGAGATGGGTAACAAAGTCAAATTTAAGAGGACATAGTGGGCTGTTATACGGATGTTGACTTTTACTGTGTGCAAGGTGAAACTCTATCATGGGGATTTTCAGTAGAGAAGTAGTAATATCTGATCTACAGTTTAAAAGATCACTGTGGCTGCTGTGTTGAGATCGGTTCTAGGAGATCATGAGACAAAGAAGAGCGATGACTTAGGAGGCTATTACAGTCAAGAGATAATGGTAGCCTGTACCAGAGTGGTGCAATAGAAGCCATGAGAAGTGGGAGGATTCAGTATATATTCTGAATATGGAGTCAATAGGATTTTCTGATAGATTAGATGTGAGACGTGAAAGAAGAGAGGTGTTAAGGATAACTCCAAGAAGTTTGGGTGTGAGCAGTTAGGATGATGAATACTACAAGCTGAATAATCTTCGTGGGAAATATCGGAAATTCACTTTAGAACATGTGAAGTCAAACAATTCAGTCACACAACCAAATCTGGTAGCAGTTTTAAATTGGAAGTACCAAGAATGACACTACCTTTATAACTCCCTCCACCACACACATCAGTTCATCCCAGATTTTGCCAGAAACTTAAGTCACAGCAAGGTACCAAATAAGAAAGAAAATTTCTATTAACAGGCTCATGAATAAAATAATTTTTAAGGGGTTATTTTTGGTGCTTTCAAGACAAACACGAGAGAGAGAGAGAGACCAAGGTTTTTATTGAGTGTTACCTCTAGGAAAAGAAAATTTGTAACTATAGCAAATTAGCTGAATCACCTGCACCAGGCTATGACTCACACAAATCAATGCTGCACAGGTCTCCTGAAGGAGGTTCTCCTTTAGTCAGAGAAAATGACAGTGATTAAGAGCCAGTCCAGGAGGTTGGTATCCAAGGTGAGAGACACTTCTTTTCACAGTTTAACTAACTAGATACTGCTTAGTTCCTTTGCTAATTTCAGACTGTTGTGGGTGGGGAATGATTTGGGATGAAGGAAAAGGATTAATATTATGTAGGCAAGTGTTCTGAGGGAAATTTACACAATTTATTTTCAGTCCAGCAGGAACTGTGTATTCAAAAACTTTTCTGACATGCTTGTAGATGACTAATAATTTTGACACATTCATTCATTTAACAGTAAACTTTACTACTGCCTACTGCAAATCACAGGTTTTCTTAGTGATGGGAGTAAAAACATCATAAGACATGACCCTTGCCCTAAAGATCACTGTGAACTTTCCAAGCCTGTAAGAAGGCTAGATGTTCCTTTCGATAATCTGAATGGGCACATAATACAATTTGGATTAGGCACAAGACAGCAATTGGCTAAGTAGATATTTGACTAAAGGAACCATTGGAAACTTCTTTTTCATGGTGAGGAATGGAATCTTCTTTTTAGTGTCAGTGAGAGACAGACAACCAAACCATCCTCTCCTCGCCTCTCCTATCTCCCCTCCCCTCCCCACCCCTTCTCATCCCCTCCCCTCCCTCTCCCTCCCTTGTCTCTTTCTTTCCTTTTTTCTTTCCTTTCCCTCCCCTCCCCTCCCCTCCCCTTCCCTTCCCTTCTCTTCCTTTCCCTGCCTCCTTCCTTTCTTATTTTTTTTTTCTGAAACAGAATCTTGCTTTGTCACCCAGGCTGGAGTGCAGTGGCACAATTGCAGCTCACTGCAACCTCAGCCTTCTGGGCTTAAGTGATCCCCGCACCTCAGCCTCCTGAGTAGCTAGGACTGGAGGCATGCACCACCACTTCCAGCCTTTTTTTTTTTTTTTTAATAGAGATAGGACTGCCCAGGCTGGTTTCAAACTCCTGGCCTCAAGGGATCCTTTGGCCTTGACCTCCCAAAGTGCTTGGATTACAGGCATGAGTCACTATGCCCAGCATAAAATATCCATTTTTAATGTTGGCACCAAGTAATCATTTTTACATAGTATTTTTTCTGCATCGTAAAATTAAGAACATTAAACTTCTACTTGAGATAAATGTATTTTATATATATATATATATATATATATATGTATATATATGTAATTTAGTGTCATAAGAGCATCACAAATACTATTTGTATTAGTCAGGTCAGGCTAACAATGACATGGTAACAACCCCAAATCTCAGCACATTAATACAGCCAAAGTCAATTTTTTTTTTTTTTTTTTTTTGTGAGACAGACTTTCACTTTTGTTGCCTAGGCTGGGGTGCAATGACATAATCTCAGCTCATTGCAACCTCCGCTTCCTGGGTTGAAACGATGGTCCTGCCTCAGCCTCCCAAATAGCTGGGATTACAGGCGCTTGCCACCACACCCAGCTAATTTTTGTATTTTTAGTAGAGATGGGGTTTCACCATGTTGGCCAGTCTGGTCTCGAACTCCTGACCTCAGATGATCCCCCTGCCTCGGCCTCCCAAAGTTCTGGAATTACAGGCGTGAGCCACTGTGATGGGCCCAAAGTCAAATTTTTAATTTGTGCTACATTTCAGTAGCACCTCTACCCAGAAATAATACAGTATGAATCTTACATCTCTCAAGAGCCAGAGCAGAATTGGCCACACTGAGCTGGAGCATTTCAAGGGGCCAGCACGCAGCAGCCACAGACTTCCCTTAGCTCAGAAAATGGTGAACGTGGCCCAACTGGGTAGGGAGCCCCATGTCATTAGACTTGCCATGTGCAAGTCAATGTTTCTCATCAGGGCCTTTGAGAGTGTATATTACAGGGCATAAAGAGGAAAAACAGAGTTTCCACCGTTCTAGGAAGCCAAATTTTGTCATGGAAGATGGTGACAGAGTACAGCGAGAACCTACTCTATTTTACTAATAGTTTGGAAAATTACAGAATCAAAGATAGGGATTGATGATTCACAAAGCAGGCTGCTTTTACAATAGCAACCTCACAGGAATTCTAGACTGTTGTTTAGAATATTTCCTTCTCCATTCAAAAAAATGGTGTTTTCAAGTAAGTTCTTTCAAGAAAAGCCCAGCTTCCCCACCACCTACTGTTAACTGCAAAATCTATGAAGAATAAGTTAAAATATAGTATAAAAAGAAACTGAAACTTGAATCCAATGTGATGTTTCCAACATGGTTAAGTTTAAAATCTGGCCATTTTTTAAGAATTTACAATTCAGCGATTTATTTTTAACATTTATTATCTTCCTTTGGGATCAAGATAAAGCGTCAAAGAACTGTGGTCTATGTGTGTGTATGTGAGTGTGTGTTGTTTCTGATGACCAGCTGTGTTTAGTCCCTCTTCAAGGTCAAAGGACGGCCCCATTTTCTTCCCATCTGGCATATTTCTTACAAAGAACACACTGATATAAACACACATATTCCTCTTGTGCACTAAGTCTCATTCCTGGATTGATTCTGGGTTAGTCAATGGGTCCTCACATATGATTCAGAAGGAGCTATGCCATGTGGGACCACACATTATCCATTTGTAGAATGGATTCTATGTACTAGACATTATTTATGTGCTGTGTAGGATACAAAATTAGATCAAATACAGACTTGACTCACAAAGTAGCTTCCATCAAATAGTGTATCACTTGCCTATAGTCTATGTTTCTGAAGACAGAGAAGGAAAAAAAAGTTATGTTTATATATCACTGATCATGGAAGCTTCCAAAATAAGGAAAACAGCAGAAAACTGTCAGGATAGCATGTAGCAAGAAAAGAGACAGAGTGGAGGGTGAAAGAAGAAAAAAAGTATCTGCTTTGACTCAGATAGCTCACTTCTTTAGAGCCAGGACCCTCCTCCCTCTGCTTCAATTCTGTATCACCAGCAACCTATTGAATATTCCAATCCACATGACTCAGAATGCACCCATTTCAACAGGATTAAACTCCTCTTTCCAAACTGCTTCCTTCCTGCTCATTTCTGTCCATTTTTTCAGTATTCATCACCAGGCTTGAACCACACAGTTACCTTGTTCTTCCCTTTCTCCCTCAGCCTCCAAATCAAATCACTCTGTCCAACGCTACTGCACAGTTTCTCACTTTCTAGTAACACTGACTCGCTTTCAGTGGAGGCCTCATCATCTCTTAGATTGTTGTCATTGTGGCCTTCTCATTTTTTCTCTGCCACCTCGACACCACCACTTATGATTTTAGCCAACTTTTGGAATTTATTGAGATGATGAAAACTTACATTACTTCTTGCTGAAAACCTTAACATTCAGTATGTAGACATAGTTACTAAAAGTCTATCATAGTTTATATTTTCAAACGCATAAGGGATCTCTGGATAGAAGACGATGCTTCTACTACTGATTATTTCTTTAGCTTAATCTCTTCCACATCTTATAATTGAACTGAATGTGACATTTAAGCCATATTTTCTGTTTATCCCATTGTGCTTTGGAAAAAGACTAAGAGTTATCCAGGAATTCCAAAGTTTTGGTGATGTTTTTCTATATCTATAAATCAGGTATCTCCCATACTCTGCAACTTCAGTGGGTTTATTTTTCAAATTAATCATTAACCTCACTAAAACTCGGTCTCAGAATGTGTGATCTATAAAACATTGAATTGCAATGTTTGGCAGAAGAAGATTCTGATAAAATAAAGCAAAAAAAAAATTAAATGTAATAGTCACATAAACATCTCTACAAGCGGTCAATTTTTATTGAAATCTAAAACCTGCTATTCTTTTGAAGCAAAATCATAGTTTACTTTAGCTGGAGAGGTTGACTGGTTAATGAAAAGTCATCGAAGTCTCTACCGTGGTTTTTATTGCTGTTATTCTGCATGACAATCTGTTGTTTAGAAGACATATTTTATAATGGCATACTTGGATATATGTCTAATATATAAGTATTTGGTGATAATGCCTCTAGATCAATAAATGTACAACCTTTTATTAGTATTCCAGTAACAAATAATTGAAGAGCCTAATTGAAGTTTATGTTTGCGTTGTCTATGGAAACAGCTCAGCAACAGAAATTAACAACATAATTAAGCAGAAAGTGACAATGTCTAGAAAGAACCAATAGCATTTATCAAAATTGGTAATTATAGCTTATAGTCTATAGACAGCTTATAAGGAGGGATATACCACTATTTATCAGCACTTAGCACACTGTCTGCCACAAAGGCTCAGGAAATTTTTGTGGAATTAGTCAAAATTTTTGAGTAACCTATAAATATGGGAAGGATTCCTTCACAAGTAATAAAATCATTTTACCCAATCTTTAAAAAGAAAAAAGCTCATTAAGTTTTTGATGAATCACTGACAGTGTAGTTTATTTTAGTTTGAAAAATAATTTTTACATCTTAAAAATGCACACTTCTCACCAAAGCAAAAATGACTTACATTTAATCATTTGCACTTTTAGTTTTTCCACACAGTGGTTCTCCTAAGTGATGCTTGGATCATAATTAGGAGTGGTTAATTATGAAGTTGCCTTTTCATCTCAAGTGTGGTCACATGGTCTTTTCAGCTCAGCTGCCTGTTTTGTTTCCTCTCAGACCAAGTCAAGTCACTTTGCCATTTTTTTTTCTTTTTTGGGCTGAGCACTTACTAATTGTGTGTGTATATGTATATACACATGCATATATGTATATACGCATAAGACATATGTGTATGTATATATGCATATGTATGTTTGTGTGTGTAGATATATACAAATAAATGTGTGTTTATGGAAAGAAAAAGACAGAGAAACAGGAGGAAGAGAAGGAGAGAATCAGAGAACAATTATGTTTTAATAAGAAAATTGTTTCCCCTTCTAAAATTTCACCAGTCTCAACAAAATTTACTTTTCATGTGTTTCTATTGACCCAGATTTATAAATCATGTTTATTCAGGAAAGCACTTTTTGCTCCTACTCTCTCTTCTTATCTCTATGTTATAAAGACAGAAGACATAAGAATCATATCTACATAGTTTTATTGCATGGACATTGTGTGTCCTGCCATTTATTTTCAGTGTGAGTATTAACAGGTCTGAAGTTGCTCTTGGCTCTTTTAGGGTTCACTAATGATTTTGTGAACACATAGCTCTCCTCTTAAAAAAGAAAGTATCTTTTTAGGTCTCAGTGCCTCACACATTGCTTGATGCCCTAGAACATCACCCCAGTCCAGCCATGTAACATTGCTGGTGGTTGGGGGTGGATATTTAGAAGAATAAAAAGAAACCATTGATACATCTATCACATTTCCAGATTGTCTCAATGAATGCAAAGGCTTGTGCATACACAGAAGACACTTATGAAATAAATAAGAGGCTTATTTATAATTATTATCTTTGTTTCAACAGAAACACTAAGATATCTTTTAGTCACATAAGACATGATGGCATAAGCATTTTCAACTGTACTGTATCTGAAGTCTAAACTGTGCATTTCTTTTGTGCATGTGAATCAAGAGAAGGCATTCAAAACAGATCACACAGGAAGCATTTTTGTGGGTGGCCTTGGAATTGGGACCAGCCTGATTCACTCATATCCACATGCTAGACCTCAAGGGGCAATGACCAAATAGCATTCCTGCTGTCCACAGTGGCAGTTCTGCCAGTCAACCCTATCTCCAGCCCACAACTCCATCCATGTCTACCAAGAAGGTATGGTTAGTGAAAAATCTGGAATTACTGCGGAAGGATGTAGGTTTGCTGCATAGTGGGAAGAGTTACAGAGAGAAAATTATGTTCATAAGGAGGATACAGAAAAAGGGGTAAAGATTTGGGTTTGAAGCTATTTAGGCTCCAGGTAATGTTTGAAATGGGAAGGGAACTGTTCAAACTACAGTGTTATGCTCAAATTGTGCGTTGAGGTGTTAATTTGAAGGGCATGTTTCTAAACATATTTTATTTGGTTTATTATTTAATTTAATAAATAAAATAAAAATGATATTCAATTGTATGATAAAAGTCCCTTAAATCAAATATTATAAAGAGAAATCTTAAGACTCACAATATTATATACCTTGCATACAAATAGCCATCCATCCTCAAAAATGAGACCATGAGCCCAATAGTTTTCATCTGTGTTCTTTGAAAAACAAAAGTAAAAACTCAGTTCAATCTAAATGAGAAAAAAATCTTATTTGAATCAACAAGAGAGTGTAATTTATCTAGAGTTTGTGGGTTTTATTGATAGCTATAGAAACGGCCACCATCTATGATCCAGGGGACTGGCAGCTATGACTTGCCTCACAAAAGAACTCCGTGGCTGGGGTTCATGACCATCTGAGCTTTGCTGGGCTTACCTGGGCTTCCCAGATGAGAAGCCTTGCTCCTGCAATTCATCACCTCCACCCCACCCCATCTAAGAGGCTACACCACTGAAATGATAGAGGGATGGTGAAGAGTGAGGAGGGGTGGTAGCATTTGACTTGGTCTTGGTAGTTTCTCCATGAGATGACGCCTGGACTTTCAGACATTACCTTGGGCCTGTGGGGGAATGGAGTAGAAATGGGGGCAGGGTGGCAAGTTATAACATTGAAACACGTGCTCTTTCGTTTTGGTCACTTTTCAGGTTTTCTTCCTGTCTGTCTGCTCTGTCTTAGTATTTCCAGGTGCAGACACTGAACAATTTGACCTGTCACCCAGGAGACCCAGCCCACATTAGCCTGTCTCTGTGCCTATGTTTCTGCCCTTTCATCTACCTGAGTAAAAAAATATATTTTATTTTGGAGGAAGCACAATTATTTTTCCCAGACCTGCCCCCAGTCTGATAAGATGCCAAAGAAAGAAACAAACTCCCTGGATGATCACAGACAAAAGGCAAAGTCACATCAAGAACGGGACAGAGTTTGCAGCAATCATGCAAATAAAAATGGTCCCCAAGGAAAAACAGGAGTGTTTCCCTCCTCCTTTGTGGTAGATTCCTATGCTAACAAAAAGGAATTCTCTTTTTCTCTCTGCTGCACGGAAAATGGTTTTCCTTTCTAAGGAGGAGATTTTTGGGGGAATGATGTGAAGTGGGAAAAAAAGAAGGATGTGTAAGGAATTAATGCTAAAATCCAAGAGTGGCTGGCATACTGCATTTTTATTATTTTCCCTCACTCTGAGAAAGTTCTGGCACCTCAGAGTACTCAAGGGAGTCATTGCTGAATCAGGTTGGAAAGCACATAGGAAGAGCCTCTTACTTTCAGATGTAGTTGTATGGGTGCCTTATAGTGGATGAACTCCAAACCAACATATAAGATGCTTGGTCTGTGTTACATCATTTAAAGATGCAAGAAAGTAAGAGAAACTTTTCACAGGTGGCCACTCAGTTGCTACTGAGGTCCCCAAACTGTAATTTTCTAGTCATTGAAGAAGGTCAACTGAGTTGATCACAAAAACTCTGAAAACTTCAAAACTCCCACAGACAAGAATAGACATTTTTTAAAATATATATATATTATCTTTAAACACTCTTGAACCATTTTAATCATCAGTGGACTTTGACAGGACAGAGCACAGTGGCCTTAACCACACTATATAATAATAATTGATTCAGAAAAATACCATCTGCCCCATTGCATTCCTTCCCAGGCAGTTGTTGGCTGGAGAGCCAAGTGCTTATGGTCAATGCATAATTTTATTGGTGTTCTGTTGCCTTACCACCAAATATGCAATAGGGTGACAACACAATACACTCAAAGATATTGCAAACCTAAGTCAGATAAAATCCCTCTTAGAATTTACTCCAGATTTTTGAAAGACTGGCTAGATTTGTTACTTCATGACCTCTTGGAGCTTCATCTCATTTCCATATGTAGTAACAATGTTATTTCACAGCTGTCTAACATTTTACTAACTTCCCAAACCTTTTTTAATTCTTATAAGAATGCTAAAAAGAAAGCACCTCATTGTATAAGAGGACTTGGAAAATTTAAGCAACTTATCTGAGGTCACACAGGTAGTAAGCAGCAGAGCCAGGAACTGGCCAGCCTATAACTTCTAATGATAACCCTGGTGCTCTCTGCATGGTATCATTGTTCCCTCTAGGTATCTGCATCTGAGTGTTGGGCAGGCAACTCACACACCTCTCTTCTCAGGAAGCCTTACACTCACTAGTACTTGCTGTGGTCTTAGTGGGATGCCCTATTTTACTGGAATTTCCTTTCCTCTTGTCCTTTTCCTTCCTTCCTTCCTTCCTTCCTTCCTTCCTTCCTTCCTTCCTTCCTTCCTTCCTTTCCTTCCCTCCCTCCCTCCCTCCTCCCTCCCTCCCTCCCTCCTCCCTCCCTCCTTCCTTCCTCCCTCCCTCCCTTTCTTCTTTCCTCCCTTCCTTCTTTCGGTCCTTCCTTGCTTCTTTCCTCCCTCCCTCCCTTCCTCCTCCTCCCTTCCCTTCCTTCTTTCCACTTCTTTCCTTTTCTATTTATCCAATTACATAACACATCTGTATTGAGTACCTGAGTACTGACAATACACAAGGTACATAAATACCAATTGCCGGGGAGACAAAAATCATAAGAAACCCATCTTACCCACTTTTTTTTTCCTTGACAGAGTCTTACCCAGGCTGGAGTGCAGTGGTGCAATCTCAGCTCACTGCAACCTCCACCTCCCAGGTTCAAGTGACTCTTGTGCCTCAGCCACCTGAGTAGCTGGGATTCCAGGCCTTCACCATCATGGCTGGGTATCTTTTTTATTTTCAGTAGAGACAGGGTTTCCTCATGTTGGCCATGCTGGTCTTGAACTCCTGACCTCAAGCAATCCACCTACCTTGGCCTCCTAAATCCTAAAGTGCTGGGATTACAGGTGTGAGCCACTGCACCTTGCCCCATTTTACCCACTTTTAAGGGCAGATCTGCGCCTAAATACTTTTTTACCTCTCCATCCTTAGAACTCCTTTTGTTCTTGTAACTGCAGTATACGGTTATAATTAAAAATACTCTGGTCTTCTGCAAAGCTGGAGTTGATTGATGTATATTTACACCATGTGTTCATATTAGCCCTACAATGGGCTTG
This sequence comes from Nomascus leucogenys, assembly GCF_006542625.1. NCBI lineage: Eukaryota > Metazoa > Chordata > Mammalia > Primates > Hylobatidae > Nomascus > Nomascus leucogenys. Next base: position 53,964,703 of record NC_044386.1, read on the forward strand.
TAAAAGCTTTGATCAACATAAACTCATTATTCTTTTCTCTTTATATGTCATGGTGCTGGGCATATAATATGTGCTAAATAAATTCTCAGTGGTTGATTTATCTACCTTTGCCTCTATTGCAATATGAGCAGGTAGATGGACCATTTTACACCTAAATTTATCTATATATTGTTGTTATTAATAATGTTCAGCTTCTTTTCTCTTTTTTTACATTTTTTAAGGGTAGATCTCTTGCATAACATGATGAAACACCTAAGTCTTGCACATTTTCTGGTGAGCTATTTCAAAGTAATTTGTCTGAAAGCAATTTATTAGATTATCTTGTTTCATATACCCCATTCTATTTATCTTTTCCCTAAGAAGAATATACAATTTCTCAGGCTCCTCAGAGAAAGAGAGAGTAAGAGAACTTTGGTAAGAGAGTTTAGGAAATCAAGAAGGGTTCCAATAGGATAAATAAGAATTTCTTCACTACTTCTGGGGCAGAACTCTTAAAGTTAATAACAATAATGATAAGGATAAATACCACAAATGAGAGTGCTTCATGGATTACAAAAGGCTTATAAAAGCACTATCTCTTTTAGACGTTGGATTCAATGACCCACTGTGAGTTAGAGAAGATAACATTATTCCCACTTCACAGCAAGTTTAAATGGTATCCCCAAGGTCACATATTTAGCAAATATCTGTAATGTCACACCCAGTGACTTTTCCCAAGTGTACATTTCTCTTCTTTTTTGAAATAAATTCATTTAAGATATAAAAGATAGTATTTCTGAGATCAAGATTTTCCAAAGAATTTTCCACTGAATCATAATTCCATGGACTGTTATAAAATGTGACAGAATGAAAAGGAGTGTAATAAGCTTGGAAAATGCTAAGCTAAAACATGTTAAAGTGTAATATTTCTCAGCACATTTAACCTGCCGCTGTGCATGGTTGCATGCTGTGACCGTACATGAGTGCATAGCATCTCCCAGACCTAGTGGCTGTGGAGTATGCAATATACAGCAGGTTTGTGTGCAGTGTTTCTCAAACTTATGTGACCAAAGGATCACTCTATTGATCAACACCTTCTGCACACATGGTGGGCAATGCTGATCTCCATCAGTGCCTCCTTTCTCCCCATTAGAGTTGTTCATATTACGGATACTTGCAATGTCATGTCTTTAAATGAAATTAAATGATGCTATCACTGTAAATGAACCTTACTTCAATACAATCACAAAAGAAAATGCAAATATGTCTTATAACACCCTACTGGTATTTGAAATTGCATTTGGTACCTGACTTATTCATTCCTTTTTACAATAGTTTAACCCATATAAAGAAGCATGTGATTTCTACCATTTAAATCCTATCAGTAAAATGATCATTATGTTTTTTTAACAGAAAATATTCTCTTCAGATTTATGACTTGCATCTGGCAGACAAAAACTGTGTAATTTATACAGTTCATTACCACAATTGTAACAAGAATAAAAATCACAGCAGCCCTTAGGATATTATAAAACATATTCAAAACTAGTCCTTTCTAGCACTGGGCTTTACTTGGGGGGAAAATATTTGGTATTATATATGTATGCGTGTGAGAGAAAGAGTTTGAGTTTCTACACCCTGTAGGGAGTACACATCAGGGATGTGCTATTATATGATAATGAAAATGTAAATAAAAGAGCAAAATCTATCTTCAAATCTTTCCTTCTATATTCCTGTGCTTTTAAACTAGCAGCTCTTGGGACAAAAGATTTTACTAGCAATGGTTCTAAGGCCCTATCCTTCCCTATATAAAGACCGCATCCTCATGTACCCACCAATGTAGGACTGGAAGACAGGTGATTCAATTAATCCTAATACTTGCCTGCAGGGTACTGATGATCAAAACTATTCTGTTTTGCTCTGCATCAGAAGCTCTGCAGGTTCTTGTGATAAAATGGACACCCATTAGACAACAATATCAAATAAAACAGAACAAAATAACAAAACTCTAGCACCAAAGCCACGCATGGTGGTACATGCCTGTAGTACCAGCTACATGAAGCTAAGGCAAGAGGATCGCTTGAACCTAGGAATTCAAAGGTAGCCTCGGCAACATAGTGAGAGCTCATCTCTAAAAACATAAATTAAAAAACTCTTGCACTAAGCTACCTCAGATCCTAAGTAATACAAAATCCATGTGTATATTTTTGTAGAATTTGGAAACCTATCACAAATTCACACAAAAGGCTTTCAAGGCATGAGACAAATAGACAAAGTAGCATTTATTAGTATATAGAGCATAACTAAGGAGTGTCTTATAGGCTATTTCCCCTAATTATTACAAAACACCTTCCTATAGCCAATATACACACAAAATCTCCAGCAGAAAATGATTAAAAGTAATTAGAACAGGTGTTTATTAGGCTGGAAAATTAGAAGGGAGACATTAGATTATAAATGGAAGAGAATAAATTTGTTCCCAGTCCTAAAAGTGTCCTCGGATTCTGTGAAAATTTGAAAATGGAGGAAAAGGTACATTTACCTCGCTTTACCTTGCTTGAACCTGGGAGGCGGAGGTTGCAGTGAGCTGATATCGTGCCACCGCACTCCAGCCCAGGTGACAGAGTGAAACTCTGTCTCAAAAAAAAAAAAAAAAAAAAGTATCTTTACCATTTAGGCACAGTGAAACAAATTTCAGTTGCATTTAAGAAGGTGTGGCATATAAAACCACAGCAGTATTACTCCAAGGGGTAAAAAAGCTAAAGCACAGTACAAGGAATTAATGTTCCTTTTGCGGGTGTCCTTGATTAGCCCATTAGCCTTGTAGGCCAACATGGATCAAACATAGGATTCTGTTGGGGGTCAGAAAGCAATACCCCAAAGTATGGTGCTTTGGCTTGCTGAGCACTTTGAACTAAAAATAAATAAAAATTAATTAATTAATTAATTACAAGGTCTTGGAAGCAGCCTCAGAATCAGGGACTTTCTGTCTCAGGTTTCTCTTCTCACTCGCCAACTGCAGATAGGGGATCACTCAAAAAGCTCCCCTATCTTGCTGAGGAAACTTTTTCCTCCCCCAAAATAATGCAATTGTCTTGAAACTTCCTCATTTAGAATCTCACTAAATAACCAGGGAAGTATTACCCACCAAAGAAGAGAAAAGACTAAAAGTCATCACCACAATTAGACAGACTTTTCAATGATTCCTCTGAGGGAAGCTCTGGGAGATTGCGTGGAAAACTTTATCTGCCTAATAAGACAAGTTCACAGTGCAGTTTCACCCCTCACCTTTCCACAACTGGCTGCCATCACCTCCAGAGCTCAGAGGAACCTTGTCCCAGACCATTTTCTGCTTTTGGGGCTCATTTGACTCCCCTAAAAATCATTTACTACCCTTCAAAATTACCTACATCTCCTACCTCCCTCTCCCAGATAAAGACGCTATGTAAGCCTCAACCATCTGGCCCTTTTGAGTCTCATATTTTGTATGACTCCCACGTACACGTTCACATTAATCAATTTGTATGCTTTTGCTCCTGTTAATCTATTGTCAGTTTATCTCAGAAGACTTGAACCTTCAGAGGTGGGAGGGAAAAATTCCCTTTGCCCCTACAATTCATACATCTTATTCAAACTTATTCCACCTACATCAGTAAGACCTAGCCCTGATTTCCATTTTCAGATTTCTCAAGCTCTACCACTTGCTTTGCACCAACGATATTCATTACATTGTTGGGGGATGAATGGATGAATAAATACATTAAAAAAATAACTCTAGGATAGAGACAATGTCTCAGATATTTATTCTGAACTTATTTTCCAAGTTATTACAAACCGATAGGCTCTAATTTGACCGACACTTATGGTAGACAAAATGTTTATTTCATTAAAATCTGTTTTATTTCATCATAACTGATCTATAGAAGCAATTGAAAGCACAATGAATTTTTTCTTTTCAAAACTAATTTTCTTTTTTTTTCTTATTTCATGAAATGTATGCAATATCTTACGGCTCTGTATATATTCTCAATCCTTCTCTTTAAATTTCCAGGTTAGACATCTATTTTCGATTACCAGCAGGAATTAGAGGTATTGGCAAATAGTCACTAGGTAATCTTCTAATCAGAGGATGTTTCGAGTGCACTTTCCTAGTTAGCATAGCTACTCTCTAAACAAATACATTGAGTAGCATGACAAATTATTAATTCTATACATGCCATTTGCTGCTTCAGACATTTTTTCATCTCTAGGCCTTCACTGATTTCCTATTTAAAATTTAATAAAGTTGCAAAATTCCATGACTCACAGAATCATTCTCTGAGCTTTTATTATATTAGATATAAGCAGAAAACGTGAGTTCTTTGTCTGTCAATTATGGACAAACAAATTATGCCTGGTCGCAATGGTAACTGTCATCTTTAAATGATTTTAGTATTATTTAGTACTTTGAGCAAGAAAAGCACTTGGAAACAGTAAATGCTAAACTCTAGTGGGTTTTAGACAAACCCCACCACCAATGCACACACACATACCTGTCCCTGCAAAACAAGACTGTAAAAGAATAAAATTAGAACTTGCTTACTGGGTCTCTTAAGTCTGAGGAAAAATCCATACTCTAACTTGTTTACTGTAGTGGTGAATATTTCATATACATCAAGACACATTATTGTATATCCAAAACATGAAGTATAATTTTTCACTTGAGGAAAAAAAATTGATTTCTTTATCCTATGTATTTGTAGTTGCTGTTTTTCTTTAGTATGTCATCTAAAGGTTGAATTGTAGTCTATGTTTCTTTGATGAGAACTAGGAGTTTCATCAGACAAGGTCCCAGGAGGGATATCAAGTATGTTATTAAATAAGCTTTGACTTAAGGAAGCAAGAAGGCAGGTTCAGAATAATTGTAAGCATTCAAATAATTCTAAGAACAAGAAAGGCTATTTACTAGCAATCTTTTATGTGGCTAAGAATGCCTGATAGGGGCTGATGGTGAAGATCATTTATCAATGGAGTAAGTCTGAGTTCTAGGCTCCAAGGCAGCTATAGTTTCTCAAATACACTTGTGAGAGTCTCTATTTTTGGTGTGCAAAGCAGGTAGTGCTTGGGTTGTTCTGATTGATCTGAATGTTCTATCACCAAAAGCCAGAGTTAAATGCTCCCTAAGCATAAGAGGTGTGGCCCATCACTTTATAATACACACATTACAGCACACAGAGAAGTGACTCAGAGTCAATCGGAAGGAACAGGAACTCCGCTTGTAACTCTTATTTTAGCAAAAGGCGAAGCCTTGCCTTTTAGTTATATATCTTTGTTAGACGTTGTTTTAGCCCAAAGGTCTTTTTTTCTCACTCTTACCAATTTCCTTTAGGTGTTGGGTTTCTGTTGCAACTGAGTTGTTTTGATGATAATGTTTCCTTTAAGATGATTATTTGTTTAAAGTTCAGGCTAATAAAAATAACATCCCATTAAAAATATTCTGGAGAGCATAAGAACATTTTAGAATGTTAATTGCTCACGTTACCAGTCATCCATGAAACATATGCCAAAAATGCTCTGAAAGGTTCCAAAATGCCTCTTGCAGTGATAAATCTTTTACAGGTATGATTATGTGGAAGCAGAAATAAGAAAAAGTACATCCAACATCTGGAGTCAAACGGTTTACTGAAGTAAGATTATAAAATTAAATTTAAATGAACTTAATTGAAAGGGGAGGGGAATCTAATTTAATATGGACATTCATCATGTCCTCATTGAAGTTTCTTCCAGCACCAGAAAAATACAATGAAGTCTGAATACAAAAGTTGGATAAAGCCTCTAACGGAGTGTGAAAAGATGACCAAAGAGACACAGTCAGGCAGAATATATTCTCTTTTTCTTTTGGCCATTTAAATGACATGGAATACCCAACTGTTTTGAAAAGGTAGTATCAATCAAGAAACTGAGCTTGGAAACTTATCTGTTTTAACTGTCTCTACTGTTTGGAGTTTCACTGTACATACTTCATCACTTAAAGATGGTGATTACTAGGTTTGGTTTTTAATTCAATGATACCTGACTGAAGACTCCAACAATATGCAGTTATAAGAAAATGGAAGGAAGGAAGGAAGGAAGGAAGGAAGGAAGGAAGGAAGGAAGGAAGGAAGGAAGGAAGTTCGAAGGAAGGAAGGAAGGAAGGCAGGCAAAAATGAGTGTTAATTTTAAATTAAATCACCTGCCCTTTGGTTTTCATCCTCTAAAAAAATATAAAATAAACAATGGACCCCCTTAACATTGTGGTTCTTAGTTCTTGCTGAACAGTTTTGGTCTTCCTAGTTCTTAAACATTCTGTGCTCTATGTGCTAAGGAAGATGTGTGAAGACATCAAAATTATACACTATGAAGTTACATATCTATAATTATGTGGAGACAATAGAATTTTATTTTATTAAATTGATTATTTATAGATTATAGAAAAGACAGTCAAATATTTTACGCTTTGTAGTCCTACACACTACGGACATTGCTAGAGGTTAACTTTATGAAAACTTTTTACCATCAACTGACACTCAGGTTCCCATCATCTCATCTTTCCCTTCGACTTCATAAATATTTAGTTTTTGTCATACATGTCACTGGCACCTTTACTTCTGATCCCCCCTTATCTAAAAGAGAGGCTCCTAATACCTCCCCATCCCAACTACAAATCTAATCTAGTATGGTACACACTCATCAGTCAAGTGGAAAGTAAAGACAAAAAAATCCTTAAGCAGAAAAATGGAGTGAACAGTTGCAGATGCCAGAGAAACAGGAAGTATCAAAAATAAAGCATTAAAATTAGTCTATCACCTGAAGCCAAAACCAAGGAGCAGATGATAAACATAAATTATTAGGGCATATTTATTTAGGACCTACTCTTTATAAGTGCTGAGCACTTTCAAATACATGAGGGTAGTTAAACATAGCAACCCTGTGATAAGAAAATAGAGGATAATAGCATTTCACTGATGTCTTCAGCATTGTATAGCCGGTAAATAGCAAAGCCAGACTTTAAACACCAGTCCTTTCTTGCCATATCCAATGCTCTTACTCTATATGGCACTGCCTCAGAAACTGCAGGTGGTGAGAACCTGAGATTGAGAACCTAAGGGAGAATGAGGAGTATAACAAGAGGACTGAATCTTGTCTTAGAATGTCAATAAAGAAATAACCAATGGTACAGGTGAGGATGAAAGTGAATAATTTTAACTATTAAGAAAAATTCATTTATCTAAATCATGTGTTCTTCACTGACTCATATCATTTACTTCCAATAAAAAGTCCAAACATATTAGACTTTAAAATCCTTGCAGTATCTCTACATTGTATGCGAAGAAGAGAAATAGCAATTTTATGGTTCACGATGACCCCAATGGTACTGATGGTCTATGTCACTAATTGTGATCCTAATTCTATTCATAGCTACTTCATATGTACATTTTTTTGTTCTATAGAACTGAATAGCTGCCCCTAAGGTCACAAACAGAAAATTACTTTTTGGAGATAGTGGGCCTGAGGCCTTAGATTTCATTACAACTCGCATTTTATTATAGTCCCATAGAATGACTGATCATAGTGCCTCCAAAAACTATATGAATATTATCATCCTTCCCAAAAAGATGTTGGTTTTAGAACTGTTTTAGATAAAAAGAGGAAAAGTTAACAGTCACTTATGACACAACAACAGTTCTCACATCAGTTCAGCAAAGGCAGAAGGTCAAGACAAACAAAGGAGAGGGCCACTAGGACTTGCAATGCACACACCTTCCTTCACACAGCTCAGAATGCACAAAATAGAAGATAGGCAAAACTATGGGGCAACTAGTATGCACAGAGGGGGAGAAGGCAGTACTTCCAGAGACACTGGAGGCAATGGACATACAGACAGTTATTCATTCATTCACAGCATCAAGGAGTAGAACAGGCTAGGACAGAAAATTAGGGGAGGGAGAAGAAAGGTTTATAAATAGGTTGAGGGGAGAAACAGCAAAGATCACAAAAGAATGCTTTAAATGATGAAAATAAGTTTCACAGTTAGTCTGTATATGATAAGCCCAATAATACAATGTTCTACTGTTGAAGGAAGGTAAAGCCATCCTCTGATTAAAGTTGAGCCACTGGGCTCTGTAATGATGAACTCAGAGGGAGTCAGCCCATTCAGCGTAAGACCACTGAGCCGAAGGCCACTGTTTGGCTCAACTTAAGAGGGTATCTGTGTGTTCTGAGCAAATCACCCTTCTGAAGGATAACAGTCTCCTCAGCAACAGTCAGTCATCACCTGACAGCTCTTCATGTTCTTGGAAAGGTCTGTCTCATCCCCAAAACCTGCTCATAACTCTCTTTACTCTCAACGCTCATAGCCTCACCACCACCACCTGCCCTGGACCAGCAGACCAGCTATTATCGCACCATGGCAGATCAGTCACCACACCAGCTGAGCACTTCCAGGTCATCTTTTATCTCCTCTTCTCTAATCCTCATGTGGCTTTGTTCACTACTTGTTCTGATCTTGGCCTCATACCTTCTGAAAGTCTTTCACTGAATCCTCTGGGACTTGAGGTCAATCATCAGTAAATCTGTTTATTCTCTACTTCCTATGGAAACTTCTCTTTCACCTTTTTGCATTAGTTGAAATCTGACTTCCCAGATAACACTTATTCCACTAAAGCCCTTTCAAGAGATAGCTTTTACTCTCCTAGATCCCTCGTACCAAGGAGCATAAAAGTATAGTAGGTGTCCTCTGTGTTCTTCATTACTGTGTCCAGGCCTTTTGTCCTTCTTCCTCAATAAAACTCCAGCTTTCTCTTTCATGGCATCAGGCTATACTCCCCTTCTCTTGTTGGTGCTTCCTCCACCATCCTCCAGTTCATTCCCCCTCCATTCATTGGAGATTTTAGCACATGGCTCATTATCACTCTCTCTAATACTACCCCTATTTAATTTTTGGCCATTTTCATATCCAATGGCATGATCCTTCCAATATCCTGTTTCTCAGTTTCTGGACTACTTTGCTTTTAGAGATTTCATCAGCCATCCTTCTTGAGCCAGTCACTTCCACAGTCAAACACTTGACTTTGTGGTTATCAATAACTGCACTCCTTGCAAAAATCTCAATTTTAAATATTCTCTTCTATGATCATGATCTCTTATTTTTCCTGATCACTCCTTCTCATACCCTAACTCCTACAATTCTAAAATCCCACAAGGACCTGAAATTCACTCTCTGTGTCTCTAAGACATAGCTCTCTCATGAAATCCTCTCTTCCCTCTTCTCCCCTTTCCAGCTTAAATTCCATAGAGGATCATTATAATCTTTTCCAAGATTCTTTTTATCTTAGTGAACTTTCCTGGTGAAATCATAACCCTCCTTAAGTTCAATTAGATGATCACTGTAGGCTTGCACTTATGCAGTCTAATGTGACTGACACTTGGTAAACAATCAAAAGAGAACTTTCATATCCTGTGACTACCATCTCTTCCCACCTATCCGCACCTTTCCTGTTCTTACAGACAAGTTCTTTGTGCTCTTAGTCAAGGTCACCTTCTCCACCTAGGCACAGGAGCCTATCCTCTCTTTCTGAAGTTATTGAAGCAGGCTCCTAAGTGGTCTACCTACTTATGCCTTCCCTACCCACCCTGAGTTTCTTCCTACTCTGCTATGAATGTTCATGTTCCGCCAAAATCCTTATGTTGAAATCCTAACCCTTTAGGTGATGGTATCAAGAGGTGGGGTGTTTGGGAGGTAATTAGGTTATGAGGGTATGGCCCTCAAAAATGGGATTATTGCAATTTAAAAAATCCCAGAGAGCTTTATGGCCTCTCCCACCATGTAAGGACAAACAGAAGGCTCGGCCTATGAACAAGGAAATGGGCCCTCGCCAGACACTGAATTTGCTGATGCCTTGATCTTGGACTTCTTAGCTCCAGAACTGTGAGAAATAAATTTCTGTTATAAGCCACCCAGTATAGCAGCACGAACAGACTAAGACACACTCTCGGCATGGCAGCCAGATTGAATAGCCTCCCTGCTAATTTTCAAGTATACTGTCCATTCTCTTGTCTCAGAGCTTTTGCACTTACTGTTCTCTCTGCCTAGAACAATCTTCCTCAGATTTCTGCCTGGCTTGCTGTCTCACTTCCTTCAAGTCTTTTCCTCAGAAGGTATCTACATAGAAAAGCTTTACCAGGCCACTCCATGTAAAGTTCAGCCCCATATACCATTTCATATCTCCTCTTTTTTCTTTTTGCACTCATCTATATATAAAATATATATGCGCATATAAAATATATAAATGCTATATTTTAGATATATTTATCCATGCATCGTTTATATCCCCCATTGAAAACTTCCTTGAATGCAGACACTTTCATCTGTTGAGTTTACTTCAGTATCCCCAATATACAAAACAATGTCTAGCAATACCTACATGGTGATTGATAAACATTTGTTCAATGAATGAATTGAAAAAAAAAAAAAAAGGATGCATGAGTGATTAGGAAAAGAAAAAACAAAAAGTGATTAATGTCTTTCATATGGAAAATTAATATTTAGAGATGTCTATTTTTACCATGATATCCTCCATTTATGAAATCAAGATTTCAGGGGATCCAAGGATACAACAGTTGTCACGGTAGTGCCATGACAATATGGCACTACAGCTCATTGAAAAATACACCAAAACAACACTAAGAATTAATACAAATCCTGAACAATTCTAAAATTACTATTTTTAATCTTAGCAGTAATTGTCACTCCTTAAACAACAGATATTTGGTAAATCTTGCCCCTTCAGGCAACCTCTGAAAGTTTTACTTTTGATAACTCTACTTTCTCAGACATTCATATTCTCTCTCTCTCTCTCTCTCACAAACACACACACACACACACATACACACATATACATTCTTAATAATGTGTCTTAATAAAACACATTATTAAGAACTATAACTCCCCTTTCCCCTCAATTTAGCAGAATCCTTTAGTGATAAAAAGACTGCCTTTATCAGAGGCTCTCAATCTGTCCCAATTTTTCATAAGTCACTGAGCTCTAACGACATTTTGTCAGATGCAAAACTTGAAAATAAAAGAAGAAAATTTGCTTTTGACTTTATTACACCAAAAATGTCTGAGTGATAGATGGAACCATTGCAGTTATGGCAGTTCTCGGGTTCCTATTGTTAGTCATGGGCTATTTTGATCAGCTGCAAAGTAATAGGGGGTGACTAGAATAGAAAATACTTGCAGTTTTCTGGAGCTTCACAAAATGCTAATAAAATAGCTGAGATTTTAGAGACCCTACTAATCTCTGTCAATTTCCATAATTTCCTGATCCTGTTCCTGGGAAGGGTCCTAAGGAGCTCTCTTTGCTGATTATATCTTACCTCCACATTGGCTTTGGGGAGAAACAGAGGTCAGTGATTGAAAAGAGAAATTACCTTTTGAGTTGGGAATGCTAGAAATAATAGACGTAGCCAGATCCGCCAGATTGTGAGTACACTGTTTGACTGAGTTATTAGTACTATGATCTGCTATGATGATTTCAAACTAATTTTCAAGCTAATTGAGTCTGTTATAAACACATGGAAATTTGGGTGGAGTATTTTAGGACAACATTTCTCATACTTAACCTTATTCTCATCTTAATTCTCTTTGATTACTTTCCCAGATTAGTCTCAGAATTTTGTGACCAAGGAAGGTTTAAATTAAGTTCTAACATGAGGACAAAACAGACCATACCCAGGCTTGAAGGAGCTATTAGTTACTTTTGTTCTCTTGGGAAAACAAATTGGTAGAAATGAGGGTGGATTTTAATTGTCACAAAAGGTACAAATGATGCTGCCATGTGATTGGGGGTCTTGGGACTGGGGAAGAATATCGTTATCATTAGGGAGGACCACAGTGCACACAAGTAAGTATCTCCACAACGGTGACCTTGGCATGGTGTGCAAACTTTACTCCTGAATAAAAAATAAATGGATGATACTCTTGGTTGGTATTTCATATGTCAGGCAATTTCTTTGACCCACATCCATTATGTTAACGTTCTTCTCTAGCACTCTGGATAAAAATTTGGGCCACTATGTTTAACTTCATCCATTATTCATAGTCCTTGATTGCTTCTAACATTAGTACATGAACTGGGAGCTCTGAAAGATTTTTTATGTCATGTGTAATTGTTGGAATTTCCTGTGTATTATTTAAGTTACATTTTCCAACAACTTGGCTTTGTTCTTAAAGGACGTGTGATCAACAGTTCTTTGCAAGGGCAAAGATTATGGTATGTTCCAGCAAATTGTGTTTGTTGACCTCAGACATTTCCCCCCACCCCCAACTCATATTGATTGTCTACAACATTTGTAATGAAACAGAGTCAGAGAGTAAACTCAGGGCTATGGGGGTATATTTGTCTTACAGATCAAACACTTAAAGCAGGATTTATGGAAGCAGAGGGCTGTGGGTCAATAGCTAAAAAAAACCTGGATTGTAAACAATCAAAGGACTTTCTGAGGTGTGAAGGAGAGGAGAAAGGAGACGGGAGAGGGTAGACAGGAGGAGAAGGGGCAGGAAGATACACAGGGTTTGCTGTGGTAGGAAGTCTACATCTGAAAAGAATTAGAGGAAAGGAGGTCTGAGAAAGACGGCTTTACCACAAGGATCAGCCCCAGAGACCCTTTCCACTCCCCTTACTGACAGGGATTGTATCATAAACATTTCCTCTATATGCTCCCATGCTCTCATTTGGAGTAATTTTAGAACACTGAAATTTCGGATCAGTGCATTAAGAACACTAAAAATAGATACACACACAATTCAGGAAAAATGATTGCATTTTGTTGTTATCATAATTTAATAAGAACAGTCAAGTGTATTAGAGCTCACAGCAACTGTAAGCCTTCATTCAATGTGAAAACATAGACCTGATTGATGAAGATGCTTTTTTGACCTAACATTCAAATCAGACAAGTGCTATTAATAAGGAATCAACTTTCTAGCAATACTACATTCTGTGTAGTGGTTTTAAGTCCCAAAAAGTATTTTTTACTTATTATTTTATCTCCAGCTAAGTCTACAGAGAATAGAGTACATATTAAACCCCTTTTACAAATTAAAAACTAAGGCCTGACATTTAAGAGACTATTTAAAATCTTAGAGACAAAAGAAGAAAAATCCTATCCAGCAAAGTCAGGTATGGTTTTAGGATTAAGACTGAGGTATACTGGTGTCTACATTAGTGCTTTTCCACTCTGTCACTCTACATGATTATATTATTTCTCAAACAAGTCTATCTGTTCAACAGTGTCCTCATATGCAGAAGTGGGACAGGATTCTGTATGGTCCTTAGTTCTCTACAGAGACAAGAGGCTCCAAGGCTAGTTCTAAGAAAATCTTCCCACTTTCTAAATGATGCAACTCAATTTAGCATGGTCTATTGGATTTCTTTTGTAGACTTTCACTTTTTGACAACAAAAAGCATAATTTGATATATACAGTTCAGATGAAATGATGACTTCTGTGGTCCAGATGTGAGTTGTAGGCCACTTCCTTGGAGGCTTATAATTTCACTAAGGCCAATCACATGGGTGTTTCGCTTACTTTTTTTTTCCTCCTCACATTGCTCAACCTTGGGGATTTTTAAAAGCCCTGTTCAGTTTAACTCAGCACCTTCTGACATCTAAGATTTAATGACTCTAATTAGGATGTTATCTTAAATTCCATGTATGTATGAGGAAACCATGACTTATGTATGGAAGTTAGGCTTTGGTGGTAGTTCCTAGAAAGCACTTCTAAATCATGAAATCAAACATGAAACTCAAGTGCAAAATTATTTAATTTTCAAGGAGAATGTAATATTCAGATAAAAGAAACCATAATGATACATTCATTTACTTTTATATGCATAAAAGTATGAAGTTATATCATCACTTCCAGGTATCAGTTTATGTAATGCATCTTCCAAGCTATTTTACAATCATTCTTCCATTGCTCCATAAATAGATTTTGAGAATACAAGCTGTTAAACTAAAAGTTACTGCAATAATATGACTGAATAAAGCAGCAAGGCAATTTGAGAAGAATATACTAAAAAGACTAAATATGAATGCTGAATTTCCAAAATATATCCTTCAGAAATTCACAGATGTAAGGCCATGGTCAGTATACAAGAATGAGCAAATCAGGCTGTTCAAAGTCACATTTTGCTCAGTGCACCATGGATCTGCTTTAAGACCACATGAAAATGGGGACTAAGAAATATATAGAAACTATATTAGTGGCCGAATGCAGTGGCTCACCCCTGTAATCCCAGCACTTTGGGAGATCAAGGCAAGAGCATCACTTGAGGCCAGGAGTTCAAGACCAGCATGGGCAACACAGTGATACCCTATCTCTCTATATTTTTTTTTTAATTAGGAAGGCATAGTGTTGTTTGCCTGTAGTCCTAGCTACTCAGGAGGCTGAGGTGGGGGGATCCTTTGAGCCTAGGAGTTCAAGGCTGCAGTGAGCTGTAATTGTGCCTCTGCACTCCAGCCTGGCTGCCAGAGCAAGCCTCTGTCTCAAAAAAAAAGAAAGAAGGAAAGAAAGAAAATATATTAAAATGGTAGCTCTCAGAGAATTGAATGTGCCAAATATAGCCTCACTCCATGAAGATCTGGCTTAAAGGAAGATGGTAATGGAATGGGTATTTTTTTTTAATTTAACCTATTAAATTAAACAAAACAGGGTCCAAAGAATCCACCGAGGCCTAGATGATCTTGTTTGACTGTTTAACCCTATCATGGTGCAATTTCTACTTTATATTGAAAATGTTTCCAGAGATGGTGCTCTGTTTTATTAAGAATGTAAATTTTAATTATTACTTTTTTCAATATTATATTTTGGCCTCAGATTTAAGGGAGGGAGTATATGTGTGTTTGTCCACACATATATGTAAATACACACACACACAGAGGAGGGGGAGACCTCCCTTTTCAAAATGATCTTCCAGTAACACAATTTGCCATCCGTCTGTCAACAGTCACCATTATCACTCTCTTTTTAAGTAATGGCATACAGATGTCTCTGATGGCACCAAGTGTCCAGCGTGTGGAGGTGCACTGTCATCGGCCTCAGAGAGTCTTCATCTTTACGTAATCTCCTAACTAACTGCAAATGTGGTTGTTTTAGAAACCAAATATCTGGACCCATGTTAAGGGTATGACTGCCCCATGCAGAATTGAAAACAGAGTCATTTTCCCTTTCTTTCTCCCCATTGATCTTAAACTCTGTGTCCCTTTGTGCTGTATAATAATCATATCTCTTCTGAATACACGTAGTTTCATTGTTCAAAATGGAAACCATTTCCTCCACTTAGTCCAATGATGCGGACACTTAAAAAATCTAATTATTAATTTCCCTATTTTCACTCGTACCAACAAACACTATGTTCAATATTTATGGATTATGGATTTATCTTGTGTTTGCTATGGTTTTGCAAGTAGAGATCTTTAGTGATCAAAAAAGATATACCTAAACAACTTCAGTTTCACATATAATGGAAAAAGCCAGAACCCAGTAATATTTACTGTCCTTCGTTGTTACATATTTAAATCTTACCACTGCAAGCAAATGCGAAATCCTTAAATTGCTGGCCTCAGTGTTCCCATGTCAACTGGCATATGCTCAGGTTGGAGATCCTGCCAAAAGTCAAAGGAAAACATTCATGAAACAGAGCCTGATGGATGATTATTCTAATCCTGTCTGCCCAGCACTGCCGGCAAGCTTGGTTTATACATGCCTGCTGCTGCTTTAATGATAAGACCTCTGAAACACAGCTGAATGCAGTGCACCAGTGGATTTTCTTTTTTTTTCCTCTCTCTGCCCTAACTACGAGACTGATTATTGATCTCTACCCGGATGTTCCTATTGCGAACAGGCCATTCATGAATACAAGCAGGACGAATAATGGTACACTGCCTAGGTAGTTTTAATAAACTGCAATCAGGACATGGTCTCTGTGGGGGAAAAAAGTAACCAACCCAATTTTAATGAAGTATGTGCTTACATGACTGCAAAGTCTGTGCACATTCTATGGGGCACACATTGGCTAGTGGAGGGCAACTGCTTTTTTACTGAGTCCCTTGTCACAGTGGACAAGGATAACCTATACCCTTACTCAAGATAAGTTTCCAAATTCCCTCTTTTGACCTTGAGATGAGGCTCTGAGGCCTAGAGTGAATTTATCTTGTTCTGATCACACTACTGGAATAGAGGGATCTGAACCCAGAAGTGGCTACACAGACACACAAGGAATGAGAGCCCATGGAAGCACTCAAGAATCCCAAACCTGAAGACAGAGGGGGTGAAAAGCAGCTGAATTAATATCCCTAGGAGCTCTATGAAGCCTCTTTGAAAACCAGAGAAACCTTAGTTTCAGAAACAGAGCAAGGCGTTTTAAAGTTAGAAAATGTCAGACTTTGTCATTCTTAGATGAGTTTTTGTTCTACTGGTATATGAGTGTATATGTTAGCTTGTTTGATGCTAAGAGGAGATATAAGTTTTATATTTACCATCTGCTGAAGTATTTTTTTTGGAGTAACACACTTGATATTTCTGTATTTCAATAAAATGAAGCAGAACTATAGGGGTAGTTCTTCAGTGGTAGGCATGCATGCAACTGTGAATATTAAAACAAGAACTCAATCCCAGCACTTTGGGAGGCCGAGGCAGGCGGATCACAAGGTCAGGAGATCGAGACCATCCTGGCTAACACAGCGAAACCCCGTCTCTACTAAAAATACAAAAAATTAGCCCGGCATGGTGGCAGGCGCCTGTAGTCCCAGCTACTCGAGAGGCTGAGGCAAGAGAATCGCTTGAACCCAGGAAATGGAGGTTGCAGTGAGCCGAGACTGTGCCATTGCACTCCAGCCTGAGCAACAGAGTGAGACTCTGTCAAAACAAAAAAACAAAAAAACAAAAAACCTCAGCTAAGGAATCATCTGGAAAATGAGGGCCACCAAGAAGAAATGTTGATACCCTACACCGTGTCCACCATGGCATGAGTCAGGCCACAGCCACTCACCTCCTTGTATTTAAGTGGAGAGAAAAAATATTTTCTTTGAAAAAATTAAATGGTATGTTTTCTATACCTGTATTATGGTCTGAATCCTGCATTATTTCACCATTTCAAAAACTAAAGAATCATTTAGGGTAGTATTATCATTAGGTCAGTTTTGTTAAAGACTGAAAATATTTGGGCAAGTATTGAGAATGGGTGTTTTCAAATGTGAGTGTGCATAAGAGGTTTTGGAGAGTTTGTAACAACACAGATTCTTTGGCCTTACTTCCTAAAGGTTCTGAATCAATAGGTCTGGGCTGGGGTCCAGGACTATATGCTATATATTTTCAAGAAGAACAGGTCATTTTAATGCACCTACCCCAAAGATCCAATTCAATAACTAATTAGTAGAGGCCTCCTTCAGATTCACTTAATGAGAAAACCTTTTCTGTTTTAGCCAGCCCCTTGCTGTATTATCTGACTATAGTTGACAAATGAGGAGCACCGAATTTAGCAGAAGTATTTGTAAGAGGAACAACAGCTATAACATTTAAAAGGGGAACTGGCTTCTTACAAATCAGAAACTGCCATCAATAAAGCATGTGAGTAACACTTATTTGGAGGGCAGATATAAACCTAAATTTGTTCCAGTGTGTTTTGATGCTTCTTGCACAAATGAAGCTATTAAGCCAAAGAAGCCAGAGCACACTTCCCATCGCATATAAAAACGTTCTAGCCAGGTGCAGTAGCTCCTGCCTGTAATCCTAGCAATTCGGAAGGGCAAGGCAAGCAGATCCCTTGAGCCCAGGAATTCGAGACCAGCTTGGGCAACATGGAGAAACCCCTTCTTTACCAAAAAAAAAATACAAAAACAATTAGCTGGGCATGGTGGCACGTGCCTGTGGTCCCAGCTACTCAGGAGGCTGAGGTCAGAGGATCACCTGAGCCCAGGAGGTTGAGGCTGCAGTGAGCCGAGCACTCCAGCCTGGGCGACAGAGTCAGACCCTGTTTTAAAAAAAATTTCTTAAATATTTGGTTCTAACACCGACTTTCAGAAATAGTGTTGCATAGAGCTTTTAGCCTGAAATTTAAGACCCGCCTCCCTGCCCCCCCACAACCCCGACAACAGTTTGCAAATTTTATGAATTTACTTGTGATGCATTTGCTCCTCCCATCCCTTCCCCACTCCCAGCAAGTCCAGGGCTTGCATCAGATTTTTAAGGTGGACTATGACTCAACAGATTAAGAGCCTTCGGACTGGTGGTCTGAGGATACTGGTCCTAACCTTAGCTTGGCTTCTACTTGGTTTGGTGGCTTTTGACAAATAACTTCACCTCTCTACAACTCAGTTTTCTCATCTATGAAATAAAAAAGCTGAATTAGAAAAATCTGAATATTTTTCCAGCTTCACAATTCTAGGAAGTGCCAATAAAATTGGAAGCAACAGGCTGGAAGGTATCTTGACATTAACATGTCTTTGGACTAATCTCCTTATTTATGGAGGAGGAACTGAAGTCCAGAGAGTTTACCATATTCTGTAGCATGTGGGAGATATCATTATGGTGGGAGATCCAAAATGGAACCCAGAATTTCCAACTCATCCACCAACTCACTCTCATTCTAATACACAGTTAAGTTTCTAAAGCTCTGTTTCCAGCTCATACTTTCTCATTGGCCGAGGGTGCATTTCAGGCAAGATTTTCTTCTCTTGGCAGAGAGAGGGGTACAATGCGTTCCTTGGGGCTCTCTCCCAGATTTTCTCCAGGAGAGAACATATGCCCAGGTCCCCAGAGAATTGTGCTCCCACACTCACAGCTGTACAATAGGCAAGAAAAAGCTCTCTACAAGCTTAAATAAACTATCAGCATTTGCAAAAGTGCTCTCAGGTGTCTTCAGGAAGTGTTCCAGGAGAATTGCTATTCTAAAAAGATCACTAGGTTCTCTTGTCCTGGATTTTACCCCACACTCAGACATTAATACTTGAAGTGCATCGGTGATACTCATTTATTCATCCAAAGTTCAACATTCAGTAAGTACAACTGGCAACAAAACAGACGGAGTCCTTGCACTCATGCAGATGAGTGTCCAGTGGGGAACTATAGCCTCCTGCAAGCGCTGCTGCACTCCTGCCTGTGTGCTTTGGAAGGGAGGGAGAAGCACCTACTCCCCAAGAGAGAGGTTCATGCTTCCTTTGAGTTGCCCTCTTCTAAATTACAAACATAGTTCTGGGAGAAACTCTATTATCTTAGCATGAATCAGTTTATCCAAATTGCTTTTGTTAAACCTAATAGCATCAGGCTCTGTGTGTCTTTCCTCATTGTGTCAATACCTATTTGCTTATTAACACTTTACTTGTCCAACAATACCTAGATCAGATTCCCCCTTTTTAATCTCTCTGTGCGATTTTATCTCACGTACCTTAGAATATACAGAGCAACCTCATTTATTTCTTGGTTATGGCACTGGAAGTGGAAGAATTTTCAGCCTTTACTAGTGTGCAGGCATTATAAGTCATTTAGTTTGCCCTTTTTTATAGATAAGGATAGTGTGATATAGAAGGAAGTCAGAGTCATTATTAATAAATTGTTATAAATCAAAAACAAGGTAGTGGAAAGTATATTTTTGTTCGTTTTTGTTCTGTGTATGTTTTCATAAGATATTTTAAATATAATATTTAATCTAACTCTTGAAAACACTACTCAGTAGATATATTATTATGCCCCATTTACAGATGCGATAAGTCTCAGTGGGGATAAATAACTTAAACCAGGTCAAACAGCTACAAGTGGTAGCTGGCAGAGGCAGGGCTCAATCCCAGGCCTGTGTGAGGATGCCAGAACATGCCAAGGTAGTTGTCTTACCCACCACCTCTCTCCACTTCCACACCAGGTCACAAGGATGGGAGGAGAAAATGCTGAAATTTACTGAGAAAGGGGATTCAGACAGCGCAAATGAGAAACCGCAGGTCCTTGACAACTTGGTTAAGAGTCCTATCTACTGCCCTCCTTCTGAGGCCCAACCTCAGACTCTGCCAGTCTTCACCCCGTCCTTTCACATGGAGATTCCCAACACCCCCATCCCACCACCCCCACCAAGGTGCAGAGAGGAGGGAGAAAGGGTGAGGGCATCATCTCCCTGTGAAAGGATAATGCAAACTGACAGCAGCATCTGCAAGCATCTGAGCTTCTGGCTGGTTATCCATCCAATGTGCCTTCACAATCATGCTAAATCTTTAAGTCCCAGAAAAGATAAGAACTCAGAGTTGTGGAACTGCAGGTCTGCACTTTGTGTATACCACTTTTAAAGGGCACCTCCCAATCCTCCTTTCCAAACACTACCCACCTTATACATATATGAGGTATTTGGTAGCTTTTTGCACCAAGAAGGTGGATAGGAACTGGGCTTGACAGATGAATGCATCAACTTCTCTGCTCCTCAGTAACAATACTACATCTACTTCAGGTAAACATTTCCAAATATTTTTGCAACAATGACAGCCTAAGTACCTCCAAAATAATGATGATAATCACACATTCTGGTTGTTTGGAATTGTTCACTTTATTAAGTATTTTTGTTTGTTTGTTTTTTCTTTTGAGACAGAGTCTTGCTCTGTCAGCCAGGCTGGAGTGCAGTGGCATCATCTCGGCTCACTGCAACCTCCGTCTCCCAGGCTCAAGCGATTTTCCTGCCTCAGCTTCCCAAGTAGCTGGGATTACATGCGTCTGCCACCATGCACCATGCCTGGCTAATTTTTGTATTTTTAGTAGAGACATGGTTTTACCATTGGCCAGGCTGGTCTCAAACTCCCGACCTCAGGTAATTGCCTGACTCACCTCCCAAAGTCCTGGGATTATAGGCTTGAGCCACACCCCGCCCGGCCTACAACATTCACTATTTTCACTTAATTTCCACCACAAAAACTGCATAAAGTGAATAGGACAGTTTTTTGTTTTTAAATTTACAGTTTTCTTTTTTCTGTTTTTTGATTTTGTTTTTTGAGGTATGACTGACAAATAAAAACAGCATACATATCTAGGGTACACAATATGATGTTTTGGCATAGACATACGTTGTGAAATTATTACCACAATCAAGCTAATTAACATATCCATTATCCATCACCTCACAAGTCCCTTTTTTTTTTTTTTTTGGTGGTGAGAACACTTGAGATTTACTGTCTTAGGAAACTTCGGGTATACAATACATTATTAATAACGATAGTCACCATACTGTACATTAGGTCTCCAGAACTTATTCATCTTATAACTGATGGTTTGTACCTTTGACCAACATCTCCCCTTTTCCCTACTCTCCAGACCCTGGCAGCCACCCTTTTACTCTCTGTCACTATGAGTTTGACTTATTTTTAGAAGTCAGAGTAATTATTAATAAATTATTATAAATCAAAAGGAAGGAAATGGAAAGTATATTTTTGTTAGCTTTTGTTCTTTGGTATGTTTTTATAAGCTATTTTAAATCTGTTATTTAATGTAATTCTCAGAAAACACTACAACAGTAGAGCTATTATTATGCCCCATTTACAGGTGCAGGAAGTCTCAGTGGGGATAAATATCTTAAGCCAGGTCAAACAGCTACAAGCAGTCGAACCTCTTCCTCCATTCCAAATTCCTCAGGCAACATTATCCATGTCAGAGTCATCTAGGTCCCTGATTTTGTTGTCCTCGCTATGTTCATATAGACTGAGCTTTGTTGCTTTTTCACTTTCTCCAGTAGCTGCTGATGGTAAAGTTAGCCAATTACGTATATGCAAAGTTGTATATGACAGATAATTTGCATACTCAGTCAAACCTTTTCCTCACTCCTTTCATGGGTTCAGGAAAAGAAAGTTGAAGCCTTGTGCAGAGAATAGAGAACAGAAAGGATATGCTAAAGCAGCTTCCTTTCAAAGAGCAGTTCTCAGGTCTCCTTGCATATGGCCCTCATGAGTGAAAGTGTGGCAAGTACTTCTGAATCGCTGTAGGGCATGTGGCTCTGCATACATATACATAATGTCCTTTTCACACTTTGGAGCTACCAGATGCCTGGTTCTGCTGGGAAGAGGTTTGGTATCCCACTTGAAATTATGAGGATTCATAACTCATTTATGCAAGCTGCAGACCCCTCTAGATGACATCTCCTGCTCTAAAGAATGATTGAGAGAAGGATGTAATAGAGCTGAAAATGACATTGAAATATTAGCAGTGCAGCAGAGTTTATATGAGGCCCCCAGCTAGATGAGGGAATTATACAAGTCAAAAGAAGAGGCACGCCTTCAGACAACACAGAACAAAGGAAGCAAGAACTGTCTAAGTGTCAAGGACTAATTTTGTTGCTATGGGAAAGGCCCTGAGGCATTGATTCATTGTATAGGCTGGTATACAGCCCTGATCCTGGACTCCTCAGGCTAGTAAGTTAGGTGAAGCTCCTCCTCCATTTCCACTTGACCCTTAAAATGACTTAGCCCTCTGAGGTAGTGGAATGAGTTTGGGGGGTGGTGGAAGAGGGCAATGTTTAGGATGGACTCAGACTAGGTCCTGACCCTGTCTGAGATGAGACTTTGTAACAGGCTGGGATCTGCCTCTCCTGGAACCATTCTCTCTCCAACCAAATCCTTCCCCACCAGCTCTACAAATTTTGTTCAGAAACACTAAGCTCATGCCACCCCCTCCAATCCCTTACAGTCTCCACCCCTCCTCCCTGCTACTAACACACTCCACTCAGGAGACTAGATGCCTGCTCCTCAGAAGAGAACACAGAGCCCTGAACAGCCCTGTCCTTCTTTTCAGCTCTTGCTACATGGTGCATCTCCTGAAACACTTCCAGTATGCCCTGCCTTTGCACTGCTGCTTGCTCCTCCTGGAGTGCGTTTCTCACTTCTTCCCCAGGGACATTTCCTACTCATTCTTTAAGAAGCAGCTGCCACTTGACTGGCGGCGAGGTGAAGACTTTCTCATGACACCTTGCACACATCTCTACTTGACCACTTAGCACTCTCCACTAGCATTCTATGCTATATATTTTAGCATGTATGAAACTATAGATTTCTGGAGTGCAGGAGCAATGCTTGCAAATATACCTTTTTATCCTTTACACTGAGCAAAATACCTGGCATATATGAGCCTGATAAATACATGTTGATTGAAAGAAAATGAATGAATTACTCACTAATTTCTCTCCCACACACTTTTAGCAAAATAGCATGTGAGCCGTTATCATTCTCTGAGACACACTATAGTGATGATACTGGAGAAAAAGAGACAAAAGATCAGAGTACTAGCTGGGCTTCTTTCTCTTCAAGCCCATCCCTGAGGGTAACTTCATTTTCCCTATTAATAGCACCCCTCTGATACAATGTTAGGGTCCAATCAGGTCACAGCATTAAAGGTCTTAGAGAGAGGTGGTGGTCTGTGCTACAAAGAGCTCAGGCTTTTCAATCAGATGGTCCTGTGATCGAATCCAGGCATTTCTACCAGTAGCAACTGGAGCTGGAAAAATGTTCAGAATCTAGCTGAATTTCAGGTCTCTCCTTGATAAAATGAGGAGGATAATACCTACCCTACAGTAGTAAAAACAAAATATAACTGCCAAGATGATGGCTCATTTTAGGTTCTCAATAAATGGTAACATTTATTTTTTATATCTTCAGCCTTAACCGCTTCCACTTCTTGGTTCCCACAGAGTTTTGCTCTTCCTCTAGAAGAGAGGTTCTCCTTGCTAGGGTATTAGAGGGTGATCTCGACACCAGAATTATTTAAGGTGATTTTCCAAATGATATCCCCACATCCCTTTTGAGATACACTTCTGTAGCGTACCATCACTCTTACTGATAGATCCATGTTTTCTTTCTCAGGAGTTATCAGACACAAAGGGGGCTGACAATTACTTCTCTAGAATACACTTTTTCAAGTCTTGCTTTTTATTTTCACAGTCATAATTCTAGCCGGGACCATAAACTTCTCATCCCGAAACTGTTATCAGCTTCCTAGTTGACCTCCCTATTTAAAGGTTATCCTTGTCAGTCCATCCTGTATATAATAGCAAGAATCATCTTGCAAACTCCAGAAAGACAGAGTGAACTTCTGATAAAATGGGCACCTCAGTTGTCACCAAGGGAAGAGCCAGCCCCATCTCCCACACCAGCCGCTCTGCACTGCTTCACCCACTTGTGCCTTTGACTATGTTATTGCTTCTAACTGGAAGGGCCCTTCTTTCCCTAACCTCTCCCCATCCCCATGCAGTTAAAGAATTTCTACACATCATTCAAGACAAACTCGAGTGCAGTTAACTGTCTGCTCCTCTGTGCCACCAATGTACCTAACGCACCTCTGTTTGTGCATTCATCACACTCTGTTGCAAGTTATTAGCTCATGAGTCTTACTTCTGTGTTAGATTGTGAATTCTTTAAAGGAAGAGACTGTGTCTTAATCATTCATGTTTCTCCCCATAAAGTAGATGCTCACTAAATTTTTATTGACCTGCACTAAACTGAACTGAGATGATACCCTGTTCATGCTCCATTAAATCATTTACCTTGCTCTACTACCTACTAGGATGTGTGCACTGTTTGCATGTGTCTGCATGGCAGTCATTGCTGGGGTCTTCTCCTCACTTTTGTACTTTTTCCGTGGGCCCTTTCTTTTCTAAAAGAGATTATGCAAAAAAGAAGAGTTGCCCATTTACTGGTCCATTTTATTTCAAAACCTAGGGAGGTTGGGTAATCCCTCCAGCCAACAAAAGCCTTTTTTCTGGAAAAAAAAAAAGGCTTTTGTTAAAAGCATCTTGTCACTTCCTACTCATTAAATCCAAACTTCTTCAGGTGGACTGCAAGATAGTACACCAACTTGACTGAACCTCTACCCAATCTAGCTGTCTGGACTAGCCCAGAATGCATAATTGCTTTTCTTTGTGACTGTGCTGTGAACAGGACAGGATTCTGTTCCTGCATGTTTCCCTCCCTAGTGAGAACAGTGCTGCAGGCTCAGATCCCTCTGGAATATCCATTACTCTATGATGGAGGCTTTGCCTCTTGAGGTCCCAAGAATTGTTGGCTTGTCCTTGATTCAATGTTCATCTATCTATTCAAACATTTATTGACACTTTTCCTTATGTCAAATGCTATGGTAAGTCCTAGGGAAATAAAGATGCATAACCAAAAAAAAAAAAAAAAAGTCTGGCTCACAAAGAAGTTACTTAGAATGGGGAGAAGACAGAACATAAACAAATGACAGTATAATAATGCAAATGGAAAACAGATCTATACGTACAATGCTGGAGGGGCCCAGTGGAAGCAGATAAAGAGAAGCTGATGTTGTTTTCCACTTATTAGCTGTGGAGAGAACCTGAAAGCACCCCAACACAGATATCCTCCTCTGGCTGCAAATATCCTTTATGAATTTGAAAATGCTCTTTGAGAAGACTGCTAGCCCTATTACATAAATCACTGTTGTGGTTACATGAGTGGCACTACAAGCTTAAATTTCCCCTCTGAAGAGCCATTGTCCTAATAGAAGATCATTGCTGTCTCATTACAGCATCTTGAACTCTGCTCTCCAGCATATGCAACTCTCTGACTTCAAACAACTACAGGATACACTATACAACAGAGAAGGAAATATGGATGAGGAATACTCAGGAAGAACCTTCAATCGAAGGCTGCTCCAGCTTTGACTCCAGAACTGTGCTGCCCAGCATATTAAACAGTAGCTATTTAAATTTAAATTTCTTAAAATTAAATAAAATTAAAATTCCAGTTCTGCAGTGGCATCAACTACATTTCAAGAGCTCATTAACACACATGGCTAGTGGCTACCATGCAGTATAGATACTGAACATTTTCATCACCCTAGAACATTCTATTGGACAGTGCTGCTTCAGGAAGTAATCTGAACTATTTATTTATCAGTTTATCTTATGATTTTGTAAACTGTTTACTTTTAAAAAACTCAATTCTGGCTTGGGAGGCAACAATCAAAAGTAAAAGTTAACTATTTTTGAAGTGCTCACAGTCTAGTGGGGAAGACAATATTTTAGAAAGGAAAAAACATTGGACAAATGTGCTGTAGGTGGTATGAAAGCACAGACACAAAACAGTCTAGCTTTGACTTAAAAAGTAAGAGAAGACTTCAAGGCAGAGGGGACAGTTGATGCAATTTTTATAGGACGTGTAGCGACTTTCCTAACTTACAAAGTGGAAAGGGCACTGGAAATGGTGAGAACAGCATATGCAGAGTCACTGGGCAGGGAAGAGCTTACTGTACACGGGGAACTGCAAGTCCCTCAGCATTCTTGGAGAACAGTGTAAACTTTTGGGAAGTTGAGTGAGAGCAGGCTGACAAAGTAGCAGACATGTGTATTGGGTGAGCAGGTGGAAGGAAGAAGAGGGGTTACGCATTGTAACACAGTAGTTAGAGAACTGAAGTTTTACCAAACAGGTTTTATGCTCCAAATTATCCACTGCTAGCTTTATTATTGTAGACAACTTTAAACAGCTCTTTGAATCCCATTTTTTCTCATCTATAAAATGGTATTAATAGTACTGCCAACATTTTATGATTGTTTTGTGGATTAAAGGAGACAACATGCTTGTCATAATGCATGGCACTATGTCAAACATTCAAAAATGAAAGTTCTGACCATTTATTCTATAAGAAATGTGGGATTATAAAAAGGTTTGAGGAGTAAAATAAAATGACTGTGTTGTACACAGAAGACACAAAGGAATTACTAACGTTAATAATAATAATTAAAATAACAGCTAACATTTACTGAGTATTTACTACCTATTGGGCATGATTTCAAGTATTTTAAATAAGCTAATTCATTTAATCTGCTCAGCAACCCTATCAGGTAGGCTACCATTACTAGCTTTCCTCTATAGATGGGAAAACGAAGGTATAAATAAATTAAATATTTGTTACACTACTAATAATTGACAGCAGTGGGATTCAAACACAGACATCTGGCTATTGAATCTATACCATTAATTCTCAGGCTGTTCTGTCTCTGTTAGAAATTCTTTGACAAAAGCCTGCCTGATATTGTATGAATTATTTCACCCCACAGCATGATGTCAGACTCATTTATTTAAGTACAGGTCTTCAGAACAACTTTCTCATGCCATGAAAGCCAGTAAGCCAGTATGTGTGCTTTAGAAATAGGTCACAGGCCATCTAAATAGAAACAGCTAGTTGTTTGATAAACTGAGTATCCTTCAAAGAGTAGGTTCAAAAGACTCCTTGGACAACCAAGACCTGACTACAATTCCAGAGCATTCTCATCCACAGTCAGCCTGTAATAATCTCTCACTTTGTGTTAGGTCCTTATAAATGTTAGCTTCCTCTTAAGAAAATGGGGATATGGGGATAATGCCTGCCTCATAGCATTGCAAGGAATGTTAAATAAAAGTGTATAGGAGGATTCTTTTTTTTTTTTTTTTTTTTTTTTGAGACAGATTCTCTCTCCGTCTCCCAGGCTGGAGTGCAGTAGCATGATCTTGGCTCACTGCAACCTCTGCCTCCTGGGTTCAATCAATTCTCCTGCCTCAGCCTCCAGAGTAGCTGGGACTACAGGTGCACACCACCACGCCTGGCTAATTTTTGTATTTTTAGTAGAGAAGGGAGTTTGTCCTGTTGGCCAAGCTGGTCTCGAACTCCCAGCCTCAGGCCATCCACCTACCCTGGCCTCCCAAAGTGCTGGGATTACAGGCATAAGCCACCACGCTCAGCCTACAGGAAGGATTTCTACAGTGTGTTCACTGGGAAGTAGCTTTTGCTGCTCTGATTTTGGTTATTTTACTTAAAGCATCATCTTCCAATATGAGGTCTCTAGAATTCTGGAAAACATTTCATAGGGCTAACTTGAACTCTTAAATAGCTTAAGGATGGTGAGGAGGGTATCATAAAAATAAAATTATTCAAAACAAACACAACTCAGTGTATGACCTAAACTCTAACTCTTCCTATTTAAAGCTTTCTCTGATTTAGGATCCAACAACACTTTGCAGTGTGTTCCTGTGTTTACTCAAATCTGGGACCAGGCAAGCCTGACACATCGATGCTTTCACTGACCTCACTAACCATTTCATCTATCAGGGATGTTCTTTCAGATGTCTTTTCTTCCGACATTCTGTCCTTTTTTTTTGATGTTCATCCTCACACAAGTCCACTTTAATGAGTGAGATAATATAATTATCATCCGAATTTGTTTCTGTCCTTTACTGCCCAGCTTCTCCTTGCAGAGCCATGGCTAGGACAACCACATGTTCCCCAGCATAAGATACTGGTTGGGATCAGCCTTGTTGAGGGGCATAAGTTCCTCTCGGCTGACAATGGCAAGTAATAATTGTGGAAGGTCATATTCTTAAGCCACCAAAAGCAAATCCTCTTTTATTGGTCCTCCACATTTGGTAGGATCAGAAATTCAGATCCAAGGCATCAGCCAGGAAGTCAAAGGAATTGAAGTCTAGGAAGTCAGAATTTTGGAAGAGATGGGTTCAGACGGTGGATGTACACTTATCAAGCCCTGAGTGGAGTAAGATTCTGGAGAGATTCAGCAGGGTGGTGGCTGGTAAGAGAATTGGAAAGTTGAATGTTGCTTTGGCATTTGATTACAAGCAGATTGTTGGGAGCTGAGTTGTCATGGGAATCTCAGTGGACTAGAAAGCTCACTGTGGGTTTGAGGCCTGCAATTATCAGCTATGTGACCTTGAGCAAATCACTTAACCCCTTTTATTCTGTTGTTTTTTTCATCTCCAAAATGCAGATAATAATGGGAAATAATAAAAACTGCAAAGAGATTTTCTTTTTTAACTGAGGAAATATACAGAAGTTTATATTTTTAGACTGCCTTTGAATTTGTAAACTATTCTGATGTAAAGAATTTATGTGAAAGTGCTTGGCAAGGTGGTGGCTCGTAAATGTTGATTAAAACATCTTCAAATCAGTATTTCAGTAATGTATTCTGATGGCCTTTTTTAAGGGACAAAGAGGTTAAGTGTCTTGACCAAGGTTATGCTGCTGGAAGTTCACCCAGGCAGTGTGGCTCCTGAGCCTGTGTTCCTTCCCATTATGGTGCACATCCTCCATGGATGACGGTCCTTACAGTCACAGTGGCTTATCTGCGTTTGAAAGGCAAAGGCATCAGGTTGGTCTCTGAGAGGTTGATGACAGCTACTCAGAGTTCTCACCTGACACCAGGACAAAGGAGCGATTATGGCACTTTCTGATATCACTTCCTTTCTCCTACTTTTGAGCCTTCACACATGCCTTTTTTCTATGCTTAAATTTATGATATCTTCCCTCTTCTGTGCCAAACCGAATCTCTCCCTTCTTTTAAAATTCTCCGCTGAATCCTTAGGGGCACAGGGAGTGGGAATTGAATTTCATCAGCATTTCCAGGATGTTAAAAAAAAAATGCCCACAAAACCAACCCCCTCCCAAAACCCTGTTTATTTTATTGGCATAGACAGACCCTACGACCTGTGGTCCTACCCTGAAGGCTCACCAAAGAAAAGCAGAAGTCCAGAGATGTATAGTATCAAGAGGGAAGCATCTGTGACTTTAGATGGTTTAAAAGGGTATCTTATTTGATAGCAGCCAATAAAGCAAGAGACAGCGCCAGATCAGATAAGAAGAAAGAACATCTCCGGCCAGAATTAAACAGGCTATTTTGGGATATGTCAAAAGGAGTAAAGCTAGATTGGAAATGACCGCAAAGGTGATTAAATAGGTGAGAACAAAGAGAACACTTCCTGAGTTCTGGCTAAGAAGGGAAAAATTCTTAATCATTTTTTAATTGTACTTCATAATTAGCCAAGTCACAAATGCTATGGCTTGGATTAAATTATCTTTCTTAAGGCAGAAACTGCTACGGATTTTTGCTAGGGAAAGTGTTGGGGGTTGGGGAATGGAGGGAGTGCTGACACCCTTTCAATTTGTATAGCGGTTTAAGAACCCAGGGTTTATAAGCATATTCGTTTATAAAGCACATTTTGAAAGATACTGTTATTCTATTTTTGCTTTTATTTCCCTTTCCAAAGGAAATGAAAAAACAGCAATGGAAATTTTTCCAGAGGAAAAAAATCTCAACAAACAGTGAAGCAAACAGCCACTGGAAATTGCTTATGAAGCTCCTGGAGATAACGGATATATGACATCACAGTTATGTTACAACATCTTCAATGGCAAGTGGTACAAATTAAGGAAATGCTGAGGTTTCATCTGAATGAGTTATTACACACTAAATATTCTTAATTAGTATCACAGAAAGCATGGAAAACAGGTTACTTACAGAAATAAAACAATAAAATCACCTCTAACAAGCATGCATATAGTATATCAATGTACAATTTCTGCTGGAAAAGCAAATCCTCTCCAAATTAGAAGGAGTTCAGAAAGACTGAGAGAAAAATAAGACTTGAATAACTAGTTGCTTACACCTTTATTCATTTCTTGAACACTTATCTAGCACCTGTTATATGTAAGATTCTTTGTTCATTGATAGGACTGCAAAAAAAAGAGTCAAAGCACTATCTGCCCTCATAAGGCCTGCAATCTAGGGATAAAAACTCTCCCTTGTCTACATATCTCTATGTGACTTCATTTGGTTTATGACTTTAAATAAGCTCTACATGCAGACTAATTTCTGATTGGTATTTCTAGCCTGACCTCTACTATAAGCACAGAACCCACATACTACCTAGGCCTAAGAAGGTCCACAGGTTGTCTACACAGATGTCTAAGAGGGCTTGGCTTTCTAAATAACTGTATCCAAATCAGAGCCGGCTATTTCCCCCATTTCTTCCTCAGTCCTTCAACCTCTACTATGGTTCAAGTCCATCAGCAGAAATACTTGATGGGGAAGAGAAGGGACTTATAAATAGGCCCAAGAGGACCCCACACTTGTTGTAATGTTCTGTGGTCTTGAAATCCTTAATAATTTTTTTCTTTGAACTTGTGTTTTGTAAGGGAGGTTTGATGGTACAATGGAGCATGTGTTAAAAAGGAGACACACAGATCAAAGGCAAATCTTGATATTTTAGTACCTTTAATATGCCGGCATTCCCCCCCTGCTTTTTTAACAAAAGGCTTTGTATTTTAATTTTGCACTGGGCCCCTGTGAGGATTAATACTGAGTATCAACTTGACTGGACTGAAGGATGCAAAGTATTGATCCTGGGTGTGTCTGTGAGGGTGTTGCCAAAGGAGATTAACATTTGAGTCAGTGGACTGGGAGCTGCAGACACACCCTCAATCTGGGTGAGCACCATCTAATCAGCTGCCAGTGCAGTTAGGATAAAGGCAGGCAGAGGAATGCGAAAGGACTAGACTGGCTAAGTCTTCTGGCCTCCATCTTTCTCCCATGCTGGATGCTTCCTGCCCTTGAACATCAGACTCCAAGTTCTTCAGCTTTTGGACTGTTGGACTTACACCAGTGATTTGCCAGGGGCTCTTGGGCCTTCAGCCACAGACTGAAGGCTGTACTGTCAGCTTCCCTACTTTTGAGATTTTGGGACACGGACTGGCTTCCTGGCTCCTCAGCTTGCAGATGGCTGAGGTACTTCACCTTGTGATCGTGTGAGTCAATTCTCCTAATAAACTCCCCTTCATATATACATCTATTCTATTAAATCTGTCCCTTTAGAGAGCCCTGACTAATACAGCCCCTAACTTAGTCAGCTTGAGCAGCCATAACAAAATACCATAGACTGGGTGGCTTAAGTAACAGACATTTATTTCCTATAGTCCTGGAGATTGGAAGTCCAAGATCAGGTGCCAGCATGGTCGGGTTTTGGTGGGGGCTCTCCTCTTGGCTTGCAGAGGGCTGCCTTCTTGCTCTGTCCTCACATGGGAGACAAAGAAAGCTCTGGTGTTTGCTGGTGTCTCTTCCTCTTCTTACAAAACCATGAATTTCATCATGAAGCTCCACCCTCAAGGCCTCATCTAATTCTTATTACCTCTCAAAGGCCCCCCCTCCTACTAATATCACATTGGGAGTTAATTTGACATATGAATTCTGGAGGGATGCAAACATGCAATCTATAACAGCTCCATATATTGAGTAGCTGATCCTGTATATGAATATTGTACAAATGAGATGTAGGTGAAGTGACCCTTACATTGTGCCTGCCCTCTATGCTAGGTATATGAATCTACTGCATTTCTATG
Source organism: Nomascus leucogenys (assembly GCF_006542625.1). Classification (NCBI taxonomy): domain Eukaryota; kingdom Metazoa; phylum Chordata; class Mammalia; order Primates; family Hylobatidae; genus Nomascus; species Nomascus leucogenys. The sequence goes on from NC_044386.1 coordinate 53,996,894, forward strand.
CTCCTTGCTTTCTCCTGTGTGTTTTAAGTTGAGTATCAGCATTTGGTCTTTGTCTTCCAGGACTGCTGGTATAGCTTGCCCCGTGATCGACTTGGAGGACATCATTGCATCAGGGCATTTCTCCACATGATAGCTCCTGCCTGCTGGACAGGTCCTCTCTTGACTATGTGTATTCTCCAGAGAAGCAGGTGATGACACCCAAATGTTTTCTTTTCCTTTCAAAATAATGGGTTATATTTACACTACTCAATAATTAACAAAGGGTCTTTTCAACAATCCATGAAATGATTGAAAAAGAAAAATGATGTACAGTAAATGTCTTATGCACAGCCTTCTGGTTTGAAAACCAGGGCTTGCTCTGTTCCATAGGATTCGACTATTTCATTTGATTTCTCTATTGACAAAGCCACTGAAGATTTTGCATGTTAAATTTCACAACTTTCCAATGACATTTTAAAACTCTCACTCCCCAAAAGCAGAAGTGTTTTTTAAATCCCAAGAGTACTCTTTGAAGAAAATCTCTTCCCCCTCACAGTGCTTGTTAGAACAACGTAGTATAATGTATTTTCCAAAGTACAACTAATTGAAGCACTTTGTCTTTTTTAGTTTTCTGCATTTCAAAATACCTATTGTGTATGCAATCTTATAGATCAGATATACCTTTATGTATTTGGGAATTTCCTCATTTCTCAATTTTTAAAACTGTCCAGGAAAGCTGCATATATTTGGGGATATGGCATCTCAGAAAAATGTATCTCTAAGACCACAGAGATCATAATGAGGTTTGCTTTGGTATAAAATGACAACAGGGAAGTGAAGAATTACCCTATTCTTCACTTAAAAAAATAGGCATCATAGGTTGCCACTTCAAATAATGTCTTAATATTCTCCCATTTAATTATGTAAATCGTCAAAGAGGACTGCTGTTTATGGTAATTTGCACGTGTGGCGGTCTGCTTCCCAAGGTAAGCTAATTTAAATCAAATTATAACTAAAGGAGATTTACCACTTGTTGATTTAGACAGACAATCATTTATAACTCCACCAAATGGCTAGTGAAGACTGCAGAATTTCAAAAGTGAGGTGAAACAGTAGTGATCCTGCTGTGAAAGGAATCGGCTGAAATACTCTGGAGGGATTTAGGATTCCCATTGATGTCAGCAAGAACTGAAAGCAGCCTTTTTTGTGAGGGAAGTGATTAGTGAATACCATTGACCCTCACTACCTCCACATTCAAGTCTTCCTTTGCACATGAAGTTAAAGGCTGTTCTCCCCAACTAATTTACCACTCTCTTTTGATACGAATCCAGCACTCTTCAGAATCTGCCTGCATTCTGGTTGCAAAGTTGTACTAAGTATTAAATGTAATTGAGAAAAGACCATTGTAAACTGCTCAAGTGTTTGAATGTCCCCAGCTCTTTTCTTTTTCTTTTCTTTTTTTGTAAACCATTAAAGATAGCCCATTTCAGTTTGAGAAACTAAGCATGTGCAAATTCATTCTTTGTTTTATGGGCACATTTATTACAGAGCAAATGCCCTCTTTAGCTAATGAAACTGGCTACGTGGACTACGATAGACCAAGAAAGCTACCCAAGTCCTGAGGGAGCCTAGTCCTCCTAAATGCCCACAACGTACCCATGACAAGGGCTACAGCTTGGCTTTAGCAACCAGGAGGATGAAGATAGCAAACTGATTAAGAGAGTAGGTATAAGAACCAGGGAGAGTGGGGTCCAAATATCTATCCTGTCTCTCACTTGCCAAAAGACTTTAAGAAATTTGTTCAACCTCTCTGAATCTTAGTGTCCTTATGAAAAGACAGCATTAATTATACCTTCTCCATAAGATTTATATAACATGCCAATGCAGATAAAGCACAAAGCTTTACATAAATGTTCTTCAAAAACAGAAACTATGAATAACAATGACAACATTGTTAATAATGCAGTGTTATGCATGGAAATGGACAACTTCTAACATATTTATGAGTAAAGAGTTAAGATAGCCTTTTCCCTTCTGCATGAGAATTTGACCTTCATTTAAATTTCACGCTGGGTTTACCTGTTAAGGTTGGCTATGCTGCTGACCAGTGTTGTTTACAGTAACACAAATCCCATGATTAACACTGGAAGGCCTATACATAAGCTGTATATATTTGATAGGAAGTCACACTTGGGGTATTCCAGAGTGTGGTGAATTTGTAACTGACATGGCCTTTGTGAAGACCCTGGAAATTATGCCTACGTTGCTGTCACCCCAACAGATAATGGCTCTTGTGGGAATGAGGCTTTTAGGCACTTGGCCGATGTGGATCTCATCTCCTTGCACCTGGGCTGTGCTGCACAGAATTCCCACAAAGACTCTCACAGAAAAGAAATACCTCAGGTTGTCCTGCTGGCATATTTGGTTTCCCATCAAGGTCCTTAAGTAAGTATGATGTCGACTATCTCCTAGAGTAATATCGTGAGTCTGCATCTTTAGCTGAGCCCAGGAAAACTCTCTGTAGACATTGCAGAATATTTCAATTTAATTTTTTGACGATCAATTCATATGCTTGAAAGATAAGATTGTGGAGATGTTAGAACAATGTAGGTTCTAGATTCCACTGTGAATGCTTATGAAATACCAGAATTTTCCAGTGCCCATATATGTTTTCCTACTACCCTGAGAGAGACATTTCTGCCATTGGCGATTCTTTGGGACTGGGGAAGCCATTTGTGGAGGCCAACTGAAGACTTCTTGATTAGCAGCAATTCAGAAATGCAGTGTTCTCAATATGCCACATGCAGGTGCCCGAACAGGACTAAATAACATCCCTGCAGGACAGGAGTCTCCCTCTAGAGACATAAGTCATGGCTATCTGAACGGCCAATGGCAACTGGGGATGTCCCTTGTTTTCATTGGAAGCCTTTGTTTCCCTGGTGACAACCTTTCTTAACTGGAGTTTCTGCAGAGAATTAAGCCTGAACTCTCTAAAGCATCTGTATTACATTCCTGCTGTTGCCATAAAAAATTATCACAAAATTAGTGGCTAAAACCAACAAGATTTATTATCTTCAACTTCTGGAAGTCAGAAGTCAGAATTTTAGCCCAGAAATTTCACAGGGCTAACTCAAGATGTCAGCAGGGCTGTGTTCCCTTTGGAGGTTCTGGGGGATAGAGAGAATTCATTTCCTCACTCTGCGGTTCCTAGAGGCTGCTTGCATTCCCCAGCTTCTGGTAATCTTTCACCTTCCTCCGTCTTCAAAGCCAGCAGCATAGCATATTCACATCTGTCCCTGTCTCTGACCCTGACCCTCCTGTCTCCTTCTTTGATTTATAAAAACACATGTGATTAGACTGAGCTCACCCAGGTAATCCAGGATCATCTCCCTACCTCAGGATCCTCAATTTAATCACATCTTCAAAGTCCCTTTTGCCATATACAGTAACATTCATAGTTCCAGAGATTAGGAAGTGAATATCTTTGGCGGGGGAAGGCCATTATTCTGGCATCCTTTGTTTGCAGTAAATTTTTCTTCTGTGCAACTAGAATGGTACTAGTTATGTGTCATCCTCAGAAGAATTGAGAAAACTGTCATTCAGATCGTTTTCTGTGCCCTATGTTTCAGATGAGGAACTTCAGTTGTGAACGAGTGGTTGGTGGAAATGGCGACAACAGCACCTTTAATAAACAGGCAATGAGGTTCTTCAGGGACAGTAGTTTTACAGTTTTTTAAAAAACTGGATAGACAAGGATGGCAAAGGAGGTGGGTGTTGGGAATCAAGTGTGAGCCCAGGGAAGCATATGGTGGTGTTTTTAAGATGCATTTTGGGGAGTAAATATATCTATGAAGAGAGAGATATTGAGGGAACAGAGGTGGGGGAAAGTGTAAATATGAATAGCTGGTGGTTCCAATTCTAATTTTTCTAAAAATGTACCAACTATCAAAGTTGTCTTTCTTTTCAAAAAATCTAGCCTTTATTCTAATGACCCTTGCATACTTCAGTAGAGACTCCCACAAGAAACACTCAGCAAAAAATGCATTTGTGTAGAAATCATACAATAGCTAGTTTCACTCCTCTTACAAAAAAAAAAAAAAATCAATAGTTGTTTCTGTCCCTAAATTTCATCTTGGGCCTCTTTGTGAAATGTGCAGTTCAATTTAGTGTTGATAGGTCATTCCAGTCAGTGTGAGTTTATTGCAATTCAGTATTAATTTCCAGCCAACTGGAAACCAAAGTACTCCAGTTAGACAGAGTCACCTCTCCTTAGTCTGCTTGACATTGTCTTTTAACCAGTAATAGGAACCACTGTCTGATGGATTGATCCTTGGAACCATCACATAAGCTCCAGCAGGAAGGCTGGAAGACTCATTACTATCAGGACTTATTTAGAGCTGAGTGAAGCCTTGGTATCAACTGACCTAGCATTTAGGATGTTTTCCATCCCAAGAAAGAGTTCCACAGTGGTAGACAAGAGGCCTGGCTTTGGCCATAGCTCTGCCAGTATCCAGTGTGTATGGACCAAAGAGCAGCTCAGAGAGCAGAGGAAAGGAGGCTGGCTGTGTGAGTTACTGGTGACTTATTGGGGGGAAGCTTTTATGAACTACTGTCTGGTAGAGGACTTGGAATATCTCACAACTTAAGAGGAAATATCCTCAAAAGAGAATGCAGGGCAAAGGGGTTAACTTATTAGACCCCAGTAAAACGAAGAAGCAAGGGCCAAATTTAGGAAGGAAAGCTCATACTGGAGGCAAGAATCTTCTTGGAAATAATGAGAACTGGGCGACTGTAGAATTTGAGCTGCATGTGCACCTTTGCAAACTCTTGACTCTGCTTCTGAGATGCATCCTCCTGCTTCTCGGTTATTAATTGTAAATGGGAGCTAAAATTGCAAACGATACGAAAAATGGAAGAAAAATTCGGTCTAGTAGGGAAGACAGATTCCAAAGCCAATAAAATATAATAAACTGATATAAATACTATGAAGAAACAAGATGCTGAGAGAATCACAGGAGGTTATCACCCACTAATGTCTTCACAAAAGACCTGAGGAATCAATATTTAAGTTAAAATGAGGAAGAACAGCCCTGCAAAGACTTAGAGCTTGATGGAATTACATTTTCAAATGTCTTGAGGTACGAAAGAGCTTGTCCTGTTTGAAGAACTGAAAGAAAAAAAAAAAAAAAAAAAAAACCGGTGAGGCTGGTTCAAGGTGAGCAACTGAAATGGGGGTGGAAAGGCATATGTGGTGGATTACTTTTAGGCAAATAGTCACTCCCTCCTTCCTACCCAATTTCATGAAATGAATATACTTGGCCACTTCACTGATGTTGGACCTGGCCATGTGACTTGTTTTTGTTTCATGGTGGCTGAGCACACTTTGCTAACCCTTTAGTTTGGGCTCAGCTATGTCTTTAGTTAAGGGGACTTAAGCAAATATAATACAAGAAGAGGTTTAAAATGTGCTTACACAGTTGGGCTCACTCTATTGCTCTTCTGTTACTGTGGTGAAAGACCATATGCTAGATTGTCCACTGGTAACAGGAGAATGAGGGATGTGTAGCAGATATGGATCCAACATGCAGCTTGGAGTCAAGTCCAGCTAAGCCCCATGAGATCAGCCCCCTCCAGCTGATTTCCAGATTCTTAAATAAGATTAAATAATTATCACTTTAAGCCACTGAGTTTTGGGGTAGTTTGTCTGTCAGTATTACTATGGGAATAGCTAACAGAGACAGTATATAAAGATCATCTAAAAGAGCTTGTGAAAAAACAATTGAAGTGTTTTAAGTAGGGAGTGATAGAAAATGAATTATGTTTATTGAAGCTCACTCTGGCTGCTGGGAGAGGCCATTACGAGGAAATAGTTGGAATAGTCCTTTTGGATAGAAAGGTAGCAAGGAGTAAAATGGAAGTGAATATATTTGAAATAAATCTCGGAGGCAGAACTAATAATACTCACTAATGAGTTACACACACAGAGAGAGGAAAGTGAAGAACGAAAGGGTGACTCCCAAATTTCCAGCCTAAACAACTGGGAGGAGAGTTAAAACACTTTGGGTTTTCTATGTTGCTATTTTTTTCTACAATAATAACTTAAATGGTTATGCGGTCAGTTGACATAGGGTAAGTTACTTAATCATTACTTTATGTTGAAGGTTTGCATTGAAAGTTGATTTGCGTCCAGCTTTATCTTTTACCATAACCTCAATAGTTAACCTCTAAGTACATTAAAGTTTTGTGCATTTTAGATGTTTTTTAGGGGGTGAATTAGTGGATTCCTAGAAATGGAATAAGTGGGTCAAAGCGTTTCAGTGATGTCCTTTTTTTTCTCCAGAGTTCATTTCTCCTCTAGGCAGAAAGTAGAACGTGAAATGTGGAAGAAACACCTTCACAAAGAACAACGTATTTTGCTTTGGTGAAATGTCAAAGTCTCCTTAAGGCGGCTCCTAATAATAGCAATAGTCAACCTTTATATGATGCTTAATATGTGCCAGACACTATTCTAGGCACTTTATATATGCATTAACTAATCTAGTCTCACAACAGCTCTATAAAGTAGAGACGAATACTATTCCAATTTTACATACGAGAAAACTGAGGGAGAAAAGCTAAGTTGCTTCTAAGAACATGAACAGCTTTATAGAATTCACTGTGTCTGTGGTATAGATGATGGTAAGACATTTGTTTCATGCATTTGTTCACCATACGTACCTTATTTGGACCCGCAGGAAAAAAAAAACATTACTTACTTTTGCACCAAATAATCCTTATGCTTATTGAAATGGCGGATTTGTATCTGATGAGTTTTGCACCAAATAATCATTGTGTTGCTCCTAAGCAAATGGCAGATTTTTATTGGTAAGATTTTAACTGATTAAGTTCTACCTCCTAGAAAATCTGGAGCCAAATGTCTAACCCATTTGTGGCAAGTGTCTAAATCTTTATGCCATTCATGTTTATCTTCATTCCTGCATCTCCATTATGCCTCCTCCTATCTCCTTTTCTCTTTTACATTTAATTTTAATTTACACAGTGGTAGATTTTATATATCATTGAAAGCTTTCAGACCATAAGAGATATAAATAAGTACAGGAGTCTCCCCCTTATTCACAAGGGATATGTTCCAAAACCCCCAGTGGATGCTTGACACCAAAGCCTATATATACTAAGTATACTATGTTTTTTTTATCTGATGGCCAGACAGCTACTAAGTGACTAACAGGTGGGTAGTGCCTGCAGGGTGAATACACTGAACAAAGGGAGGATTCAAGTCCTAGGCAGGACGGAGCTGGGCAGGACGGAGCTGGACAGCACAGGATTTCATGACACTACCCAGAAGGGCACAAGATTTAAATCTTAGTAATTGTTTATTTCTGAGATTTTCCATTTCATATTTTTGGACTGTGGCCAACTGTAGGTAACTGAAACTGTGGAAAGTGAAACAACAGGTAAGGGAGGGACGACGGCAAACCGACTCAGGGAAGCCAAAAAAAAGAATATCAGTATAAAAACAACTCAGGCTATGTATACAACTTCCCCAGGATAAATGTTATGGGTATATATTCATTGATTGTTTGTTTGCTCTTAACAACCTTCTCTACCACTTTCAATTTTTTAAGGTGGTGCATATTCTACGGATTTGATCAGGAAATGGTGCCTGAAAGAGCTCCCCAGTCCCACTCCTTTCCTACCTATCCCCAGGGAGCCCGAGGACAACTACTAAATAATAAAAATAATAATCCTTAAAATATTAATATGATTTTTAGATAATAATGGTACTTATTAAGTGCTTACTACTATTCTGAGTATTAGAGCTTAGGCACTACTCTTAGTACTTTATAAAAAATTATTTTATTTAATTCTTACAAAACAACACTATGAGGGTGCTACTCTCATTATGCACAGGTTACAGACGAAGAAACAGGTTTCAGGGAGTTAAGCGACTTCTCCAATGATGCAGAGCTAGTAAGTGGCAGACCTGAATTTTGAATTAGGTTTGTTGAGCACACAAATCTGTGCTGTTAACCACACAATAGTTTCTCATATTCCTGGAATAATAAGATCCCAACTTTATCTAAAATTATTTCAGATTTTTCTTTTTACCATTGCCTGTCCTGATTTAACTGTTACCTGAACTAATCAGTCAGTCATATAATTAGAAGAAAGAAATGAGCATTTACTGAATTTCTCCTTTAGACTAGGTGTGGAACTAGGCACTTTCAACATTATTCATTTAAACTTCACAACAATTTCATGAAGTTGATATTATTGTTCATGTTTTAAACTTGGGACTCAAAAAGTTTATGGTACTAATACAAGGTCACAAAACTAGTAATGGGCAAATCTAGGATTGAATCTGAGTTCCTCCAAGTTCATGTTCTGTTTTCTTTCCATTTGTTCCACTAGTAGAGTATAAGCACGACCTTGGGAAAATTACAACTTTAATGCACCTCAACCTTAATATCAGTAAAATGGAATAACAAGGCTTCCCTTAAATTTCCTTGACTGAGTGCTAGAGATGAGCACATGTAATTATCAGATGGGGATATGCTTTGGAATTTATTGCCCACTGCCCTTTCTGAATTACTCTTCACAAAGGATTTTTGGTGTCCTAGAAGGCAACTTACCTCTGGGGATGTGGACACATCTATAAGCTGACTTTGAGTTATTCTGATAAGGGGAAGCCACTGGGAGCATGATGGAGCCACACAGGCAGTAGGGCCCGTGGGCAGCGAAGCACAAGGATGGGCTGCCTCAGTGTGGGCCAACACCCACAATGACAGTGTTTGCAGGGGCTGCATCGTTGCCACTGCATCCTTCATTGCCATCCCTTACCCCTACTGCATTTGCAAATAAACAAAAACACAGATAAATGTTCTTGGCTCTGTGTCTAAGCCCAACTGGCCTGTAGGATGTTTAATTCTGGCAAAAACAACCCATTCTAGCCTCTGTGCTTAAGAAATGACTATAAGAACGTGCCTGGCAGAACTTCTACTAGTGAAAGGGGAAATAACCAAGGCCCCCAGCTATTGCCCTCTGAAACCTGGCACCACGTGTTCCCAGAGGTCACGCTTCCCATAGGTAACCGCCAGCCAATGCCTGAGCAGGTAGGAATACTAAGACAGGTCCATGCCTAGGAGATATGGATTCTGCTAACAGCCAACCTTGGCTCCAGGACTCCCCGATGGCCTTGCGGAACTTTCATTAGACTGCACGCCTATCTAGGACCTTTCCCCTCTCCTTCCCTGAAGCCAATCTTGGATTAAGGTCTGACATTTCTCCCAGCACCCCCCTCTAACTCCACATTTTTGCTCACAGGCATTCCACTAACTAAATGCTCATACATTTAATGTCATATTGGTGTCTGCTTCGTGAAGACCCTGCGCAAATGCAGCTTATGATGTCTCCTTCTGCTTAGCTTTTAATTCCACCCTTCAGACCTTCCCCATGGTGCAATAATTGATTCCCCCAAGTCCCTACCCCCAGTTGGAAGCTTTTCCTGTTACCTCTTATCTTCACCACTTTGAGGATATATAAGTTATTTTACCTTAAATTCTGGTTATCTGTGTAGATATTTTATCTCATCTACCAGATGTTGAGCCCCTTGAACCTAATGGCATCAAAACTTATTGATATATTATATCACACTATGCCAGGCATTGTCCTATGGTTTTACATATGTTACACATATATTTAATCCTTGTAAATACTCTGTGAGGTATGCATTATCAAATCTATTTTACAGAGAAAATTAAAGCCCAGAGAAATTAAATGACTTGCCCAATGCTGCACAACTAGTGTTAAAACTTATTTTGAATTTAGGCTTTTAGACTAAATCCTGTGCTCAAATTATTATTCAACCCCTGTCAAAATTCCTTGCTGACACAATAAGTGCTAGGTAGCTCATCCTATTTCTTATCTTAACTCCTTGGAAGCAGAAGGCTAAATTTTATGCCTGGTTGGAGCAGATGTCCTTGACTTGGGATTCAGTTACAGTTATCATTTCCCAGTTCCAAATTTATTGTATAATTCTTTTTTTTTAAAATTCTTTATTGCTGTAGTTCTAATGTACATGAGTCTTTTTCTTGGGGGAGTAAGCAGATATAAAAAGCAAGGAAGAACCTCTGGACCTGTATGCTTTGAGTTCAGACGCGTATGAACACAGACATATATTTCTCTGTCAAAGTCAAAGCAGGCTATGAAAAATAATCTCAGGGAAAGCAGAGGCCAGGTAGTGCTTTTCTCTGTTAAAACAAAAAGAAATGAATTTTTACAAATTCACACAGCAATTTGGTTATGGAAATTAAAATGGAATTCGGTACTCTCAGTTCCCAGAGCAAAGACCATGTTGCCTTCACAGCAGAATGAAACAGCATAATGTCTACTATGACTATACCAACATGTATGTTCACGTGTCTTGAGACAAGGTATTGTAAATGGAAACCAGGTCTATGAAGCCCCTTACTTGACTTAATGGCACTTATCTGCTCTTGAATTCTTTATTACAATGTTCTGTTTGTAGTGTAAATTGTGTTATTAAGTATTGATGAAAATTCCTAAAACAACCCCTCTATCCAAAAGTTGGATGCAATATTTGCATGAGTTATGAAAACTGTTGTATATAATGAGTCAGAACGCTGCCTTATGAGTTCTATGGTAAAAAAAATTACAGTCCAACTCCATGAATGTAATTATTCAGGCACCTAGTCTGATTTATCATATTGATGAGAAACTAAGCCATGAAATATCCTCTGCTAGAAACCAGCCTTCGTTCATTTTGCAAATACACTTGAGAGAAGCAGGAGGAGTGAGAAAAAACAACAAATGATCTGCCAGGACTAGAGGAAACATATTTCTTTTTCTTACAACAAAAAAAAACTTTAGTAATCAAATGTTAATTCTGAAATAGATAAATGGGAAAATAACTACACACTCCTCTATATGGTTTTGGCAGTGTGAGCCTGACTCCAGGCTAGAGATGTTTGCTTTCATGCCTCTTATTCAAGAGCAAAACCTAAGGGTGGGGGACACAGAGGGAGGAGCTTCTGGGCATGAGGCATGTAGGCATTTGGAGCTCTCCACTCAGACATCCTCATATGCCACAGTTGGTAGCTGATTAGTCCTTTGCAGGCTGCAGGGCCTCTATTGGCCCCTGCTCACTGCTCATTGCACAAATTAGTGAAAATGAGTCACAGCATGTGCAAGCACGCAGGGCTGATGAAATCCACAGAGGTCAGCTTGCCGAGAAATCCTTTCAAAGGCACTTCTGACAGATGGAAGTGCCTTTGGAACTTCTGACAGATGGAAGAGTGGGAAGCAGATAAAGATGTTTCAGGGAAAAGAGAAAGGTGAAGTGGGAAAAGAAACAAGCTTCTGAGCTCAAAACAACAAGAGACTGCCTAGTGAATAGGCGCTAGAAAGGCAGCAAATATTTTGAATTTGTCCTTTTTTTCCAAATCTGTTTTAAAGTAGCTCTTATGCACTGCTAAACATGCATACAATGTTTGGGCTTTTCTATTCCTTTAATACAACTGTTGTCACTGGGTTGGGAGGACCTCGTGTGAAAGCTGGCAGTTGCCTATTCTGATTTGTGGGAAAACTTAAACCCTGCTACTTTGGTCTTTGTGAAGGTCCCTGGAATTCTTAACATTTAAAAAGTATTTAAAGGCCCAGCCAAAAATGAAACTGGGTATAAGCAATAACAGAGCCTATTGTAAATGAGATCGTGGAAAAACACTCTATGTGTGTGAATCTGTATATATGTGCATGTGCTTTGTGGAAGAAGGAGCTTGAATTTGGGTCATGAGATACACAGAGATGCTTTTGAGAACAATGAACAATTGTTATGAGAAATTGAATGTGTGCTAAAATTTCTTAGCATGCTAGAGACCCGCCTCTGGAATCAGACATAGCAGAGTCTGAGTACCAGTCTTACTCCTTGATATGTCAATCTGGGCCACTAGCTGACTGACCTCTCTAGCTTCAATCTGTGCATTAGCTAATCTCAAAGCTTCAATTTTTATTATCTTACAAAATGGGGTGATTTTAATATTTAACTCAGGGTCCTTATGAGTTAAAACTGGTAAAGCATATAGCTCATTGCCTGACCCATAGAAAGAAATCAATAAATTATTATTATTATTATTATTACTACTACTATTGTGTTGTACCAGGCCCCTGGCAGTGCCACATGTGGAAATACCAGAAGCCTGATCTCAAAGTAAAAGAGTATGACCCCTTGAGGAAGGCCAGCACTGGCCGGTTTCAAAATTAACTATGAGCCAGGGGATAGGAGTTAGAGACCAATCATAGTGCTGGTGCCCATTTTTCCTCGGCATGGGAGGCACTATCATCTCACATCCTCCTGTACTTTCCATATGTGCCATCTGAGTTAACGAATTATCAAGATGAATCAGAAGCTCTGCTAGAAACCTTTGCCCACAATCTTCCCAGATGAGCTGAGGCATGAAGAAACCAGGATCATACCTCCTCAACCATAGGGAATCACAGTCTTCTATGTCGTTGGAAACAGAGGATCAGCTTAGAACCACTTAGTTGCATCAAAGCTGTAAGTGCCAGATGGCTGAGATACTCTGTCCTCATCAGGACAGGCACAAAGGGAAGTTCCCTGGATCATTTTGAGGGACAAAAATTAGGACCAGGTGGTGGCTCATGCCTATAATTCCAGCACTCTGGGAGGCCAAGGGGGGCGGATAACCTGAGATTAGGGGTTCGAGACCAGCCTGGCCAACATGGTGAAACCTGTCTCTATTAAAAATACAAAAATTAGCCTGGTGTGGTGGCAAACACCTGTAATCTCAGCTACTCAGGAGACTGAGACATGAGAATCGCTTGAGCCTGGGAGCCGGAGGTTACAGTGAGCCGAAATCATGCCACTGCACTCCAGCCTGGGCAACAGAACAAGACTCCGTCACTTGTCTTCACCAAATGGTACTATAGGACTAACAAGCAAGAGTTAAGTGCAAGCAGAGGGTTGTCCCTCTGATCCCATGCTTTTCTCTTGTTTCAACTAGTAGACTTCACATTCTGTGAGGACAGAAACCTTGTCTCAGCCATGTCTATATTCTACCTATATCGAGCAGCATTTGTGTGATCTTACACAGTTCTATAAATGTTTGCGGACTTGGTTTTTACTTTTAAAGAAAACTCTTTTTGTATAAACATGGCTTTGTGATCCCCTTCTTTTTTTTTTTCTTTTTGAGACGAAGTCTCGCTCTGTCACCCAGGCTGCAGTGCAGTGGTGCAGTCTCTGCTCACTGCAACCTCCACCTCCCGAGTTCACGCCATTCTCCTGCCTCAGCCTCCCGAGTAGCTGGGACTACAGGCACCCGCCGCCACGCCTGGCTAATTTTTTTTTGTATTTTTAGTAGAGACGGGGTTTCACCATGTTAGCCAGGATGGTCTCGATCTCCTGATCTTGTGATCTGCCCGCCTCAGCCTCCCAAAGTGCTGGGATTACAGGCGTGAGCCGCCGCGCCTAGCAGTGATCCCCTTCTTAAAAGGCTTGATTCATCATGTAATTGTTTATTTGCCAGATACATAGTTTATATAATAATACTATTACTGTATTTCTTTTGCCATGTTAATATGGCAATACTTTACAAAAAGCAAGCAATAGTGATTCTTTACCTCTTTGTATCTTTATTTATTTCATCAAATATTTCCTTACCAAGAAGAAAAGCAAAATGCAAAATACCCTCAGAACATTTACAGGGTCTTATCCACCTGTGCCCTCCCTAAACCCAATGCAGACTCTGACCCAGACTAAATATTCAACATATCTTCACTGAATGAAGAGCAGAGAGGAGCCGGGTAGGACAAAGACCATTTCTAACTATGCACAAGAGGAGTTAGCCCATATATTCCCAATGACTCCTTAGTCACCCCTCAGAAGGTTTGTTCATGGTGGCTACAAGTTCAATGTAAAATGTTAAAGTTTACAACTCATATTTCCTATAACTTTATATTAATATCGCGTTACCTTGCATTTACATACAGTTGTATGTTTTCTTCTTTTAGAGTTTGGTCACAACTGTTATTTTACTCATCTTTCCTCTGCTAAAAAATATTTTCATTGATAATAAACTCCAGGATGCCCCTTTGATAGACCATCTTGAAATTTTAAAGAAAGCCCTTCAAGTCACTCCTGTCACAGAAGGACCATCTTCCCATTGATCTTTATTGTAGTATCCCCAGGGCCACAGGTGTATCTAGTGTGTCCCTGGGTCTGGAGCATGAATTAGGTTGATTTCAGGAACTATGCTATAGGTGTCACTCCAGAGACTGATGTGGGTAAGAAAGATCCCATAGATTGAGGTCATTTGTGGTAACTGTGCAATGGTTATCTGTGATGAGCTCTTGTTCAAAAATAAAAATAACACCTGTTGGCTGTTTCCAATAATGAGCTAAAGCCACGAATATGATGCTTCTAATTGGATTGTTCAAATTTCTGGTTGAACCTGTGAATTTGCTTTGAAATGGTTTATTCTGGAGATTGTAAACCTACCACAATCCATTGTAATTTTTGCCATGTAGACATAGTCCAAGTTTTCTGCTGCAGTAATGTTGAACCAGATGTTCAAAGTGTAAAATCTACCAAAGAATTCTGGCCTTCAGCCCTGCAGGCTGGTAGCTTTGGCCTGGCTTAATTCACATTTTTGCATTTCTCTTATGTTTCTGGGCCACAAATATGTTTTTCTTGTTTTTTAATTGCAGCTGTTTTAATTTTCTCTTTGTAGCATTTTATTTATCATAACTAGGGATTGGAGTCATGGGTGAAGTATGATCACCTCCAACTATTTTGACTGGAAGCTCTAGAGTTGCTTTCAACTGACTCCTAAGTCTAGGGTCATCTTTGAGCCTGCCTTCATCATTTTATTACAATAGTTACTTCAATAGAATATCTTTATATCAACTGATCTTTACTTAACTGACTTAATATCTCATTGAACTCTAAAATACATGTAATGAGACATTCCACATGTTAAGTTCTCTCCTTCAGCAGATTCTCTTTAGTAAGCCCGTATACTTCTATGCCCATAAAATGAGTTGTCTACATTCTAGTAGTCGCTCGTGTATGTTCCTACATCTGCTTATGTGGCTATTTTATTTATAGCATTTATAAAATTGGATTAAAATAAACTAATCAATTAAATATGAATATGAAAATAAAGAGCTGTTATCATGGAAATCGCATTGATGTGGATTCTTCTGAAGGCATGTCCCTAAAGAACCTGCCAACAAATTCTGTAGAGTTAATGTAACTGCAAACGTTTTGGGGGAAAAATAAAAGCCAGAGTAGAAGACTGTGTCCACATTGCTTAGCAAGTGCCTTGGAGTTCTGATTCTGCTTCCAAGGGACTGAACTTCCAAACTGAGGATAATACATGTGGGTGTGGTTAATGCAAAAGAGTCATTAGAAAGAAGAGAGACTCGAACTCAAAGAAAACGCTCTGGCATTGTGTTGAAAATTTGTGATTGGGTGTATGTTTATAGGTTTGAAGTTAAAAGAAAATGCTTAAGGTATATATCCTTTATATTTTGTAATTCCTTTTTTCAGCTCTATTTTTAATTAAACAATCAAACTGTGGCAGATGTAAGAGCTTCTTCTATATTTCTAAATGTGAAACTTACCCAGGCTACAGAATAAAATCTTGGGCATGGTGGCTCACGCCTGTAATCCCAGCACTTTGGGAGGCCGAGGCAGGTGATTACCTGAGGTCGGGAGTTCGAGACCAGCCTGACCAACATGGAGAAACCCCATCTCTACTAAAAGTACAAAATTAGCCAGGCATGGTGGTGCACGCCTGTAGTCCCAGCTACTCAGGAGGCAGAGGCAGGAGAATTGCTTGAATCCAGGACGTGGAGGTTGCTGTGAGCCGAGATTGCGCCATTGCACTCCAGCCTGGGCAACAAGAGCAAAATTCCATCTCAAAATAAAATTAAATTAAATTAAAATTCAAAAAATAAAATCTTATTTTCTGCTCAGCACTTTACATTTCATGACTCATGTGAAGACTATTTCTCTCATTAAAAATTCCTCTCCACTGTTTGTTTTTCAAAATCCTATTTAAAGTTCACCTCTTCCAGGAAGGCTTCTCTGATTAATCTCATCTGTGTTTTTGTTGCCTCTGCCTTATATCCCTTTAGCATACATCTCAGTTGCTTATTCTTTTTATGTTCTTCCAAGTATTATATGCTTTTCTTATCTGTGAGGTTGGTTGGTCTCCCTAAATAGACTACACATTTTTCTAAGGCAAATACTGCTTCTTCTCTACTTTGAAATTTCCCTTAGTGTTTTGATAGTACCTTTTATAAAGTGAGGTTACTCGATGTATCTTAACTGACCTATTATTTTAGAGATTTAATTGAATGGATTAAACAATGACTTAATATACACAGATATCTTCCTTCCTTTCAAATCCCAGTTTTGAGGAAGGCATAAGCAGCTCCCTCAAGCACATTATTTCTGTCCTAAAAGCTACAAAAATTTGGTCAGAGAAATGTAAAAGATTTGAATTAATTTATTAGTGAGATAATATAAAAGAGGTCTTAACCAGTTAACCGTGTCAATGAAGGCTTTATAAGTTCAAAAGTTCACAGCTGGTTTGGAAATTATGTTCCAGGTTACGGCAGTTATAGAGGCAGAAAAAATCTTCCAACATAATTCTACCCTTTCTGTCTCTGTTTTAAAACAAAATTTCTGGTTGGAGGAGAAGAGAATTATCAGAGAAAATGAAGTGTATGTCTTCCGAGATCCCTTGCCAACTGACGACAAACTGCTTACCTTGACCGTCAGAGTCAATGTGGTTTCCATAATGTCCAGCTTATGTCTGAAAGCAAGACATAAACTTAGGAACTGGCCCAGGGAGCAGTTTATTTATTAAATTTTGTGATATCAGAACAGAGTTTAATACTAATAGAGCTCTCTGTCATTTCAAGTAATCCCATTTCACAGATTGTAGAACTGATTAAGTCAAATCTGGATTCATTTAGCAGAATTTTATCTTTCCAAACCATAGCACATTAGAGTTTGGAGGCAGCACTTGGTGGAAAACAATGTATTTAGTCATTTTTATGCAATATTTTGTCCTAGCTGAAATAAGCAAGCTAGTAAGAAGTTTGTCTTGGAAGTGGTCATCAAGTTTGAGGTGCAGAGAATACTTAGGGGAATTTTATTCTATTTTATTTTTGAGACAGGGTCTGGTTCCATCACCCAGGCTGGAGTGCAGTGGCGCAATCTCAGCTCACTGCAACCTCTGCCTTCCAGGTTCAAGCGATTCTCCTACCTCAGCCTCCTTAGTAGCTGGGATTACAGGTGTGTGCCACCACACCTGGCTCATTTTTGTAGTTTTAGTAGAGATGGGGTTTCTCCATGTTAGCTAGGCTGGCCTTGAACTCCTGACCTCAGGTGATCGCCCACCTCAGCCTTCCAAAGTGCTGGGATTACAAGCGTAAGCCACCGTGCCTGGGCTTTCAATCTTCAACATTGAGAATGTGGGTTTGATTTTTAAATGGAAGCAGAGGGAAAACAACATTTACTTTAAACACACTTCTTTTGGAAGCCACCCTTGCTAAGGACACTGCTTCTATAAAGGGGAGAATCGTGTTTCTATTTCTGTTATCAATCAAGCTGCTTCAAAACTACTTTCACGGTTCAAGTCTGGGCATTTAAGTTTCCTTCCCATGAACAACATTTCCAGTTAATATATTCAATGGAAAGGGACCAGGTAGTATAAACTTTCACCTAAAAACTTTCATATAAACATGGAGGACTCTCAGAAAACAAATAGGTATCCCAAACACCAGTCTGGACAAATACCACCTTCTGACTTAAAGGAAATGCAGAAGTAGTTTTGTGACATGTTCCTACCCTTCTCACCAGCCACAAAAACCTTAATATTCCTCTTAGATTCTTAGGGAAGGGACTAGAGGCCACCTATAAGACTACACTTAACTTCCTAGACTCCAGACAAATTTTCCATTTCTATGCCCAGACACTTTCCTGCTTCTGACTCAGCCACTCCTTGCCTTCCTTACTTCAAAATTGACTCCACAGGATGGTAGAACATCTACTGACAACGTCTAATCCCCCCACTTACTGAGTAATGATTTTTTGTTTTTGTTTTGTTTTTCATTTTATGAGGACTTATTTCCCACATATCCTCCACTGCTTCCGTGAAAGGACTCGTGGGCTCTGATACGTGTCTCCAGGAAAAAGCTTAACCCCATCCACCCTGATCCCAAGTGTTACCCTCTATTTCTCATCCCTGTAGCTCAGGAGGTGCTTAGAAGCAGCTACAAAAGGTTACTATTTCCATCTCATTGAATTGCTAGGAATTACTGAATTTCCCCACGTGGCCACTTGTACCTATTTTCTGATGTTTCCAGAGATGACAGCCAATCCCTGAAATCATTTCATTCGTTAAGACACAAATCTATTATCACCATGTAAATTATATATTTGATTCAAAATCCATGCTAAATGGAAAAATTAGATTATTAGTATCATCCTGTATAGGTTTCATTATTAATTTGCTCATTTAAAATTTAATAATTCTAGTTGGGTCAAATAAATTATTTACAATTGTATTCTGCCCTGAGACACAAATCCAACATATCTTCAGGTATGCAATTACTCACCGTATACAGCTTCTTTAGAAGTCAAGAGGCTGCCTGGCAAGTAATTATAGGTGAATATGAGGCCACTGATCGTTAGTTATCAGGCATCAGTTTGGGATTAATTTAAGTCAAATAGGTTGTTTAAACTACAGTTACAGTAGAAGAACACTAGATGCCTTAATATCCAAATTGTACTTCTGATGTGATCATGGGAAAAATAAGGGGCTGAACAATTTCTCAGTAACAACTTTACAAAGGGTCAACTCAGGGGTTTGAGGAGATTGCTGGTACTTAACATATTTTACCCCACGAGAAGGCAAATGCCTTTTAAGCACACATTTCTGGCCATCCCTGCAGTAACGTGTAACCTAATAAAGAGCCAGTGCTCCCCAGCTTCCCATTGTCTGGGTAGAGTTGTTTATCTTTCTTTAGCAAGCTCTGCAGAAAGAAGAGCAGTTTTCCAAAACTTAGATGAACAGTCTGGGTTTACAAAATAGCATTTTGGTTTTCTCACAGTAGCAATTTTAGGCGACACTAGTGCTCGGCTAGAAAGCTGAACACAAGTTATAAACAACCATTCACATAACCACCGGGTGGACATTATGATGGAGCCAACTTTTATGTTCAACATCTCCATTGTGAAACCAGTTTGGTATCTGGTTTTGTAAAAGCAGAAGTCAGTTTGTGCAGGGGGTGCTGAGGTGGATTTCTTGCTGTGCTCAGCATCAAGCAGCAGGCTGAATTAGTTATATCCAAATGCAGGTTGAGATGAAGAAAGGAAGTTAAAGCAGTGCTCCAAAGACAGCTTAGTCAAAGGAAGGGCAGATGGAGACTGGAATGAGAGAACTGCCACAAAGGGGTGCAGATCTGCCAGGGAAGCACTGCCCAACCCTTCGGTGGGCTACCAGAAATGCTTGTCCCTGGAAATAACTGATCAGGTGTTACAGAGCTGTTTTCTTCTAAAAGAGACTAATACGACTTTAAAGTTTATTTTAATGGTGCATCCTGTTTGAAGACAGTGCTAGCTCCATTTTAAATAATTTGCCTTCTTTATATAGGATACTCCTGTAGCTAATAATATAAACAATTTACAACCACAGGCTGGGAACAGGCAATGTGAGTGGATTCGAACCCATTCTGGGAATGCACTCAGTTTTTCTTTTTCTTTTTTCCATATATATGTATCACCAGCATTTAATCTTCTTCATCCTTTTCCAATTAACACAATAGAACATAAATGTATATGTAATGCCTATTGTCCTTTAAATTATTTTCAATGCATAAAAATTCCAACCTACACAATTTATTAGTGGAATAAAACTATATTTGCTATGCACCCATAGTAATTTAATTTTTAACAGACTTCTATAAGTAAATCCACTTCTTTTTCTTTGTCTTATAAGAATTAGAATTGTAACTGGGTCAATAGATGAATTTTTTGCTGAAATCCTGGAAAACTGAATTTGGCTTTTTAAAAAATCTCCTCCAGCTGGGTAGGAAGTGATGCCCTCTGTTCAGCAGTCAGTTAACATAACTAAGATATATATCAATATTATAATTCAGCAGGCATACTGAAGGAAAAAAATTAAAACAAGTTTTATTTGATGTAAATAAGAATACAGGAGGCACATGGGAAAGGAGGAGGAGACTTTGAAAAGAAAATAGAAAAATGGAGGTGGAGTGGGAGAGTAAACGAAGGAAGAGGAATGGGAGAGGGAAAAGGGACATTAGCATGAGGCTCCATAGTTGACAAACAGGCAGCTGAAAAACTTTCTTCCCAAGATTGTAGTTGTTCAACACCAACACCACCCCGTAATTTCCTAGACCCTCAGATTTATGCTCATGCTGTGCCCAGCTTCAACGTGACTGATCTTTTTGGAGCCAGGTAAATTTTGCACAGCATCTATACCACCTGGAGACGTCTAATCTCTTAAATGTTAGACTCCCTAGCATGGCTAGTCAGCTTTTCAGACATGTCACAAGGAGCAATACGAACAAAATATAGTTAAGAAATAAGAATGACACAGATTGCAAACACTATATAAGATCAGAGGTGAAAAGTTATGAAGTGCCCCGTCGGAAACAAGAAATAGAGTAGTAAGTAGCTGGGGCTAACTACTCGTGCCTGCCTCTGCAACTGGTCTACAACAGAGCTGCAGAAACTAGCCTTTCATTTGATCAGGAGGAGTAAAGACATTTTAGCAGTCATTTTCTTACCTTTCCCACTCAGCCTCAGTGCCCAGATCTAATAGATGTTTCTATATCTGGTTCCTGGAGATTTAGATGGCAGGAGTAATAACGCATCTAGCCCTAAAATGGAGACATTTGTATTTTGTCCTTGCTGCTCCTCCTCTTCATTTCTGCACAATAACCCTGGGTCCGAGGACAGATGCTAAAAGGTCTCAGCAATCACATAGAAAACTCTTATCTTAATGCAGTGGGCCTCATATGTAGTGGACACTGCCAAATCAAGCCTTAACATCTATTGACAACTGGCCTTCATAGGGGCTTTCTAGACAGAGAGGAAATAGAGAGCTCTGCTTCCAGGGAAGCCAAGGAGGGAGGAAGAGACCTGAGTCCAACAGAATCAAGGAGGCAATGAATTTCACCAGCTGTATGTAGCTTGCACTTACCCACTGCCATTCCTGCTGACTAAAGAGCCCCCCCTAAAGAATGGAGAAGATTCAGCCCTCACCTTGACAATGAGCTGGCCACAATTTTCTGCTTGCTTCTTATCCCTTTAACAGATGCAAGGAAGGGTAACCAGAGATTTGAGGACTTCTCTTTACCACCCCCTGCAGCTCCAATGGGACTTCTTCCATGAGCCGATTTGTGGATTCTCATCCCGTTGTTTTCTCTTCCAAATAAATGTTTCAGTTCCTTAGCTTAATACTCTTCCCATTTATTATGGATAATACAGAGAAGTCGTTATTAACATACGTACTTAATATTGATGGTGAGTAAGTTGGGAGCTCCAGCGAATGTTATCCTTTTTATTTGCTAGTATTCAGCATTCTTTGCCCTAGTGCATGTCCAAAATAAAGTTGCTTTCTGCCAGCTAATCTGGACATCTGCTGTGCTTCAGTGTTTAGCCATTACATGGACAACAAGTTATTTACTGCTGAACAGAGTTTCGCCATGACCCCTGCTCATGGTCATGCCTAAAAGGCCCAGTGAAACGAGAGAAACCAATTACTTGCCTTTATCCAACGAAAAGGTTAGCTTTTCCATTTAGATTGTTTGTTCAAAAGCTAGGGGAACTTTTATACTAGAGAAAACACAGGCTTTGGTAATAATTAGAAAACAACAACAACCCTCTATGAAACAGAGCCTGGAATTTGCCAGGAAACATCACCAATAACAATAGTTCAGTGGCTATGTGATAAGTTAAATAATAATATTCAGTTACAAGGTTGAGAAATACCCAACTTACTCATCACATATGGACATCTCATAATGTACTATAAAGGTAAATTCAATGTGTATGTGGATGGGTTTATTAGAAAAGTGGGATAGGGGAACACTGTTTTTTCCCTTTCTCACTTTCTCATACTCTACAAAGGCCCTTTTTGCTCACTCCAGGTCTCCAGCATCCAATGATATTGGGTTCTCTTCCCTGTTAAACAAGAAACTCTCTGAAAAGATGCTGATCGTAGTCATGCATAAGAGTTACTATATGTCATTATGTATGTCAAATATGGGGTATATTGCATTTTTAGTTATCTATGGCTTCTGTCCAAGTTTCTTTTAAAAATACAAGCATTGAGAAACACGCAAAGGCAGGGTGGAGAGGAGCTCTCCTGTCTACTAAAATCCCACTGCCCATGTGGCAACTATGACAAGCACAAGTGGGGGGCCATATCAACAGCACCTGAGATGGCACCTTAGGACCACCTGGATATTATGGGCTCCAAAGTCACATATCCCTGGTTATTCACCCCTTGATTATTGTCATTGTGCCAGACAATGCAGTGCACCAAGCAGGTGCTTCACAATAAGATTAGAGGTGGCAATGAAGCTCTCTGAAAGCTAGGCAGAGGAAGTAAAAGCTGAGATAGATTTCATGCCTGTGTGTTCTTGGTAGAATTACTGTTCCGTGATCTAAGTTTGGCATTTGGTGGCGTTGTCATCAAAGAGCTGGAAGTTAGGAATTAAAATTACGTTTCTTGTGACACACAATCTGGATTCTATTTCTTTCCTTAAGCCTGAAAATGACCCTGGGCAGTCCTATGATTATCGACTAGAATTAGCAGTGGAAGATGGTCTAGTGAAAACATAGCTTGGGTGGCAGTAGGATAACATTTATAAGTATCCTGGAGGGAGTTGCTGGAGTTTTAGGGGCAAAGTTTAATGTGGCTGTTTCTTTCCCTTTTGGAACCTGAGGTTACAAAATAAACAACATTGTGGTTTTATTAAAACACTAAATACATGGTGATTTTCCACTGACATTTACCTAATCATGGGAAAGAGTATACCAAAGGGGCTCAGAGAGCCCCTGCAGACGTGTGCTTTGTAAGCTGTAGCATCAGCAAACATTTGCAGCAGAGGCAGGAAGGTGAGCTAAATAGGGAGCTCTCAGGTTGTGCGTATTTTGAGGCTAACTAAATATGGAATCAGCTTCTGCTTTCCATCTATTTCATTGGGTCCAGTTCTACCTTTGCAAATAAAAAGAACAAAGCAATATCCATGCTATTTCATCCATCAGTTTGAGTATGTGAAATTTTAACATTTCCTGTCAGAGAGTGTCCCAGGCCAGGTATGTCTGATCTCTTCCTTGCCTGAAGATGAGGAGAGGCTTGGGAGTGGTGCCAACCAAATGACCTGGGGTTCCAGGTCTGAATTTGATTCTAGCAGTATATGGCTACTAAGAAGAACTATAAACAGATGAAGCTAGAGGCTGGGTGCCATCTGAAGCAAGAGTTCTAAGGGCAAAACCATTGCAGCCAAAGCTTTCACCAAGTCCAAGCAATCAGTGAAGAGCTGAGGACTGGGGATGAAACTGAAAAAGGTAGAATTGCTACAGGTGGATACACTACATTGTAGTGGTTGGCAGTGCCTGCATGGGGACTGGCAATGTGGGCTTCAACATTGACTTCAACTACTAACACGTTGTGTGACCTTAGACACGCTACTGGACCTGGCTAAGCTTCCATTTCCTCATCTATAAATGGAGAAAGTATAACTGCTATGTCATTGCACTGTTGTCATCAATGAGAAAATATTTGTAAAGCATTCAGCACAGGCCTGACAAGCCACTAAGCTCTCAATAAATATTTTCTATGATGATGATAATTATCAAATGCAAAATAGAGCAAGAAGCAGAAAAAGTGACCTAAAGCATTATCTCTAGATGCTTAAGATGACCAGATTTTTTTTTAATGGCTCACAAGTTGTATAGTGATATTCTCATTTTGGAAACATGGCACACGAGAGTCAACAAGTTGCTCAGTACCGCATATGCAGGGACAGAAATAGTGCATCTGTGATAGCACTGAAGGGTACCTGAGGCTCCTATACATGAACAGTGTCTTCTTTCTACCCTTCCTGGAGTTTCTGGCATTTGCACCAGTTTTAAAAGAGTTTTCTTAAGAAGGTGTATCATTTCATTAATTTGGAGTGGGATCTTAATTGGGAGAAGAGAGTGATTAACACATGTAATATTTCATAAGCATGATGGTTAGCAGACACATTCGTTTGATTCATTTGTTTGACTAATCTATCACATAATAGTTCATTTATTTTGTTCAACAGACTTTTCTCCCTATGTGTAAGACATGAAGATAGGAGTTAAGTGTGTGTCATCCTTAGCTGGCAGAAAGCTGGACTGTGAGGGCACTTTTGTAATGAATGAGCATTACAACGGACAGCAAAATGTCTCCAAAATGCCATCCTAAGCTAAGAACTTGGTTTAATGAAATACCTGGATACTGGCTTTTCATAAACTGTGGCCCTGAAGGAAAAGTACATGACAGTCCATATTGATTAGGGGAACTCTAAGCTAATATGATGTTTGGCATTCCTTGTTTCATTTGGCACTGGACTCACTAAACAGGTCACGCCCAGCATCTGGGAACTGACTGGCGGGACGTCTTACCTTCTGTATCAGAGTCCTTTATAAAGCAACCCTGAACTACATCATTCCCTTTGCTCCTTTCCACATTATCCTCCAGTCTTTCCTCACCATCAAATAAACATAATACATTATTTATTTATTTATTTTGAGATGGAGTCTCGCTCTGTCACCCAGGCTGGAGTGCAGTGGCACGATCTCAGCTCACTGCAACCTCCGCCTTAGGGGGTCAAATGATTCTCCTGCCTCAGCTTCATGAGTAGCTGGGACTACTGGCATGTGCTGCCACACCCAGATAATTTTTTTTTTTTTTTTTTTTTAGTAGAGACGGGGCTTTACCATGTTGGCCAGGCCAGATTGGTCTCGAACTCCTGACCTCAAGTGATCCACCCACCTTGGCCTCCCAAAATGCTAGGATTACAGGCATGAGCCACCGCACCCAGCCCATAATACCTTCTTTATGTCATTATCACTACCTTTCTTTTTTGTTTTTGAGACAGAGTCTGTCTCTGTCACCCAGGCTGGAGTACAGTGGTTCAAAGTCAGCTCACTGCAACCTCTGCCTCCCAGGCTCAAGCCATCCTTTCACCTCAGCCTTCTGAGTAGCTGGGACTATATGCATGAACCATCAAGCCTAGATAATTTTTATATTTTTAGTAGAGACGAGTTCTTACTTTGTTGCCCAGGCTGGTCTTGAACTCCTGAGCTCAACCGATCTACTAACCTTGGCCTCTGAAAGTGCTGAAATTACAGGTGTGAACCACAGATCACTACCCTTTAATTTATGAAATTTTCTCCCTACTTTTCTCATCATAAACCTGCCAGGCCCTCACTGTTTTTCCATTTAAGTTATTCTTGAAATCCCAAAAGACTTTAAGTATTGAAGAGTGAAGGATTGAAACCTTGGGAATGACCAGGTTGCCCTTTGCCAGAAGAAACAAGCCAAACTCAGTTGGTTTATGTGTGAGTTCTACCTCTTACTGGCTGTATAATCAGGCTGATTACATATGTGGACCTCTGTTTTTTCATCTGCAAAATGGGGATAATAAGAGCATCTCTCTCATAGAGCTGAGTCAATCCAATGCAATATGCTTAAAACAGTTGCTGGTATTCAAGCATTTCTGGTTTTCAAGCATTCAATTAGTACAAGCTATTTTCATATTTATTTTGCAGTAGATGCCTCATGAAAAAATGTGACTGCTTACTGCTCATTGTATGTAGATTATCCAGTCAGGATCATGGTATCTCACTATCTGAAGATTTTCTCTCTGGATAGGAACTTTCTTCATTCTTATGGCAATAACATACACTTTAGCAGGTGCTGGTAATGCAACACAATTCTAACGTACTAACCTTTTATGTATAGGGTAAAATACATCAGTGATTACCATAATGATCAGTAAAGTTCAAAAATGAATCACATTTCATCCTAATCGGTATCTCATAGTAAAAGGAAAAAAGAAGAATAGTTACTTTTGAATTTTAATGGGAGGATTTAAAGTCATGATAACAGATTGGGATTCAAATTTTCACTCTAAGCCCAACATAGTAGCTGAAACATCAGCAATAATGGAAAGATGTGGGAGGACAATTTTCTAAGATTTTTAAAAATATATAAACTATTGTCTTTTTCCCCTTGAAAATTTCAGTAGATTGTGAAAGTGTCAAACAATTCAAAGAAGTTGCTTCAAAACCCTCTGAGCTCTAAGCCAGATGCAACTTTCGACAATGTTTTTACTGAATTATAACGCACATACAGAAAAGTGCAGAAATCATAGGCACATCTTTTAATTTATATTCACAAACAGAACACTCCCATGTCACCAGTTCTAGATTATGACCAGCACCCCAGAAGCCACTTAAATGCCCTTTCATTTCCTACCCTCTGACAATAACCGCTATCTTGATATCTAACACCAGCAATTGTTTTGCCTGTTTCAGCTTTTATACATGGAACCATATGTAGTTACCTGGCTTATTTTGCTTCACACTGGCCCACAATGTGTTTCCTTCAAGTTACTCATAGATTAAAGTAACAGTGTAGCTCTCCGGCCAAGAACCCACAGATTATTTGGGATGTTCAGTGTGATCCTTGAGGTTCTAAAGGGATCAAGAAGCATCTCTAAGGACGACTGCCTCCCTCTCCAGGGGATATTTGAGGAAATGTTCAATGCTGGGAAGTAGAAGAAAGTCAGACACTTTTGATCAGATGACTCTCCAATTCTTGCTGTTACTCTGGTACAGACCTTGAGCTTTCAGTTATGTATTTGTAAAAATGGAAATTGTAGGGTCTGGGAATATAATACAAGGATTAGTATTATTGAACTCCTACTATGTGCCCAAAATGTAGTTCAATAAAGGCTAATTTTCTTGCCCTCTGTTAAAAGGCAAAAGATATCCAAAAGAGTGGCCTGGATTGTGTGGAGTGGGTATGTGAGGGAAGTGAAAAAAGGAGCCAGGAAAACCTACTTTGTTGCCTAATGATGGTGTTGGAGAATGAGATTTATGGGATGCTTTTATGGCTATGAGACTTAAGACTTTCTGACCACCAGCTGATGGAGCTGCCTTCATCTCATCCAGCTGCCTCCCTGAATCACTGCATGGGCAGAGGCTTGGGGCTTGCCAAAGCTGGGGAGCCTGGCACAGCTCTGCTGGTATTTCACGTCTTAGAGATGACTATTGCAATGGCTTCAGTGTTGCACACTGGTAGCTAAATACAAAGATGAAATGCTGAGTGCACCTTTGGAAAGAGATCAGAAAGGCTAATAAAAGGCTTGTTCTCCTACTATTTTATGTTGGACTCAAACATTATGTTCAAGTCACACACCAAATGTTCTTCTGAAAAAAAAAAA
Organism: Nomascus leucogenys; assembly: GCF_006542625.1. NCBI lineage: Eukaryota > Metazoa > Chordata > Mammalia > Primates > Hylobatidae > Nomascus > Nomascus leucogenys. The sequence goes on from NC_044386.1 coordinate 54,024,443, forward strand.
GGAGCATTAAGCCACAGGGGGCCCTTGGTCTCCCAGAAGTGTCCTCATCTTGTCAAAGCTAAACTGGAATTTTTGACTATGAGCCAAGACTTGTCATCAAAAAAGCCGAAAGCATCGCTCCAACATTCTTTAATTAAAATGTTAAAGAGATGCCTACAATGTCAACTTAATACAGATTGCAGTATTATTTAATAAGGAAGCCAATTGTATTAAACTCTCTCTCTCTCTCTCTCTGTGTGTGTGTGTGTGTGTGTGTGCACGCGCGTGTTTAGGGGAAGGGGAGAATATTCATAATGGCAAAATCACAGACCAACAGGTTTCCTTTCCACCATTTCCCTTCAAAATAGCTTAAGGCGACTTTAAGCTATAGTTTAGGAAAAAAAAAATTATAATAAAGCAATGAACAGAAAACAGAAATTAAATGCCCCATAGTTGAGTATATAAGAAGGCAGTAGAACTTTAAAAAATGTGGTTAATTGATGTGAGAAGACAAAATACTTAGGATTTGCTGATTATCTTCTGATTTCAGTGTTGCCAGTACCAAGTAGGTCTCTAGATGACCTGAGGTTTGCTGTCTAGCAAATGCAGACTAGTTATTAATAATCTATTCAGAGTAGGATTATGGAGAAATCTGGACTGTAGGCTTTGTGAAATTTGCAATAATAATAGTAATTTGAAGAAGTGGGGGAAGGAGGACAGAAAGGGACAGAAAGGGAAGAAGCAGAAGTGCAGGAAGATCCACCAACAATTATTGTGCAATTACTAAGTAGCAGACACCCTGGCAGGTGAACTACAGCATTACTAAGTAGCAGACACCCTGGCAGGTGAACTACAGCATTACTAAGTAGCAGACACCCTGGCAGGTGAACTACAGCAAACATTGTCTCATGTCAAACTCACCCCAACTCTATGAGGCAGATGCTATTTATTATTAATTCTGTTAAAGAGCTGACGAAACAGATGTAAATAGAGGCTAAATAACCTTAAGAGATGAGTCATGCATGCCCATTCTAGAGTCCATGCTCTGAAACATTATTTTGCTGCCACCACAAGCAAGACAGAGCCTTACTGGCTGTCATTTTTCTGACCAGAGCCCACCTGGCCAAGCAGTCAGTACTGAATCCATTTCTTGATAAATTTTACCTTAGCCTCCAAAGAGTTTAACAAGGATTCTATGTGATCTGGCCCTACCCTACCTTTCTAACTGTATCTTTCCTTACATCCTTTCTTGCCTATACTCATTGTCCCCATTGCTTTTAACGCTGAGGAATCTCTGCCCTCCATAAGCTGTGCTCTTTATAAACTTACGTCTTTTTACACAAACATTCCTCTTCCTGAAATTCTTCATTCACTCTGTAATATCAACTCATCCCTCAAGACCAAGGTCTAATGTCATCTCCTCTATGAAGTCTCCCTTGATTCTTTCAAGCAAGTTAATAGTTCTCTTCTCTGTTTCCCAACTGTACTCTGTGCATACCTCAAATATAGTCTTAGGGCCTGCAGTGTAATTTTCCTGTCTTTATTTATTTCCCTTTGACACAGAGTACTTTTTAACAGGCAGGGACTATACCCTCCACTCGGAATTCTTACTATGTGTTACTGAACAGATTACCGCCTTTGTCCCTGAGGAACAGACACACCCAGAGCTGCCACAGGTGGCTTTGCAGGTTCACACTGTACAACTCCAGAAGGTGCCACCCTTAATAATATAATATGAATGGCTCCCCTGGAGTCACAGTGCACTCTCCGTACATCCAAACACAACTGCCTGGTATCAACAATAAGATATTTAAAAATAGGGACGCATATGATACAAATAGACTAAGAGCTGTGGCACAGGGCACGTACTATGTATAAACAACAGATCAGAGTGACACAATTTTGAATTTGAGTCCAAATCTTTATCATTTCTGATCAGTTTTGTCCCAGTTTGAATAAAACATTGACCCTGTAAAAAAGGAGGTCAGTTCATAACTGACCCAGGTCATCGTCAAACATCTCCTAAATGTAATATGCTCTGGAAAAAAATGTGGTGGGTTCTGTTTCTTTTTTCTTTCTTTTTTTTGAGATGGAGTCTTGCTCTTTTGCCTAGGCTGGAGTGCAGTGGCATGATCTCGGCTCACTGCCACCTCTGCCTCCTGGGTTCACGCAACTCTCCTACCTCAGCCTCCCGAGTAGCTGGGACTACAGGCACCTGCCACCATGCCCGGCTAATTTTTGTATTTTTAGTAGTGACAGGGTTTCACCATGTTGGCCAGGCTGGTCTTGAACTCCTGACCTCAGGTGATCCGCCCACTTCAGCCTCTCAAAGTGCTGGGATTACAGGCATAAGCCACCATGCCCGGCCCGGATTCTGTTTTTAATACTGTGTCTAACATGGCTCAGGCATCAGCAGACTAGTTTCATCATAAATATATGGAAAATTGACCCAATCAAGAGATTAGATGCTGATTTAGAAACAAATTGCTATCTGGGAAGGACAAAAAACCTAACACTGCATGTTCTCACTCATAGGTGGGAATTGAACAATGAGAACACATGGACACAGGAAGGGGAACATCACACTCCAGGGACTGTTGTGGGGTGGGGGGAGGGGGGAGGGAGAGCATTAGGAGATATACCTAATGCTAAATGACAAGTTAATGGGTGCAGCACACCAACATGGCACATGGATACATATGTAACAAACCTGCACATTGCGCACATGTACCCTAAAACTTAAAGTATAATAATAATAATAATAATAAATAAAGCATTTAAAACAAAACAAAACAAAACAAAACCAAAAAAGAATTGCTATCTGGGAAAGAGATATTCACAGCCCTTCTAATCACCACAGAGGAGTTCTTTGGGCTGCAGTGGGGGCGATCCACCTGCGGGAGTCCCTGGGCACTGTTGTAGGGCAGGGACATGAAGATTATTCACACTTCATCAAGCAAAACTTCAAACCCCAGGAAGAGGCAAAAGTGCATATGCTAAGCAAGGGAGAAAACAATCCAAACTGTGTGCAAAGCATAAATAAAATTGGCTTTCCGGTTTTAACCTTGCCTTGCCGGGCTGTCATCTTAAGGCCTGATGATCAGCAGGTCGTCTCTTTTGCTCAGGTCCATTCCTAATGAAGGTTCTGTCTGTGGGATATCCTCTCGGAGCCTTTTAGGCCCTTCCAGGCCAGCTGAAGGGCTAATGATTGGAAGCTGCTTTTAATTTCCTCCCAGCTTCCCTTTTGTTATCTTGCTGCCTGCCATCTCTCAGATGCTTGTACTTGATGGATACTGTGGAGATAAAGATAAGGGTAATTTCTTGCCTACCATGCTTTTCTTTTGATCTTTTGTGGTTTTATTTTTGCACTTTGGAGTGCAATACTCCTACTGTGCAGCCAGATGTGCCCAGATCCTATTGAGATACAGCTCGGAGCACACAGACCACAGCAAGAGTGTTCTGAGATGGCCGGAATCATTTGTGTCCTGAATCTGGTTGGGGGATGGGGAGGAGGGTGGCATTAGGGGGATGAGGGGAGGGGATAGGAAGTACGTGTGAGGCTTAAGATGAGAAAGCATTGGGGGAGGGGCACTGGAGAGAGGCCGAGGAGTGACGGGATGGTTGGCTGCCTCCTCTACTCACAGTGTTAAGCAATGTATTTTAGGGGACTGGATTCTATGTTGCATTCCATGTTGGTTACATAGAAAACAAATCACAGATACTGTACGAAATTCCACATTTGCAGCACACGCTATAAATAATGGTAATTATGCTGCCTCTTCTCCAGCATCTTGCATGTTGACCCTGAGCAGGTCCCTGGAGCTAGCCTATTTGAACTAAAAATTCCCCTTAGGCCTTTTCTTCTATGGTCTCTGGCATCTTTCGAGTGACTGATTATGAGACAAACAGTCATGTAGGCCTTGGTCATTTTGAAGCTGAGATAATATAATCCAGCTGAGCTCCTGCTGCTCATGCATTCAGTCACAGGTGGTTCTGACCTGCAGCTTCAAAAGTATGAAAATAGTTTCACAACCTCCTACCAGGACTTCTTAAAGAAGTTTTGTTTCAGAGCAAGTCTAACTGAGTGATGCTAGGATTAACACGATGAACATGCACTGTCTTGCCTGGCTCAGCTGAACCTGACTCCTAACCCAAAAGTCAATGTCTTAATTTAGTTGGCTTCTGATATGGTTTTGGCTCTGTGTCCCCACCCAAATCTCATCTCAAATTGTAATCTTCATGTGTCGAGGGCGGGAGGAGACTGGATTATGGGAGTAGTTCCCCCCACACTGTTCTCCTGATAGTGAGGGAGTTCTCAGGAGAGCTGATGGTTTTATAAGTGCCTGGCATTTCCCCTGCTTGCATTTCTCTCTCTCTTGCCACCTTATAAAGAAGGTGCCTGCTTCCCCTTCGCCTTTGGCCATGATTATAAGTTTCCTGAGGCCTCCCAAGCCATGCAGAACTGGGAGTCAATTAAACCTCTTTCCTTTATAAATTACCCAGTCTTGGGTATTTCTTTATAGCAGTATGAAACTAAACGAATATAGCTTCCTTTCTGTGGTGGCCATGACCTTCACTTTCCTGATTGTATGCCATCTGTATCACAGATTTTACCTTGCCCTTGTCACTGGCACAGTGATGAAATCACCCCCTGGTCAGCACTTTCATTCCACTTTCTTTTTACAAATATTCTACTTGCTTTGTATTCTAGGTCATGTTTTGTTTTGTTTTTCTGGGATTTGAGAACAGGGACAGCTTCACTGGCCAGTCACCTGTGCTGAGAAGGGTCCCATGCCTGGTTTAACTCTCTAAAGATTAATATTACCATCTTGAAATTCTTCAAAAGTTTGGAAAAAGCCACCCCACATGTAATTTACCTTAGGAGCTGAACTCAAATTCAAAGACCCCCCCGCCCCGCCACCACCTAAGGTCTACTTTGTGTTAGGCTCATAATAACTGTTTCATGGTTATTCAATTTTAGGATTGTGTTCTTAACATAGGGGCTTGGAGTCCAGTCTCTGAAGCCAAATAACTTGGTTTTGAATTTCAGAATCCACCACTGACTAACTCTGTGACCCTGGATAGGTTACCTCTTTATGCCTCAGATCTTCATTTGTAAAAGAGAATAATATTATCTATCTCCTAAAGCATTCATAAGGATAAGCTGAGTTACAGTACAACTTCACAGAACAGTTTCTCGAATATAGTAAGTGAATACTATTAAAATTATTATTATATTATTATTATTATTTGGAGACTTTTTCTAATTAAACTTGACCAGCTACAAAGGGTAGCAGTGTTGGGAAGGTTTGCTAAAAAAGTCAGACTAGTTTGGAGGCTTCACAGTCTAGTCATTAGCATGGAAGAGCTTATACTTTTCCCCAACAGCAAATGAGCAGCATGACACTGTTGCCTTTGGAAGCTCACACTCTCCGTAATTCGACAAACTCAGCCTCTCAATCTGCCAGTCCTTCAGTAACAAGAAAATGATGGAGTACTGGCAATGAAGCTCAGAGGCTTGCAGCTGCCTCCTCCCCCCTTCCTCAGACCAGCCACTGTGGGGGCTTCATTATGGCTGGCCACAGCCACTGCTCTCCTCTCCAAACCGGTGGTTAGGAGGCTCCAGAGAGGGCACTCTGCTCTCTTCCCACTGATTACTATGATCTCCAAGAAGCTCAGAGACTAGAGTAGATTTCTTTGGGGCTGGCAAGCTCACATAAGAGGCCTGGGGGGGGGGGTGTAGTCAGCAGGCATCAGTGCCCGTGTGAGATGGGGACACGGAAAGGCCAGAATTTAAAGTCATCCTGGTCAGGAGCAGAACTGAGAACCCGGGGCAGTTCTGCTGGTTAATCTGTGTTACGCCAGGTTCCAGTATCATGAAAAAAGATTTTCCTGCCTAGGAAACAAGCATCTCCATTCTTGCTATGGAATCAGGAGGCTCTATATTTATACTGCACGCCATTAGCATACTATTTATCCACTCCTTTCCTAGACTAGTATTGCTATTCTCACAGAGCTTCACCAAGGCAGGAGTGAGTTGTTTCCCCATAATGATTTCCACTTGACTATGTAGCCAGCTGGGCCCTGTCCTTCCTTCCCCTTTCTTTCTGTCTCCATCCCGTGCATGCCCCCAACCCCCAACTTCTATGAGAGTTGGCTGGTGACATTTCTCCTTGCCGATTAAGGCAGTCTACTCAACTTTCAATAATTTAGAGAAGGTGACCACAGAAATCAATGTTTTGTAATAAACGGAGAACACATTTATGAAGTCTAATTTACTCTAACAAGCTCATTTTTGTTTTAATGTTTTTAAATCTTGGTAATTCTATTAAATTGGAAGTCTTTGAAGAGAGTGTTGCAAGGATAATTACACAGTACGGTTTGTTTCTCAGCCCCAGCTTTACAGAGAAATCAGAAATGGTAGAATAACACAGTGGAGCTGCTGCAACTTTTTACAAATAAAGAGAACAGCAGCCATAATGCTGGAGAGAGTGGAGGGGCGGGGAGAGGCTGGGTGGAGTGAAGGTAGTCTGCAATAGAGGCACAGGGCCCCCACCAGAGCATGTGCGAGGGAGGCAGATTGGGCTCCTCTCATTCATCTGTTCCTCAAATGCGCACTGAGCACTGAATAAATGACGGACACTGAGCTAGCACACTGGGACTGCAACAGGGACAGACAGCCCAAGTCCCTGCCCTCACAGAGCTGCTAGTCTAGCTGGGAGGCAGTGAGTAGTTCTTACTTAGGTTTGAGCTGAAAGAGGCAGTAAGAGACTTTCTACTCCAACCTTTCCATTTTATAGATGAGGAATAGGAGCCCATGAAGTATAGGACTTGTGGAAATCATTGTCAGCGCTGAAACATATCCAGAACTCCTAATTTCTAGTTTGATGCTATTTTCCCCCTTTTGATGTGACTCAGGGAATAATAAAACTTGTCTAAAATATCTCCATCAGTGGCCTGATGGGTAGTATCCCTTATCCAGGGGATATGTCCATTTTGACTGAATGAAACCATGGTGTTATCAGAGGAGATGACTGTTCAGGGGGCTGTCACAGAAAAAGAGAGGGATTTCTCTCTCCACATAGCTGGACCCCCCCCCCCCAAAATGCAGAGTGGTGTGTGTGGAACTGACAGGCTCTGGGCTCCTGGGATGCAAGAAAGGAAGAAGGAAGAGAAGACCCAAAGGAGAAGCTGAGGAAGAAAACAGGAAGAAGGGAAGTCCTAGAAGTTACAAACTACCTACTATGTGCTGCTATGCACATATGCTTCCACAACAAATCCTCATGACAAACTTGCAGAGTTCCACCTGCTTCTGTTCATGGGGCCACCATTAGCCAAGAGGCAAAGATGGACCCAAATCCAGGTTGGCTGGTTTCAAAGACAGTTGTAAACGTATGTTTCAAATATCCACTATACCCCCCTGACAAAATTTCCCAGTATATGGTTTCCTGTGATTTAGTGTTTGATAATAGCCTTACATTTTAGTTGACTTTCTTTTATATTCATTTTATTTTTCTGACTGCTCTCTAAATATCATAAACATTTAGTCAGTGAGGTAGTTGGATATAAACATTTTTTGAATTGCCATATGAGGAGAATGGACACCTCCTAAATTTTCCTTTGTGTAAATCTGCATGTTCACAGGTTGAGTTTTCCTGAAACAGGACACCCTTGCTCTCTATTAGCCCCTGATCAATTTTCTCACCTTATGCCTGTAGTCTCTTGAAGCACTGTCCTTCTACAATAGTGGTATGTTCCACATCTGTGCTATCCAGTATGATAGCCATTGATCACATGTGGTGACTGAGCATTTGAAATGTGGCCAGTGTGACTGAGAAGCTGAATTTTAAATTTTACCTACCTTGTATTAATAAGTGTGAAAAGTCACACTGTGGCTAATAGTTAATGCACTGGAGAGCATGGGTCTAAGGGGTTCTGTCAGCATGTTTCCCCCATAGACTTACGCTTATCAGCTATGCAGGCTCTACATTCACTGGGGGAAACTGAAGAATGATACAAACTTACTTTGATATGAACACACAAATGTCAAAAGCAATCTGGAATAATAGCCTCAGGAACATCCAACATCATTAGTGGACTTAAGGATTCATTAAGTTTTAGAGTCCCTTCACTGATGAGCAGGATGCACTTGTCTGATATGGCTAGCTGTGTCACATTTACAGGCAGAATGAACATTCTGGAAAATTTATGTCCTTGTGTAGAAGGCTAGAAAAAAAAAAAAGAAGAAAAAAGAAACTCAGCCTGAAGGCCTACGTAAAACACAAAGCACTTCTGAAATCATTTTGGGGGGCCAAAATCACACCAAGCAATGCCTGTGGAAGTGAATGTAATCGAGTATTGCCCCTACCATCTTTCAGCACAACCACATTAGAATCTCCTTTAAAGCTTTTCCCACCTTCCCCAGCTCTAATTGATCCCCTCAAAACTATGCTAAATTTTTAGTATTCCTAGTCACCTTGCCATAAGATTAGAGCTAATTCTGAAAAAGAATCTCTGAATGAAAAGCCATTCTACCAGAAATACCACATTTCTGGTAGAAATGTTAGGAGTATTTTTTTTCTTTTCCTTTCTCTTTTTTTCTACTTTCATTCTTTCAGTGAATTTAGTAGATATTAATCCCTGGAGAGATTATTTTAGTTGGTATCTGAATTTTAAGGTAACTTTCAGTGCTTGAAATCTATCATTAACTGTGTCTTCTAATTTCGTAGAATCTTGGTCTCAGAACCTTAAGTCTTGACACTCATTCTTCTTCATTCCTAGAGAGCGGAAGAAAGAGGAATCCCTACTCTGTCTCCCCACACTTTCTATGTCCCAGGCAAACAGCAATAGCTCAGTATGTCCTAAGCACTTTTCTAAGAGTTTCACACTTATTAAGTCATTAATCCTCACAACAACCTCTATGAAAATATTATTATTGTTAAGGAAACAAGCACAGATAGAGTAAAAATTAATTATTTAAGACCAATTATTTAATTAAGACTAACCAATTCAATAAGTACTAATTGGGTGTCATATGTACACATACACATATGTATAGATATGTACACATGTACATATAGAGTCAAATATGTGATATGTATCACTATATACAGAAATATATATACACACAATGACATATATAAATCACTGTGCTGGGTACTATAAGGCATAGTTATCACCCTTAAAACATGTCCAGTCCAGTGCAGGAACACCCGCATCTAGATACCTAAGGGCATGACATGATAAACTTCATAAAAGATACTAGAGCAGATCAAGTATGGTCAGGAAGAACTAAAGCTGTTCTCCGTATGAGTGTGAAAAGCCTTCTCTTCTGTTCTGTGACTCCCTGGAAGGTCCACAGTCACAGCAAAGTGGGGACCAAAGGATCGAGGCTCCATTCCCTAGAGATGGACACCCAGAATTCATGTTTAAAAATGGAAAATAATCCCATAAAATAGTTGAATCTTCCTGTGCATGAAACAGCTGTAGCCATGATGCCCAACTCAGGGCCCTGCCTCATTGAGTCCCCCCAGAGCTTTCTGCTGGCACTGATAATGTCCAGATCTCCATGCACACTGCTGCTGACACAGCCCCATTAGCACATTACTACTTCTGTCCCATGAAATAAATCATAGCAAGGTGGTCGCCTATGCATTTCAGAAACCAGGAAAGTGGAACGCATCAAGAGGATCCTTTCACCAGATGACTAAAGATGATTTTGGAGGGTAAAGGAGTAGGAATCATATTTTCCACCATCACAGTTCATTCATTTACCTCTTCCCCAAAAGACGATAATAAGCTCCCATGCTTAAGAGGATCTTCACTAGGAAGCAATTACAGTCTAAGGCTAAAACTATAGGCAGTCATTTTATTACTTTAAAAAAATGTTTTATAAATAAACTTGGGAAGGAAGCACCAAAGTTGCTCTGAAAAGAAGAACAAATTATGAATAAAAAAGGCCAATAAATAAATGGTAGTTATCATGACATCCATAGCGGGTCTTCCATAAGTCAGAGTAATCATTTTCTGCAGGAAAGCAGCCACTATCCATCCAGGGACACTAACATCATTTTATTCAAAGACTTGAGGGGGCTGCCATTCACATATGGTAGCCACACAATCTTTGGACAAGAAAATGAGGAGTTTGGGGAACAGCGTCATCTGCCTTAAGGGAAAACTCAGAACCCTGGTCTAGAATAAACTCTAGGGGGCTCTGAGAAAATGATTCTCTAAAAATGTCAGAAGTCTATGGAAATATGGAGATTTTTTTCAAAGCTATGTTTAAATACATTCGGTAAATCTGAAATATATTAATAAACATTGTTATGTCTTTATATTAAGAATAATTGTGATAAGAATTCCCCACCAAAATCACCTCTGTGATGACTGGACAACCTGATGTCATTGCTAAAAGAGTGAAAATGTTTCAGTCTCTGATATTACCAAGTAAACATAATAAATGGCTGTGACGGTTAATACTCAGTGTCAACTTGGTTGGATTGAAGGATGCAAGTATTGATCCTTTGTGTGTCTGTGAGGGTGTTGCCAAAGGAGATTAACATTTGAGTCAGTGGGCTGGGAAAGGCAGACCCACCCTTAATGTGGGTGGGCACAATCTAATCAGCTGCCAGCGAAGCTAGAATGTAAGCAGGCAGAAGAACGTGAAAAGAGAGACTGGCCTAGCCCCCCAGCCTACACCTTTCTCCCGTGCTGGATGTTTCCTGCCCTCAAACATCAGACTCCAAGTTCTTCAGTTTTCGAACTCAGACTGGCTCTCCTTGATCCTCAGCCTGCAGACAGCCTATTGTGGGACCATATATATTTAAGCATATTTTAGGCTCCTCCAGACACTGCTTTTACTGGGTGGCTCTCTTTTGTTTCGTTTTGTTTTGTTTTGGGGTATTTTGCCAATATATAATGCACAGCCCCCTTTTATTTATTTATCATTTTTTGAGACGCAGTCTTGCTGTCGCCCAGGATGGAGTGCAGTGGCCTGATCTCGGCTCACTGCAGGCTCCGCCCCCCGGGTTCACACCATTCTCCTGCCTCAGCCTCCCGAGTAGCTGGGACTACAGGCGCCCACCACCTCACCCAGCTAATTTTTTGTATTTTTAGTAGAGACAGGGTTTCACCGTGTTAGCCAGGATGGTCTCGATCTCCTGACCTCGTGATCCGCCCACCTCGGCCTCCCAAAGTGCTGGGATTACAGACGAGAGCCACCGCGCCCAGCTGTACAGCCCCATTTTATGTAAGCATTAATGCATGTTCACAATCCAATAAGGAATTGAAGAATATCTGCTCATTTGGGGTAGTCAATATCTCTATTCCCCTATATGATTACAAACAATTGAGATTTGGTTCCATTCTCATTTATGCATAAAATAAAATTAAATGGTTTGGGTCTGTTTTATACATGTGCATTGGGCAGAGAGTTCAGGGAGTTGGCTCCCCTAACACATTCTGAGGCCTTTAGGAGAGATGGATGAAATGGTGGATGGACAGACAGATGGAAGGATAAATGCATGTGTGGACAGCCTTGACAGAATAATTTCCTGAAAAACTGATGTCTTACTTATACAGTTGCATTTGAATTGCAATAGGAAACTTTGTTCAGTTGTTCTTTAACCTTCTGTGAAATGAGAGGGATGAAGGCATGGTCCAGCCCTCACATCCTATGACACACACCTTTGTAAGGATTTTTTTTTTCGCTCTTTCTTCTCTATTTATATAGGTCTGTTTTAAATTCCTCCTCCTCCTCTTCCTCCTCATCTTCCCACAACACAATCCCTGGTGAACAGATCCGTCAACTCTAGACTCAAAATCTTCTGATTTTTCCCAGTTTTAACTGCTCTCATTTGTGCCTCCATGTGTACTGTGGGGTACTTCTCATGTTTTAAGGTGTTCATGGAATATTTCACACAGTCTCTAGATTGTTGAATTCTGTTCTTTTCTGGAGACAGGAGAGCTCTTGTCTTACTCATTCAGAACTGGGGTAGAAACCTAGTAGTTATTACCATTTGTTGTTCCTTCTGTTTTAAGGATTATCCTCCCTGAGGGATTTAGGCTTATTTTGTCTCTTGCCATCTCTTTTCTTTTCTCTGACTCTCTCAAATGAATATTTAAAAAAGGGTAAGAAGAGGAGAAAAGGAAAATAATATTAAGACAGAAAAACCAAAAGAGGGAAGACAGAGTAAAATGGGAATAACCAAATACCCAAGGGGGCTGCCAATTCCCGTGATTCCTCTGAATTTCCCTCTGGGTTAGACTGTCCCTCTTTGGAGCTCTGAAATTCTCAGAGCTCACTATGCCCACCATGGTATGCAGTATAGAATGTCATGTTTAGAAATACTGTAAACAGAGACTTGGAAGAGCAATTTAAACAACAAAATGTTGCCCTGAAATTGTTTTTGTAATTATAATCTTTGCACTGGGAAAACATGGTCTTCTAATTTACATGCCCTTCTAGCACAAAGGTCTGACACACTCTGAGTTATAATATAAATCATTAGAAAAGGCTGCTAGATTTAAGAGAGCAGTTCTCTAACTCTGCAGTCAAGTGTATTGGGTTCCTTATTTTTTCCTTCCCAAAGGTGGCTTAAAAGCTATTTAAGCAGGTAAGTGTGGTCCTAAGAGAAAAAGCACATGGATAGGAAGGTTACAGGACACAGAAAAAGGAGTTAGAGCAAAGCAGATGTTTGTCTCTAGAAAGACTACAATGGTAAAACACATCTGACATGTGTGAAAGTCTCTCTCTTTCTCTCTCACACATACACACACACAGTCTTTACTCTGCCAATCCTCAAATCTAAATTATTTTTCCCACTTCTGATCTTTGATTTCTGAATGTCTTTCTTAGGCAACATCATTATAAACAAAACATGAAGCTTTTCATTTGTATCTAGAAACAAAAGAAAAATAATAGCTACAGTAAGAAATTTTAGAGGAGGTAAAGTTATTATATGCATGTACTATTTTCTTTTTAATTTAATTTTTGTTTCGACATTTTAGTTTCTTAGTCCTCTTATCTGTATTTAACTGATAGAGAATTCCGTTTTTGGAATCATTCATTCATTACCCCTTTCCTTCTGCCCCAACTTCTGTCTCCAGCTCCCTTAGCCTCTCCCTCTTTTCTCTATCACTTAAACATCAAGTCAGACCTCTGAAGAAAATAATTTCAGAACACAGAACTAGGGTACATAATTTAGAGTTTGGTGCCCCAGATGGAAAAACTAAAGCATTGCCATCTTTAATTCCATGTTTAAGTACTCCTTTCTGGTCTCTTAGATCTTGTCCTAAGTTGATTTCAAATACTATGTAACACATCTGATGAATTCATGGGAACAATTTCACAAATTTTTGATTGATTTTGTCCCGTAGGGCTGAAGACACACATTTAAGGCAGCTTAAGGCTGTTAAGTAAACTCACCTTTTTTTCCTGCCCGTGAACTACCAGCAATAGAGAGACAGTGTGGACTGCAAGGCCTGTTGTTGACCACGCAAGTCGGCTTGGTGCAGACTGGCAGGAAGCCACATTTGCCAGAACTACCATGAGCCTGTATCACTGTGGGCACCATTCAGCTGATGCACACTAACCCCTCCTCACTGAAGGGAGATACTTTTGGAAAACTTTCGGAAATATGTGTGTATATATGTACATATGTGTATATATACATATATATGTGTGTATATACATAAATGTACACATACACTCCTTACATATATATTATTATATATGTATATATAAAAATAATATCCATATATATATATTACTTAGTTCTTTTTCTGTGGAATTCTTAAGTCACCTCTACTTAAAAACTCTCTCTCGTTCCATATATATAGATATATATATATGCTCTCTCATTCCATATATATATATATAAGCTTTCACATTCCATATATAAGCTTTCATTCCATATATATGCATGTGTATATATATATAAGCTCTCTCTCATTCCATATATCTATATATATAATTCTTGTCATCTCCACTTATAAGCTCTAATTCCATATATATGTATATATATATATAGAGAGAGAGAGAGAGGCTTTCTCATTCCATATATATAAGCTCTTTCATTCCATATATATATACACACTTGCTCATTCCATATATGTATGTATACATATACACTCTCTCATTCTATATATATATATATATAGAGAGAGAGAGAGAGAGAGAATGAGGGAGCTTATAAGTGGGGATGAATTAAGATTTCCAGAGAAAAGAACTAAATAATATTTTGAATTCTGTTTTTTTAGGAAACATATCTTTCAAAATCTTGAAACTCGTCTTAAGATATATTCTTCATAATTGCCTGCATATCTCGTCTCCAAGTCAATGCTTTCAATAAAAAGGGAAAAGATTCTGCATGTAACAGTCTTTAAAACCTTACCCATTGTTTTATACAAATGATACAAATTCAGCTTACCCATTGTTTTATACACCTTACCCATTCACCTTACCCATTGTTTTATACAAATTGTTTTATACAAATTCACCTTACCCATTGTTTTATACAAATTTACCTTACCCATTGTTTTATACAAATGATACAAATTCACTGTTGCCTTTAGGAAAAGGACAGTGCATTCATTCTTTCTGGATAAATGTTTACTCACTACCATTTTTAGGCATTGCCCCAGGAGCTGTGGCGGACTCAAAGATGAGATTAATATATTCCCCAGGCTCCAGTAGTTTATCTTCAAGCTGGGAAGATCAGATATTAAAATTTAAAATATTATGATAAGGGTTACAAGGAGATGTAACATGGTATTAAAGTTTAGAGGATGAGGAGGTCAATTCGTCTGGATGAAATCATAGAATTCTTCAGGAAGAAGGTAACGTATGACCTCAGTTGACACACTCCCAATGGAATGGCATGTGGAAACGTATCCAGGTAGAAAGCAAGGAATGTGCAACTCTTTGTTAGAAGCGTACGGTATAGGGAAAAGTGGAAGAAAAATCATGTTCTACCATGAATGCCAGGAAAAATAATTTGATTTTTATTTCATTGGCTCTAGGCAGCCCTTGAATTTGCTCTCATTATGAATTGGGGAGGGCACGAGGGGGTGGTCTTCTAAATAGAATGCAGTTCTAAAGAAATCTAAGGCCTCCATTACAAAGACAAAACATGTAACTCTTTAGAAAATGTCAGTGTAATTCACCATCATAAAACTCAGGATCTTTTGTGAGGCCCTTGGGGTAGCCTAAAAAGGTTAATCCTTAAGATTTCTTTATGAATAGAATTTGAATGAGATTCAAATTTACATACACACACACACACACATAAAATAAACTGCCATTTGAAAATAAAAACAAATCAAGACCCTAACAGTACTTCTCACGACATCTGTGTACAGTTAAATAAATATTTGTATAGAGGATCACATGTTAGATATTAAGGTCCCAGTATCCAAACTATGCACATTCAACAACCGTTTCATGAAATTCTATCAGCCTTGTTGTATCTACATGATGTTAAATGCATAGGCAGGAAGCAAGCAGATAAGCCCTCTTGGGTGACTGGGTCTATTAGCATAATATATCCAATACTGGGAGTATACTTTATGTTCAAAAAGTCTTGCAGTATATACTACTCAATTCGACCCTCAAAACTGCCATTAAAAACTGTCAATCAACTAAAGCCCCTATCTCTTTTTATCTCATGAACTAGAGGTGGCTAAAAGAATTCTAACTAGCTCTCTTTAGCATCCAATGTACAATTGAGGATGGAGTTAGAATAATTATGATAATTGATCCAGAATAGAAAGTTCTTCATCCATTGGAGGTCAGCTCCTCATGGGTCTACCTGCTGCCTCATTAGCCCAAACTACATCCATCCTTCTGCTGGGGCATTTCCTCTCTGAATCAGTCTCAGGCCATGAAGGAGGAAATAACAGTGTGTATTCAAGGCTGCTACTCTCTTGAGTTTCCAAGGCAGAGTAGCAAAGATAAGACAGCTTGTTAAAGATAAAAAGGTTATTCGTCTCTAGATAAGACATCTTATCTTCAACACCTTCTCCTACTTTAATACTGAGTCTTTGTCAATTCAATGACAAACATCTTGATGGAAATCAGCCAATTATTCAACTGTTTGGTACACTATAAATGTAAAGAAATATAATAAAAAGAAAAAGATAAAAAGATAATGTTATTCACTTTGTGTTCATTACTAAAATATCATTTTTAGTAGTCATTGTTTCACTAATATTAATTTTTCTTTTATTCAAAACAATTTCTTTACTTTCAGTGGGAAACAGATTTCCAGTTTCCACATTTATGTGTAATATATGATGACTGTGAAAGTTTAAAGGCATTTACTCCTTCAGTAAGAGGACAGTTCTTATTTATTTTCAGATCTACTGGATAACAGATTTTAAAATCCTGTTTTAATTTTATTCTCTTAGAACACATCATTTCTTTTGGTCAAAGCTATATTTTCCATTTTATTTGGATGACAGTTAAACATAGTACTTTCCTCTCAAGAAATCTTCCATGTCAGAGCTATAAAAGAATATATGAAAGGTTCTAAATTTTCAGTTGTTCACCAGATAGTTCTGAAACACCCTTACTTTTGTGTGAGGCACTGGGTTGAGTCATGGTTAGAACACCACAAAGACTCAAACATAAATTTAGCCCTCAAGGAACAAGTACAGTAATTCAGGTCATAGGTAATTACACAACCAAGTGGGAAGTGGCAAGTGATATAGTAAAAGAGGTGCAGGTTTGAGGGACAGTCTAGCCTACTGGTTAGGAAGAAGGTCTAAAACTAGCCACCCGACCTTGGATAATTGTTATGCCCTCTCTAAGGATTACCTCTTAGCTGAATCAGGAATAATAATAGCACCTACTTTATGGGGTTGTTCTGCAGATTAAATGAGATAATGTACATGAGGAAATGTTCATATTAAAGAACACAGATTTAATATTTATCATCATTATCGTTAGAATAGAAACAAAAGCATCACAAAATGAGACGATGCACTAAACTGCTTATTATAGTGCTAGATTAACCTTTAGAACTCAATTAATAGTTTACAATGAGTAGTGGTAAAAACAGTAAAACAGTAATACACACCTTTATCTATCCAGAGATAGGGAAGATGATCATGTCATACTTACGGAATTCTTCAAAGAACTTTGACATTTGAATTGACCCTTTAAGGATAGATATGATATAAACACATAGAAATGAGGAGAAAGAACATTTTCTTTAGGAAGAAGGCGATATGCAGAGAAACAGAGACAAGAAAACATTGGGTATTCATGAGAGATAAGAGGCTGCTTAGCTTGACAGCTGGGCAGGGTATTTAATGAAGAGTCAGGCTGAATTGCTAATATCAATCCAACCAAAATGTCTGACCTTGATTCTGACCCTGACTCTAGCCAATATAGAACACTTCAGGAGTTTGGCAATGAAAGTTATCATACAAGCAAACCAGCATGTCACAGATATGATATAGTTCCACCTCTGAACAGGTACAGAAAACCTTACAAACGGACTGGCCTTACGAGTTAAGATAAAGAAGCCACTCATAATACTATTTTCCTTAACATTCGTATTTTCACTAAAGTTTAAACAATTTGAACCCACAATATCTGTCTTAAGCTCAATAGCTAAAGTCAAAACAGCTAGTTCTTTTAAAAATACTAGTTGTCCAATCATTTTAATAAAATACAAATGAAGCTTTATCATTTTTAATAATAAAGATGAGAAAAAGCTTTTGTATTGGAAACATCTGGATTTTTGTCTCCTCCACACGAAAACAAACATCAAAATCGTGTTTAAGTGGAAAGCCCAGGTATATGGAGACGGCTGGTGGAAAGGGACAGAGAAATCACTGAAGGGTCTGTGGTTTGCTGCTGTCATTTGAAACAAAGTGGCCATGTGAAAATAAGCCCCTGCTAACAGAATACCTTGAGTATCCAATTTCAAAGATATTCAAATATTTGACCCCATGTTCAAGTTACTGTTTGAAATTAAACTTTCTAACATTTATTTTTATATGCTCTATGCAGGGTATGAGGCTGATGTATGCAAGCCCCTGTTATTTGCTTAGTTTCTGGCCTAGTGACTGCCCTGGTTAAGGAGTTCAGAGCACGTTTGACAACAATAAAGGACTATTTTGATAGTGTACTAATCTAAGAGCAGTTAAATTATTAGAAACTTGATTTGTTTTAGAAATTATTAGAAACTTGATTTGAAATTAGTAGAAACTTGATTTGCGATTAAGGGACATGACCGGGTTATAATGAAAACACTTATGGGACCACATACATATATGTGCATACACAAAAATTTTCCCAGTGATGTTTAACAAATGAAATACTCTTGTATTATGCTGATTTCTGAAATGAGTCAACTGTTCTGAAGCTGACAAAAGGTCATTCTCCAACAAGTGACCCCATTTAGTTTATTTCCTGTTGTGGTGTTGTTGCTGTTGTTGTTGTACACTACACAGTAATGGCATGAGAACTTCCGAGGTTATTTCATCTTCCATGGATGAGGAGTTTATCTCCATGTAGTAATAACCAAGATTAAGTCAGTATTTTATTCTTGAATATATTCTACCACATTAGCATTGAGACCAAATTTCAATTTACTCCAGGCAGTTACCAAAATCTGTTTTTCTATTAGGCTTTATCTCTAGATCCATATTTTTTTATAATGATCACAATTCCACTTTCTTTTCCGCATCTTTTGGTAATAGCAATCTCTGCTTAAATGCAGTTAAAATTCATTGTAGCACCTTATTTATACTACAGCCCCATACAATACTGGCTATGAAAATAGCATTCACATTTTAAAACAATCAGACAGAGGCCCTTCAAGCAGCAGAACTACTGGGAACCACTGGGTAATATTTTTCTGTCTTTATATCTAATACATCTTGGCATACTGGATTGGTGGTGGGGCCCACGTCTGCGAATGTCTCTTCTCTGGGCTTAACCAGATGCACCAACATGCCCTGTAGAGTCATGAAGGACGAACAAATAAACAAAAAGTGCCTCTGCCTCACAGAGATGTTATCCTGCACCTGCAAAATCTCAAGTAGCATTCTCTGATGATGAAATAAAATCAAATCCACAAAAAGTGCCTTCAGCTTTTCAGAACAAAGTTGTTATCAATATTCCTGGCAGTATTGCTCCTAATGAATATGATTCCCTCTGTATGGGAGAAGCAGGCTTAGATAAATGACTATTGCTGAACCACTCTGTGTTTATACTGTGTAGAAAAAAAAAAGATAAGCTTCATCTAGGTCTGCTCTGGGAGAGGTGGGGAGAATGAAGCTTGGTAGATTATGCCCGTGGATGCCCTGGTCCCTTGCTCCAGCCCTCCTATCCCATATCCTTGAAGAGTAGATCAACAGGGTAGCTGCAGCAACTGCTTGGCTAAGAACAAGGGCAGCCACAGAAAGGATCTAATTTCTGTAATCATGTTGTTTCCTCTACCACAAATGCCTCTTCCATCCTCTACAGGACAACTCTCATTAGGATGCTACCTAAATATTAACTCCTCTTAAAAGCTCTCCGTGAGTCCTCCCATAGAATTCATCACTGTTGATCTGGTCTGGTATAGCAGGAAAAGATCTCTCTCTCTCTCTCTCTCTCTCTCTCTGTGTGTGTGTGTGTGTGTGTGATGTACTCTTGAGTCAAGGTGGCCTGGCTTCATGAAATCACATATGTACTGGCTTCACAGTTGAAGTTTTCTTGTGCACCTTTGAATTCCTGTTGCCTGGCTCACAATAACACAGATTAAGTAGAATTTTCCACTTGTGGTATCATGTGGGTGCTCAAGAAATTTTGGACTTTGGAGTATTCTGGATTTAAAATTCTTGGATTAGGCATGCTCAACCTATAGTAGCAACAGTAATAAAAATAGCCGACATATGCAGTACTTATGTGTGTATGGTTCTGTTCTGAGAGTTTTATATATTAAGTCATTAAATCCTTATACCATCCCTATGATGAAGTACTAATGTCTCCATTTTACAGATGAGGAAGGAGAGGAAGAGAGATGTTAGGTAACTTTTCCAGGGTCATACTGCTAGTAACTGACATTAGCTCTATTTAAACCCAAGCATTTTGGTTGGCTCTAGAGCTCATGAAGCACAATCAGTATTTGTTAAATGAAGTAAAGGAAGAGCAAATTAACAAATCCTCTGTAGGGAATGAGGCAAATATTTCAGCCTTATACCTAAATATATGTGTTAGGTGTATCACTTAGGATGCAGGTTGAAATTATTCTGACTGGAAAAATTATTACTGAGCTACATTAAATGAACAAGATTTTAATGGAAGAAAAACAGGGCAAAGAGTGGAGACTTCCAGGAAACAGTATGGAAGCATTTATGCAACAAGATGGAAAGGCCTCAGAAACTCTCCTGTCCCGAACAATGACCCCATAGAACCACAGATTTTAATTTGTATTATAGAAATGCCACTGAATTTCTTAATACCATACCAAGTTAATTCAAACGAAATTATTATTAATAATAATTTTCTGGGTATAGTAGCTCCCATTTCTTTCGGAGACATCCAGTGAATCTGGGACCACTTGTTTTCCAATGACAGATTTGGTAAAAGTGAAAAGGCATTATGAAGGAAATGACAGGACATAGAAAAGATTCCACATCTCATATCTAGCTTCTAAGATATGCCATATATTCATCCTTTCAGGAGAGAAGCAGATTTTTACTAGGAAAAAAAAACAAAAACAAAAACAAAAAACAGAGAATAAAGCACTATTACTTTGAACACTTCTATTACCTGTGGGTTTTTATATATCTCTAGTTAGTTCCAGCTTTCTAGTGCCTGCACTGTGATTATGGATGCCCAGCAGGTCATTAAAACAAGTGCTGTAGTGTGAAATGACTAGAAATTTTGATCAATAGTCTCAATTGTTATTTGGAGGGACATGGCTACATTCTTTCAGAAGAGCCTACTCTAATTTTCAACACTGGCTGCAAATAGGTGTCCATTTGTTGGAAGAAGTATCAAGTATGTGAGGTTTGGATTTTAATTTAGATTTTAATTTTTACTGTCACTCTAAAGCTGTCCCTGATATTCTAAGGTAATTTGGTTTACCTTAGACTATGTTAAGAAAAACACTTTTGGCATGGTAGCTCATGCCTGTAATCCCAGCACTTTGGGAGGCTGAGGCAGGCAGATCCTCTGAGGTCAGGAATTCAAGACCAGCCTGGCCAACATGGTGAAACCCCATCTCTACAAAAATACAAAAATTAGCTGGGCATGATGGCGGGTGCCCGTAATCGCAGCTACTTGGGAGGTTGAGGTGGGAGAATCGCTTGAACCAGGGAGGGGGAGGTTGCAGTGAGCTGAGATGGCACCATTGCACTCCAGCCTGGGTGACAGAGAGACTCCATCTCAAAAAAAAAAAAAAAAAAAAGAAAATAAAAGAAAAAGAAAAAATAAAAAGAAATATACTTCAGTGGAATCACAAAACCCATAGTAGGATTGCAAGTTGTCATCAATTATATAGTCATCAGTTCTCTGCCAGAGTTAGGGAGAGCTCTGACAGTATTAACTTCTTTTTTTAATGCTGTAAGAAAAAAATACATAAAAATTTACTTAAGATAGAAACCTGGGACCATTCTTAGATGAAAAGATGTGCTTTTTAAACTCTTTTTATAAAAATAGAGAAAGAGATAAGCAATTCTTTTCTTCGGCTCTTACTATGTCACCATAGAATTTCACTATAATCATTCTGTTTCTAAATTTGAATTGGCTTTATGTGAATTTTATTTAAAGTCATGTAACTCTTCTCCTATTACCTTGTGCTATCATCTGGTAATTGAACTTCCAGTCATCTCAGCCCTCTACAACACAGCTACAGCCCGGAGACAAAAGGACAGTCATGGAAAAAGTTTTAGGGATTAAATTTAAGCTTCTTGTTTTCCACATGTGGCCCAGAGATGATATTAAGTGACTTTCTTAGACACATGGAACAAATGGAGACAAAACTCCAGTACTGCCAAGCCAAAAACCCTTGGTGTCCTGACACTATTCCATGGCCTTCCAAGCCTCCATTTTCCCTTTGACAGGAAAAAACCTTGAGCTACATGAAAAACTAGTCTCATGGGGTCCTAATACTTACTAGGAGACATGAATGTAAGCCATGAGTTTGTCAACCCAAACTCACCTATGTAATAAGGTTGGCAAAACCAAAATTTTTAAACTAAGTCTTTGTGTTACTCTTCCTTTGGGAAACTCTAAATCTGACATAGGTAGCAACAGGGTTGCTGATGGTAATGCACAAGATGACTTTTAGTGATACAGGTACAAACATCTCGTAACAGTTATATATTTAATATTTTAATAGCTGTTTTAGGCATAATTGACATAATAAAATGGCCATATTTAAAAGGTATAGCCTAATAAATTTAGGCATATGTGTATACACCTATGAAACCATCACTGTAGTCGAGATGAGAACATACATATCGATCACTCCCAAATGTTTCCTTGTATCACCCCCACATTTGTCCATCCTCAGGTAACCACTGATTTGTTTTCTATCACAATAGATAAATTTCCTTAAACATTTTTGTGAAATACAATCATGCAATACAGATTCTTTTTGCTGTGGCTTCTTTAACTCAGCTTTATTATTTTATCAATTAGTTCCTTTAAGGGTCATGCTTTTGGTGTCATATCTGAGAAATCTTTGCCTAACTCAAGGAGACAAATGTTTTCTCTTACATTTTCTTCTTGAAGTTTTATAGTTTTAGGTTTTATATTTAGGTCTCTGATCCAATACTGAGTTAATTTTTTGTGTATGCTATGAGGTATAAATCAAATTTTTTTTTTGCATGTGGCTAGGCATTTATTCCAGCACCATTTGTTGAAAAAAACTGTACTTTCTCTGTTAAATTGTATTTACTCTTGTGTTAGAAATCAAGTGTCCATACATGAGCGGATCTACTTCTGCACGTTCTATTCTGTTCCACTGATCTTTTTACTCCAATACCACAGTTTTGATTACTGCAGCTTTATAATAAGCCTTACAATCTGTTAGTGTTGGTCCCTTATGTTTATCTTTTTCAAAACAATTTTATCATTTTAGGTCATTTTTTATTTCCATATGGATTTTAGAATCAGTTTGTCAATTTCTACAAAAAAGTCTACTGAAATTTGATTTGGAATTGTGTTGATTGTACAGATTAATATGGATAAAATTGGTATCTTAATAATAAATAGTCTTCCAACCCATAAATACAGTATATTTACCTATTTATTTAGGTCTTCTTTAATTTCCTTTAGCAATATTTTGTAGTTTTCAGGGTTTAAATTATGCATACTTGTTTCAGCTTTATTCTGAAGTCCTTCATTTTTTATGTTATTTTAAATGGCTTTAACTTTTTATTTCAATTTCCAAATAGTCATTGCTAGTATATAAATATGTAATTGATTATTGTATATTGATATTATATAACTTTGCTAAACTCACTTCTTCATTCAAGGAGCTTTTTCCACTAGATCTTCTACATAGATATTTACATTGCCTGCAAACAAAAGAGTTTTACTTCTTCTTTTCCTTTCAAGATGACCTTTTCTTCTTGCCATATTTTGCTAGTTAGAACATCCAGTACAACATTGCACTGACCAGTACTTAACTGAATTCTCAAAAGAGATCCTCTGCAGATCTCTAGAGTTCTCTTCCACGCGGCTTTCTCTTTTCAAGACCTCTGTCCTGAGAACTTCAGCCACCTTGGTCTTCTCAGACTCTCAGTTTCATATCCTCAACACAGGGAGCATACCATGATCCTCCTTGGTTTCCCTCCCTGCACAGTGGCCTGGAAACTCTCCAAAGAGTAAGCTGGAGCACTCATAGGCCCTACCTTGTTTTTTCCCCACCCCTCAGGAATCACTGTCCTTCAGTACTTGACATACAGTATCTTAAGAACCATTATTACATATATTTTATCCATTGTTATTTGATTGTTTCACAAAGGAGTATAACTCCATTCCTTTTTACTTTATCTTGGCCGGAAGCAGAAGTCCTCAGACATTTATTTAAATGTGCACTAAAATATAAATGGCAGCTATACTGATAATACAGTAGTGATACAATTTCCTTTTAAAATAATTTTAAGTAAAAAAAAATCCAACTAGCCCATCGTTTTTTAAAAAAAGAATTGTGTATAATAATGGAGATTAAATGGATATGGCAAAAATCTGAAGACTTTTCAGTGAAATCTCTAAATTTGGAGAGTCCTATAATAGGGATTAAAGTAGAGATAGATGAGGGCTTACACTAAAAGGAAATCAACAGGGAAGATAAGGTAACTCTAAGCGAAGAAGCAAACATATTAGATGTCTTAAAAGTAATTTGAGGGTTGGGCGCAGTGGCTCATGCCTGTAATCCCAGCACTTTGGGAAGTCGAGGTGGGCAAATCTCTTGAGGTGAGGAGTTGGAGATCAGCTTGGTCAACATGGTGAAACCCTGCCTTTACTAAAAATACAAAAAAATTAGCTGGGTGTGGTGGCATGTGCCTGTAATCCCAGCTACCCAGGAGGCTGAGGCAGGAGAATCACTTGAACCTGGGAGGCCGATGTTGCAATGAGCTGAGATTGTGCCACTGCACTCCAGCCTGGGTGACAGAGGGAGACATTGTCTTAAAAAAATAAAAAAAAAATAGTAATTTGAGCTATTTAGTGTAGGGTCAATGATGCAAGCACCCAGCAAAAGTTATTTTAGTAATCACTGCACTAAGATAACCGTTGCTCATAATGATAATTTTAGATTTTAAAAAAGGCTAAACTCTGTTCAGAATACTATGCTAAAGTGAGTAATGGTAGTACATTTTTAAAACAATAACCATTTGAAACATTTTAACAATAAGCACTTGTTAAAATTTCCTGCTTAAGGAGGTAAGACAGATTTGCAGAACTTATTCACTTAGAACATCTTAATAGTGCTTCTTGAAAACTACAGAACAAGATGTTATTGCTCATTACTTCTTAGTTGATTAACACTTGTTACAAAGAATAACTTCAGACAAAATAAATTTAATAGAGTTTATTTGAGCGAAGAACAACTCATGAATCTAGTGGCACTCACAATCAGAGGAATTCAGACTGCCCTGCTGTAGTGCAGGCAACGAACTTTCAGGCAGAAAGAAGACAAAGGAGATGGATGTGATTGGTTTAGAGTGAAGACTAGTTAGATTAGTTGTTGGTTTTCACTAGTTGGGTCTCTAGTTTCTTTGTACTGTTTATATTAGTCTCCAGACTGCTAACACGGGAACCTAATGCACTGGGCTGTATGAGGCTAATGGCCTTTCGTTTGGATTTTATTGAAAACAAACAAACAAACAAAAAAGAAAAAAAGAAAAAAAAACAGGGTAAAGTATGTGCTAGGGAAGACATAGAATGATTTCACTGAATTTAAAGGCCCAGAGTTGGAGTAGCTCAAAAGTGTCTGGCACTGTGGTGATCTCTCAGATCTGCAGGTGAAAGGAGGGAAAGGGGTGGGAGGCAAACTAAAAATGAGCTCACTATTGGGGAAACTGACCCTCCCAGAGGTACAAGGAATATCATGAGTCTGAAAGCAGTGCCCTCTGAAGCCCTATAGCTAGAGAGTTTACTTTGAGTAATGTTTTCTGGAATAAAAAGTGCCTCATTGAAACTGTGTATGAGAATCACGACAGATTCTTTCAATCCTACAGAGCTATATTTATTTATAATTTTATAGTCAAAAAAAGTACTCAGTCACATCTCAATTTTAATACTCAGAAAAATTTAGAGACAGAGAATTATAATTATCCCTATATTATAGATGGGAAGGTTCTGGGAGAATGCAACCCGTCCACAATCATACAATTGCTCAGTGGCAAGACGGAAGTGAAAACAGACCTTTGTCTTCTAAGCAAGTGTTACTTCCAACATACAGAAGTCAGATGGGGTCTCATTTTTAACTCTATTTTCCTTTTATTTGTTTGTTTTTTGAGACAGAGTTTCGCTCTGTCACCCAGGCTGGAGTGCAGTGGCGCAATCTCAGCTCACTGCAACCTCTACCTCCCGGGTTCAAGAAATTCTCCTACCTCAGCCTCCTGAGTAGCTGGGACTACAGGCGCCCACCACCATGCCTGCCTAATTTTTGTATTTTTAGTAGAGACGGGGTTTCACCATGTCGGCCAGGCTGGTCTCAAACTCCTGACCTTAAGTGATCTGCCCACCTTGGCCTCCCAAAGTGCTGGGATTACAGGCCACCATGTCCAGCCCCTAACTCTATTTTTGATCCTTTGGTATTGTTAAAAAACATAATCTGAATCCACTGACTGACATGAGAGGTCTCTAAATCTCCTAAAATAATTTCATATATATGAACCTTCTTTTCTGTGTGAAGGGTTCAAGGCATTAAGATTCAGAGTGGGTTAAAAATTCTACTTATTCTAGATAGTTTTGGAATGATCACTTAAGCTGCAGTTATAAATATCTCAGCACTTAACACTCCCAACAGTTCCTCCCATTCTAATGGCACCAGGAGATATTGAGAATTTCATCAGGAAACACCAGGACCTCAGAGAGGACAGAGTGAAGGTGGTGTTTCTCTATCTATTCGAATCAGTCCTTCCCTACTCCTTACTTTTCTTTTGCTTAGGACAGTTTATTTTAAGCCTGGGGCTGTGACGCCACAACATCATTTCACTCTCCAATCTCACGTAGGCATGATGTGTTCATCAGCCAGCTGAAATCCACTCCTGGGATTCAGCTGATGGCTTCTAGATCAGACCCTTAGAAAAAGTAAATATTTTCTAGAAAGAATGATTTTTTTAAACTATGAATGTAAAATCATAGATATATATTCTTTTCTCCTGACAGCAGGAGCTGACTACTTTCGTGAAAAGGGAAACAGACAGTAGATAACGATCCATGATTAACTGGAAAGGCCGGAGGGTTCCCTGTTCTCCTCAGAGATGGTTTCAGCAGCTACCATTCCAACTGCACATTCTTCCAGGCACATTTCTCTTTGACACTTTTTTTTTTTTAAGTTAGCACTTGAGTAAGTTATTTTGCCTGGTTCACAGGCAACGCTTGTTCTGAGGAATGGTTTACCTGGCTTACTCTCCATTCTCCTTAATTTCCAGACAACATCTCCAACAAAGGCCTATCACTCATCAGCTGGCTCCCACTCAGCTCTGAGGCTGCATTATCATCTCTGCCTACTCTGCTCCATTCACGTAGCCCTGCTCTTCTTCAAAACTGCCAAGCATGCCTCTACCTCATGGCCTTTGCTCCTAATGTCCCCTCTGCTTAGAATGTTTTCCCTGCAGATAACCACTTGGCTAGCTTCTTCATTTATTTAGGTTTTCTCTCAAAGGTCATGTGATTAAACACTACTCTCTAAAAAACAGTGACCTTCCAATTCCGCACACTCTCTATCTCTCTTATCCCATTTAATTTTTCTTTTTTTGTTGTTTTCTTCCTTCTCTCTTTCTCTTTTCCTCTCTTTCTTTCTTTTTTTGGAGACAGGGTCTCACTCTGTCGCCCAAGTTGGAGTTCACTGGCATGATAGCTCACTACAACCTCCACCTCCTAGGCTCAAGTGATTCTCCCACCTCAGCCTCTCCAGTAGCTGGGACTACAGGCATGTGACACCACACCTGGCTAATTTTTGTATTTTTAATGAAGATGGGGTTTCACCATGTTGCCCAGTCTGGTCTCTAATTCCTGGGCTGGCCTGCCTTGCCTCCCAAAGTGCTGGGATTACAGGCCTGAGCCATCACACCCAGCCCAATTTTTCTTTATAGCATTTTCAACGTCTGGCATAGTATATGTGTCAGGAAAAATTCTTTCAAACCATGTTTTTTCTCTGCTCTCACACCACAACAACGATCATCAACACAGAAGAATACTGCTGTGACCACATGTGTGGAGGCTTCCCCTCTACACCAAGTGGGGTATCTTCCAATTCAATTCTAACACTACTTGGAGATGGTGTCACATCCCATGGGTTGAAGGCCAAGAGGTCCCCAAGACCCCTCCCCACCAGATACCAGTCACAAGTCTGGGCCCCTGGAACTTCCTAGTAACTGGCTTCAAGCTGGGGATCCCATGACCCCATTAGCTGGAGCAGCTCAAAGAACTTAAGGAAACACTTACATTTAGTGGATTATTATAAAGGATACAGATGAAGAGATGCGTAGGGTGAGGTATGGGGGAAGCGGCATGGAGCTACCATGCTCTCTCTGGGTGTGCCGCCTTCCAGGAACCTCCACGTGTTCAGCTATCCAGCAGCTCTCCAAACCCAGTCCTCTTGAGTTTTTATGAAGGCTGCATTACATAGACATGATTGAAAACCATGTAGCAATGTGATTGGACAAAAAGTGCATGACCTAAACCCAGCAAGGTCTGTCTGTTCAGATTTTTCTTGTCCTTTCTATGTAGCATTCCTTCCTCTATGGTATGGTGCAGGAATGTCTCTGAGATGAGGGTATTTTAACCCACAATCAGATTAGAATCCTGCCTTGGACAGATGAAAGGAGGACAGGAGAAGGTCACAGAGAGAGATTCTATTCCTAAGGCCTAAAGTGCCCCAGAAACAGTGGATTAAAAACCAATATATCTATCATAACATCACAGGCTGCCCCTGGTTTTTGAACATGGATCCCCTACATCAAAAGAATATATAACTCAAAAGATGCTGCCACATTACTAGAATCTCATTCAGTCATTAATAACTAGTCCAGTCCATTATACTGTATTAGTGTCTCCCAGGGTGAGGCTACTCAGGTTTGCAGGCCTATCTTCAATCTTTTTTTTTTTTTAACTTTCCTATAATTTTTTTCTAATTTAATTTTTATAATTTTTGTGGGTACATAGTAGGTGTATACATTTATGAGGTACATGAGATGTTTTGATACAGGCATGTAACGTGAAATAAGCACATCCTGGAGAATGGAGTATCCATCCCCTCAAGCATTTATCCCCTTCAATCTTGGCAGCATCCAAAAACAGAAGTGGTCTCAGCAAACATATAACTTCACTCTTTCAGGTATTTGGAATACTTAAGAGACAAGTATACCAAACAGTGATCTGAACCTCTTTCAAGGTGTTAATATTGGGTTTCCTAAATTAATAGCCCATTTATTCATTTCTTTACTCTCAGCTACTAGTTCTCCTTCTCTCCATTAACACCCAAACTTTTTCCCCTTTGGAAGGGACATTTGAATTGCTACTGTGTCAGTCTAGATTGTAGGCAGCACCGCTACTCTAGCAAGTGCCTTCTCCTCAGTCCATTTCCATTCAGATAGTGTAAGGTTACACAAGTGCAAAACTAGTGAGCTATTTTTGCCTGCAAGCAATATAGCTGCATTCGCTCTTAGTCTCAATTTTTCTAGACGGGGTAAAGGCAAAACCGGCCTCCATCAGGTCCTTAGGAGTTCTGGGGGAAGGAAAAAATTGTTGAGGTGATTTGGGGAATAAAGAAAAAATATATATAGTCATTATATCATTATACTCCTCCCTTGGCAAGCATTGCATAGTCTTAGCAGCATCCTCCCCAGTCCCTTTCCCCAGATCAACCACAAAAACAGAGAAAAATCTAGTGGGGCACTCCTTGAGTCCTCCCCACACAGAGTGTGAGCACATTCATGAAGGCATGTAAACCAGCCTTCATGCTTTCATCTCTCCCTGTTTCAGACAACTGATGCTTCCATTGCTTGTTTACTTCTCTATCAAACTATTACTCTAAGGAGCATATCTCTCTGCCCATTGTTGGAAATTATGGGTGGTATGGTGTTTTCTTTGGTCTGAAGAAATGATGGTCGGCCATCCAAATCCATGCAATATATTGTTTTTTTTAAATAGCCCTCTGAGCATTTTCATCTTCCATTGGGTAAGCAAACCCCACTTCAGAGAAAGTGTCTATTCCTGTCAAGACCCATTTGTAGCCCTCAGGGTTATCAGCATCAGTTTTCCCTTGCCAGCTATAACCAGGGCCTTTCCACTGGGGAATCTGCCCCATGGCCATCAACGTTCTCTGTCTTTTTTGCTGATAAACAAAACAGTTTTTATTGGCATTTTGTGCCTGAGGGTGCAATAGTAACATGTCTAGATTCAGCCCATCTCTGCACTGCTGCAATACTCCTATATCCCATATCCACTGATTTCATGGACCCAGGTGATTGCCTTAAGAGAGCACATGGGGATATCTGCTTGTTGATTCCAGTCACTTTCCAAAACTGGACTAGGGTTCTTCTTATGGGCATTTACTTGCTCTACCTTAATGCACCCCTCAAATTTCCTTTAAATAGGCCAGATTTCCATCACCCTGTCACCTCAGTGTATGGCCAGGCCATTGGTCACTGCCCTCGAGTCAGTTAAAACCCAAACACAGGGACTTCCACCACTGTTAAACTCTTCCATTACTGTTAAGAAAATAGGATGCAGTCCAACCCACTGAGCTGATCTGTTTTTACCTACTTTGGACAAAGTAGCAGGCTTCCAAACAGGATGTTGCCCATTCACTTTGAAACTGCTGTCAGTAAACCAAGCAGCTCCAGTGGAGAGATGGTCATGGTGCACTGTCCAAATGTCTATAGAATTCAACAGCACCCCCCACCGTTTCAGAGTCAGTTCTAGGGGTAAAGAGGCTCCTTTCCTGTAAATATCTCCTCCTTCCATCCTCCAGGTAGCACATTCCTGTATAAACCATTTCTGTTGTATTACAAAACACTTCTGGACACTGCCGTCCCTATTAGAGCATTTCTCTGCTATCACCCAAAGCATCCTGGGTATTTCAAGTTTCAGTGTCATTCAGTCATAGGGGTAGCTTCAGTTAATGTCCGATAACAAGGTAGTAAATGCACCTCTAGTGAAAATTCTCCAGTCCAAAGTCCCAGTAGTTGTTGCTGGGAGGTGCTCACAGGCTTTTGCCATGAGCCCCAGTAACAGCTCCACAGATAATTATCGAGTAGAGAATTTGTCCCTACCTGCACTCCAGCTTCTACTCTGCACTATGTGGACTTGGGCAATCTTCCTGAGATTCCCAGTTAGCATATCCAATTGCCTGAAGGACAGGTTTACAGGCCTTCTGTTTTACAGTGTTAGGCAGGGGAAACATTCCCCAATCAGATATCACGTCCATTCCCACGACACAATCAGGTAAAAGAGACACAACCACTTCACACAAACCATGCTGAAATATACCAACTTCATAATCACATAAACCTTTACATTTTTCTGCTCTAGTTCCAGGAACTTCTCTTTCTTGTGCAAAAAGCTTTAGGTGCCCAGCCAGGGGTTGAGCCAAAGGACACTAGCCCTTTTGCCAATCTGTATTTTGATTAATCTGCCTCAGGCAATGTCAGATCAGATTTCTCATTGTAATCTCTGCCTTCTGACTTTTTAAGTTTCTCCATACTGGACGGAATATGGCAAACTGGTTTAAGGCCCTTTTATGCTGGGGGAACATCACAGGCTCCATCTGGTCCACTTGACCTTCCACGGTGTTGCAGTAAGAGCTCCGTCTTAACCCCATCAGTTTCCATTTTATTCATGCCCTTTCTTAGTAACCAGTTAAATATTTCTACCCTGCTTGGATGAGTCCTATGACTCTCGCCTTTTTCTCTTTCCATTTTATTTTTAATCCCTTTAATGTCCTTAGTATCAGTGAGACCCATATGTGGAAGCTGAGACCACAAATCAGATAAGGCTTCTTGAACTGTTGTTCATTTCTGCAGGAATAACATCATATGGGACACCCATGTAGAAGGCACTTCCTTAATCACAGAATTTGCCATAATCTGGGTAACAGACATATTCAGGGGGCAAATATCCCAGTCATCATAAGGCCAGCCCAACATGGCTTGCATAGGAAGCATATCAGCTGCTTCATCTGAGGTGCTCCACTTGGCACTTATAGGTAGAGTTGGGCAGTCCCTCCTCTCACTGTAAACTGACTTTACCGTGGCTTTTATTCAGTTCACTACACTGGCTGTTTCCTTGGGAATAAACTCTTGTGTATCTGGATCATATATATCCATCTGTGATTGTTCACAGATGTGGATTCTGCATCAACCCAAACATGTTCTTCTCTGCAGCATTTAAAACCAAAGACATTGCTCTTAAATTAGTTACTCTCACAGTCCATTTTAAAACAGGTTCCTCAGGGAGCTTATGATATCCATCCACAAAATGAGATAATTCCTTTACACTATACCCTCTAGTTTCAATAGTTTCTTGGTTTTGCCCTTCCCCCATACTGACTAACTTCTTGGTGATGAAAAAAAGGTCTTTGAGGTACTTTCTGTTGCCTTGACATAATTTCCACCTTTGTGGGTAGATTTCAGGCTAGAGGCCTGAGCTCAGAGAGACACACATCTGACCTTAGTCCAGCCTCAAGGCCTGACTGGGAATTCTCTTTTACTTTCATTTTAGCTATTATAGATAGCAATAACCAAGGGATAGTGTATTTAGCATGGTTCTTATTATTTTGAACTCTCCTGCATATCCAATAAGCCAATTCCTCAAGAATTGAGACTACCATCATCCCTTAATTCCACTGGTAACTTTTACCTTTAGTAATGGAATGCAGTGTAACTACAGTTTTGTACCATGGGTGACTAGGTAGCCACCCAGCAATTAAATTCCTCATCCTCCATTCTTTCATCCTTTTTCTTTCCAAACCATATGTTTCTGTGGGCCAGGGCCCTTCTAGCAAATCCCACTTTTGACACCAATTGTGTAGGAAAAACTCAAACCATGTTTCTCCTGTGTTCTCACAACAAAATAACAGTAATCAACACAGAAGACTTCTGTGACCAAATATGTGGAGGATTTTCCCAAATACTAAGCAGTAGACAACAGCCAGGTGTCCTCGAATTCAGTCTGACACTATCTACCTGGAGGTAGTGTCAGATCCCATGGGTTGAGGGCTCAGTCCTTAAGACTGTTCTCCCTGCTCCCAGACACTAGTCATAAGTCTGGGCCCCAGAAATTCTGACTGACAGGCTTTAAGTGGGTGTTCCCATAAACCCCACTTTGGGTTTGATTAATTTGCTGGAGTGGCTCACAGAACTCAGGGAAACACATTTAGTGGTTTAATATAAAGAATTTTACAAAGGATACAGATGAAGAGATGTGTAGGGCAATCTATGTGGGAAGGGGCGTGGAGATTCCATGCCCTCTCTGGGTGCACCACCCTCCAGGAACCTCCACATGTTCAGCTATCTGGAAGCTCTACAAATCCAGTACTCTTGTCATTTTATGGAGAGTTTATTATATAGGCAAATTGACAACCACATAGAAATGTGATAAAATAAAAAGTGCATGATTTAACCCAACAAGACCTAACTGTTCAGATCTTTCTTGGCCTCTCTGGTTAGCATTCCTTCCTCTAGAGTATGGAGCAGAAATATCTCTGGAATGAGGGTTTTTTGACCCACAATCAGATTAGATTGCCTTCGGCAGGTGAAAGGAGGACAAGAGAAGGTCAGAGAGAGATTATGTTTCCCGAGTGCCCCAACATTATAACAAGGACTATGGGAATTGTAAGCCAGGAACTGTGGATGAAAATCAATATACCTATCATAACACCTCAGCACACATGGATATGTTTACTTATTTATTGTCTGCCTTCCCCCAGTTAAAATGTAATGTCCATGATATTAAGGGGTTTGTCTGTTTTATTTCCTGATGGTCTCCAGCAACTAGAATAGTACCTGACAAGAGGAGGTACTAAATCAATCTTTGCTGACTAAGTGAATGATGTATGCCATTAAATTCACTTCCCAATATCCCATTACGTGTTGACACCTGCCATCAAATTCTAGGTGGTACTTCTGGGTCTGGGACTAATGACATTATTGTCATCTAGATACTCAAATAAGCCCTTACAAAGTGGACAGTGGGGTGTTTTGTATGGCCTTTTGATCTGAACTACAAAGCTATGTTCAGTAAAGGGGAACTATGCTAGCATGCCTCAACTTACATCATTTATGGTCTATAAAATTTTTCTTCAAGTTTTTAACCCATTTTTCTTTAGGTTTTGATCAATTATTCTATTTTACATTATGATATACACTTCACAACAATGTGGACTATTACAAACAACAAATATTCACTCATTAAATTGTAATCTGTTAATCATGGCTTATCTAGCCAGAATAAGCACTGTAGCTTTGAACAGAGGTCATTTTAAATCATGGAATTTAAGAGTCATAAAGAATAATCAAAAGTGGCCAAACTTACTCTTTCACCTCGCTTAAAATTCCTCCCAGTAAAAACAACACACAATGACGAAAGTGACAGCTTCCAGTAACAAGTTCTTATCTTACTATTATCTAATTATCTTAGGTTAAAATAAGTTCTTGTTTGACGCTGTTGAGCTGTGACTTTCACTGTTTTTTGTCTTTCCAGCTCAACAGATGGGCACTAGTTGTTGGGGGTGGTAACACTAGATAAATGACCGGCTACTTGTGCCTGTGGCTGAATGGTGCCTATGTTTAGGGCACTATATTGTGCACATATGCAGATCTGTTCTGTGATTCAGGACCTTCCCACTTAGGGTCTTAATCTGCCATCACAATCCTTTATTCAAAAAGCATGATCATCTTGTGAACAGCCCTAAAGCCTAATCTAGCAGATAAGGCTCTTAAGATCACGGCCAGGCATGCCTCTCTCACCCATAACTCTCCTTAAGAAAAAATGATCCCACAGCCACAGCTAGATTCCAGAGTGAAGTGTTGTTTTTGATTTAAAGCTTAAGTGGACTTAGAAAATCATCTTGAGTTACATGCCAAAGTGGGGAAACACAGCTTGCATGGTAAAATAAAAACTGTCATCTCCCCTGTTTTGTGCTACCCAGGGACATGTTCCCAAGTTCCTTCTGGTTATGTATAAACAGAGCAACAACACCAACAGACAATTAGGTGAAAGCCTTGAACTTAAAGATAAGCTGTCAGGGACAGGAACCCTTTCTTTCACAGACTCACTGTTCAGACTCAACATTTTAGCAGCCTGCCTTGGCCAACATGTGCAAGGCTAGAGTGGAAACCTGAGTATTTCTTCAATCATGCAAGCATTTTCTGATCTCCACTCAAGGTCACATAAATATGCACAAACCAATTCAAGCTCAGTTATTATGTAAACAAGGGGGCAGTGTTTGTTGGCACTGCCGCGTGCTGTAGTCCTATTAGTTAAGGAAAAGTAGAATTACCAAAGATGTCTTGTTAGGTGCATTAATGCCATTTACACTCATTCTTCAGATAAGTAAACTAATTAGAAACAGACTCAGCGCTTCTCATTCCAAACCCTAACACACTGGAAGAATAATAATAAAGAGACAAAGAGAGGTGAGTTTTGTGCCAAACTTGTACACAGTTTTAGGAAACAGGCAGGACTGTTTTACTGAGCTCTTCATTCCAAGACCATGTAAATGACTCAGCCATCACTCCATTAGGTTTCTGCTGATGCAATACGAGAACTGTAAACACACTAACTACAAACATAGGTTATTGGCTGTTTGCATGTTTTTCTATGTTGTCTCTTCTCATAATGGCAAGGGACAGAAATGTTTACCACAGATCTATTTTTGGCTTCTGTTTTTATTTACCCCCCAGTCTTTTTATTTGCAAACTGTGTTAGCATTAAAGAAATTTTTGATAATGTAGAAAAGTATAAAGAGGATGATAAAAACCACTTGTAATTACACCATCCAAAGATACTATTATTTTGTTTTGTTGCATTTCTTTAAATAATTCTGTCTCCACACCCACATTTATGCATATGTCTATGCTTTATTTTGTTTGAAAAAATGATATAACACTGTATACATTTTATAGGCACATAACACTATACATGTTTTTCCCAAGATATACTGTTAACATTTCCCTATATAATTAAGACAAAAAATATATTTATTGCATCCCATTCTATCATACGAATATACAATATTTACTTAAGTAAGCTGTTCATAATTTATTAGTTTCTGATTTTTCACTATTCTAAATAATGCTGCACTGAATATACTTCTGTATATATCTTTGCATATATATGTATTATTTCCTTAAAGCCTGCCCTTTTGAAGCACACACACAAATTTATGATCGTTGATCAGGGCAATGTTCATAGGTGTTAACTCAAGAAAATTTAACCAAATAATATGGGCTGCCTAAGGTTTGGACTATTGAGGTGACATTTATCCAGATTTTCCTATGGTGACCCTTTTTCACTGTGGCCTGAGATGTGGTACAGTATACTGTGAAATTAAATGCAAGTAGAATTTGCCAGTGAGATCTGTGACGGAATCAGAAATTAAACTCATGTCCTGTACTACTGTGACCTTGATGCTCCTGTCACAGCTAAAGACTGAAATAGTGCAACACAAACAAGACTGTGTCAAATGGAGGAGCAAGCTCACTTCCAGCATAGTGTCTCATCCTTTCATATCCATAAGCAGGTATGCATTCTTGATGAACATTACCTCTGTAGGTGTCCATACCTCATGTCCTATAAGCAGCAACTCTCACACTCTTGTCTACCTGGAATCTTACAACATACTCATCAAAGCCCACTTGAAAGTCATTTCCTCTGAGAAGCCATCCCTGATCTTTCCAAAAAATCATGGCTACCTCTGAGATCCCACAACATTCTTTCTTGAGAATTCATTGCTTGCGTGTGGAGTTCACTCTCAAACAATACTTCTGGAAAACAGGGACTATGTCTTACTTACCTTTGTGAGTCCACAGATTCTGATATATAATAGGGACTCAATAAACATTGGCTGAATTAATGAGTAGTGATTGGGATATTAATACCATGAACTATGGCTCCCTCACCCCTGCACACCCTGACAAGCTCCTCAGCCAGGTTTAGAACATGGAAAATATGGAAGCAGAGATGCCATTTTAGTGCCTGCCTCCTCAGCCATGATATCCTCACCCATCCATCAGTGACTCATCACCATCACTACTGTTCACCAACTCCATAGAAGGTCTGACCTATTTAATGATCCCTTCTAGCAGATAGTGCATGTCTGTGAACGCCTTATCCAAGGCAGAAAGAAAACAGAGGGCTTGGTTACCTATGGGTCACCTCCATCATGTCTACACACTTAGAAATACATACATATAGAGATGACACCCATTTCTGTATTCACATGCAAACATACACATGCTCAGTCCTAGGCAAGACCAAGAGAGAAAAAAAGAAGAAGAGCAAAATGGGAAAAGCAGAATATAAAATGAAAAGCCTAACAAGAGACTGTGCATGTTTTATGTGAGAGATGGATCCCCAGGTGAGAGAGAGAGGAGGTAAATATACGATCAGCAAAGGTGCCACCAGATGCTCATTATAAATAGAGGCAGTACAGCATGAGCAGTTTAGCACGGTTTTAATCTGTCACCTTACCGAGTGTGCAGCCTGGAGGCAGGAAGCTGATCACAAAGGCGGTGTGCAGTTCTTAGACAGCATCTTTATCAGCCGGTTGAGGAGATGATGACTATGTTAATGAGGCAACAGTAGAAAGATATGACTATCAAGTTCTGTTTCTCAAACTTTAGTGTGCAGGAAAGATCTTGTTAAAAAACATAGATAGTTCCAACCCTAAATATATTTGGTAAGCCTGTGGTAGAGGCTGAGAAACAACATTTTTAGCATCCACCCAACTGGAATCTGAGGCAGGTCTGAAGACCATTCCTAAAAGAAACACTGCTGCAAAGGGAGGGAAAAGAGATACAGAGGCAGGGAAGGAAAAGGCAAGAACTAAATTACCTAAAGGCACCCAACAATGCATACTTTGTTATATTGCAATTATTAAAGTAAATCCCAATGATTTACTCTACTTATGCTAAAATATTCTGACATTAGTATTACTTTGTTGGCTTGAGGTAATGAGGCCAGAACCTTATACACCTGTTTAGTTTCTCATCTATTTCTATCTCTAAATATCTGTCTATTATAGTCAGTACATACAGGATCACTACAAGAACCATGATGCCTTTGTTACAGGTTCATGCTATGAGCTGCGCAGCTTATTAGTCAACAGGTTAAGAAAATGAGAAGAAGGTGGTTTCTCCATTTGTTTAAACACTCCTTCCACAGAGCTTTCCCTGACCTCTCAACTCTTTCTGCTACACAAGCGTCCTGCAGTTCCTTTCCTTGGTGTTTGTAGTACTTGAAATAAATTACTCTCACTCTGCCTTGCTCACCACTGGGCAAGCTCCATAAGTATAGAGTATCATCTGTCTTGTTCAGCTGTGTATGGCCAGCACCAAGAACCATGTCAGGCACATTTTAAGTTCTCAAACATTTTTGCCCAAAGAATGAATAAGCTTTATCTTCATTGATTAAAATCTACACCAAGGTAATCTGGCTAAAATGAGACGACTCATGAAATAAGAAGCTTAAAATTTACTATAGTGTTTGGGAGGCTGAGGCGGGCGGATCACGAGGTCAGGAGATCGAGACCACGGTGAAACCCCGTCTCTACTAAAAATACAAAAAATTAGCCGGGCGTGGTGGCGGGCACCTGTAGTCCCAGCTACCCCGAGAGGCTGAGGCAGGAGAATGGCGTGAACCTGGGAGGCGGAGCTTGCAGTGAGCCGAGATGGCGCCACTGCACTCCAGCCTGGGTGAGAGAGCGAGACTCCGTCTCAAAAAAAAAAAAAAAAAAAAAAAAATTTACTATAGTGATGAATGAACTATGTCTTGATTGATGAAAATTTACTCCAATGATATGACTCAATGGAATAATTAACTGAGAAGATACTGAAGATTAAAATGAAAAGACAGATATATAAGACTGTTTTCCCCAACAGTGGACTCCATTACCATCTCTCTTTGGTGGGCCATTTCTTTCCTTCCTCCTTTTCGTGAGTCACAGAAGCAAGCTGGTGAGAGGATGAAGAGGCTACTGGGCTCAGGGGTGCAGTAGAGCTTATTGTGGTAGGAGACAGAGGCTGGCCAGCTGCATCAGGTGGACCTCCTCTATGGGCAGGACCTGAGCTGGAAGCCTGGTCAGAGGAGGTACAGGCTGAGCTTTGGTCACCTACCTGAAAAAATACCAGGAAATGCTGTGATGATGATCTAGAGCAAATGCTGCCCCTTCATCTACAGCAGTTGAGGTATTTGGAATTGCACCTTTATGCCCTCAAGCTTCATCAGGACCTTGATCTGTACTAAAGAAAGCTTTGTCTTTTCCGCAATGTCTAGTTAACTGCCCAACAGCATAATTATTTCTCCTGGGTAGGAAAATCAGGATTTTCAGGAACAGGGTCCAAGCTTAAGTGTTTTGAAAAAGCTTCCCTAAATATCCTGATAGATTCCCTTAGCAAAGAGTTTAGAATTCACGTCAGCTTGGCATCAAAGAAGAGCCCACATACTCTTGCTAGCTACATGATTATCCTAAGAAATATTGTTTCCTGCCTTCTTTATTTCATCTAAGGTATTTAGAATAGAGATTTAAAATTGGTTTTTGTCTTTGTGCCTGAATTACCAGATTTTAACAATTTGTTCTGCAGTTTTCTTTCCATCTGTGAGCCAAGATCAACACTCTGAAGGAGAATATATTTCAAAGCTAGCACATCTGGATTCAAATTTGTATTCTCTTATTCACTTGCAGTAGATCTATGAACAAAAAGTTAGCCCCATTTTCTGTATTTATAAAATGGAGATAATGATAACAAACATAATAGGTATAATGCTGAAATAATTAAATGAAAAAACTATTAATAGTACCTTGATCCTGACATTTAGTAGGCATTCAATAAATATTACTTCCCCTGAACACCACCACCCTTTCTCTTGGAAAAGGTCTTAGCTTGCCTGCAAAGCACTCCTGAGTGTCTAAACATGGAGAATTTTGCGGTCTTTCTCCCACAGGGAGAAGCACCACTACCAACGGTATTTCCCAGCCCAACACAGCATGCCACGTTTTCCTTAATGAGGAAAGGAGTTCTCAGCTAAGTGAAATGTTCTTTGTTTTGGCTTGCATACCACCTAATATTTACCTTGTTTTTATATTTTCTACTTATAAGTCCCAAGT